>NC_088172.1:17405076-18046378 GCF_028769735.1 Zonotrichia leucophrys gambelii | reverse complement strand
AAGAATAAGAAAGCCTAGCATCTAAATATCCACCAGAGCCTTAAATGAAATATCTGAAAAGTCTTTATGCATATATCTCAATATGACAACAAAACAGGCTAACATATCTCAGGACTTTAAATTTTGCTGGAGCAAAGGAAAAGCTTTCCCTAAGGTTCTTTTATAGTTACTTTGGAGATACCATTCTTGTCAGAAAAAAAGGGGACAAAAATGCATTAGGAGGGAAAAAAATAAAAAAGGAGAACTGTTTTATGAGGAGAAATTATATCTTCTGGTTGGCAGACATCATACAGAACTTTTTTCAAGTGATGACTCAGCAGAATATGGCCATAATGTTAACATCAAGACAACATATTATTTATTTAGAGTGGTTCAAGTGGGCAGAGCTAGGAATGTCAGGGGGAAAAAGGGGAAAGAAGTTATGCAGATTAACAAGAGCATTTCTGGCACTGAATCATGTAAAACCGTACAAAGATGAAGGTCAAAAGTCTCTCAGCTTCAAGACACTGAGACTAAGTGGGATGAAGATGTAACAAACTGCAGGATGGACATCCTGGTGACTGCCTGGAACTTCACAACACTGCAGTGATTTGTCATGGCAATGGCATAAACCTTACTCACCCTGTCACCATGGCATTAATAATACACTCAAAATAACTTACAATGTCCATGAGAAATTAAATTGGTGACTTATGTTTTCTGGATTGTAGTATAATAAAGATAATTTATTCTTTTTTTGGTAGAAATGTGCACTCATCAAGGCTGTAGAATGAAAAGCTATCAAAAGAACTATGTAACTGTATAAAAGATACACTGCAAAAGCAATTTCAAGGAAGTGGCATAACAGTGACAGCGCTGAGAGAAGTTTTCTCTAAATCTGGGATTTATTATTGTTTCACTGAGACCTAGGACACCCTAGGACACAGTGGTAGATCTTCTTCAGACACAGCAGACACATGAAATTTTACAAAAGTGAAGGTACATAGTAACACTGCACATTTTCTATTCTTATATTTTTTATTTTTCTGATCCTTAAATCCCTGACATGTTACTGACTTTTGGAAAAAGTAGGGCTTTCTTAGCATAACTAATCCATTCTTCCTAACCTGTTTTGCTGCTTACACCATTTCTACAGTTTTAGCTCTTGAATTCAGTGGCACTGATGCTCTTTTTCCAGTGTTGGTAAACAGTGGCAATTGGTTACAGCCTCAGCAGTGACAGGCAGGCTTACCCTTGGCATGGGCCTACCATGGAAAAAATACAAAGAAAAAAAGGAATTTAAAAAAAAAAAAAAACAGCAAGAAGAATGGTATGGAAAATAAGAGTTGATGATGAAAGAGGTAAAGGAAGGATAACAAAGCAGGGAAAGGACCCTGAATTTGAATAATGAAGTGAGGGAGTCTGGTGGGAGGCTGGAGACTTAGTATGAGTAACAGAGCTAGACAAAGTAGTCTAGAAAGAAAGAGATAGGATGGCAGTGAAAGGGAGATGGTTGAGAAGAAAGTGAGAGCAGATCCTTTAGGAAGAGTAGAAGACAAACCAATCATATCAAATTAAACACAAAAACATGAGCAGTGTTAAATAAACCATAAATAGAAGCATGAGAGAAGAGGAAAATGGGGACTAGTGAAGTGAAAGCAGAGAAACAAATTCAGATACTAGGTAAAAATTGTGGCAGCTGTTGGTGGCCATGGCTTTCTTTGCAGAAGTTGCTTGTTCTCTCAGGCAATGTAATTCCACTAAGGAATTCTTCCTCAAACCATCTTCAGAGCTCACTGATAATTCTTGGTGCTCAGTTAACACCAGTCTAGGAAGGCTCAGGTAGGTCCCAGCAACTTCAAGATAATCTGGTTTAGGGTATGCTCAATAATTACCTCTTTAATAATACTGACTTTATAAAGTTGTTCGAGCCCCATAACAATGGCACAGAAAAGCTCCTCAGAAAATGTGTCAAAGCAATGAGCTCATTAAAAAGAGAAATGCATTATGCCTGCAGGACAGAATAGGTCTTCATGCAAATTTACATTAGGAACTACATGTCCCAACAAACCGTCATATTTCTATACTAAAAGTAGGTTATCAGTATTAAAATAACTGTGTGTAAATCAAGCTGAGGAACAAAGAATCATGAGATTTGATTTAAGTTTTGTTGAGCAGAAGGATTGTAAACACGGTATAAAGTAGAAGAGATCTCAAAATTAAATCTAGTAATGATATTTAAAATAAATTTAGTTGAGCACATAGATCTCTGTTAAATCTAAGAAATTTAAATAAAATGCACATTTGCTATAAAAATCTGTTAAGTAATATCACTATAAAAATGTAAAATTTAATATCCAACTTGATTATAGTCTATAGTCTAAATGATAAATTTTAAAAATCAAAATTAAAAAAACTCTCTTCAGAACAGGATTATTTTTTAGAGTTATGCATCAACATTAAATACAGTCTTATAAAATTTTATTTGGATTTGCTGCTGAATATGAGCACTGAAAAGGTTTTTAAATTGAGGAAGAGAATATGAATAGCCCAAAAATTAGAATTATATTACATGTCTCTAAGTATAAGTGCTTTTATACCAGTAAGTGCTATTTATCCCTAAAGGTAGAATACTTACAGGTTTTCGAGTTGGGGTGACTTGAACAGAATGGTAAAATTCTGGTTGGACTCGGCTGCTTTTCTTGATTTTCCTTTTTCTTACAGAAGTTTCCTGCTCACTGAGGTGGTGAGCTTCCACTATGGGTTGTGTTTCCTCCAGGCGAGGTGCTACTCGTCTTCTGGCATGCCGAGGGCTGGATCTAAAGCCCTGTAAGAGAAAAGGAATCATTGTGCTTGGCATCTCCCAAAATGGAGCTGTGTAACAACTGCAGCATCACACTGGATCTTAACAGCTCAAAGTACAGGCATGCTCACCTTAAATTAACATAATGCCCATATATACTGCATGTAACAATAAAGGGATGCTGCCAAGTGCTGTTAATATCACATCTGATTTATGTTGCTCAGTTATCTGTATTACAGACACAGCCAGTGGCACTAACTCCTGGTGCTTTTCTTCGTAAGCTCACGCTTTTAGTTATTTATAACTAAGAAGTTCTAATTTAAAATTTATAATTAAAATTTTCCAGGTTAATTCTTGGCCTCATGAGAAATGGTTTTAGGGAGCACGGGCTGAAAATGTGGGCTTTTTTCCTGAGAATGAAAGTGAAGAAAAAGTGATAGGTGGTAACAATTATATCATCTCACAAATATGGGTATATTTGGCCAAATTAATAAACTCAGGAAAAGCTGCCCTTCAGAAATGCTTTTTAGAGGCTTTCTGGGAAAACCTCTGAGCATCATCCAGAATGGCTCATGGCCTTACAGAATTTCATTCCTTTAATGGCAACATGTATAATGCTATCCCTTTATTGCTACCTGCAGAGCATTTACAATGAGCATTCTCTCATTTCACCGAGTCCCTCATGAGCATGCACAAGTCTGACAAGGGCCATTTGTACTGAATACAATGTTGGTTGATATTAAACTTGGCCAGGTTGTAAATATTCATTCACTTAGTCATATCAGCTTTCAGAATAGGTGAGCCAAATCTGCCCTTAGTGACAGTCTGCAGTTTAAGGACTATATTTCTTTTCAAAACCAAGAATAGACGCAACAATTCCTAATTTTCTACTTTCTTTTTTCTTCTAGCAGAATACCTGCTGAAGTCCTTATGCAACAAAGCCAGCATTTTAGAATCCAACTTCTGCGAGGTTAGATTTCAGATAAAACTGCAGAAATCTATGCTGTGAATCTAAATATCCTGAATTCCTGCCAGCAGAAAACTAGTGGGAGCAGTACATTTCCATATAAATCTGCTGTTCTTTTGCTCTCCCCTTCCATTAGCTATTGGGTTTTGGGGCTTGTTTTGCCTTTTTTGTTATTGTTTTAATTAGGAAATCTGCCCAGAAGAGTTCTGCTAAAATGCTGTTATGTTGGTAAATTGAAACAATCAAAAGTATGGCTCTGTGAAAATTGGATTTCCTCCACTAATGTTCATGAGTCTGTAAGGGAAGACAGTGTCTCTCCTGACACTCAGATGGACAGACAAACAGCTATCTTCATTATTTAAATGCATTCCACATCAAGTAAATATACCCTTAAATGAGTAAAAGACACAAACACACATTTACATACACATGCTAGTAATTGCTATAGATAACATTGCATGCAACAGATGATGTAAAAAGGCTGAAGGGAAGTAAAAAGGGAAGGTGAAGTAACTTCCAGGGAACAACCTTCTACACATGAGCGCTGGGGAGGAGGGACAGAAATAGAGCCCAAATCTACTTAGTCAGTCTGGGAGGTTCATGTCTGCAGTGCATCGGGGCTGTGCAATACACATGATGCAAAGGTACAGCCAACGTTTCCTGAGTCTTTTTTATGATCCCTCCTACTCTACAGAAGCAATGGAACCACTCAGAGTTTAGGTAAGGACAGACCCCCTGTGTCTGAATGGAAGCAGGACCTGCCCATACCAACCAGAGCAAGCAGTGCAGTGGGAGCCGCTGCAGCCAGGAGCTCGGTGCAGATTTAGGAGGCTCTCCAAACGTTCCCAGATGTAAATCTGAGACTCTGCCACACTATTGCAGCAGGAAAGCTTGTTGTCCTGTTTTCTTTCCATGCTGTGAAATAGCTAACAGATATTTACAATGTATCATTCAACGTGGGACTAGGAACTATTCGGGATAAGAGGGAAAAGCACAACTCAGGGAGCCTGCTATAGAGGGGCTTACTGCTCCTGGAAATTTCCTTTTAGGAAAAAATGCTAGTGTGCATCAGGGATTATTCCATAGCAAGTGAAAATATTCCTCAAGAGACCAAAACATAAAGCAAATCTATTCCAAGTTCTGAAATCAGAATAGATTTTCTAAATGTTAAATGCATTGTGGTTTATTTATGTGAGGGCCACTGGCCAGAGCCTTGTGATATACCCTGCCCTGCTCCCTCGCCACACTCCCATCCCATTAGCTGGATAAAACTCTTCGGGAAAGTATGTTTATGTAACAGAAGAATTTGATAGAAGCTAAGCAGCTCTAAAAGTGCTTAGAAATACATGCCAAATAGGGATTTAAGTATGTGGGTCTGTCTCACCAAGTGGCTTCACCTCAAAATATGTCTAGGTTTATTGATTCTTATGTTTCAATATGAAAAAGTCACCTGTGATTTCCAGAAAAATCTGTTTATAGACAATGTTTTGCTTTGATATTTTCTGTATTTTTTCTACTTTTGTGGTTTATTACTAGCAAGAAAATGGGACCTTTATCTCTTTAAGAGCTCATCTGCTTCTGTTTGCTGAGGCTCATTCTTCCCTTGAAGTCATAATCTGCCTGCAGTATCACAAATAGTTGCTGTGAGGAGGATTATAATGTGATAAAGGCAGAGGATCATGATTTCAGGTGGAAAATTAATTCTGTATCTACAAAGATAATGTTACAAGGGCAGAGTCCTCAGACCAAATCCCAAAATGCTTACTCATTCCTGCAATGGGACTTTGCCAGAGCAAACAGGCAAATCCAGAAAATTTCAAAATTTGGTAATCAAAAATGAAGACAGGAGGCAAAAGTGATGTAACATATGGAAGCTGCTACTCCTATGCTCAGTGCAAAATGAGGGTGCCTGGTGATTCCTTCTAAACAGTAAAATGAACAGAAGCTTTTTGTGTCATTTATCCCTCAGTTTAGTCCAGAATTATAAACATCATATTAATACAGCAATCAAAATAAAAACCATGGAAATCACACAAATATTTGTTTGGCAAAGACAGCTGTATTTTAGATGTTAAGTCAGTGCTCATAGATGAGCAGAAAAGTGTTACAAAATGCTCAGGGAAGCACAGTACACCACCTGAGCCCAAATCACTGAGGAAAAGCTGGAGATTTTAAAATCACAGGGATATTACAACGACATTGCTCTAACACATAAAGCAATTTGTGATTTCCAGCATCATGTGAATGCTGTGTCACTGGGCAATGAAAACCTTGTCTTGTTCTTTGTGCTGGGAGGGAGTTGCTCATTCCCAGAACCTACTGCCTGACTCATTTTTGCGCTGTAAAATTCTGAACAACAAGGCAAACCAAACAAAACTTCAAACATGTATTTTTAGAAAACCTGTCTTCTAAATACCAAAATATCTGCACAAAGATTTACACTAAAGTAATCCTCCTTAAAGAAACAACTCATATGACCACCAGAACCAGTTTTAGACATATCAGAGGAAGACACAAGGCCAATTGAACCTGGAATTATCTTCTCTGCAAAAGCATTAATGTGTATCCTTCCAGTTAGAGTCTGTTGGAATCCAGGAAGAGTGATCTTCCTAATCAAAGCCTACAGCAAACAGGAATGGAGAGGTGTCTCTGGAGGCTGTTGCAGAGCCAAAGGCTAGTTCACCTGGTCTCAAGAGAGCTTTTCTGTATGAGGAAGCAGGCTGGAGAGATGAACATTTTTAGCTGAAATTCATCCTTTTAAATCTCTGAGTGTTGGAGGCTTTGGTTTGTGGGGTTTTTTGTTTGGTTAGTTGGGTTGTTGTGGTTGTTGTTTGGTTGTTTTTTCCTCTTGAATGGGGTGTGATAATATTGAAAGAACCTATTCTGTCTATCTTTATACCCAAATCGATGATGAACGTTGCCAGCCTGGCCACAGCATGCCAGAGCACACTGAGTAAAATTACTTTCACAATAAGGTGCTCAGTAAAAATACCTCATCCATCCAAGTTTTAACTTCACCGCTCTGATTCAGTGACTAATTCCTTGTCTATAGAAACATGTGTGGGTTTTCTCTGACCAAAATTCAGCAGACATCCCCTCCCCAGGTTACCCTTTGAGCCACCAAAGCAGGTGAGGGAACCACTCTCTCACAGCATCTATTTCTCTCCACTGGCCATACCCAGAGCCCAGACTGATCACTTCACTCACACACATCCATACTATGAGCATCCAAATTAAACAGGATGGATCAGACCCGTGGTGACTAGGTTTTGGTCTGCCTCCAATCTGGTATTCATCATGCCATATTTTATTGTAAGAATTCGTTTTATTTTTCTCCATCTACATGAAATCATTCTGTTCTCTTCCATCAGTTTTTTTTTCCTATGAGAGTTTCACATTTCCTCTTTCACGGATATCACTCTTGATGTATTCCCATAATTCTGTACAGTACTCTTATAAATACTGATATATATAACAGTAGCACATGTTTTTCTGTTCTGTTTAAACATTTCCCTTCCCATCTCCTTTCAAATGAGGCTACACATCTGAAAGTAGTCCTCACTGAACTGTTGAGAGTCATTCTAAAAGCCCTTTCTGAAGATCATAAACCTAAAAATTACAATGTGGCTAAAGACTTTTCTCTGTAATGTACTCAACCTTGCATTTGTTAACAACATCATGAGTATTTATTTGCCCCATTTCTTCAATATGGTCTGTATTTTATAACCAAAGATATCATACTCTGCTATCCTTGTTGTGCTTTTGCTTATTCTCATTCCTAATCCATTCCTCATAAAAATAGGAATTTTAAATTGCCTTAAAACTTGCCTAGTTTTTACTTTTATTTAAATTTACAGATAAGAACATATTGAATAATGTATTGAACCTTTTTCTTTCACTTAGCTTTTCTGTATTTATTTTTAATTCTTTGTCTGATACTTTATTAGCATCAGATGAATATATCAGTGCTACCCCATGTGTGCATTATTGCTTTAGTGATATAAATCTCTGACTCCTCCATTCTTTCAATGTGCAATTGTATTAATTCACCAGATTCTTCTCCTCTCCATTCTAGTTTTTACTAGCCCTACTGCCTTCATCATATGTTATCTCTATTTTTGTGCTTGATAAGAAGCGATATTCAGTTTTCATTTTTTCCAGTGTATAAGTATTTTATGTAGAATATATTGGTTGTCAGAATTCCAAGCTTGGGACCCAACCTTTGCAGCCAGTATGGGTTTTTGGAGTCAGTAAGCATTAACATCAATAGAGGTAAAAGTGCATTATCTGATGTCCAGCTGAAGTCAACAGAAATCTTTGCATTAACTTCAGTGGGGACTGGACTGCAGCCCAGCTTGCCTTCTGGCAGAACTTCAGCAAATCACAGAGAAAGTGCTGGCTAGCATTAGGCCACAGTTCAGTGACAGCACAACTCAAGTGTGTTTGCAAAGGTCCTTACAGATATCTGAGTAATTCCTGTAGATGAAGGTGCACTAATAAATATCAAACCCAAAAGGAGCTTAGATACGATATCCAGATTTGTGCTCCACCTTTTAAGGTTTCTGACAGTGGTTGTATGTGCATGAGAATTGTCATCTGTTACCATTTCTACTAATGGCCTCAAGAAGTAGCCTTCAAATTGCCAGTTACCACCTGTCTAAATCTTGGAAGCTTTCATGTCTCCACAACCCACAGCATCTTAGGGCCTGCAGAAATTTATATGAGCAGCATCAAACCGTTCTCAAGATGCTGGCATTCTCAGCTGTTCTACAGACAGGCTGAAATATAATTAAATCCTAGAGCTGGAGAACCTACTTCAACTAAAATGGCAGGTTTAAATTAATTAACTTTATTGTATGAAATTCCTCTGCACACTGAAAGAGAAAAATTTGAGATTCTTTCTGCTACATAGAACAACATATATGTATATGTATAAATATGCATATATCTATCTATCCATCTGAATTATAAAAAAAGTTCTAAATTAAAAAGTGGCCAAGATTGCATTATTCCCCTCCTTCCTCTTCCATAGAGATTTCCATCCCAAATATCATCAGTTTACAAAAAACCAAAGAAAACCCCACAACATTTATTTAACTGCCAGTTCTGCAAGTTCCACCCAAAATCCAAGATTCAAGCTAAGTTCTCCAAGATATTTATAAAAAAGATTGCTAAGTAATGTAACGTGTAAATTTTCTATCACAGGAGGATTACCTACACTCACTGAGTGTCTTCACTAACACCCAAGGAGGATACAATTGTATTTGTTCTATTTTGACTCTATCAGAACTAAAAAAATAGACTGCAACCTTTTATTTGTGTGGTTCTCTTGATAATTTTTTTAATCTTACAAAGGGTTACTCCTATAAAGAATCAGATTTAAAACCTAAAATATAAGATTTTACATTCAGTTTCTCATTCCACTCCCTCATTAGCAAGCTTTCACTGATGCTGCTTTGCATGCCTTATGTTTATTTTAGGAGATATTATTCTTATCTTATAAAATCTAAACTCTAAGCAGTGCTGGAACCATTTCTCAGATATTGAAGACTGTGATTTGGCACATGCAATATTCCAAGATAAGTCCACATGTTCAAAGGCATTTAAAGCAATTGCTTTTTACATAACCTGAACAAGATTACTTTCCTAGCCGAGTTTATGAAATAGAACATCAATAATCTCATTTCCAGTTCCTAATCAGGCCCCCCCATGTAAATACATAGGAGTCCTTGCATTTAGGAGCCCCTAGGTTTAGGTGTGAGTTTAGATGCAGTGTCCAATAACCCACGCTAAATTAACACTGCTGTTTTACATGACACGTTTGGTTTTCCTGTTATAAGGTCAGGGTTCCTATCAAAGCACAGGTAAGTTGTAACAATCAGAAAATCTGATGATCTGCAAGCAAACAGCCAAATGGCACACCCAGTCATGCCTCAAGACACCCTTTAAATTCTCTTTCCTGTCTAAAGCTGTAAGCCACAGAGGCTGGCCCGCTCTCCAGGCAGCCCCATCGTTCTCTGACAAGGCTTGCAGCTCTCCAGAGCAGCTTTGCAATGCCTTGTCCCAGTTCCTTCCCTGTTACCTCAGGGCACTGCAAGCCTCCCTAGGAAGGGAACAATTATTTAAGAACAAAAAAAAATCAATGTACTGCTTGATCAGTGGTCTGCAAGGGAAGGTTTTATTTAAAATATACTAGCACATTCCCCTAGCGTGTCCCCTTTCCAGCCCTGCTTCCTCTGTTTTCCATCTCTTCATGTCTCCTCATCTTGGGCAGTGTCCAGTATATATCAAGGATCTGCCAGAAGAAATTAGCTTTAAATATTAAAAATACGGTAAGAAGCTGAATAAGAAGAGATTGCTAAACCATAGCAGTGCTGCCAAACACCTAATACAAAGAGATTCCTCTCTTTTCTCTGGTGTGCTTGTTTGAAACACAAACTGGTAAGAGAATATATCCCTCCACAGCATGTGAAGATGTGTCTGTACTTTTTAAATTGCAAAATAGATGCATAACTGATGAGACACTTTGCAGGAATGTATTATACAAAGCTAACTAGGCTAGAATTCAGGTATCTATTAAGATAACTAGATTCAGATACCAACAACATACCTGAACAAGTCTTTGCTGCCTGTTATCACCAATAAAAAATTTAGTTGACACATTCAGTGGGGCTTGAAGAACCATTCAGCACATCCTGAAGCAGACATCAACACTAGGTCAGCTGAGCAGTTCTACAGACCGTAATCTGTAAATGCCTACAGTGAGCTTGCTGGGCTGCATAAGGGGATGCTGTTTTTACAAACTCACTTTCCAACTCCTACCTTCACATGAAGGAAGGTAGTGGAGGCAGATCAGAAGAGAACTTGGTTGTATCGTTTTGTTCTTTCTAGAACAAGGAAGAAGGATAAATACAATACCTCGGCCTGACATGATTATGTATTTCAGTATAACTTGTGCTATCAATTTATAGAATCATCAATTAAGCCTGTGGGATCTGTGTTTCACTTCCAGTCTGCTCTCCTACCTACCCCACCATCCTGAAGCAGAGTGCCATATTTAAACAGCTGAGTGGACAGGGGAGATAAGGACATTGGCACAACTTGCAAGAAAAGTGTCTTTGCCCAAACATCAAGTGCAGTTAGTTTCTGTAGCTGATATGGTGTTTTCACACTTCAGCCATTGCTCATGTTTCATTCCCACTGATGAGTCAGGAACAGCAAAGCTCTGACTCTCCTTGATGCAAGGCACTAGGGCACAAGGCAGCCCAGCAGGGGCTCAGACACTTTGGGTACAAGCATCCAGATAACAAGTACACAGGCTGGCTGCGGATCCAGAAGCACAAGGAACAAGCTCAAAACCAAGGCAGCTTTGCTAACACTGAGCCAAGATCAGCTGTCTGCACTGTGAGCCTGACATGCTAAAGCATCTCTACCACACAGTGCTGAGTCCTTGCCCCAGGAGGCTGGAGGGGCCCACGTGCCCACCCTGCAGAGCCCAGGAGGGGCCCATGTGCCCACCCTGCAGAGCTGAGACCCCTCTGGGCTGCAGAGCATGTGGAGCAGGGTGTGCAGCTGCAGCTCTGTCTGGTGTCCTCTCACGTCTGACATGGCCAGGCCCCAAAAAGCCAGCTCAGCTGAATCAGATCCTACATGAAAACATCAAGGTGACTTCACCCTGTGCTCTGCACATTCTTCCCTGGCATATCAAAGGTGCCTCTATAAAACAGTCTGGGAATGGAAGAGAGTGAGTCAGGTTTCCATGCCCAAGGAAAACACATCTAACAGCCCTGGAGCAGCCACAACCCCAAGGGTCGTACTACCCTGTTCAGGTGATGCTTTCTTACATTTATTACCCTCAGTCTAAAGAGCTTATCTGTTTCTGAAGGAACATCCACAACCTGATCTGTCACACTTATAATCTAGCTGCAATAACTGAGAAATCAGTGCAGATGATTAGGCTTTTCTGAGCAGGGTGTGATCTATGGAGCCCTGCATGATCCCTTCTGTCTGTGTAAGAACAGTTTCTGCAGGAGATGTGGTAATACACGTTCTCACTGCAAGTATGACCTCAGCTATTCTAATTCATGGTTTCAGTCTGAGGTTTGTTTAGGGCAAAAGAGAGTAGCTAGAAGTTCCCGTTCTGTACATGTGTACAATGTGTTTGTGAACAGGCAGATGGCCACAAGCTGTGATCCCCCTGCATCCCTTTAATACCAGGGTTCTGCTCGTGTGTGCAGGGAGGGTGCACTCAAATGGCAGAGCCCAACTGAACTGCAGCTCATCTAAAACCCACATTTCCAGAGACAGCAGTACATAGTGAGAAACATGGATGTCTAAATACTTACATGATAGCCATAAGGTTGTTGGCATAATTGTATATTAATGGGAAACTAAAGAGAAATAAGAACTTTTATGAGGTAGTGGATCTTTATGCAGTGGTTTTCCTGGTCCTCCTAGAGAACCATGAGGATGTGTTCACTTATAAAGCAGGTCCCAGGACCATGCCAGACCACTGATGTGGACTATAACACAATGTCAGTACTTTTTAGGTGATTGGTGGAGCTCAGAGGTGATTCCCTCAACATTTCAAAGCTCTGCAGACCATCAGAATCCAGAGCAGAGATGCAGACCAGAAGGCTAAATAAATATATCAGGAATTTGTACACTACATAGTAGAACAGACTAAAAGTACCCAAGTTAACACCTCTGGAGTTAGTTTAACTCAGCACTCGAGCAGTCTGGCTGCAGCAACCAGACAAATGCCATCTATTTGGTGATACAACTGCTGAACAGGCTGCTCCCCAGCACAGACCAATGCTCGTGGGCTACCTAAAGGCAGCACTGCTGTGACTAAAGCTGACAAAGAGTGATGGACAGATGACATATAGTAAACCTAATCTCAGTGATACCTAGTTTGTCCTGTGACAGCTCAGTGTGGCACACTCTGTCTGGGCCACATTATTTGATATGTTATGAAAAATGTTTGTGCTTATACAGTGTAACCCGTATTTATAGCTCTCCATTCATTCCTATACATAAGTGCTCTCATACAGCTAAGAAAACAATTTATTTTTTCTCTGATTTATTTTCCTTTGAACCTGTTTCTTAACTCTTAGACAGCTAATGGAAAAATAGTTTAAACATCCTGAGGGAAATCATGTCAAACACAAAGGTAAAATATTTTCAGGCTGATTCAACTCTGTAAAGACAATGAAACATCCTTTCAATAGGTGAATGAATGTATTTTGCTGGCTAGTCCTGCACATTTGTTGTGCTTGTTGGATGCACTCCCTCTGATCAAACAGAAGACTCAAATTCAGCTTGGAGGGTCTGCTGATTTCTCCTTTCACTGGAGCTGTACATATCTGGAGCAGTTTATAAATAACTGCAATGCTCAGGATAAATTATGGTGCAACTCTTCAAAGACTATTCATTATTGTTTTGTAAGATAACTAGAACCATATTTTTAGGCAACTGTCTCACAATCAGCTTCAGAAGGGGCATGATTATGGCAAAGGTACACTTACGGATAAGTTTATGAACAACTTTCTGGGCATCTGTGGTGACAAAGTAATATATACATTTACTGGAGATTGTTGTACTGTAGTTTTGCACCCATTGTACCATAATGGATGATTTAGAAAATCCATTTAGTCTTAAAAAATATCATCAGTTTTGGACGAATTATTTCACTCCCAGTCCAGTCACAACAATACAGAATCACAATGTTGGAGGAAACCTTCAAGATCATCGAGTCCAACCCATGCCCTAACGCCTCAACTAAACCATGTCACCAAGTGCCACATCCAGTCTTTTTTTAAACACATCCAGGGATGGTGACTCTACCATCTCCACGGACATACCATTCCAGTACTTTATTACTCTTTCCATAAAAAAACTTTCCTAATATCCAGCCTATATTTCTCTTGGCACAGCTAAAGACTGTGTCCTCTCATTCTGTCAGTTGCTCCTGGAGAAAGAGACCAACCCCCCTCACTACAGCCACCCTTCAGGGGTTGTAGAGAGTGATAAGGTCACCTCTAAGCCTCCTTTTCTCCAGGCTAAACACCCCCAGCTCCCTCAGTCATTCCTCACAGGGTTTGTGTTCCAAGCCCCTCACAGCCTCGTTGCCTCCTCTGGATGCACTCAGGTGTCTCAACGTCCTTCCCAAACTGAGGGCCCAGAACTGGACACAGCACTCAGGGTGTGGCCTCACCAGTGCCGAGGGGCAGAATGACCTCCCTGCTCCTGCTGGCCACACCATTCCTGACACAGGCCAGGAGCCATTGGCCTTCTTGGCCACCAGGGCTCACTGCTGGCTCGTGTTCAGTCAGCTCTTGACCAGCACCCCCAGGTCCCTTTCTGCCTGGGCACTGTCCAGCCTCACCATCCCCAACCTGTAGCATTGCAGGGGGTTATTGTGGCCAAAATGCAGGACTTGGCACTTGGATTTATTAAACTTCGTCCTATTGGACTCTGCCCATCCATTCAACAATTCCAGGTCTCTCTGCAGAGCCCTCCGCCCTCCTACCTTCCAACAGATTGGCACACAATCCCAGCTTAGTGTCGTCTGCAGATTTACTGGTGAAAGACTCAATACCCTCATCCATGTTATCAATAAAAATATTGAAATAGACTGGATATATACAACCTTGTAGCAACTGTTCAGTGTACTAAAATGAAAATGTGGGGTCTGCAAAACTTAAACCACCAAATGTTATTCCTTTGCTACAGACATGGTTAACACACACTGCCAGCCCTCACAGAGTCTTTTCACAAAGTGTCAACTCCTATTTATCTTACTGGTGTGATTAGTCCCACCTGGGTGATGTGAAGTCAGAATTTACAGTGGACTGTAAAACTTGTACTGATTTGTTTCCTAGTAGTTTTCAACCTGTAGGTCTCAGTGGAAGCATTCACAGAAAACTTGCCCAAAATATATGAGTCAAAATTAAATAAATACAAAGTCATACCATGTTGTGTGTGACTACTCACTGACACTGATCCCCTCAGTTCCTAACATAAAAGGTAAGGCAAAGGAAAACTGTGAAACTCAGAGAAAATTTCTGGCAAAAGATTTATAAATCTGGTCATTTTTCCTCAATAACATGAAAACTGCTACTTTAGCAATTAGCCCAATAATCCCTTCACAATCTCATAAAACCCAACCATTTATAGATCCTGAATGAGAACCTTCCTTTTCAACAGTTCTTACCACCAAATCAAAAGACATTAAGAATTATACCATTCAGATTAATTCCTTCCAGCCTAAGGGCTAGAAGCTTACTTCCCTTTTAATTGAAGGTAAAAATCTCACATAATCCAGTGACTCCAGAGGCTTCAACTATGAGGAAAACTAATTCAGAAAGAAATTTAAATCACAAGTGGCAACACCAAAACATTAAGCAATGCTTTTCAATTGAAAGGTACAGGAGACTTTCAGACCTCTTCCTAAGGTATAAAATGATAAACATTGAAAGGATTCAAGCCCAAGCCCACAAAGTACTCAGAGAAAATTCTTTTGCTTCATGAAAAAAACAACTTCTACAAAGAGCACAAAAATAATAAAATTAGGGAATCATTTATGGCTGTTACATTATTATTATCATCATCATTATTATTATTAATAATAATAGTAATAATAATAGGCCAAACAATTAATCATAGTCCCTATTTTGGTAAAACTCTCACTGAGTTATACTGTTATTTTGGTGTGGATTTGGTTTAGCACAGATATTTCATTCTACAACTGATTCTCAAAATAAAGACAGAGTAGTGCAAACAACTACATCAAAGTCTGATGTGTCATGTAGCAATGAATATTTCTGTTGGAAATTTACTTGTTTTCTTTTTAAAGTAGTGGCATATCTAGGTCTCCCTGAGATTAGGAACATTAACTATTCTGGGTGTGATTCCTTTGTGACTTCATTGAATTTCTGTAGTACCTGGGGAATGGAAAAATCTTAAGAGCAGTTACAGTCATAATGAACCTGAGGACTGTAAATAAAAAAGATATTAAAAATTAGGCCTGAAAAACTTCAGATGGTAGCAAGTGTTAGTGGGGAGCTGGAGACAATCGTATTATCTCAAGAAATTCTCACATGTTCCTGGTTAATGTTTTCAGTTGTTAAGCACCTCTAACAAAGACAGACTTTCACCTACTTTATATTCATAATGATTGATGCAAATTTACCTCCTTTTGAGGCAGGGGGTCAAGTGTTTAAGTTCATTCTATATAAGCAATATCTGCATAGACTTTTGATGTATAATAATGAGGCATGTTTTGCAGAGACATTAAAAATCGAGGCCCACAAAAATGAGCTATTTGTGGATTCAATTCACCAGTGGCATATAAAACCCAAAACAGAAGGGCTGAAAAGATCATAAATACATTTTCAAATTTTGTGTCTAGCCTCCCATAGTACGCAGCCTTGTTTTTTATTGTGTGGTTCAGTATTAAAAGAAAAGGATTCAAGAGTTCTCACTGTATATGGACAATGAAGGCATGCACCATGAGAGCTGTGGCTGTGGCAAAGAATCTCAACATAAATTTGCACACATCTATTTTTCCAAATATAAGGCTCTCCTGGCAGGCAGTCAATCATGCAGGAATTGCCAAGGCTCTGTAGATAGGGCAATTATAATTCTCTGTGCACTGCTGCTAGACCACCTGCACATTCACATGTGATGGAAGTCGGATTTGAACCCAGCTCTCAGGAGATGAATGCCAACCCACTGCTATTTACTATCAGCCTGTTTTTCATTATCTTTTATTCTAATTAAGAAACACTATTTATAACTACACCTGACAAACAGCTAAGCATGGTGGAAGCTAGCAGATGTACCTTGTGCCATAAAACTTGGAGCTGAGATATTACATTCATTATGGGGGTGGGGGGATTATACAAAGCC
This sequence comes from Zonotrichia leucophrys gambelii, assembly GCF_028769735.1. NCBI lineage: Eukaryota > Metazoa > Chordata > Aves > Passeriformes > Passerellidae > Zonotrichia > Zonotrichia leucophrys. The sequence goes on along the minus strand of NC_088172.1, from coordinate 18,029,717 downwards.
CATGTTTTCATGTATCATGCTTTGCTTTCATCAACATTGTACTGCAGTTGGAAATGCGTAATGTTTTGTGATGATATAGATAGAGAATGTCAAATTCTGCTTCAGATAATGTTTCCAATATTTTTATTGGAAGTATGCCTGTAGTTTTTTCATTAATGAATTCTATTAGATTCATTAAAATAACATTTTACTTGAAAAAATATTGGAAAATGAAAATTTAATGATGTCAAATGAGTCATCATTTCTCTATCAAAAGTCTCATCAGAAAATGAAAGGAAAAACAGTTCTACCACTTATTTAAAAGAGCACTTTAGACTACTAGCTGTAGTACTCCATCTAAACAAAATACAGAAAATTATGAAAGAATATAACAGTTACTCTAGTATGTTTCACTTAATGGAAGCTTCTAGGAAATATTTTAAATTCATCTGCTTCTGACTGGATGATAAACAAATAACCACATGCTGAAGCAATAAAAATAAATTACTCTGCCAACTTCCCTCTGAAGTGTCACCATGCAGGATGATACATATTTCAAAACATTAAACTTTATCTCCATCTAGGCTCAGGACTGAGTGAATTTTACATGGAAACCAAGCATTTCATATTGGATAAACTAAATAGCAAAAAAATATTTTGATTTCCAAAGGTACACATTTGTTTGTTCGCTTTACTGGAGCACTGGCGAACAACAAACTCAGGCTTTTCATGGTTTAAAGATAGGACACTCCCTATGGCATCCTCTTTTTGTGATGGTGTGTACAAATTTCAAAATAGTTGAGAATTTAAAACTAATTGCCAATACAAACCATGCTGCAAAAATGTACCCCATGCACACTTTTGAAAACATTAGTCATAATTGGATAATTTTCACACCCACGGCAGGGTAAGGGAAAATAATTTAAAACAAAATATCATTTGGGTGCAAAACTGTCTCTCAAGGCTTTCAGAATAATAGGCAATGGCATGAAGATATGCCTTAAATCAATAGCAGGAAACCAGGCAAGAGAAATATCTAGACAGGAGCTCTACAGGGCAGCATGGAAACAAAGTGGGTACTAAAACAAATATTATTTTGCATATTTTCCCAGCAATTACGCTCCTCATCCAAATCCCTAGGAAGTGACTGGGGTTTGTGTTATACTTTCAGCACTGGCATGGTAAGAGTTTTGATTCCCCTGACCTCTGAATACAAAGTCACACGCCGAGGTCCCTGCCAAGCAGGATTGTAGTCTGGATCCTTCTGGGATCTCCCTGGCAGGGAACTTGCCTGGCGGGAGCAGGGCGCAGTGGGGCTGTGGGCACAGCCAGGAGCAGGGGCTCCGCAGCCCCAGCCCCAGCGCTCTGCACGCACTTACTGCCAGTCCATAACTGGGCTCAGGGCTGCTTCTGGGCACGGGGAGCTCTGGCACGTACAGTAAGCACAGCTTTCCTCCAAGTAACCAATTCCTTTGGGAATGACACGAATCGGCAGGCCCGTTAGGGTAACACAGATGAAGAGCTCATTTTGTGTTGGGAAGGGAAAAAACCAAACCAAGAGATGAAAGAGGACATTATGTTTTTCATGCAAAATGAAAAGTTTGCTAGGTGATTTCATTAACAAAAGACCACGACAATAGGTACTCGGGTAAAGAGAACAACTTCTGACCTTGAAATTGCGTGCTAAATAAATTACCTCAGAGCGAAAGTGATGAGTTCTCATGACAGCATCTGGAAGGGAAGCAGAAAGAGAGACAGGCTCCACCAGCTGCACCTGGCATTTCGCCCCGGCTAACGGGGTTACCCCGCCGCTCGCCCTCCGGCGCACACTCCGGGACGGCTCTGGCCCCTCGGGCACAGCCGGCAGCTCCGCCCGGCATTTATATTTAATTCATCGCGGAGAAGTTGGGCATAAAGTTCTGCTGAGCTCTGACACACCGGGGAGGGCTGGGGGGCTTCCCAGCCTCTCACCTCTCTCCCTCTAGCCGAGCTTTCGCTGAGGGATGGGTGGAGACAAGGCTGCCGCAGTCCTGGGCTCGGCTTGAATTTTCTTTAAAGCCTTTGCCCGGCTAAACCGTGCCACGGCGGCCCTCCGGCGGCACAAAGCCGGGGATGGGCCGGGGACACCCCCCGCCGCCCTCAGGGAGCGGCAGCGTCTCTTACCTCGGCTCCTTGAGCGACCTGAAAAGACGGATTTGATGGGATGCCTCCCTTTCTGGAGCCTGCGGTGCCAGCAGCAGAAGAATAAAATCGTGGCAATGGTCCCCAGCAGCAGCAGGAGCAAGAAGAGGGCGCACTGGATGCTGTAGGGTCTCAGCAGGACCAGGAAAGCCGCGGCGATCATGGCTCAAGCGCCCGGCTGCCCCTGTGCGTGCGCGGGTCTGCGGCGAGCGGCGAGGGGCCGGGCAGCGCCGGGCAGCCTCTCCCCCCGGCAGCGGGGCGGGCATCGCCGCCGGCACCGCGCTGCTGGAGCCGGCAGCCGGGCGGGAGGCGGCGGCGCGGGGGAGGAGGAGGAGGAGGAGGAGAAGGAGGAGGAGCGGGATGGGATTCAGGCCGTGACTCAGCAGCAGCAGCAGCCGCGGCTGCGATGGTTGCGGTGGGGCTGCCCCTCCGTGCCCGCCCGGCTGCCGGGAGCGGGGAGCGCGGCGGGCAGAGCCGGAGCGCCCCGGGCAGCGGCGGGCGGGGCGGGGCCGGCGCCGCATGGCAGCGGGCGCGGGCACGGCGGGGCGGGGCGGCAGCGGCAGCAGGAGGAGGAGGAGAAGGAAGAAGAAGAAGGTGCCGCCGGCGTCGGGAGGGAGGCAGGAGCACGGAGCGGTGCATCCCGCCGCCGGGGAGGCTCTGCCGCTGACATCGCCTCTGGAGCTGCCGAGAGAGTCGGAAAATGGCTGCTGCGAGGTACCGGGGGACCCCCGGGGGAAAAGAGGGGCTGCCACCGAGGGGCGCGGGGTGTCGGCAGCGGCGGGGAGCCGCGCAGGTCCGTGGGGGAAGAGGGTTTGTGGTGTACCCTGTACCCGAAGCGTCGGTCGAGGCCGGTTTCGTGGCGGGGGAAGGGGTTGGGAAATGATAACGAGATCCATCCTGACAAGGTGACCAGGGCCCTGACAGGGTGCGGGGCTGCCCCGTCACCGATGGCGGCTGCGGGCGGGACCGGACAGGGTGCCCTGCGCTGCCCGGCCGTGCCCTGCGCACAGCAGCACCTGCGGGAAACTGCAAGGCGCTGCAGGCAATGTCAGCCCGTGCCCTTCCCTCGCCGCCGGGCCCCAGCTGGTGCTGCGGCACCAAAATCCTGCCATGTGCTGGTCGCTAACGCAGGGGGTAACAAGAGCTCACCTGTGCCGCTCTTTCTGCCTCTGCAGTTGTTATTGTGATAGTCCAGACTTTCAGAGGCTGTTTCGAAATGCAGTTCTAAACTCCCTCACAGACACGCAGAAAGAAAAAAAAACCACTAGCTGAAAATATAGCCAGGTACCATTTTGCGTTTACTCATGTTACTGGGGGGAAAAGCTCATTCAAGGCAAAACTCATATGCTTTTCATGCATCTTTGACGTGAGCACACAAATCTGTAGAGCATTTCCAAAATTTCATAGAAATAATTAAAATCTCTGCGTAAATATTGGAGAAACATTGAAATGTTACTGCTTTATACGACTGACATGAAGCTGCAGAAAAGCATACATGTAAATTTAGGTTAAACTAAAAAATATGCAAGCTCAAAAGGCAGAGAGGGAAATATGTCTGTGGTAGTTTAAATAAGAACTGGAAAAATAAACTCTAGATTAGTAAAATTAATGTATCAGTGGGCTAATAACATTGTAACACTTTACTGTACCCTTAAGGTTAATAACATTTTAATGCTTTATTGTACCCTTAAGGTGAAGGAAATCTGTTATCATCCAAAGATAGCGGGGGGGGGGGGGGGGGGTGTAAGTAAAAAAAGAAAAAAAATTGGGTTTTAGGTCTATAATAACTTATTCCAGGTATTTCATATCATTTCATTCTATACACCAAGAGTGAGCCAGAATAATCTGTCCTATTACTTTGTAAAATGGAAAGTTGCTACATTGCAGCCATGGATTCAAAGCTTTCCCTGACTGCCTGGAAGATGCCAAATGCTGTAAGGTTGTGTTGCATCACGTGGTGCAATATTGAAATCTTTCCTAATACCGCAGTACACTGCAGTAGAATGGTTTTAATGCAGATTACCTGGAGATTATTCAAACAGTCCACGTTACCTCACCGAAACACGAAGGAAATTGGTGTGATCCTCCTGGCATCGTGCTGCAGTGCCACGCTGCAGGATATTGCAGGAGCAGGAAACTTTTTGACACCTTTAGCTCTGCACTGATTTATTGTTTCAGAGTGGGATGATAGAGCAAAAGTAGCACGGCAGTGACTGCACAGTAAATCACGGAGAACTGAGGGGGAGCAGTTCTTTTCACATTGTTCTCAGGTAACAGCATGTAGAAATCATCTGACAGACAAATCTCTAGTGAAAGCTTTTTAGTTTAAGGTTTATAGCTTTTCCCTTCTAAGAGTTAGAGCTCACTGGTGTCTTGAGGATAATATTTTTCCAAAAGTATATAATAAATTTCATGACAGCTGCTTAATTTTTTTTATTCAAATGTGAAAGAGAGTACAGTTTAGTCCAAGAAATGCTGACATGCATGATTTTTCAGAGAGCTGCTGCTCCAGGCTTTTGAGTCAACTATCTCACACATACACCAAATTGCTGCTCTGGCTTTCATTATATTCATATTCTGTATTTGTTAAATACTGCAGGGTATGGTACAATGGTTAAAATATTACTTCCACAGTGAATAATTTAAAGCACTGAAGTTACTACACATTAAAAAAAGGCAAATTATATGTGGGTAGGTTTTTTTCCCCAAAAAGTAATAAAGAGAATTTAAGATAAGCTTTATATGTATCACACTTTTAATCTAAGATTCTCTACAGAATGTTTTTTAGGGGACTCTTCCTAAATCTTAAGGATGATAAACAGAGAAGACAAAAGAAATGAAGAGAGGAGGTTAAAACAAAACCTCTCATCTGAGATTTGACCTCAGAAGGGAAATCCTGGAGGTGAAGCCATTGCAGAGAAGAAGTAAAAGAAGGTAACAAAGCCTTGAAGTAACTGTGATCAAGGGGAGTAGAATGGGAGGGGAAGCTGTTGAGAAGTGCAATTAAGTATCTTATAATCCAAGAAGATAGTTATTGATTCTGCAATAAGCTAGGGGTCCCTGCTGCCATTTCAGAGCACACATAATGTGAGTGCACTTTTGTAGAGTTGTGAGCAGGTGGGATGTAGGGTCCTGCAGATGCTTGTTCTGACGGGGACCGCAGGCAAATAGAGCGGTGACAAAGCCACTGGCATTGGTGAAGCTTTTGGGAAGTGTGGGAAGCAGCCTTTCACTTGAGCAATGCTGAGGGACGAGGCGGTGATAATTATTTGGTCAGAGGGATCAAAAAGGGAAGTTCTGCTTCAGAGAACCCACAGGGAAGAGGTGACCAGCAAAATATTTGGAAGTGGAAAGGCATAGGAGGATGTTTCTGTGGTTACTGTTACTCTTAAATGCAGTTTACCTATTTTCTCAAGTTGGCGAGGCAGGGAAACAACATGGAAATTGTGTTGCTGCAGTTTAACGTAAGAGTTGAACAGGGAAACAGTAGCAGCAGTGGCAGCCCTCCTGCAGGGAGAAAAGGCAGTGTTGACCTCAAATATTCTTTCAGCTGGTCTCTTATGAAAACCTGTTCTGACTTAGCAGTCTTGCCCAGCAAGGCTGAAGGAGGAGATCCTTTTTTCCCTTACCCTTGTCCTGCTTGCAGAATTGCAGTACAGTCTCTGGGCCAATGCATATTTCTTGATAATTTAGATGATGTTCAGCCACACCTTTTAAAAAAAACAAAAAATTCTAGCTGAGTGCCATAGGTTAGGCTGACAGACAAAAAAGAGTGCAAAAAGAAAACATGATTGTTGTCATTATAGTGCAAGAGTTCTATTGTCAGTACATTGCAAGGGTTCCATATTGCTAGAGTTTTGTACCTCCTTGATGTTTCTTGTAGGCAGCTCCTCTAGGCACTGCCTCTTCCTTGTCCTCACCACAGCCAGCTGACTCCAGTTCCCCTAAACCAACCAATCCACTCTTTTATAACACTCTTCTTATTGGCTACAGGTGTGGTCTGTTAACATCAGGCCTGCTCCTAATCCTTAATAATTGGTTCAGCTGCAACTCTTTAGGGGATGAGATTACATTCTATAACACCTTTATTTACCCATACTGTACCCCCTACACATGATGGCATTTTGAGTGGAGAAGCCATGTATTCAGAGGTCTGCTGGCTTCCCCCAGTGTGAGCCGTGGGATTCAAGGGCACTCCACAGCTCTGCTCCTGCAGACTGAGGCTTTGTACACCTCATTTTGCAGCTGCAAAACTCCCTGTGTCAGTGAGCTGGGGGAGAAAAGGTCACGTGCTGGATCTGGTGATGTGGACATAAGAATACGAGATGATGCGTGAAATTATTTCAGAAGAGTAGCTGAATGAGTGAAAGGCTAAGATCCCCTCTTTTCACTGGTATGTAGGTATGCTTTAAGGGCTGTGTTTGTATTGATTAATTATAATTGAGTGAAATATTCTGTCTAAATGACTACTTAACTGGTAAGAAGGGTTCTCTAATAATCTAATACTTTCTAACAAAATATTTGGGTTTTTCTCATCAAACAAGAACCAAAGTAAACACAGTCAAAACCAAAGAAGCAAGCAAATAAAATACAGGAGACATAGTAACTGAGTGTTATCAACTTCTTTCAATGAAATAGTTTACTTTCCCCCTCAATATCCTACTCACAGATTACATAATGGCATCAGTGCTACACTAGCAGCTTAAAAATACCATAGGAGAGTTTCTGGTAAATGATTAAACCTTATAAAACACTTTCTTAGTTGAAAGAATGACATTTGCTGGCTTGATATAGGCAACTCATTTAAAAGAAATTTGTTATGTGAAATTATATGTTCTAAATTCAGCAGGGTTATTACAAATCTTCGTTCTGCAAAACTTGCTAAATTGTTTACTCCATACAGTGCTTTGTGTGGTTAAAAGGCATGCTAGCATTAGTTAATTCTCACAAAATCTTTGAAATTAGGTAAACATGTATTGTTATTTCAGAGTCATTGAAAAGAAAAGGTGATCTATAAATTTAAAGGTTGTATGATTTACCCAAGACCAAACTCTGTGATTCCAGTGCTGCAAACTAAACTCCTCTGTGGCTGGAACATTTTGCCATCTGCAGGTGTCCTAGGTGGCCATGTAAAACCAAATTCTTGTCAGCTTATGTAGGTAGAGGTAATTGTCCTTATCTTTTGGGTTTGTCAGCTCAAACTTGCACATTTAAATTCCCTCTGTTTATTAGACTGAATGTAAATCACATGGAGAATGAGCCATACAGTTGTACGCTCATGGCTTATAATGTTGCTGGAAAAATGCTAGCAGGAATCCTGTAGGCATAAATTGACTTTGTAGACAGAGAGGCTGTTCTTGAGCCTAGATGGAAATATACTGCTGAAGCTCCTATGGCACTTTTTTTATTACAGCAGCAGTGTGCCCCTTTGTCCTTGGTTGAAATTTGCTCTGTATTCATTTTTGGCAGTGTTTAGAGTAGCAGTTGTCAATCCGTATGTGGCCTTACATCCCAGAGGGAATTGCACTTCATTAGTATTTTAACTATATAATTGAAAGTTGTTCAAGGATTGTTTCAGACTGATATACAAAACTGGTCATTACACTTGTATATTACTTCATAAAGTTAGGTTGAGCTACATACAGTAAAAAGACATTTAATTTTACAGGAAGGGAAAAAATAGCTCTAGAAAGTTTAGAGGTTTTTACCCTTGCAGGGAAGATGCATTGCTGTCAATTCTCTGAAGCGTGTGCAGAATTACTCTTAGTTTAAGTAATATTCCCTGGAGTAAGAGGACAATATATGTGTCTCTTTTTCTTGTTCATGACCTTTAATAGTAATGCAGATTTTTTTTTTTCCTCCTCCCACCTACCAAAATGCTGCAAAACCAGAGCATCTGGGGAAGAGATTTGGAGTGAAAGAGCAAGCACTTTGAGTAGTAATCAGGCATGACTTCTCTCCTATGATCACTCACCTATGACAGCCAGCAAAGACATAGAAGTAGAGATAGTAAAGATGCTGCTAGGTTATTAAATACTGGCCAAAAATTGAGCCTGAAATTTTCTAGCTGCTGTTTTGCTTTTTGCTTTTAAGAGTTGAAGGGAGAATGTCACCAACAGTAACACTGTGGGGTAGAATGAAAGATATAGTTTCTACTACCTTATAAAGAGAGTAAGGTGCATCCTCTTATAACCTCTTATATCAGCTTATCAGAGGGTTTGTTTGAATAAGTCCAATTTGAAAGAATGTCTAATATTTTTTCAGTCTTTTAGGAAATGTTTGCTTGGACTCTTGCATGGACCAAATGCACAATTATTGCACCTCAGCAGAGATTTGCATGTGATCTAACTTTCTCTAATGTTCCCATAAACATCTTTAGACAAGATATGTCATGCATCACTGTGCTTTAATGTTTATAATTTGGGAGGTGTTAAAATAGGTTTCATTGGATTACCCAAGCCAGGTCATGATGAGCATGGCCAAGTGTTTGACTTTACAGAGCCATGTTGACTGTTCCTTCTCCCAGGCTACTTATTGCTTTTAACTGTTTGGATATTAACCTGCATGGAAGGAGCTTTCTTGGGATTATTCAAACTCCTGTAGCATAGGTATTTCATCCTGTTCAATAAACAGAGATTTATTTCTTGGTCTGTATATTAATACATTTTGTTGTGCATGGCATTTGCAAACAAGCAAATTGAAATGAGTATTAGTTCTCCATCTGTCAGCTGTGAAATAGCTATTAAATAAAGATATTAATCTGTCATGTAGAATTAAGATAGCTTCCTGCATCTTACTTGGCATCTTGCTACTTTAATGTGAATCTTTCACTGAGTGTGGGATTAAAATACAGATAAATAAATCTACATGGTTTATAGGCATATGAGATATGTAGGCTCCTATTTAAACTCAGGTAAATCTTTGAGGCTCAGAGAACAATGCATTTCCCTGAATTAGTGTTTAGTGCCATTTGAGGTGCCTGGAGTTACTAACCACCACTGTAAGCCCAGAAGGGAGCCTAAGCCCTGTGGGAAGTCTGTTCCCATCAGAAGAGGCAGCTGGAGGCCTGGCATAATAACTCATGGTATCTGAGATTGCACCATGCGTTTGTTTTTAGGCCACTGAATTGAACCCTACGTTCAATTTTTTCAACCCTACAGCAGTTGAAAAAAGCTGAATTGCTCTCCGGAAAGTTTAACTGTATTCAGTAGGGGCTTCACGCTTATGCCTGTTGGAGCTGGTCAAGGCTGAGACATCCCTGAAAGAATGACAATTGTGATAAAAATTTGTGGGAGATTTGTACTTCTGGAGCAGCAGCTGAAGGCCAAGCCAATACCAGTGGTGCTAGACACCTGCTTAGAAAGCCAAATTGCCCCCTGCATCTCCAGTGATTACAGTAAAAACTTAAGACACCTGGTGCACCAGAGACACCTAAATGTAAGTATCTTCATCTAGAACTGAATCCTGTACTGAAAACCCAGTAATGTTTCTAGCTTCTCTTGAAATCATTGAAATGAATGCCATGTTTCACTGATAGCTGAATAAATGATTGGTTAGAACAAAAATTTAGTACTTCCAGACATACTAAATATACCTGCTTAAAAATTCATTATTCAGCCTTTCCTATCACTCAATTTAACAAATAAAATTAATAGATTGATGCAAAAATCAGAGCTTTTCCAATAGATTTCTTAAAGCTTTTGATTTAAGCCACAGTCCTACAAAGGACTTTGGCATATTGAGGTATTAACATTATTTTATAGAACTTCTAGGTTGCTAAACTGTGGGAGGAGGGCACTATTGTGAGAAATAAGAATGGCTTCATGAATTCCTTGGGTCACTCAGCAGATTTTAGAATGTGGTTACAAGGTTTGCACCAAGTTCTCTGTGTAATCCTGTGTGTTTAAATGCTGCTGAGATTTAAAGTCAAGGAGGCCACCTGGGTAAATAAGGCCAGAGCTGCTGCTTTACCATGAATAGCATCACTTCTCAGAAAAGTATTTCACAGGGAGTCACACCAGGATAGGGACCTGCAGTGAGGAGGTGACCTCTTGAATATCAGGAATAAAATCATAGAGGTTTAACCTTCCTGTGGAAGACAAGTGGGATCATTTCTGTGCATTTAGAGTTGCAGTAGTGTTCTGATAGATGCTCCCCCAGATTCCCAGCTGAATTTGGAACACAGTGATACTGATGATTCTGGAAAATCTGTACTCTATATTTCTCAGCTGAGAGCAGCAGATTTGTGCTTTTGAATCATCTTTTCCCAGAAATGACTAAGATATTACACTGTATATCTTTTGAGCAGTAGCACACTTTTGTATTCTGACAGCACCTAATTCCACTGAATTCATTACTAAATGGTTTCAGGTAAAAAAGATTAGAACCTACAACAGGGCATATAACTTACTTAAATATGGTCATGTTTTCCATCATACACTTGCTATTGGGAACTTTGAGACTTCACTGCAGCCCAAGTTTTTAATCAACATTGTATTTAATATTCTGGCAACAATGTAAAATGTGACAGTCTAAATAACAGAACCCAAATGTGTCACTACCACTTATCATTCTAAATTGAAAATAAAGAGGTTTTTATGAGGTAGATTTATTTTAAGACCAGTTCAGTTTGGTTTTGGTTTGGCTTTTTTCTGAAGGAAAACTGGGATTATTGAAGGCTGAACTCAGAGGGTAAATAATATAAAAAGTTAGTACATAATAAAACGTTAGCTTTATTATGTATTCATTATGTATTGCATTAAGGCTACAGATATTTGGCCTAAAATAAATCCCCTTGCATTCCACCTGGGCATCAGAAATCAGGTGGGTTGGGTGCAGCTGGGCTTAGCTTCTAATTAGAACTGATTCAGCATTACCAACCTGGTTGAGTTCAGTGAGAAATTGTATGATCACAGACTTGCAAATAGTGCAATTTATCAGTTCAATACTATAGATCTGAGTTCAATAAAAACTTTCACAGTCCAGATTCACAAAAAGTACAGTTTCCTGAAATAATAGGAAAGCAGGTTCAGGTTTGCTGATGATAGGATTGCACTAAATACAGTGTATCACTACAGCAGGTAGTAACAAAGCTCTATTACTGATATATAGATAGAAATATAAAATTTACAATGCACAGAAAGCACAAAGCTCACCTAGAGGCATCCCTTCAGGGGAGAAGGACAATCCATCAGCCAATTCCAAGGAGAGGTGTTTCTCCCTCTCTCTTTTTTTTCTTTATTTCCTTCAAACCACCCCTTCCTTTATGCCATAGGTGGGGTTTTGGGCATTATGATCATACATGTAAGATGTATTTTCATTTATCTTCATTTTCATTCTTAGGTTGTAAAAGTTAATATGCAAATAGGGCTTAATGAGTGTCTTGGTTATTTTAAGCCAGAATTTATAGTTGACACAAAAGGTACAATAAACACTTTGGTCCTCCTCCACCTGCTGGGGTGGCAGAAAAGGCTGTGTGACCTTCACTAGAAAGTCTTTGAGTACATCTTTGTCTCCTTACAGGACCACATTTATAACAAGGCTGCTTATGCAGAGTGGCTGGTAGAGAGGTGCAGGTTTTCTCTGGGGCTTCTCTGAGGCTTCCACTTCACCCAGGCATCATTCAGTCCTTACACCTTGCTCAAGCCACGTATAAGAAAGGCAGGGGCACATCTCATGTTTTTCTCAACCAGTCTCATCAGTTCTTCACTAACTTAAGGCAACTCTGTAGCAAGGCTGAGCATTTACCATAATTATGGATCTGTGGTACATGGTTCCTCAGTTTGCTGAAACCAGTGTCAAAGCCCTGTTTTACGCCAACAGAATCAGACTCATCAAGTGGGTACACAATCTCATGTGGTAAACTTGTAACACTTTGCACTGTTTTTACTGAAAGAAAAGAGAAATAATGATCTCAGCATGCCATCTGCCAGTTGTCTGGCTGAACAGAACAGACTATGTCAGACAAAGGGTGAGATATGTTGTTAAGTGACCTATGTGGAGTTTTGGTGGCTTTGGGGTCTCTTGTGCAGTTTTGGTTTGGTTTTGTTTTGGCTTTTTGTGTTGCTTAGTAACAATATCACAATTACAAATTGGTAGCATTTGTGCAGTGTGTTTGTAAAAATTAAGAGTCCAATTAATATTTCCTCTGCAGAACTTTAAAATTATATGGCTCCTTCCTTTTTCTTTTTTCCCTTCTACAAATGACCTAGAATAGTAAAAAATTGTAAATTTGGATTTCAGTATTACTCAAATCAGTAGTGTTTTCAAATGGAGCATGTAGCAGAATTAAATAACTTGTAAAGCATAAGTGGCTTTCAAAGGTCATATAATGTCTTTGTGGTTAGTAGCTGCACACAGGGTAATGCCTGTGAATGATAATGTTTCCTCCAAATGAACCACTGAACAAAGCATTCAGTGTCAGAAATCTTACTTGATGACTTGCAGAACTACGTTAGAAAGATTTAAAACAGAGAACCAGTTACACTTTAACAGATTTCTTATGCCATCCTTTCAGCTCTCTATAACTTCTGCTGGTCTACTGGAATCTATCCCACTACTCAAAATCTGTTCAAAAGCATAAAAAGATAATACAACATGGGTTGGACCATGCCAGCTTCTGTAAGGAGACATACCAACTTTATAGTCACGGAGTAGTTGGTGGAGAGAAATAGGCTCTCCCAGACAGTAAGTCATCTGCTGTCTTTTAGACACGTGTCATAGGGTGAGATGAATCACCTCCCTTTCTGCAGTGACTGAGCCAAATGTGGCTAGACAACCTCTCCCTTTTAAGGCAGTAAAAGTTTGGTAACATTAATCCCAGTTCCCAAGTTGTTTTGTTTGTTTTCCGATGATACATTATAATTTGCCTTTGATTTGTTTCGGCAAATAAGATTTTAGAGGGAAGCATCTCCTGCAAGGTTCACATTGGCTCCTGTGGGAGGTCAGAGTGAGAAAACACTGTGGGACTTCTTTTCCAGAAAGTGAAGTGTTTCACTATTCCTCTCCCTTATTAGTGACATTTTGTTCTACCTTTCCATTCCCTTTAATCACTGCTAGAGATGATGCCAGCAGACAGTTCGGTGTTATCCCCAGGGCCCATGGATTGTCACAATAAATTCTGTGAAAAGACATAGTTTGATTAATGTCTACTGCAGGAGCTGAAGCCATTGCTCCGTAACATAAAAATACTTGCAACCAACTACTACACTCTGTTCCAATGTAATGATTCACATTTGGCTATGTAATGATTTCATCATTTTGTCCATAACAGAAGCAGTTGGGCTCAGGTTCAGGAGAGCTGCAGCAGAGAAAAGGAGGCCTGGCCAGTTGCTGTTGCTGCCCCTCAACTGCTTTCCTGCCTTGGTCCCTTTATAAACAACAGGATATTCCTTCTCTCAGCATGCTGAGAGAATATGGCAGCTGTAAAGGCCCTTAGTGAAATTGGTTAGCTGTTAGAACATACTCTGACCACAGGCAGGAATCTTGTCAGCTCAGAAGAATTTTATATATAATGTAGATAAATTGCTGAGCTCCATGTCCTGCCATGGTAAAATTTGTCCTTAGCATAAAGAGGCCGGATGTATTTTCATGGATCCAGGTGTTTGCCTGGTGTAAAGACTGTGAGATATTTTGTTGTCCATGTGCTTCACAGTGTCTACCAGTGGTACCAGGCTGCTCTCATGGACTCTGAACATCCAGAAGTCCACATTTGCATTGGCTTCCTTAAGCTGTTTAAAAATGTAGGCAGGTGTGATACCTCCCAAAAGCTGTTGGGTTTGGTACTGGTGTGCAGGGCATTGGCACAGTGTGTACGTGACTAGCTCTGGTGCTGTGGGGAATCACCACTTGCCCTGCATGCTGTGAAAAGCCTGTGTGTCCATGTACCTCTGGAAACCCTGGGCTGGCTTACTAACCCTGTGCAAGTGCAGACCACAGGAATGTCCCATGGCTCAGAGAATATTTGTCTTAATACAAAATGAGAGACAAAAGACAAACTGTTAGAGGACTGCAGGGAAACATTAAAAAAATACAGAAGCCAATCAATCAGTTGTTAGACTTAGCACACTGGCAGCTCTAACTGCTGCAATTCTGTGGCTCTTTTGTGGGCTTTTAGGAGGGTAAAGAATAGCTCACAACTGCCAAGGCCAAGGGGGGAAATATCAAAGTACTTCATTTGAGAATCAAAGAACTGGGTGGTGTAGATTGCTGTGCTGGGTTGGTCAGAGGCAGAAGTAACATCTTTGAGCCAGATTAAAAATGTTAAGCTGAGTGAAGTATAAATTCAAAAGCATTTTGGAAAAGGAGGAAGAATATTGATGCCCAACTGATTGAATACTCCACCTGTTTCAAATCTAGTATTTTGTTATTCAGACAAACACACAGTTCCAGTTTGGACCTTACCTGTCCATAGTGAGATCAGTGCTGAGACTTTTGTTCCTTTGGATTCTGTTTATATGTTTATTCATCTGAATGATCCCTGACTGTGGTATGAGGATCCATCCAGCAGGGATCAGTGGCAGAATGAGGTCTCTAATGAGTCATGCTGGGCTGAGATGTTCAGGCTGCTTCCTCTTCCAGAATTTGCATGGGATGGATGTTTTCTGATCTTTAAAGAAAAATAATGTCAGTTCTTGCAAACACAGTCTCCTTTCTCCAGTGAGGCAATACTTTACAATCCTACTACTGTCATATTAAATATATTCTGCATAGAAGTTTGGTTTAATACTCCTTTTAATGATGATTTCTTATCTATACTGCTTGCCCCATTGTATCAGTAAACATGTTGATGAGACTGCAGCTGTCTTTTGCAAATTAACAAGTTCACCCCTGTATGGAAAGCCAGCTCTGTTGAGGCATAGAACAGACGTGTGGAATAGTGGCAAACTGGGCTTCTGCAAATGAATTGATGTTACTTCATAGAGCAGTGCAGCCAGATATTCTCTAGCTCTGAGTTCCCTTTTTGACAGCCTCTTCATGAGGCACTAAATTTCTTTCTGACTGATTGAGGCCAAGTCAATTGCAAATCACATTGTCACATCTAGGAATTCATGAGTTTTCAGCTCTGTGAAAGTATTTCACCTTTATGAATTGACCATATGTTTGCTGGAAAGAAGATTCAGGTTTGAAAATCAGATTTTCTATGTATTGATTTAATAATTTTAAAGTAGAAAATATCTTCTCTGAGTATAATGGCAGCACTTAAAAGAAGTAGTTACATTTCCAGTAGAGTTTATACTTTCATGAAAAGTTATCATCCTAATTGGGAAAATAAAGCTCAAAGTACAACTTGTTCCATTCTTCTGGTAGAGAAATCCAGTGCTTTAAAAAACTCAAAACAGCACATTGCTTTAAAAGCATTGTTTTATGAGGCAAATTATTTAACTGCATATTTGGGGTTGGGTTTTCCTTGTTGCTGTTTTTCCTCATGAAGCAGCCCAGCTCTCTTCCAGTCCTTAGCCTGTCACTTCTTTTGTGCATCAAACTTTCCACTGCCAGGCTGTGTCACACCTCACCCACTCAGTTGTCCTGGGTAGTTCTGGGTTGGTTTTCTGTGGCTGCAATTGTCTTCCTGACCATGAAATGATAACCATACATTCCACTTAATAGCATGAATAGCTGGCACTTTCCTCCATTCTAGGGAAAGGTTCTATCACCTTGTATAGATCAACCTGTATCTTTTAGTCAGAAGCTGGACTAAAAATTTTTTTGAGACAAATGTAGTAGTAGTCAAGATCCCAGCTAGACTGAAATAGAAATATTATGGGAGCCAGGACCCCATATTATTTCTGTGAGTGAAAGCTGTTTTCTCTGCATAGTTTTGGAGGAAAATGTCTGATGTACAGGTGTTAAACAGACCATCTCCCATCTTTCAGGTGGGATACAACTCACTGCTTGGCTAGTTTTCACTTCCTTAGGGTATTTTCCTACAAGGTAATTACCAATATCCAGCAAAAGGAGGGTTGTTTGGGGCTTTTCAAAGGGTTCTTGTAACATCCCTGTGGCATGCTACAGTAACTACTATTTTTCCTATGTTGTCCTTCAGGAAGTGTCTGTGTGACAAGAAAGCCATTTAACAATGAAAAAATTCACACTGTTTGATTTTGTAAATGATAATTCACTGCAAATTGGAGAGACTTCATGGATCCAGGACCTTCCCTGTGATGACAATGAACTAGAAAGGCTTCTGAAACCTAATGAGCATGTACTAGTAAACTGGCCTGTGGGAGAAAGAAAGACAGAAAAGCACCTGGTGAAAGTTGTGTACATGAGTGGTGAGTGCAGTTCCAGAACATTTGTCTGATATGAAACCTGCTTTTAAGGTACAGTTGCCTGATTATCTGTTCTTTGGCCTTTTTCCTTTCCATCACTTCAGATGACCCCCAAGAGCTGGTAGAAATGATGCAAAAGATATTACGAGCAGATGAAATTACAAAAATACAAGTCCTTGGAAAAGGCAAGAGGAAGAGGATAGAAATGATATTCTCAGAAAGTGAGGACAGTGACCTGGATAAAGAAAAGGTGAGTTTGTGTCTTTATGTGCCCTATATTGTTAGGTCCATAAAGGAATGAAATAGACTGTAACTATTGATTCTTCATGATATAACACACAAAGGATGGTAAATACAGGCAGCCTTCACGTGGTACCTCAGCACAATAACCTGTCAGAGTAATTACTTAGGCCAGTGGATTTTGTCCTTTTCTGTGTCAAGACATGAGTGTTATTCAAGGCTTTGATGCTCTGTAGCTCCATTGCATTTTGCCCTGTAAGACAGAAATCTGACTAGTGCTTGAAAAAGGGAAGGGAGCAGGATTTCTGAGGTGTACCTTGTGCTGAGATCTGCAGTGATAAAATATAGGCAAGGAAAACATAAAAGTTAACAAAGTTACAGATACATTTTTTAAAACTACTAACGAAGAATGTCAAGTGCACAGTGAATAAAAACTTATGGTATATTATGAGATACTGTTATGAAAGGCTGTGTAGGAATGCAAAGGCACTATTATGCACTTTTTACAGGGGAAGATGATGAAACATATAAAAAGAAAGAAATCATTGCAGGCATCTGCTCCTGCCAACATCCTGAGTCAACTTGAAACATCTTTAATTAACAAACAGGTAAACATCCATTTTCAGCAATGTATCAAGCAAAAGCAGTCTGAAAGGTATTTTTAAGGGAGGCATAAGATTTTTGCTACAGTGAAATTAACAGTTCTGAAAGATGCTGCTTTGGAAAACTGGTGAATAGAAAACAGAGACCAAGGTACCTAACAGTTACATATTAAAATGACATTTCATTTTTAATTTCAACTAGAATACTAAGAGCTATGTTTGGTAAAAGCTTTTATTAAAATGCACTGAGTCTGTTTATACAAGAGAATTTTTTGATTTAGCCAGTTATTTTAATGTTGGTTTTGATGCTCTGATTTTTTGTTGTTGTTGCTCTAGATATCACAGTGGTTTGGGGTTTTTTTCAGAGAGAACCATATTCAGGAAGCAACTTTCTATATAGTGAAAGTAGCAGTGATGATGAAGAACCTTTATTTCAACTCTCCAAGGTAGAACTGTGTGCCAAAATTAAAAGTCTCAAGAGGAAGCTGACAGATACCATGAGAGAAAACTGCCGCCTAAGGCAGTCCCTGGTGATGCTTCAAGGTAAAGGTGGGAGTATTTTGATGAAGAGGAAAGCCTGAAGGTCAGGAAAAGCTTGATTTATAAGAGGCCATGTGGATGGGAATTATGGATGCTCAAGCACCTGACATGATCAAGGCCTACCATTAGCATCACAGTCTGTGATACATGGCAGCATTTAATTCCAGCAACACTTACTGACTTACACAGAGGCCATGCAATCATAGAGTTAGAAATAAAAAATGTGTCTAAATCCTGCCAGTTGTTCCCAGGAGAACCTTGCTGTATTCTGTGTAACCATTGGCTAAGCTCAAATACTTCACCGACCAGTCCAACTACCCTTATTTACTGGCTTTCTTGATCAATTGATATTTCATTTATTCTGGTATTACTTAATTTCTAATTACTTTGGTGATTCCTCATTACTGAAAATCTGAGTTAGTTTTCAGATGCACCAAATTAAATTCTTTCCGAGAGATGAAAAATTTTGTTCCTCTGTAAATGAACCCTTCATCTCTTAGTGATCATCTCTGAAGTGCCTCTGGCTTGTCCCTGTCCCCAACTCTAAGGCAGCCACTAGTGAATGAATAAGGTTTAAAGAGGATTTACTCCCTCCTGTGCTAGCTACACCATACCATCCCTAGACAATGTGGTGGTATCTGTTTATTGTCAGATGATTTTGCAGCTGTTTATCATTTTCATTTCCCACCTGATTGCATTTCTTACATTATTCATCTTCGTTTGAATCATTCATCTCCACCTTTTTAAGTATTATTTGTAAATGTTTTCTTTGTGTCTGACAACTTTTCTCACACATAAAAGTAAATTTACCTTGCATCCTGAGCAATTATCTTAGTCTTTTACAATATTTTATTTAATTTAGTGATTCTGTATCTTGCTGATATGTTATCTCTTCAATCCTTTTTGCTTTGCATTGATTCTTCCTAATGGATGCAATAAAAGTTTATATTTGAAAATATTACTTGGAGAAAAGGTTATTTAAAACATATTCTCTAGAGATTAAAAAAAAAAGCCTCTGACGTTTGTGTAACTTCTTTGGAGGAAAAAAAAAAAAACAGACATCATTTAGCCCATATTCAATAGCTTTATGGGCTTGTAGAGATTCTGAGATTGTGCAAAGAAAAAAGAAAAATAGTCTGTTTTGTGCCAGGATGGGCATAAACTAGTAATTCCTCTTAGCCTTGCAGTGAATTGATCTATTCTAGAAACTGAGCCCAGCTCTTCATGAGTGGGGACAGCAGAATGGTAGGAAAGCATTTGAGAGATGAGGAAAAAGAAGTATATTGAAATGTCTTTGCTGACTGCTTTGAGTCTTTTACATTATGTGACAGGAATCTAATTGCTAAATATCTCTGCTTATGTAATTGGAGTCTGAAAGCTTCCATTGCTGTTTTACCCCTCCCTTTTCATGTGATTTCAGTGCTGCCACAGGCAGTCACTCACTTTGAGGAACTGGTAGGGATGGCTGAAGCGCTGCTCAAAGGGGGAGTGACATCATCCACGTCCAGTCTGCATCCCCATGCTGTTTGGAAGGCATCTCACAATCCATTAGCAGACTCCTATGCAGCTATGCATAGTAACTCCAGCTCACCAATCACTCTGAATGTGGAAGATGAGGAGCAACAGACTGAAAAACAGGTCAGCTAAAAGGCAATTTCAGGCATGAAACTTTATACTGTATAACGTTTACTGCTATAGCATAATATAGAAAATAATTATCTGTAAAGTAATTTATCATCATTGCATTGATAACATAACTTATGAGCTCCTTTTGTGCAGAATGCTCTTTCCATGGGAAGCATTAGCTCTTATTCAGTGTCCTGTACACTTTGAAATTCACTTTAATTTCAGTGACCTTGCATAGCTGTAGCTAAGGGCAGAATGTGGATACATGAAGAAAATGCCAAGATCCAGGGATAACTTCCAGCCTAATTGTTTGGATGCCAAAGGGGAATAATAGTATTTCCAAGATAATCTAAGATGAATACCAGCAGTCTGTTCAAACTGTTAATTTGTAATTGGCAGCTACTGTGCTTCTTCTCCTGTTCCAGACAGTGGCTAGCAGTTAAGTAGAAATACATGTATACAGAGATACTGAGTAAGGAAGTTCCTTTATTCTCTGCAATTATAACAGAACATGATTGAGAAATCTAAGGCACAGAGGCTGTAAAAAATGAAAAAAATGAAGGCACAAACAAAAGAATTCATTCTAATGTCTGCATTCACAACTTACATAAACATGCATTGGGTCATGGTAATCCATGCAAATCATTCCTGTGTGTTGTCATGGAGGGCTAAAATCCAAAGAAGTCCATTAAGAATTACCATTATTATGGTGTGTTTTGACTGCATATTGGAAACCGAACATCTTCAAAGAAATAAAAAGACCTAATTTTCTGAGCAGCCTGCCTTACTTCATAGAGGTAGCTCAAAACTGCCTATTAGGAGAGTTCAAACTCTTTGGCTGTACCACTGCTGCATGCAGAAGCCACTCTCAAAGCCCAGGACCAGATGTCACAGTTCTTAGGGCATGTCTGCTCACAGGCAGGAATATTTGCTTGGGCACAGTGCCATGCTACCAAGGCAGTACAGAAACCATGCCAAAACTGGACCACAGCCAGCCTGCATGAGGAGCAAGCAGAAGGATTTTGCTGTGTCTGAGTGTGTCCTGTCTCCACTAGTGAGTAATGAGGATGGTGAAGGGTTTGCATGGGGTCCTTAGTCTGCCCCACACTTCCTTCTGGAAAATAATCAAGCTGTGTATATAGTACCAAATGCTGAGCAGTGGTGTTATCTCAAGCACACTGTTTGTAGAGATTGCTTTTGAAATTGTGGTTTAGAAATAGAAAGTGAAAAAGATATTTCAGCGATAATAGTATATAATATTTCTAGAGAACTGCAGTAATTATGCCTATGACCAATTTTGTTTTCCAGTTCAAGATCGAAAAGTGGCAGATTGCACTTTGTAACAAGAGCAAACCTCAAAAATTTATAAATGACTTGATGCAAGCACTTTATACACATGAATACATGGCTACACACAGCCTGACAGGTGCAAAGTCCTCCTCTTCAAAGGACAAAGCAGCAAAACCAGCTATGAATCAGAATGAAGTTCAGGAAATCATAGGTGATGACTTGTTAACCTTACTCACTGTGGCTCTGACTTGACAGGGGGCTTTCTTGGAGGGAGGGGCTGTCGTGCTTAGCAGCTGCTCCACTCAGGTGATGAGCTGCTTCCTATTTCCTTGTTCAGCTACATGCTTTTTAAAACCATCTGTTAAAAACACTGCCAGTGAAATGCTATGTGGTAGTATTTCTATTGTGTGAATTCTGGGGGTTTTATTCAGGTGACTGCTCAGGAACAGTGATGCTGTAAATTGTTTTGGCCCTTGCAGGGTTAACCTGCAACAGTCAAACTTGGAGCACAATGATAACAGATAAGGGAAGGCAAAAAGAGGACACACTTGGATGAAATTTTAAATTATGCCTGCTGTGTTCTGAAGTTTAGTGAATGTTATGAATTCTGACATTTTAAATAGAGCTAGAGGCAAAATGAGACTGTATAGAAGACAGAAATAGCGGTCAGAGAAGCAAACAAAATTTGATTTATGCTGAGGTTTACAGCAGAAAATATTTGGTGAATAGGACAGAAAATAATTTCAGATGTAAGTATTAGCTTTAAAGAAAACAGAATTTTGTGAGCATATGAAGCCAAATTTTAATTGGATTCACGCCTATAACTAAATACTAGAGCAATATAGCCTTAATTCCTCCCCCATTGCCATTCCCTTGGACTTTGCAGTTCTCTTGGTTCCCTTCTGTTTAGCTCCAGTTCCTGTACCTTAGTACAGTTTTGTTGAAGTTAGCCATTAGTTTCAAAAGTTATCAGTTGCAAAAACCCTTTTTTTAAGAACCTTGTTAGGAAAAAAAAGGCCCAAAGTCAAGAGAGATAACAGGAAAGTGTGTGTAGGATGGTAAAAATATATTTAGAGGCAGTAAGAGGAGACAGTTTTGGAATGACATTTAAGAAAAATGAAAAATATTTAATGGGATGAGAAAAATGGTTGGACTCAATCATAATGGTTTTATTCAACCTTAATGATTCTAAATCCTACTAGGGCCTAGGCAAAACTGAAAAGGGAATCAGAGAAGGTAATCAGAAGATGGAATTCAGCATGTTGTGGAGAATTCAGTGACAAAGCTTATAAAGAAATCAAAGAACTTTGTTAAGGTAGAGGAGAATACTCTGAAATTTAAACAGAAAAGTGTCAACATTATACAAGAGAAAAATGAGAAAGAAGCTTGGGAGGACTGTAGAAAATGAGTTAGTGAATCAGATTATTTAAAGAAGATGGAAATTGAGTGACTTCAAAATGAAATGAAATTAAAGGGCAGGGAAATCAAGGGGAGGGAAGATGATGGAAAAGAAGGGAGCAAGAATCACATTCCTCATGTTGAGTCCTGTTATTATTGCATTCAAAAAATGTAGCCAGGCGAAACAGGAGGGAAATTTTTAGAAAAAGTGACATCACCTGCAAATGCAAACTAATGAGAAAAAAATAAAAATATTCAGAGTCATAATGACTGATGAGGATGGGAAAAGGACTCTGATCAAGGACAGAACATAAGGACAAATGATTAGCAAGCACAAACCACTCACTAAAGAAGCCCTTGTGGCCCTGGAGTTCCTTTTCAGTCTGCCAAGAGCAGGCAGCAATGTGGAAGGCACAAAGAAAAAAAATGAGGTGTGTAAAATCTATGAAGGAGTTTGTAAAGATTGTGAAGTGACTAGAGTGGAAGCTGAAGTGGCTGGGACTTTAAAAGATGCAAGAAATTATATCACACATTTCTTGTTTCTCTTATTTGGAGAGTCCATATACATAAAACTATATTATCATCTCTTTATTTTGCAGGAATCACAAAACAGTTGTTTCCAAACACAGATGATGCTTTAATTAGGCGAATGATGGGACAAAAACTGAACAATTGCACCAAGAAGCCAATTTTAAGCAAAGACCTTAACTCAGGTGCTTTTCAGAAACATAGTTTTTGGTAAGCAACATTAAAAAAATGCCTGCACTGTGTAATTCTGCATATTACTTTATGGTAATGAAATCTAAAAGCAGTCTTAAAATTCAGGTAACAATACATATTTACCTACTTGGTATACACACTACCAAGCCAGTAAATATTTCCATAATCTTGTACAAAAAGTCCATAATACAGAAGCAGTCCAGCTTAACATTACTGCACAAAAATAGTTATTGGTGCCAGACAAAGCAGCACAAGACTATTGAATTACAGGTAGAGAAAACAGAGGTTTTTTTCATGGAGTTGCTTTGCTGAATATGTCTATTTTAGATTTGACATTATTTACATTTCTTATTATTCTGTCTCAGCATGGACAAGTCAATTCCACTTTCATGTCACCTGTTGTATCCCAATTAACCCACAAGTGAATACAGGGGAAAGAAGTATTTATAAGAGTACTGTAGGCGAGCTAAGCTGGCTATCCTTTACTGCCAAAAGAGTAAATTATTGGGTCAGAGGAATTATTATTGTCTCAACAGTGTTATTATCAGAGGAATTATTATTGTCTCAACAGTGGTTCAACAGCTGCTCCTCAGGGCATCATCTCTTCGGCTGTTCCTCCTTGCACACAAGACCAGCAGGATGATGATTCACCAGCTGCTAATGCACAACTTCAGCAAAGTGACAGCTGCCTGACTCCTCCACCTCCCGCCCCAGAAGGTCAGCAGGAGTGTCCCAAACCCACTTCTTCTAAGGTGGAGTCTCAACTCGCCAGCAGCTCACCAGCGCCCTCTCCCAACCAGGGTTGTGGACAGAATCTCAGGAATTCAGACAAGGAATAACAGGTGTTTCATTCCAGCTCATGTGCTCAACAGAGATTAAGAAGCAGTATAAAATAAAAAAAGAAAGAATATCTAAATTGAACTAGATATATGGTAGTGTCCAACAGTGGACAGAGATAGAATCCTGAGAACTTTTTTCTCAAACAAATGAAAATCCCATAGATTAGAAAAAAATTGAAGGCATATTAATATATTTGAATTTAAGATGTTATAAGATATATGCATGTTATGCAGTAATTAAAACTTGTACTGAAGAATACAAGTAGAGTCCCCCTTAGTTAGAAAAAAACATTATTTAAAGTGCTACCAAAAGAATATATATGAGGAACCATAATTCCCCTTGCTTTCACCTTGACAGCTGAGGGAAAACTGTTTAACTGATCAAAGAAAGTTATTGTATATTAATGCAAAAAAGATATAGTGATATGGAGAGAATATAGAAAGATCTCCTAGTGAAATGAAGACTGTGGCCAGCACAGGAATAGAAAGCACAGGGCCACATGAGCAGGGAGGAAGAAATGAAATAGCCGTTTAGGGCTGCTACTAACTTGGAAAACAAAATAACTTTCTTAGGCCAATGAAACTACAACTCTCAAGATATTCACAGGAAAAAGCAGTTATTTTTTAACCTCTCAAAGTAGGAAAGGCAATGGAAGGAGCCATGTTCCTTCGTAGCTCAGGGAAGAGTCCTCTAGGAGAGCCTGTTTAGTTATGGAAGCCATTCTGTCACAGGGATCCTGCTGCTGGTACTCTGCTGGTTTGGCAGCTCTTACTCCCTTCTTCCCTGACCATCAGGTCCATAGGATAAGGGTGCCTGGTCCCTTCAGTGGGGAAATGGAGGACACTTCAGCAGAAGCTTCTACTCCCTGTGTTTTGGTATGCTACCCCTTGCTTAGAGAAAAGGTGGGCAGGCAGAATATTCCTCATGGGACAAGGACCAGGAAAATCCCAGTACCTGGGCAGTTCCCCTTGGGATCTGACACCACTTCTTCCAGGAAGCAGCTGGCAGTCACACAAACCTTATAACAGCCTTAGGAGAAGGAGTGGAAAGGTTCCCCAGGGCAGTGGTCACAGCAGCAAACCTGGCAGAGTTCAGGGTGTGTTTGGACAATGCTCTCAGGCACGTGGTGACTCTTGGGGTGTCCTGCACATCCCAAGGGCCAGGAGCTGGATTTGATGATCCTGATGGGTACTTTCCAACTCAACATATTCTGTGGTTTTATGATTTTTTTTTTTCCTTGCTGACTGATTTCAGGTTTCCAGTGTGCTGACAGGGGAAGGAGAGAACACTTGGGACTATATAAAAAGCTTTCCTGTTTGAGTGTCCTTCCCAGAACTGAGAGCTAAATCTATTTCAAACATGGCAAATGAGCAACTAACTAATCAGACTGGAAAAATGAAATTACATTACATTGAAGAAATCTAGCTTGATTTGAGGAGGATTTCAGGACATGTGAGTTACAGAAATAAATTAGAAATAATATGAGGCTGAACATCAAAAAAAAATCTGAAGAGAGGTTTATCAGCCAAATACTGCTGAAGGGAAGTGCAAGGCACTAATAGAATGCACTGTGGAGAAGACTTGTTTGTGGGCTGGGGTACAAATTAAGTGATTTGCTATCCTTTTTCATCTCTCACCTAACAATTCCTTGTAGATAGGATCAGGATGAAAGCAGGTATGAAATATGTTAGTTCTATCTCATGCTATTAACTACCATCTATAAAATGTAACAGAAGGATGTTTGCCATTATGTAAATTTTGTACATGTAATTGTATGTACAGCATATATAATAATGTATATAATTAATAATATTTTTGAAGTGACTTTCTATCAAATAAAATGAAACATTACTTTGTGCTGTTTTATTGTCCTCACTGTCTAATGGGCCTTTTCTTACATCACCTTGGTGGTACACTCTAATATACAAGGTTGGGGTTTTTCTCTTGCTCATTTTTTGGGGTTTTTTTCTCCTTTCTCTTTAATAGCTGTTCTGAAGCCAGCTTCTGTAAAGCTCATCATTTTACCTGGGGAAGGAGTCGGCCCACCTTACAAGGGCACTCTAATCTAAAAGCTGTCACAGCTGATGTGGCACAGCTGCAGCTGCCCTGCCCTTGGGGAGCCCCTCGGCAAGGAGATGGAGCTGAAGGTGAGCAGCACTGGTGCAGCACTGCAGATCCCACTGCACTTTGTGCTTTTCTATTCTGCTGCCTTGGTGAGTTGTCAAAGGAAAACCACTGGGGCTGGCAGCTCACCACAAAAAGTGTAGGAGGAGTTTCATGGTAGGGTGGAGGACCTGCTCCCAGGCATGGGAACAATAAATGGAAGGAGATATTTTAATGTTGTAACAAAGGATAAAAAGTGAGTGAGCTGCAAAAAGACCATTCCTTCCCCTTACTAAAGTATAGAAACAATGTTAACCCACTGGAGGAAAGGAGTTAAATAGCTGTTACACAACTATACCATTAACAAAAGGGCCATATCTCTTGCAGTATGACCAGAAAGGTAGAAAATAAAACTCATTTTTTCAAAATTACTCTGACAAACTCAGAGAATACAAAATTGAAGACTAGAGAAACACATATTAGAAACTTCAGAAGGAATAGAAAGGGACATCAGATCAGCGTAATGCTGCTTCTCCCAAAATCTGCATTAAAATAAAAATTAATTTGCTAGAGGTAAATGTGTGGTGTTCCAAATTGTAAAATTCTGATATGAGCAACAGAAGGCACATTATTTGCAGTCCTCAGAATGGGAGAAGACTGATAGCTGCTACAGAAGCTGTAGTGGTATTAGACTGTATGGCAACTAGTAACTAGAAATTTACTACTGAAAAGGTAAGCAATACTAAAACTAATAATTTGAACTGTTTCTTTCTATTACTGCACATTAGATTGAATTTGAAGGTGAGAATGGAAAAAAAATTTGGTAGCTGTTTATCATGAAGTGTGCAGAAGAGCACTTGTTTTCTAAGGTAGGAAGAATATTGAGATATGTGAAGAAATGGATAAAAACTTTACTGAAAAAGTATACTGTTGAATTAATCAGGGAGTTTATTGCATATTGAGTTTATGTCCCCTGTTATTAGGGGGACATATAGATAGAAGTAAAAAAATCCAAAACACCACATATCTAAATTTTCTAGATCAAGAGTAAGTGGCAGTATGCCATGTTGGTACAAAAGGGAAAGCAATGGTTATAAAGGCAACCAGGTTTCACTTAAGGGAGCAAGGAGAGAAGCAAAAATATTGAAATACAGTTGAATTAGAATCATAAAATTGTTCAAGTTGGAAGGGACCTTAAAAATAATTTATTTCTAACCGCCCCATCATGGGCAGAGACACCTTCCACTACTGTCATAGTGCAACAGTTCTAATGTCATTACATTGCAAGGGCTCCATATCACTAGAGTTTTGTACCTCCTTGATGTTTCTTGTAGGCAGCTCCTCCAGGCACTGCCTCTTCTTTGTCCTCACAGCAGCCAACTGACTCCAGATCCCTTCAACCAACCAATCCACTCTTTTATAACACTCTTCTTATTGGCTACAGCTGTGGCCTGTTAACATCAGGCCTGCTCCTAATCCTTAATAATTGGCTCAGCTGCAACTCTTTAGGGGGTAAGATTACATTCTATACTACCTTTATTTACTTATGTTCTATCCCCTACGTTCCTCTACAGCAGGCTGCTCAAAGCCCCATCCAACCTGACTTTGAACACTCCATGGATAGGACATCCACAATTTTTCTGGGCAACCTGTTCCTGTGCATTACCACCCTCAAAGCAAGGAATTTCTTCCTAATATGTCATCTAAACCTACTCTATAAGTAAGGACATATAGTGAATATGTGAAATTAGTTGCTAGAAAGCATTACTGAGTTTATAAAGATCATCTGCTCTGAAATGGCTTCCACACCTTATGTGATATCTAGACTTCATTTGAGCTTTGGACTTGGAGATCTTATGAAGATCTCAGAAAAACCCCTACTTCTCCTTACCTCACCTCCCCTACCCTCCCCAAGAAGTTCTGCATGAGAACATTCCTAAGCTGGCCCAAAGCCTGACAACTGTTCTTTCACAGGAATTACAGAAAATACACAAATTTTGGAATTCAGAGTTTTGTTAGCATATTGGAAATTATTGCACGGCAACTCCCTAACTAATTTTTTTCCCCTTAACTATATTGTCTACATGCCTTGAGGAAATTTGGACGGGTCATTGCAAGAGTTTTACATTTACATTAATGACTACTGAAAAATTCTGAATTTACATTTACATGAATGACTACTGAAATATTTAAATGAGCATCATTTGCATAGGGTCTCAGAGTTTGGAAATATAATTTCACCTTGCTGCCCTAGTAACTTTTTACTACAGGTCCTTGAATTATCTGTTCTCAAGAATCAAAAGTTATCAAGTGCAAATGCAAGCTACAAACAGAATGACTTCTATCAACATTATGTTAGCAAATTCAAGTGACAAATGCAAAATATTAAACTTTAGGCAGCAACTAATGACTTTCCAAGAGGCAGTCAGGTCTCCATTATTTTAATAATGAAATAAAATAGACAAATGAGTGTTGTTTATACACTCCAACAAGAGTGATTAAGTCATACAGCTGTTAATGAGTACATAACTAGTAGATACAACTAGCACCTCAGTATGTCTATGTTCTACCAAAAGCTGTTTGTACATTCATATGGAAAGAGGCTTGAAACTAACAGAAGTAACTCTGTGTTTCCAAGAAAAATAAGTGCACCAATTAATCCTTACAGTACATGACATGATATTGCTGGTAGTTGTTTATTCTCTTGCATTACACCAGAATTTAACATGCAACCTTGAATTCTTTCTCTCCTGTGTTTACAGGATTTGATAAGCACTCACCGGTGAAGTGTGTGAAGCAGCTCTTTTATACTGACACACAACTCACAGGTGACATTTACACTGTTCAGCTAACTCCAACCCAAGGCATTGAGTAAAGATGATTCATACTGACTTTTACTTTGGGTGGCAAAGTATGAAGAAGCAGGAGAGCAGTAGCAGATAAATAGCAAGAATCATGGGCGTGGGGGTCTGAGTGATGTTTTCCCAGTCCTGGCAGTGAGGGGGCACTGACAGGACAAGACAGTACTTGTTGGCAGAACCTCTGTTGGTGACAAGGATTTGAGTTGTATGACCATGAGACCCTACTTGCAAATCACGTTCTGCTTGACAGAGATGAGATCCACCTCACTAAGCAGGGCAAAGCTATTTTTACCAGTAGGATCATGACCACATAAGCAGAGATTTAAACTAAGTGAGAGAGTAACCAGCAGCCTTGTGGGGACAGAGAAAAAAGCAAAGAGCATAAGGTGATATACAGGAACAGAACACAAAATCAAGAAGATGGAGCTTAGGAGAGGTCACCTTCAGCTCTTGAATGTAAGCAAAGAAATGTCTATAAGACACCATAATGGAGTTATCTCCCAGTCCTTTTCTAGAGAGATGATCAGCCTTGTGTTTGCTGGTCCTATTGTGGGACTGCCTGGTCCCATTGTGGGAGTTCAACCATTCAGATATTTGCAGGAGGGACAGTACAGCAGGATATAGGCAATCCAGGAGATTTCTGGTAACTTCTTTCAAGTCATAAAGGAGTCAACAAGGACCAATAATGAGCAATGCTTTGTTGGACCTATACCCATGAAAGGATTGTGGGAAATACAAAGCTCAAGGCAACCTTGACCACAGCGAGCATGAAATGGTGGAGCTCCGTATCCTGAGGGGAGTGTGAAGAATAAAAAGCTGGCTCACCATTCTGGAGAGTGAATTTTGGTGTCTTCAAAGATCTGCCTGGAAGAGTCCCATGGGATATAGCCTTGGAGGCAGGAGGAGCCCAAGAAAGCTGCATAATATGTAAGGATAACTTCTTCCAAGCTCAGGAACAGTTCATCCCTGTGAACAGGAAGTTAGGCAAAAATGCCATGAAGCTTGGTGTAGATGAACAAGGAATTCCTGGTTAAACTCTAACACAAACAGGAAGTATACAAAGCATGGCTTACCTCAAAGAAATACAGAAACATTGCTCAAGCATACAGCAATGAAGTTAGGAAAGATAAAGCATGACTAGAATTGGATCTAGCTAGGGATGTCAAAGACAACAAGTATGGCTTCTATAAGTACGTAGGTGACAAAAGAAAGACTAAGGAAAATGTAGGCCCATTGCAAAATGAGACAGATGATACAGTGACACAGTACATGCCTCAGTCTTCACTAGCAAGACAAGCCTTCACGAATTCAGGCTCCAAAACTCAGGGGGAAAGGCTGGACCTTTAGGAAGATGTACCCTTGGTGGGAGAGGATCAAGCCAGGGAATACATACATTAGCAGGCTGGGCATATGCATGCTACATCTATGGGCCCTGACAGGATGCACCAACACATACTGAGGTGCTGACAGATGTCATGGTGAGATCACTCTCAATTACCATTCATGGATCATGGTGTCTGGGACTGCTGCCTCAGGCTGGAGGAAAGCAAATGCCACCTCCATCTTCAACCAGGGTAGGGAGGAGGAAGGGAGGGAGACCGACAGGCCTGTCAGCCCCATCCTGATCCCTGGGAAAGTAATGATGCAACACATCTCAATAACCATTTCCAGGCCTCTCAGTGACAAGAAAATCATTGAGTTGTCGGTATGGCTGTACCAAGGGGAAATCAGGCTTGACGAGACTGACAAACTTCAGTGATAGTGATTGCCCTGGTAGACGAGTGGAGAAACGACCATTGTGTAGCTGGACTTCACTGCGCTTGGCAACACCTCCCTCAACATCTTCACAAAGGACCTTTGCAGATGCCTGAGCTGGATCGAGCACCGTGTGAGGCGGCTGAGCAGGCCCAGCACGGCTGGGACAGCGGCAGCGGGACAGCGGCCGGGCCCGCAGAGGCGATTTTTGGCGCCTTCCCGCCCCCCGGCTGCCAGCCCCAATAGCCGCCCTTCCTCCTCCCTCTCTCCTCCTCCTCCCCCGGAAGCGGAGCGCGGGTTTTCCCCCTCCGAGCCGGATCTCGGTGCTGCCCGTCTGAAGGCGGACGCGGGGAGGCCGGAAGAAGGAGAGAGCCCAAAAGAAGGAAAGAGCCCGGAGCGCCGGCCGGGGACCCGCGCCATGGTGCTGCCTCGGTAGCGCCGGCACCTGCCATGGGGAGCGGCGGCGGCGGCACCTCCCGATCCCGGCGAGCCCTGCCGCGCCCTCGCCCCGCCCCCGGGCCGCAGAGGAAGCGGGGACGCGGCGGGCCGGGGCGTTGCTGCCCGCGGGGCCCGGCGGCGGGTGAGCGGGGCCGGGGCGCTGCGCGGGCCGCGGGGCCGGCGGTTGCAGCGCAGAGGTCACGGTCGGGGCCCGGGCAGCCGCAGCACGGGCAGCGCGGTGTGCGGAGCCCGCAGAGCCGTGAGCCGCGGGGCCGTGCGCTGCGGGAACGTGAGTCAGCAGCGCAGCCCCCGCGTTGTTTTGGAGCGGGAAGCTTAGCCCTCTGGAGCGGCCCAAAGCAGCCGCAGGTGCTAAAAACGCCCGAGTTCGCCCGCCGCTGTTACGGGCCGGCCTCGGCTCGTCGGTGGCTGAGCGCCGCTAGGCTGGAGCTCGGGTCTCGGCTCCTGCTGGGGTTTCAGGCTCAGGCATGTCCTTGGGCTGCTACACTGCAGCTACGGCTGCTGGAGGAGTGTAGGTATTGGCATGCTTTGTAGATAAAACCGCGTTTTACATATCTTGAAAAATACAGTAGCGTGATTCGAGTCAGAGTCGTTTATCACCCATTGTGTTGTCACTGGTAATTGGGAGTGAACGATAGAGACTTGTTGAATACAGATAGACTGTAAAGAAGGTATAAAATGGCAAATGTTGTATAGTTAAACAAAACTTAAAAAGTGAAATTATATAGTATTATTTGTTTATGTTTAGATAATGGAGTCTCATAACTCTAACAGCCTTCACAAGAGTAAATCACCAGCTTCTGGAAGTGAAGATGAGATTGAGTTCATTGGAGTAAGTAGAGCTTGCATGGCAAATACACTGCTTGTTGTAAAAAATACCCTTTCAGTAGTCCAGTAGACAGCAGAGGGGTCTTCAATGACTGATGATTATATTTCAATGTAAAGCATTACTCTTGAACATAATTTCATTTGTGAATGTTTGTGGCAGATAACTCGATCTTAAAGGTTTATGTGCACTTTCTTGGAAAGGTGTAAGATGATGTCAGTTGGTCCTGGGGAGGAAATGCAGTCTTGAGTATCTGAGCAGGTGAGGGAGGTATTACAGTGATGTGTGAGGTATGTAAGAGGGGACTGTAGATAACGTTCCTGGTAATTGTATTGCACAGCATTTTGCTTTATGAATAGTCCCCCTAAAGTTAAAAGAATAAATCACTGCTCATTCTTTGAAATCACTGTACTCAGTTTAGAAGAGGAAGGAAATAATGGGTTAGAGGCCTTAAACAATCCTCTCAAATTGTCAGGTGCTCTTTATTGAACAACACCTATCTAATGCTGACATGCTTTATGTGAACATAACTTTAGGACACTTGTATCTGCTGGATATCCAAGAGAAGCTGAATGTTTTTCATGCTGCCTGTGTTCTGGCCTCAGTCTGTCATCAGTGAAGTGGTGCTGAATGGCAGGATTACATAGAATCATAGGATTGAATGATTGCATAGAATCATAGGATTGAATGATTACATAGAATCATAGAATTAGGTTGGAAAAGACCATTAAGATCATTGAGTCCAGCATTAACCCAGCACTCAACCATGTCCCTAGGGACCACATCTACATATCTAAAGATGTTTTTCTTGAAGGAACAGGTGATGTTACTAAGGTCAAGTGATTCAATGATGCTAGTATTTTTAGTGGCTGTTTTTTTGTAGATTTGTCTCATTTTTGAACAATATGCTGAATAATTACTAGATCTCTCCCCATGTTGTATGGTGTTTGAATAAAGCTGAAGTTAACATACTGACTTTTTCTGCAGGGGTATTTAGGTGCTCTAGTATGCAGGGATAGGTGGTTTTTTGCAAAAATTATAAGTAGTTGGTTATCTCTGAGACATCTTAATATTTTGGTTGATTTGGGCACAACTGATTGAGTTCAAAGTTCATTATGTATGCCCAAGTATCCATGTGCATCTGCAGAGAAGGACTTGGGCTGTTGGTGGATGAGCTGTGTGTGCTTGCAACCCAGAGGCTGCTGTGTGGTGTCCTGGGCTGCACCAAAGCAGCGTGGCCAGCAGGGTGAGGGAGGGGATCCTGCTGCACTGCTCTGCTCTGGTGAGACCCCACCTGCAGTGCTGCATCAGCTCTGGGATCCCAGCACAGGAAGCACAGGGAGCTGTTGGAGTGAGCCCAGAAGGACACCAGGATGATAGAGGGGATGGAGCACCTCTCCTGTGAGAAAGGACTAAGAGAATTGGGATTGTTCAGCCTGGAAAAGAGAAGGCTTCAAGGTCACTAATTGCAGCCTTCCAGCTGGAGGGAGCCTACAGAAAAGATGGAGAGGGGCTTTCAAGAAGAGCATCTAGTGAGAGGACAAGGAGGAACGGCTTCAGACTAAGAGTATGTTTAGAGTAGATATTAGGAAGAAATTCCTTCCTATAAGGGTGGTGAGGCACTGGAACAGGTTGCCCAGGTAAGTTGTGGATGCCCCCCATTCCTGGGAGTGTTCAAGGCCAGGTTGGAGGGAGCTTTGAGCAGCCTGGTCTAGTGGAAGATGTCCCTGCCCATGACAGGGGATTGGGACAAGATGATTTTTTGCAACCCAAACCATTCTGTGATTCTGTGATGGTGACTGAATAGGCTTCATTTCCTTCAAGCTGGACAGCGAACAGGGATAGCTTGTATAGCTTGCATAGTGTAAGGACTGAAGGGCTGCTGGAGCACCAAGAACAGTAACTGAAAGAGAACTGAAACAAAGGAACACTTCTAGCTACCTTTTCTTTTTTATCCTTTGGCTTTGCCTGTGGATTATAGGGATCCTTTGTGGTCCCAGGGACTATTGCTTCCAAGAGAGGCTGCTATATATAGGAAGATGACTCTGCTCAATTTTTCTGCAGGATTTATATCCTGGGGTGAGTAGCTTACTATTGTAATTGATGAATATGAGGGGAAGGTGTGTGACCCTGGCCATCACCTAACATCAGCAATATGTCTTCAGGTCTCATTTGCTCCTCTGAGTGAAGGTGACTTTGGACTTTGCAAAAGGATTTCTAGACTGCTTGGCAAGCTTTAGATCATGATTTCCATATAATAATGTGTATGACTGGAAACTTAAACTCTTCATAAATGTTATAGATGGATGCCTCCTGATTATCTGCGTGTCTTTAAGACCCAGTGCACAAGATGGTCCTGTATACATTAAATTAGAGAAGCTACTGGGGTATCTCAACCTGTGCTCATTTTAATAGATAACAAGTAGCTGTAGGCCATGTTATGTGATCTGTGTTTTTCTTCCTTTTTCTCATTTTTCCTTCTTGACAGACAGATGTGGCTTTGGTGTGGGTGTTTTGTTTCTTTGATAAGTTTTTCTTTGTGGTTTTGGGATGGTTTTTTCTGCTTCATTCACTTGTACTGGAGTGTTTGAATTCATACTGTAGGACTATGTTTTTGCTCCATCAAATAAGGACTTTTTGTCAATCTGCTGCTGCCAGAGATTTTCAGCTTTTATAGTTCGATTCACCCTCATTCAAGAAACTTAAAATTATTCTTCCATAATTTCCCACCTTTTAATTCTTCATTAAAACATACTTTGTCCATTTTAAATCATTGCATTTTAAGCTTAACATACCACCAGAGAAATGTGATTTAATCTACAGTGCAAGCTGTTATTCCTGTGTTCTCTACATAGGATGGTCTTTCCCCCATTTTGCTTACTTGGGAAGGATAAGGCAAGAGTGAAGAAATTCACAGTTTTAATGCTTTGTGAAGAAACAGATAATTCAAGTTGCCACAGCTGGCACCAAAAGCATTGGACTTAGAGGAGAGTTTGTTAATATACCAAGTCAAGTAATGCACTAAAACATGGCAGTTACCAATTAAGGATTTTTCTTCCTTTACATCTGTGATGTTAAGTATTAGATATTCAGAATGAAGGATTTCTCTCTGGCTTTTCAAATATTTATATTATATACTTATTGATAAAATATAGAAATATTTCTATATTATTATATAGAAATATGTAATAATTTATATGTTACAATACAGATACTTGTAATGTATAAACAAGTGTAATATTACTTGTGTTAAATTTTTTTGTTTTGATCACTTGAACTTCTAGAGTTGGAAGCAAGTTACTCTGCATTTCAGCTGTCAATTTTGTAAGTTTTTATTAGTTGTTGAGCCCTTAGAGTAAGTAAACACAAATTTAAAAAAATCTCTGTTGTTAAAGGAGCTGTTAGGATCAGAGCTGAACATTTCAAAACCCATTATTCAGCTGATTGGACAGTCAGATGGTCAGAGTGTGTCTTTGAATTTTTACTTGCTAACACCTGTTTAATAAAGGTTTATTTTTTATAAGCATTGTAGAACCTTTCAGTTTCTACAGAAGCAAATCTGCAGTGGATTTTTTTTTTGTATTTCATTTAGAAAACCATGTTATCTTTGTTTAATCATAAAGAGTTACTCTTTGTGGGTAATTGGAGGCTGGCAGCTTGATTCATAGAAGCTTTTGTCATCTGTCCAAGATTTCATCCCTCCTCTCCCCAGTGAGACAGAGGACTGTTCATGCCTGGCCAGCTGAGCAGCTTTACTGCCTTGAAAGGTGGAAGAATGTAAAGAATGAGCTGCATTAGGAGCAGCAGAGAGGATTCCATGCTGCTTTTCTCTCTGCCACTCATCAGGGGGCAGTAGGTCTTCTTAGCCTGCCCTACGTAGTTGATTGTTAATATCGTGAAGAAACTGCCAGTGTATGGCAGAGATGGTACATTTTATCTCTGAGGAAGACAATTTAATGCTTTTGTGTGAGGTTTTTTAACACTTTTTTTCCAGGAAGGACCTTTAAGGCCTGTCCTTGAATGCATTGATCTCATCAGCAGTGAGGATGAAGAACCTACCAGCAGTTCTCATTTTCATGTAAGTGTGTTGTAATGCATTTTGGGATGTCTTGATTTAATAAAATAATTGGTCTTCTGTAATTTTTCCCATCAGTTACTCTTCACAAAAGCCTTGTTAGATGTGTTTTTAACAAGTGCTAAATAACAAGTATTGAAATATTTTGATTTTTCTACTTGCTGTTGAGTGAAAAGCAAGAATAACAGCACTCACTTTTTCCAGAGCCATTTTTTCCACCTTGAAATGACTTGGTACTTTATTTGTCTTTCAGACATCTGAAAAAATGTTTGGAAATAAATGTCACTTTACATGCAACCTCAGAAGTTAGGGTGCCCATTTTCTATCCTGAAAACATACCTGGTCTACTACAAGGCCTTTTCTTTGCAAAATAACTTTTTAGGAACAATGTGTGGGTTGAACGACCTTATTCCAGTGACAGTCTGGGTTTAGCTCAGCCTAATCCTTCATAATCCTTTCTAAGAATGTACAAGAAGCAGGCTCATCAGTTTGTCTGTCCCCCAAAACTTATTTTGCCTGTTCTGCAAGGCCTTTGAAAGGGACATCGATAGACCCTACTAGAGTTGGCTTTGGCAGCAGTGACTGTCTTTTGACTTCTGTTTTCCTGTATTGCAGCAGAGGATGTTTGTAATAAACCTGATTCTTAAGGAAAGGTGATCTTCTGTACATGCACAGGCTGTCATTACAGGGATCATTACTGGACCTGACTGTAAGAAGAGGAAACTAGAGTAGATGGCCTATCCCTAGACCAGAAAAAGCTCATGATCTGCCTTTTTGAAGATAGTGGGCAGTGTTAGGGAAAGAACAATAGCAGTTTTCAGATTTTTTGGATGGGCTGCATGTTGGCTTTGAAGTCAGGAGGGATTTTGTTTACACAGAGGAACTTCACTTTTAATTTGTTGGAGAGTTCTAGGGCACTCAGCACAATCGTGCATGTTCCTCTGCTGCAGGGTGAGCCTAATGTTTATGTTGAATTGCCTTGAATATATGGAGGAGGAGGGTTGGTTTTGTTTGTTTTTTAACAGAAGCTACAGATGCTGGTAAAAAGGAAGAGAAAGCTACAAGGTAGCTCATGGAACTAGGCTGAGAGTATCTTTATTGAATGATGTGCTGATGCTTGGGCATCACTGGTCACTGTGTTAGTGTCTGTTACGTAACAATCACCACAGAAGGGCTGAACCTTCCATTGGCAGAGCAATTCCAAGCGTAAGGATCACATTGACTACCAGAAGGAACGAGTTGCATCAACCCTGGATCGCCTGGCACGCCATGTTGAAGTAGAGAAACAGCAAAAAGAAGAGAAAAACAAAGCCTTTAAGGTACTGGATGTATTTTATTCTGGAAGAAATGCATAATAAAGGCCTTGTAGTCACAAGTATCTTTGTTTTCACTACTAAGTAAATAAAAAAATTGGTGAGGCATACATGGAATTAGCAACTAGACTTCTGCTTCTGTGGCATCATGTGAAGCACTACATGGACTTTGTCTTTTCAGTGGCTTTTAACTGATCGATTTTCTAGTCTTATTGCATTTCCTTAGGAGGCAAAATTAAGTGAAAGAAAACCACTGGCAAAAACTTCTCTTGTTTGTAGATATAGCAGTGGAACCTTAGTATCAATTATTCTGATATTCTAATACTTCAATTAATTGAAAAATAACAGTTATCACAAACCACCATGCAGCAAGCCTTGCTATTTATCTGCTTTCGTCTGAGATTTTTGGGAAACTGTTTGCTGCATTAAATCTGTATCAGGTAGTATTTCATAATGGGAAAAAATTTTCAATGTTTAAGGCATGATTTTGAAGTTGAGTCTGGTTAGTTGCACTTTGCAGCCACTTGAAAAGAATGTACTTTTTACTTTTGTTACAAACTGGGAGATCCAGTCAGTGGGTTTAATGGTAGGAGTGCTCTCAGTGGGAGCTGGACATCTTGAAGGAATGTGATTACAACAACTTGATGGAATTGAACAGTGGCGAATATAAATCCGGAGTCGGGAAAATGTGCCAACTTCCCAACCTAATTTTCTCAACACTGTTAAAGGCTTTTGAAATCATACAATTCTACTGTGCATACAACTTGTTGCTGTCTATGGTAAACTATGCAACTGCAGTACAATGGAGCAAAAGGCTAAATTAGATATAGTCCAAGGTAGCCTTGAAGTCTGGAGGCCTACATCCCCCTTATGTCTCTTCCACTTTCATTTGGCAATCTGTTTGTGCCTCCACATACAGTTCTTCAACTGTAAACTGGAGTCAGAGGTAACTGTGTAGCTTTTAAAGCAGCTTGAGAATGAAGGCTAAAAGATCCTTTTGTTAAATACAAATATTTTCCTCCTGCTTGGCTCTTCACTCTTCATCAGGTATTGCAAGCTGCAGAATTAAATTTAGTCTTCAAAGTGAAAACGCATTTTTCTTTTTTTTTTCTGTTACATTCCATTTTTATTGTATTAAGTAGAAGTCAGTCTAGTTGTAAGATTTTTTTTTTCCTCTCACTGAGGCTTTTGTGGGTGTGTTTTTTTAGGAACCCATATGTAAGTTTTGCAATACATACTTAATCTTTTTTCTTTTATTATTTTAATTTGATCACAACATTGTCTGGTATGTTTTTTCCCTTAGGAGAAAGTTGATTCCCAATATGCTCATGGGTTGCAAGAACTAGAATTTATTCGGGAACACAGTGATACAGAAGCTGCAAGGTTATGTGTAGACCAGTGGTTAAAAATGCCAGGTAAGAATAGAAAAACTAAGTTTGAGTGATGTTTTCTAAGTCCTGCATTACAGAGCAGAACATGTGAAAATTGTGCTGAGCTGCAGGTGCCTTGTGGAAAACCAAATCCTACAATATTAATTTTGCTGGAGCATACAATTTAAAAATTTCTAATCATTTATTTCCATGAAAGCTATTCTTGTAATGCTTTGCTATGTAGACTTCATATCTTAAATTTTCTAAAAACCAGTAAGGCAATGTTAGTTATTTTTTATAAGCCAAGTTGCCAGGAAGAAAATAATACTACTGTTGAGCTGCTGCTTAGGAAAGTGTAAGTGTAACTTCACAATGTTTAATGAATTTAAAATACTGCCTGGAGGAAGGGTGTCAAACTGTTTAAAAAGTTGTACTACTGGGAATTGAAGAGACAGTGAAAGAGCAGACTTACTGTAGTAGGATTGAAGACAGATTGTTAGCTTGCTTTTAAGAATCACCACAATTTGATTCCAGAATGTTTTAGAGCTTGTGTGTTGTTTTCTTAAGCCTCTGTAATTCAGCTTCTGGTTAAGTACTTTGTTTTGGAACACAGGTCTGAAACCAGGCTCTGTTAATGGTGGAAGAAGGGACAATTTTAGGAGGACAGGCCAGACTCGAGTCAACAGCAGACCCAAATGTTGTCCTGTGATGCATTGCAACAGACAGTTTGATAATGTACATCTTCTTCTGGGTCACCTTCAGAGGTAAGGAGATACATTGCAAGAATTCAGTGCAAGGAGTAATAATGAAAGAATGTGCTCTAACTTAGGACATCAGCATCAAGTCTGCTTTAAACTCCATTTTGAGAGCCAATTAATATGTTACAATTTATATAGGTGAGCTTCATGGAGGGTTTTTTTTTGATGATTTTTTTAGTTTTTTACTTGGTATGTGTGGTTTGTTTTTTTTTAATTCAGAATTTGTCTTCCTCTTGTTGAGCATTTTTTAATATCTGAGTTTTTTGAGAAGTCAGATTTCTGTACTCCAGTTTAGTTATATCTTCATCCAAACTTGAAATAAACCAAAAGGCTCACTTACACAAGTTGATGGTAAGATAAAGACAAAAGCCCCTAATGCAGGGAAAGAGGAACAAAAGCTGTAGGCTGTGTGTTCATAGGTGATATTGCTAGTCAGTACTCCGTGTGTCAGTGTTCAATTCCAGCAGGTGCTGCCCTTTAACTGCTGAATGTATCCATAGGCAGGATGGGGAGAAGTTGAGGACAGTATCCTGGGTGAGCCCCCATAGGCAGCTCAGCCCCACAGCTGCTCACTCACTCACACTAGTGGGGTGTAGGGTAAAGGTTAGAGCACTGTGTGGGCTGATGTAAAAACAGCTTAATAAGTAAAGCACAAACTCTGTGCACATGCAAAGCAAAACAAGGAATTGAAAGGCAGAGCTCTGTCACATGCCATAGTTACTTGGAGTGATGGCATTTGTCTTCCCAACTATCTCCTTCCTCCTCCTTTACACAACTTTTATTGCTGAGCATGATGTCTTATGCTGTGGGATGTCCATTTGGCCATTTGAGGTCAGCTGTCCCAGCTGTGTCTCCCAACATCTTGCTGGTGGGACAGTCTGAAAAACAGAGAAGACCTTGACACTCTGCAAGTGCTGCTCAGCAATAGCTGAAACTTCTCTGTGCTATCAACACTGTTGTTCATAAATCCAAAACACAACAACCATGCAAGCTGCTACAAAAAATGATCCATCCCAACCAGAGCTAGTACAGGGAGATAAAAATAAATGAATTATTAAAATGTCTATGTAGGAAATTAGGATTTTGTTAGTTCCCTTAAAAGCAGTATTTCTCTTGAGTGGCCATTTTAACATGTAAGCTGCAGGGAGAATCATCTCTGTGCAGGATGCATGTCATGATAGGGGAAGTAAGGATTTTTTATAGTTTAGGTTGGTTTGACAGGGAATTTTGTCTGATATCTTCAAAGGACAGAATTTTTCCCATTGAAAAAAAGCTATTTGACTATTTATAGGGGACTAGCTTGCTAATTATTTCTTCTTCTCCAGGTTTGATCATTCTCCTTGTGACCCAACAGTCACATTACATGGACCCCCACATAATGCTTTTGCCTGTGTGATATGCTGTGAAAGATTTGCAACCTCTCAGCAGTACAGTGATCATCTTTTATCTAAGGCAAGAGCATAAGGTTAAATAACTCACCTGACTGAATGTAGTAGAGGGTTTAAGACTTAAAATTATACATTGATTTTTGGTGGGTTTTT
Organism: Zonotrichia leucophrys gambelii; assembly: GCF_028769735.1. NCBI lineage: Eukaryota > Metazoa > Chordata > Aves > Passeriformes > Passerellidae > Zonotrichia > Zonotrichia leucophrys. The sequence continues at coordinate 17,988,973 of NC_088172.1, read as the reverse complement.
TGTTTTGTTTTTTCTTTAACCCTCTTTCTCTCTTCTCTTTTACTCTTCAAGATTGTTTTCTCTGATTCTGCTGTGTTTCAAACAGCTGGTGTAGCCTGACAGTATTCCTTTTAGATGTGACCATTAGGTTGTATTTTTGGTGTGCTTTCAAGAGGACCATAGTTCTGTCTTGAACCTCTTGTCCATCTATTGGTGTTGTTGATACATATTCCCTTTTTTCTGCATTTCCAGAACTGTGAAAGGTAAAGGCAGGAAGTTAGGGTGAAATAACTTGACAACAAAGAGAAGCAGCAGAAAGGAGGTGGGGGTTTTTATTTGAGCAGTGTGGTGTTGAATTGGATAGTGGATAGCATTTTCAAAATTGAGTGTTTTCATAACAAATAATCTCGCCAAGTCTCCAGAAGCTGCATTAAATCTGGGGAAGTGTTAGACTTTCTGAAAATCAGACTAAATTTTGCTTGTAGTTATAGCTTGATAATTAGTCATACCTGACAAGCTGACAGACTGCATTGTAGTGTCCCTGCTCTTTTTCCATTGCTTCAAAGTTGTGTGCCTCTCATGTGTTCAGGGACATGAGCAGGAGTAGCAGCCAAGGTGAGGAAGGGCAGTGAGTGTCTCCTGCAGACAGCGAGAAGATGGGATTACTATGGAATTACTTTGATATGTAAGGAATGAGAAGATAATCCTAATCAGAGCTCTAAGCATATAATGAAGATTCTTGGAGTGATGTAGAAAGCAAGCAAAAATATCAGAAGCAGAACTAAAGGATTTTTGCCCTGAAGGCAGAACTCTGAAGTTGATGTAGCAGGCAAAGCTGGTGGAAGGAGTTGATTTCTACAGAAGACCTAGACCTTTTAGGCTACTCTGAGGAGCAGCATTTTTGGGAGTTAGAGGTTAGCAAGAATTAGAGGAGACCTGACATGAGGTGAAACAGCTGCTCTAATGACAGAGGGAGCTTTTTCTGAGAGCCTGGGTAAAGGGAATAGCTAAGAATTGCTGGAGCCCATAGTCCCTGGGAAGGTACTTGCTGCCGGTGGTGCAAGAAGGGATGGAGAAATGGCCAGTGTAGTAGGGGTTGATGTAGCTCTGTTTGACAGTGGTACTTTGGCCACTTCCTTCTGTCTTGTGAGCTGAAGTGCAGAGGAGTAGGCTTTAGGTAAATACAGATGTGGTAGCTGAAAACCTAAAAGTGAAAATATTACCATAGAAATGAGAGAGGAATGGGAGGTCATGAGAACTGGGCCTGGTTTCTATACTTAATTTTTTTCCTAAATAGATCATTTTCTCTTTCAGCTAAATGAAAATGATGGGCATAAAAAAGGTATTCCTCCACAGCATATTCAGTGCTTTGCATGCCCAAAGTGCTTCCTCCTTTTCACCAAAAGAGATGAGTGTGTGCAGCACATGTCGCAACAGAAACACATCATCCAGGTTCCTGAACAGAGTGGTATGTTGCTACTAAGTGTACTGCTTTTAATTTTTTCTGATAATTCATCCTTAAGATAGGAACTGACTTATATTTTTCTACTGAGTAAAAAAGCTTAAGGTTTAGAAGTTTGTTATTAATGAATTCTTATTTTTCTTTTTATATTTCAAATGTGATGCTTTGAAATTCATATTTTTGTATAAATCCTCTATCACACTTGCTGTAATGAGATGCTGTTGAGTCTCTCATATAGGCTTCTCATCCTCTAGTGACTCCATGCAACTACCTTCCTGAATAACTTTACATTTAGCATGTTTATAGAGACTCAGAGCAAAACACATACATTTCTTTTCAGTTCCAGTTAAGAGTGGCTGTTGAGCTCCTTCCCCTTACTCTAGTGTGCTTGGAGGCTATTTTTCTTGTCAGTGCCCTTGGCATTTCTGATGGCAAAGACTTGTTAAAATGTCCTCTCCATATAATTGCAAATTTAGAGTGCTTAGCTGGAACATTGCTGCTGGTGTGATGGCTTGCACAGACTACATGGCTGAAACACTGGTTATGTTGTGAGCTGGCAGCATCCTGAACCATGCTTAACAAAGTCCAGAGGAAAGATCTGTCTGATCGTGGCATTGCAAACAGGGTTAATGCCCAACATAGCTGTACTGGTTTTATTTTTGACAGAAGCAATAGGCGTTAAAGCATTTACTTCACTGTTAGCTGAACTGCTCAGTGGCCATGTTTTAGATGGTGCAACTGTCTGAACAAGCCTACATGGCCAGAAGGATTCATAGAGTTATTTCTCATCTTCATAGATCTATCTTTGACTTCTGGTGTCCCCTAGAGTGGCTGCAGGAAATGTACAGAAAAGGCAGGCTTTGAAGGAATCTCCTGCAGGCTGAGTCAGTACTGCTGCCTTCTTGTAGTGAAGTGACAGTCAGCTGCATGGTTATACTTTCCCTTATGCATTATCACTCTAATGGACTTTTATTTTTATATAGGTTATTAATTCTGAATGTGATGACTGCAGATGCTTTTGAATTTGGGTCATAGGTTTTAAAAAAGATTACTGGTGAGCTATTGCTTTGAAAAGATTAAAAGCACAAGTTAGTGTTTTCTTCTTTAGAGTTGGAGAGTACTTAACTTGGAACAAAAAATTGAGTGCTCCATTTTTTACTTTGCATTAGTTAGGCTTTATGATTAATAATTATCAGCATGGCCTGAGATCTGCCAGTGAAGTTAGCTGAAAGGCATAACCTCAAATTACTGCCTGCTGATCATCACATCTACTAAAACAGAAAAGTCAAAGAAAATTTGCCTGCTGTGGTGCAGAACATGAACAATATATAACCCATAAACCATTTTCCATTATCTTTTCAGTAGAATTTTCTTACTCTGCTGGTACTAGGAGTTACCTGTGGAGTATATACTCATAACAACAGAAAGTCCTGCACCTAAAAACTTAAGAATTAACACTAAGGATGGGAAAGAAAGAAAGAGATGGTCAGGGTATGTGGGAAACTTGTTAAATAAATTGTGTGCTCTTTCAGAAAAAATACTGTATGGCTTCAAACAAAATTTTATCTAGTAAGAGTAGATAGCTGGTGATAGGTAGAGGGGAAGAAGGTAAGAACCTTCCTGAAAGAGATATTGACCTGGCATTGTAGAAGGAGAAAAAGGGAAGTAAAATCAGTCACAGAGTACAAAAAAGCAAACTGCAAACAGATTCAGGTGTAAGATAATTACAGATGTTAAAAAATTCAGGATTTAGTTACAGCTTCCGTTGCACAGTTACTGTAGCTCAGCTGACATTTGTTAACTTGCATTCTGAACCCTGTGACAGACAAGTAACAACAGTAATTATGTCATCAGAGAGCTGAAATTGTATTGGAAAACTCTAATGTGTGGTTGCACTTTGTACCATTCTGTTTCACAGATGCAGTGAAGTCTGGTGATCCACTACCTTTTCCATCCTTTGCAAAGAACCTCTTGATATCTCTGTGTAAAGAGGTCTCCTTCCAAGTGAAATGTATGTCCTGCTTCAAGATACTGCGCTCACATATGGAATTAACAGCTCATTTCAGGTTTGTGAAAGGCAGTTGTCTTTATAATGTGAACATCCATAGATCAGTGACAGGTATGCAGACATGCTTTTAATGAAACTAGTGGATTTCAGGGCAGCTAGGACCATCTGAATGTTGACTTTCTGAATAAACAATCAAAAGCCTACCCCATTAACTTTACCCCACTGCAGAAAGCTGATCAATATCAGGATCCTTTTTGTATTTGCTGTAACAGAACAACAAAAGCTTTTTGCTGTTCCACTATTTCTAAGTTTACAGCATTTGATTTTGAAAATGTACAGTCAAAAACATAAGCATCAATCTGCATGCTAGCTTTGGAAATTAGCTCCTAATTCTCTTTAAGTTTCAGAGACTAAATATACATTTCATGTTTTGTTGGCAGGCTGGTAGGTGGGTTAAAGCACACAGAGTACCCTGTTTCCATGCACTTACTGCTGTAGCTACTTGGTAATATATCGAGTACATCTGAAAGTTTACAAATGTTTCAGGTGGTGATATAACCTCCTTTATGTTTTTTATCCATTCTAGAACACGTTGTTATAATTCTGGGCCCATGGCACTGTCAAAGAAAAGCATCTCCCAAGTTGCAGAGATATTTAAAATGAAAGGTCACTGTGAGAACTGTGATGAACTGTTTGCCGATAAGAATCAGGTGACCCAACACAAACAAACCACTCAACATAACATCAGAGTTTTTACTACACTGGAAGAGTCAATCTTGATGTTCTGCCATGTCAATGGAAAACACAAAAGTCAGTCTCATTTGGCCCACATTGTGGAACGGTCAAGACCACTGCTGAAAAGACACTTGAGTCCAGATGAGTCCTCCAGTGAAACAGGGTCTAGTCCTTCAAAACGGAGGAGTAATTCAAAAGGTAAAAGTGAAGATAAAGTTGCAAACCAAAGTCAAGGTACTGCTTCCAAAGTAAAAGCCTGGTTTTGTGAATGCCTTCAAAAGTTTTTTACAGAAGAGTCAGTAGAAAAGCACATTTTATCAGCAAATAGGATTTGTCACAAGTGTGCTGTGTGTGGAAAACTGGCTGAAAATTCAAGCATTATCCGCCTGCATATGAGTCGATTCCATGGAGGAGCACACTTGACTAATTTTCTTCTCTGGTGCAGAGCATGCTCTGTAGATCTTAGAGAAGAGGATATTATGAGACATGTAACTGAATTTCATGGTGGGCATAGTTACTACTATGAGCAAGAAGCTGTAGAAGATGAACCTGTGCCGTCTGCTTCTGATGCAGTGAGCATTTCTGCAGGTGGAGGTAAAGACTGCATTCCTGGCCCTGTGGAACTGTCCCCTGAAAGTGGTCCTGTTGTGGGAAAATGGCAGTGCCGCATTTGTGAGGAGATGTTTGAGTCTGAAGAGAGTGTTCAACAACATTGCATGTCCTTAGAAAGCCATGCATTTCACAGGTACTCATGTGGCATATGTAAAAATCATTTTCGGAAAGTAGGAACTCTACAGCGGCACTTCCAAGAGCATCATAATCAGGAGATGCAGATTAAATATTTCTGTGGCCTTTGTGGTAACCTCTTCTTCAACACAGAGGAAGAATTTCTAATCCATTACAAGACTCTTCATAGCATGGACTATACATTTGTGCCTGAGCAGATGGAACTGTCAATAAAAAAGGATGAGGACTTCCTCCCAGTGGAACAAGGAGAGCGCTTAACCTGCGGTTGCCGGACCACTTACATCTCCAAAATAAACAGGAGGAACGATCATGAGAGTTGTCAGAAAGCCATGCTGCAGAAAGGAAACTTATGGTTTCGCTGCTGCCTGTGCTCTGCCACGGCACAGAATATTGCTGATATGAACAGTCACCTCAAGAGCCACAAGTCAGTAAGCTCTAAGGGAGAGATGTATGTTGTTAGATGTGCTGCATGCAACAAGAACTTTGATGATCTTCAAAGCGCGCATCAGCACTATCACATGAAACACTGCTTCTTGCAGAAACCTGATCTATCAAGTCTTGCAGCAGAATCAGAAGACACAGTATTCAAGTTTTCAGCAAGTGGGGCTTGTGTGGTCAGAAAACCTGACAGGCAGCAATTTCAAGCATCTCCATCCAAAACTCAGGACAGTCAACAGTTTTCTTCTCTGCAGGGCCCAATAGAGGGAAAGAAAATAAAAAATGAGGACTTAGAACATTCTGAAGAACTTAGTGAAAGTATGTGGAAAATATCTTTCAGCACTAGAAAACTATTTCTGTCCTTAATACACTCTGTTTCATTGTCAGTACATGTCACATACCATTTGGTTACATCCAGTCTATAAATGAGCTCAGAATTTACTACTTATTATTTCTCAAGTACTGAATTCTCAGTACTTGAATTTCCAAAACTCAGACTCCACAATTTATTGTTATATGCCATTTGTATGAAGTCTTGGGAAAAAAAAAAAAACAAACAAAAAGGCAGATGTGAGAATTCTGAGACCAAAACATTTGATTTTCAAATTAGTTTGGAGCATAATTTGGTGTTAAAAGGAGGAGGACCATCAAGGACATCCCAATTAGGGATCTAATGCCTAGAAGTGTAAAAGTGATTGATCATACACATTCAAAAGAAACTTGCCTTTTATATATATATATATATATATAAATAAATATTTATGAGCCTGTTAGTGCTTTCTGTGTGGGCAATGCTGTTATACCATCATCTCAGCTTTCTTAGCTTGCCAAAAGGCAGTATCAGCTGAGAACTTATATTCCCAGTATGTATTGTTTGCCTGAGTTCAGAAATTGGAAGTGTTTCTTGATTACTAGTGGTGCCATAATGCTTTTGATTGAGAGGTAGACATTTATGTTAGAAGTACGGCAAAAAGTGTGTATCTAAACATTTTATGTGCTTTTATGCAGGCAAGCAGTTGAATGTCACAGAGACTTGCCATCGTCAGGGGTACACAGCTGGATATTAAATGAGTTTTTAAAGTGTCTTGGTGCAGGACGACAGCTCTCTGTGCTTACCATAAAACTATCCAGGTCTACATCATCATCATATGGACAGATTCTACTTTTCTCTCTAATTTGTGCATTATTAAGTGCTAATTCAGTTGATTTTAAAATCTATGCAGTCACCAAATAACATCGTGTTTTGTAGCTTTTCTTTCTGTGACTTTTCACTTACATATGTGTCTGCAAGAGTTTTCAAAAGCAAGTTGATTGAAAGTCACATGAACTTTTTATGTGTCCTTTTTGTCCCATTGAAGATGGTGAACTTCCTGATCTTGACTATCTGAGTACCATGACTCACATTGTGTTGGTGGATCTGGACAACTGGGGAAGCTTTTTCACACAGCTGCCAGCTAACCTGAACCAAGGGACATTTATCTGGGGTTTTCAAGGTAAAAAAATGTTTGAAGTAAATTCAAAGATAAGATTAACAAGTCTACACATGTACTCAAGCAGTGATTCCTTGAATCTGAGAGAATAAAGAGCAGGAGCAAGTAGGCACTAAGCTTCTAAAGTTGCTTCTTGAACTTTTCAAACTCCATCTAAACCTCCACTGCTCCTACTAGTCCTTGTAGAATAGTTCCAGAATTGCAGAACTGTTTAGGAGTCTTTCTGGCTTCCCTTATGAACTTACTTCAGCTGTATCATATTTTCATAATTATTAGGGCACCCAAAGTACTCAGAGATTATATTAACTCCTAAGTCCTTCTCTAAGGCTGGGACTTTTTATTTTGGTTTGGATTTTTAGTTCCAGAAGGCGTGATTTTGCACTCTTAGACTTTTAATTTTGTTCTGTCTCTGGCCTGTTCTACAGAGAGTTGTCCTGGTCATGCTGTACAACACTAGGTGTATGTCCATCTTAAAGATACCAGCGGTTGATGGAACTCACATTGTCATGGGATTCGTAGAATTATAGAATGGTTTGGGTTGAAAGAGACCTTATAGGTCATACCATTTTGCAAATTCTGCCAGTAGCATCCATTTGACTTGATGTTTGTATCTAACTGTTTTTGAACCAACTGCTTGTCCACCTCATGCTTTTTCTACAGGTTTTCTCTGTATCTACCTTTACAATTATTTTGTCTGTGGTACCTTGATTTTTTTTCCTTAAAACATAGATAAGGGATAGTTTCAAAATATTTATGGCCTGGAACACAGGCATCTTCTTACCAAGATTTGTAGGTCAGGTGTGTTTTACACTTGCTAAACACTATTGCACTGCACTTCCTTAGTAAGAGTTTTTCATTATCTCTTCCCCTAAAAGATAATCAAGGCTATTCTGAAAGCTGAGAGTTGTCATGCTGCTCAGGTTGTACAGAAAGGCCTGTTGATGCCTGGGTCACTTTTTTTTTTTCCCTCTTAGAAACAAATTTTCCAGTTAGTTGATGAAGGCAGAGCAAGTATAGCTGTAAAGTGGTAGAGATTCAGTCATCTGTACTCCTGAACCTGTGATCTGTTACCTGCCTGTTAGGAGTTTTGTGCCCAGAGATGTTCCAAACGCAGGTGCCTGATGGCACAGCACAGCCCATATCAGCACCACTCAATTCCTTACTTCCTGATGGGTTTGCTGCATGCAGGCTGCCTCATGGCAATGGCCCCTTAAGCACCCGAACTATAAGAAATGCTAAAGAGTTGGGAATAAATTGGGCCATATTCATATTAAAGAAAAATTTACCAGTTTTAGTGTCAACTATGTTGGTTTTGAGCCTGGGAGCACTAAGGTTGCTCCCAGGCACATCTGAGTGTATTGTTGTGGGTACCCTCTCATAATAATGATTTGTATAGTTACTTGAGGCATGCTATTCTTGTTTGTTTAACCTGTGAAAATACAACAACCTTTTTTTCCTGAATTTCCCAAACAACATTTCTGAATTTTAATTATTATTTTTATACTATATAGCTGCATTATTTCTATCATTCCTGTTTCTAGTATAGCCTTAGCTTTGGTTTGAGTTCCTCCATTGTATTGTGTGGACTCTGTATTGTTTCTGTCTTCAGATACTCAGTTGTCTTTCATCCATTTGTGGGCTAACAAATGACATAAATACAGGTCTGTTTTCAGCTGCCCTGGTCAAATGCTTGTGTTGCACATTTATGCAGCCAAAAAACAGGCCTGGTAAATACAAGTCTTTCCCAAATAGCAGTGGCTGGGGGCAGACAAGAACAACTTGCAAATAGCATTTTTTTCTTATGGACAGGTTCCACTAAATAATTTCTATGTTGACTCTTAATACATCTTTGCAATCATTTTTGATATCATCTTCTTGCCATTAGGCTGAAAAGGCAGGGAGGAAACAGGAGGAGTCTACTGAGGAATGCATTTTCTTTGTCAGACTGTGGGTGGACATGTTGATGTAAACCATCCTCTGCAGCCTGGTTACGTGAACACTGGTTTCCCTGTCCTCATGTGAATCCCATCAATGGCTGCTTTCATTTTCTGTACAAAATCCTTTCCTACATCCAGCCACTCTATCATCTAGCAGATAAAGCAACATTTTGTTGCTGTCTGCAGCTCCATGTTGCAGACTGATTATTTGTTAGCCATTGGAATGTTAAAAGATTCTTAGTCACTCTGGTCAAATGATCCTTCCACTTGCTTGCCTTTTTATGGTGCCATATGCATTTTTATGGGGCAAGCTCCTCTGGTTTTTCCTCTCTTCTTGAGAGACTTCCTGCTTCTTTCCTTTCCCTTGCAACTTGTTTCAGTCTGGTACTGATTTTATCTACACTCAGCTCATCTTTATTGTCCACCTATTTTCTTAGCCTGTGCCTACATGCTTGGTATACTGTTTAAAAAATTCCTGCACTTTTTTCCCAGTTGTAGCCTCATTTTGCTTGTCCTTGACTGCATCCATGAGTTTGTCGGGACTCTAGCATTTCTCTCAGCTGTTACTCCAGATTTTGGATCCTCTTGTTAATGAGTTCTGACATGGGATGTGTGAGGCAGTTACTGTGCATGTTGACTGTGTAACTCCTCTAGTACAGGTTTCCCTAAGAGAAGCATTTCTGTACTTTTGTACTGTGTTTCCAGAGCTCTTCTGATTCTGCACATTAACTGTGACTGTGCTTCAAACTGCAGAAAAACACATCCTTGTGTCTAAAAGCACATGATATTTAGAAGATGAGCATTTCAGGATTTGAAGGAAAAAACTGTACAAAATTGATAGAGTAGCATATTTTTTTTGCCTTCTATCTAAAGAACAAGAAGGCTGGGGGGATTTGGGTTATTCTTAGCTTTCACATTGGTCAGAATAAATTCTGTCTTTAAAGACAGTTTTATATTTGCTTTTGCCTTCTTGCATTCTTAATTCATAGAGGTGTTTCTACCCAAACCCATGTTTTGTTTATTTTTCATGATTGGTTTTTATTATTATTAATATTATTCCCCTTCACTGTATAGGAGGACACAGCAACTGGAAGCCTCCAGTGCATTGCAAAATTTACAATTATCTTAAGAGGATTGGATGTTTCTTTCTTCATCCACGTTGCAGTACCAGAAGAGAAGCAGCAGACTTTGCTCTCTGTGTTCATGTAAGTTAGGGCACGCTTGCTTTATTGTGTCCTGTACCCAGAGAAGGGTGGCAGATGCTATCTGCTATTGATATTAAGTACTAATTGCAGATGACATTTTCAAATTCTTTCCATGACACTTCTGTGTCCCCTGTAAAGAATGGTAAACCTGGATTGAGTGGAGTCAGGTGGTTGAGAAGTGACTTAAAAATTAGCCTGAATTGGACAACAGTCTGTTGTGGAGGGGAAGGGAGCTGGTTAGGGAATAAAGAGTAAGTCCTGCACTTGTTACAGTTTCTCTTTGAGAGTGATATGTATCTCCTTTGTCTCTCTTCAAGTAGCCCAAATCTCAGTGGAGTTGTAAGGTGCTGCTTTCACAGACCCTGTTGAGCTGACAAAGGGCAGTGCCTTTATTCAGTAGACTTTGGCCTTTGGCAGGGTTGGGGATGTGCAGGTGAGGGACAGGAATCTGGGATGCCATGAGGACTCATGTTCCTAATGTAGAATCATAGATTTTAAGGTCAGAAAAGACCTTCTAGATCATTAAATCCAGCCATTAACCCAGCACTACCACTGTCATTAATCCATGTCCTTAAGTGCCACATCCACGTGATTTTTGAGCAGTTCCACGGATGGTGACTCCACTGCTTCTCTGAGCAGCCTCCAATGCTTGGCAACCTTTTCTGCGAAAATCTAAACCTCCCCTGGTGCAGCTTGAGGCCATGTAGTGCTTCATCAGTTAAATAAATTACTGCCTATCTATCTGTATAAGCACATTTTTGCAACAGTAGTCTTATGTTTCATCATGCTTTTTACGTTAGTCTTAAAATGCTCTGTAGAGATTACTTGTTTTATGCAGAGACAGTTCTAAAATGTTGCTTTTTAAGAATTTGTTCCATACTACATCTGTACTTTTCTGGTAGCCATCACCAGTATCTATTGTGCATAGAGAAGAAATGGGCATCAAACTCTTGACACAGTGCCTTTCACAGTGGGGTAATGTGGCTTGGATCATAAAGGCAGGAATAAATTGGTGTAGAAAACTTTCCAATGAAGACCTGTCTTGCACAAAGCCAGCCAAATGCCATGAGATGAAAACATGATCTCTGTTCAACACTTATTTGTTTTGTATAGGCTGGTCGTCTGGATGAGCACCTTCCCAAGCAAATTCCTTTCACTGTTCTTTCTGGAGACAAAAGCTTCCTAGAACTGGAAAACCAATTCAAAATGACCCAGCGGTCAGCTCGCATCCTGAATCCTCACCACATTGAAGGGGACTTGATGTGTGCCTTGCTAAACAGCATTTCAGATACAACAAAAGGTACAAAGTAAACAGTAAACACAATTTTTCCAGTACACTGATAGTTCTTTCCAATAAAAAAAATGGAACACTTACACTGGTAGCATAAACTGTTGCTTGGTGCTTCTTGTATTGTAGTGGTATTTCAATGAATAATAGATGAGAAAATCATGACACTTGGGCATGTTTTGAAAACAGACTTAATTAAGCATTTTTATTCAATGTAAAAAAATCATCCCTGTATTCTTTATTATAGCAGGAGACAAAACTGATGTTTGAGTTTGATGACTCCTTTCTAGTTCAAAAGAAGCTGTTTGAAGTACTCTTGTGTGCATAGTTATCAATTTGTTCTCAGATCTGTTTGGCTTGATTTATTGTGTCTGTTCACATTCAAACAAATGTGACCCTGCTAAAACATCATTATTTCTCAAAATACTTCTGTCTGCTTTAACTTGGACCTCCTGGCTACTTCCTATCATTTGATAAATGTCTTCACTGGCACAACTCACACACCCATTTGGAAAAAAAAATCTCAGTGGAAGTTTTTGAATTCTCTAAAGTGTTAGATTCTAATGGCATGCTAAAATAATCACATTGGTTTTATATAGATAATCAAAGAGGATTGAGCCAGCTCATTTTCATGCAAAGGGTACCAGAGCTGAGATGAGTTTTAATACTTATCAGCATTTCAAAGTATTTTGCTATTTTCCTGGAAGACTTAACATTTCTCTGTAGACATTTTTGCTTTTTCTGGCTTCTTGTTCTGGTTTTGTAGGGTTGTAAATTCAGAGTATGTTAGAGAAAGTTGTTTCTGAATTAGCCCTAAACTGTTTTCTGAAAATTTACACTGCTAGTCTTGATACAGGTTTCTGAGGGCTATGGTACTGCTGTTTAGGATAGGATAATTAAATAGCTTTCTGGAAAAAAAATATTATATGTGGTGAGCTGGAATTGATTTAAGTAATTTTGATACAGAAAAGGTGCTTACAGAGTTTTCTGGCCACCCCAGCCATTAGAAGTTTCTTAATTTAACACTTCTTTCAATGCCCTTTATTACATTAATATTTACTATTGTGGTAATTGGCCTTACCTGGAGGCTGCAAACCTTAACTTGCTGTCTGGCTGCTCATTGTGTGTTCCACTTCAGTTTCACATGTGGTCATTATAAAAAAAAAATCCTTGAACAGGAAATTGATGGAATGACACATGATTCCTTTGACTGTTAGCATTCCTCAACAAACTTGTAAGGAACAGAACTGTCCCCTTTTTTAGTATCAGCAAGGGGGGGACTCAGACAGCAAGAGCTGCCTTTGTCTCCCTGTCATGTATTAAAACACGGTATTAGAGAATTCACTGTTGGTAATAGGTCTGTACTTGCTGCATTGTGGGATGATGTCGTTACCAAGAGTTTATGAAGTTTTTCTTTAAAAAGATAAAGCCACCACATAGTGCACAGCAGCAGCATCAGCCATCCATCATTTGCAAGTCTTAATGTGGCAAAACCGGTATTGGAGGGTTGAGGTGGAAAGTGGTGCAGTGTATCACAGGCTGGTATAACTTGTTGACCTGTTACAGACAAGCAGCTGAGTGGAAGGAAATGCAAACAAGAATTGCTTGCTTTGTGACTTTTTCAAGCCTATGGCTATTATTCTGGAGAGAGAAATAAGTGAGAAACAGGACAGAAAATCATGTTGAAAAATATCAGACTGTTGTTGGTGTTGGATGAGCTGCAAAATGAGAAAGCTCTTTCCCTAAATCACCTTGACAGAGCTATCATTAGCTTCTGAGCAGCTGGATTGTGTTTGGATGTGGCAATCTGACAGGTGCATCTTGTGAACTGTTTTACCAGTACAACTGCTGTGGGAACTATAGTACTGCATTTATTTTAAAATAAGTAATAAAAATAAAATTTTCTGCATATGTTGCCATACGATACCAACTGTATGTTACTATAGGAAACCCTTGGCTGGAGGAGATGCTTGAACTTCTTTAAGGCATGACAAGAGTAGGCATTCTTGTTTGCTGCTGCTAAGCCTGAGTTCATAAATGAAGAAGGTTTTTGCTTTTATGGTGAAGCCACATCACATGACAAGTGCTTCATGCACATTAACTGAGTGGCTTGGGAAGGGCAGAAGAGAAGAGTTTTCAGTGTCTTCCTTTATAACAAAAAAAATGGTAGTGTGCAGAAAAATATCATTATTCCATTGTCTGTGTCTTGATGATATCCTGTGTGTTGAAAGTACACTTTTAATGAGTGCTGGACAATGTTGAGCGCAAAACTGATAGTAGGTTGTGGTCATCATATCCATCTGTACACTGACAGGAATGCCACAACTTTTTGGTTGACAGGTTGTTTTTGTGTAAGTCTTTAGCTTAACTGTATTTCTCCCAGTTATGTTCAAATAAGATCCTTCAGTGACTGGGCTCTAATGTAAAACAGACTCTTAAATAATAAGAACAAATTTTTGAAAGTATTTCTTGTCCTTTCTTTTGAAGAGCCAGTCTGGCTCATGAGCCTGTCAGAGTCAGTGGTGTACTGAATGTAGTGTTGTGTGCCAGATTGCCACATGGCTCTTTCACTGACCCATTAAGTACATTTCCTTGTGCTCAAATGGAGTTGCCAGTCTATATCTTCAATCTGCTGCTCTTGCCTGAAGTGTTTAAATATTACCAAATGCAGATTCCATGAGAGTTTTATGTTTGGAAGAGCAGGATTTCAGTTCATTTTAATGAATGCTCCCAAGCTTCCTAGCTCCCACTATGGCCAAAATCTTTTGTTTTACCTACAGCCAACAAAATAATTTAAAAGGACAGAAGAACAAACTTATAGAAGACATTGAGAATGGTTGCTTTACTTCTCCATAGTGAAGATTTTTCATGGGTGAACATCCTTGTGTGGTGCAGTTTGAGGTCCAGTATTGCTACATCTGTCCCATCTCTGCTTTTTCCAAACCAGCAGTTAACACAGATGGCAAATCACAGCCTCCAGCCCCTGCTTTCCTGAATGTGAAACTGAATGTGAAGGGCATGGGCATCTGCAGAGTGATGCACCATGAATGAATTATAGTTTCTCTAGTAATATATTCCTTTTACTATAGCAGCCACAGCTTGTTGCAGTAGAGAGTGATAAGAAAGTCATGCTTCAGTTGTAACCTGGTGTTAGCTACAGCAGGAAGTTACTACTGGGTTGGTATGTCAGTGGCATCTCTTGTATGTTCATGCCCTAGGGAGAAAGCCTTGTACTGACACCTAAGATAATGAGTCTCAACAATTGGAGGCCAGTGCATGAACTGGGAAGACCTCACCACTCAGATCATACAAAAAAAATTCTTGAGGTTCAGCTTAAATCTGGCTTTGAATTTGAGAGAGGAGTCTAAGATAAAGGTTAGATGAAAGTCTGAGTGACTAATAATTATATTTGCCACAGCTTCCAAGAAAAGCAATTGGAGGAGAGTGGCAGCTTGAGAGCTTTATTTTTATTTGTCCTATGCTTGAATGAGCAACTGTAGGCAGAGATAGAGTGAAGCTTGCTTTGCACAGAGGAAGAGAGGGCTTGTATGGTGGTAACCCTCAGCAGGGAGTAGCTGTACTTGCATTTACAATATGAACAGAGGTTAGAGCAGTAAGTATTGGGGAAGAGTATGTGGGAAGGATCCTCCAGGGGCATATGAAAAAAGGAATAAAAGACAAGATTCTAGAAGCCAAGGAAAGTGTTTTAAAGGCAGCATGGTCACACATACCAAATGTGGTTGCTAACAAAGGTAAGGGTGGGGTACTGATCTAAAGCTTTTGGCTGAGTTAACAAATTGTATCCATAAGGTAGCACTAGAACTCCAGACAGCAGCTGCAAGAGGAAAAGGGTCAGTGGTTGGAGAGACAGCGTGATGTGAATGCCACTGTACATTGGAATGGGAAAGGGGCAGGTGAGATTGGGAGTTACTGAAAAGACTGAGAGAAGGAGTATTTTTGGAGGGAAGTGGAGGTGGGGTGTGAGACTGTACAGGAGACAAGAGGTGTGTTGTGTGGTAAGGGAGCAGGAGGAAGGCTGGGGAAGGAAAGTTGAGTCTCTGGTGCTAAACCTGATGGAAATTATGAAAGGGTTGGTGGTAACTGGGGTGGTTGCAAAAGAAGATTAGTGGCAGGATATAGAATAAGATACAGTGGGGGGATGTTACCCTGAGCTGTGTGGGCAGCTAATCCAAACTCAGGCTGGGGTGCTTTGATGGCAGGACAGTGGGTGGCGCTTACATTCTGTGAAAGTTACCAGTCTCTCCCCAGAAGAGGTTTCTCAGTGACATGAAATGTCAAAAAATCATTCTGAGCTCTAAATTCATCCAGAGTTTGCCTTCCTGTTTACTCATTCTTCCAGTAGGAGTATGTCAGTATGTGAGGACAGTAGTGAGCAGTAGGATTTCTATTGAAAGAACAGGTACAGTCAGAGGTTCTTACCTGTTGTGTATTTGATAAAATGTACTAGAGAAGAGTACAAGAAATCTTAAGATCTCTTGCCTCTGAAACTGGACAGCTGCTTTTCCTCTGACCAAAGGAGTTGGGAGCTATAGCATGTGCTAAGGATTTTAGCAAGAGGGACAGGACATACCTGGTTTCTCAAAATTAGAAGATGCTAGCTGTGGCATCTCATCATTAGAAGATGCCAGCAGTTTCAGCAGTGTATGTTGATGAAGTGTGGGCTGGATGAGAAAACTGAGGTGGATTGAAAATTGGCTGAACAGCCAGACCTGGAACATGGTGATCAGTGGCATGGAGGTCAGGAGCCAGCTGTGTCCCAGTACAGGGCTGATCCTTTTTAATGTCTGTTAATGCCCTAGATGATGGGGCAGAGTATACCTACAGCAAGTGTGTTGGTGACACAGAACTGGGAGTGGCAGTTGGTGCACCACAGGAACTGTGCTGCCATCCAGAGGAACCTTGACAGGACAGAAGTGGATTCACAGTGAATCTCATGAAGTTCAACAAAGGGAAGAGAAACAGCCCCAAGCATCAATATATGCTGAGCAAGAGCCAACCAGCTGGGAAATGGCTTTGTAGGGAAGAACCTGGTGGTCCTGGTGGACAGCAGGTTGACCGTGAGCTAATGTGTGCTCTGGTGGATGAGAGGTCCCACAGTACCCTGGGCTGCATTAGGAAGATTGTTGCCAGTAGGTTGAGGAAGATGATCCTTTCACTTTATTCAGTAAGATCATATCTAACAAGTTTGGAGCTCCCTGCTACATTGTCTTTTGAGTACTGCTCAAAAGCTGTCTGGACAGAGTCCTGGGCAGTAGATGATTCTGACTGAGCTGGGAGGCTGGACAGTATGACTTCCAGAGGTCCCTTCCAATCTCCATCATTCTGTGACATTGCCTGACAAGTCTGGTAGCATTTTATGATGGAGCAGCTGCAGTGCCTAACAAGGGAAGGCTGTGATATCTGCCTGGACTTGTTGGTGGATAAGGAATTGGCTGGATGGACATTGCCAGAGAGCTGTGGTCAGTGGCTGCATGTCAAAGTGAAGGCTGGTGACAGATGGTGAGCCCCGGGGACTCTGTCTTGGGACTGGTGCTTTTCAGTCTCTTTACTGGTGACACAGACAGTGGAATCAAGGGCAGCCTCAGCAGGTTTGCAGATGACATGAAGCTGAGTGGTGCAGTTGCCCCTGAAGGATGGGATGTCATCCAGCAACACTTGGACAGACTTGACAAGTGGGCCCATGAGAACCTCAGGAAGTTCAGTAGGGCCAAGCGCAAGGTGCTGCACCTGGGTGGGGTAATTCCAGACATGAATACAGCCTGGGAGAAGAGCTGCATGTGAACAGACCAGTGAAGGACTTGGGGGTTCTCATGGATGAAAAGCTGGACATGAGCCAGCAGTGTGCGGTCACAACCCAGGCCAATGGCATCCTGGGCTGCATCAAAAGAGGAGCGGCCAGCAGGTCAAGGGAGGGGATTCTGCCCCTCTGCTCTGGCTTCATGAGACCCCACAAGGCTGCTGTGTCCAGTTCTGGGTCCTCAGCACAAAAAAGTCATGGATCTGTTCAAGTGGGTCCAGAGCAGGCCACAAAGATGATCAGAGAGCTGGAACGAAGGGCTGAGAGTGTTGTGGTTGTTCATCCTGGAGCAGAGAAGGCTCTGAGGAGACCACATTGTGGCCTTCCAGTATTTAAAGAGGCCTTATAAAAAAGGACTTTTTATGTGGGCAGATAGTGACAAGACAAGGAGGAATGATTTTGTACTAAAAGAAGGAAGATTTGGATTAGATGGTAGGAAGAAATTATTTACTTTGAGGGTATCGAGGCACTTGACCAGTTGCCCAGAAAAGCTGTGGCTGCCCCATCCCTGGAAGTGTTTTTATGTCATGTGTACTAAGCCAAGAATTGAGTTAGGGAGTGATTGCTTGAACTGTTCCACCTCTAACAGGTATAAAACTTTTTAGAGTGGTCTGGCATGTCTTCCAGGCTGGAAGATGAAAAGGATAGTTAATTAGGGAGAAGCCACTTGCAAAAAGCTTTTCCTTTGTGCTTTTTGCTCCCTTTCATTAGTAATTGTAGTGACTGCTTTGGGGGATGAGGGGGTGTGGATTTTTCTTTCCTTTGCTTTGCTTTGGAAAATGATGTCAAAATTAGTATCTCCTCTGCTCAGAAATAGTAGGCAGCCCCAAAAAGAGTTCACAGTCAGTCTGCTAAGTAAGTGGAGAAATACCATTTAAATTATCTATTTGTGGCATACTTTTGGGCTGCTGATCACTGTTTGACACCAGCTGTTGGAATTTTTATTCCTGGAATTGGGAAAGTCAGCAAGGTTCTGCTCAAACAGGTTGTGTGTCAGAGGTTTGAAAACAAATTTTGGAAGCTTACCTGACAATTTGAATGGCTAAGTTGGGTAATTCAAAATGCCAGAAGTCACACAGTCAGTAAATTAGATGGCCATATCAGAAAGTTCTTTGTTGGTTGATGTAATCAGAAGTATACAGATGTATTAATAAATGTGATGACTTTAAGGGGAGTGCTTCTGTTGGTATGACTGCAGGAGACCTTGTTGATTGCTAATACTGTAAGACCTCATTACAGAGACCATCTCCCAAAATAGCAATAGCCTGTAGCAGGAGCATGAATGCATAACGTGACTCATTGGCTTGGCTTTTAACCTGTACTTTACTGTGCCTCTGTTTGATGGGGGAAAAAACAACCAACAAAAAACTAAACCAACCAACCAAACCCCTCACCACTTCAGGTACACTAGACACTTCAAAATAAAGCTGTTCTTCTGGAGCTGGAAACCAGCTTTGTGAAGTGTGTTATTAAGAAAGGGAAAAGTTGTGGAGCTTTGGCTGGGCTGGGTTGCAGTGAATTAACAGATTAAACTAAGTCTATCAACCTTCTGCTTATATGAGACTTGAACAGCAACATCTGCTGAATTGCACTGCTCACTTGAGTTTTAGCACTCCATTGTCCAAATGCAGTATTTGGGCAATAAAACACAGCTACAGTCATGTGTAGGCAGAGACACACTAAGGCACTTCTTCCCATAATTAAATCCTTGGTACATGTTATAGAAAGTGAGTAATTTATAGAAAGTGAGTCATTTTTAATAACTGAATATTACCAAAACCCCCACAAATGCAGTTGACACAGCAGCTTCTGCACCTATTATTTCTTGCTGCTGCTTTTTCATAATAAAAAATTGAGGTAATCTGCCTCTAGATTGTGGGGAGAAGGGGAAGGAGGTAGCTGAAAAATAACTGTCCCTTGAGTTGCTGTCTTACACTACCACTGGATTGTATTTTTATCTTGATTTTTTTAGATCATAACAAGTGTACTCTTCAAATCAGTTGGTGTTACAGTAAGAGAAATGCAAGAAAGGCTGTTAATCCCTTTATTAGAAGCAATGTGTCATTTATTTCATTTGTGCATTTAAGGTTCAGATAGTGAAGAGGATGAAGATATGAAAGAAACACTGAAGCGGAGCTTAGGAGAAACAAAGAAAGAAGAAGGTCTGTCAGTTTTTACTTTTCTGTGTTCAAGAGCACTATTAATTATGGAAGATACAGAAACTGAACTTACAACCAGTTTTACAGCAAGTGACCTCTTAGGAATACTCTCTAAATTATGTTGGGCAGTCTTGAGTAGTGAAGAATGCTGTGGTGAGTTATAAGTATAAAAAGTTCGTAACCTGAAAAGTGTGCCATCAAACTAAAAATCTGTTTCATTGGACACCACAGGGTACCAGTCAGTTAAAGACTTGACTGAGTTCACTTTGTACCAGTTTAATATGACTGTGTTGTCTCAGAGCAGAACTATTGACTAAACAGTTGGACTTCTGAATAAATAATTCAAGATTGGATATCATTTCACGATAAAGCACTCTGGTCTCCTGAAAGAGCTGTAGAGTTGTGCACAAGGTTGAATCAGCATCACATCTGTCCATTTGCATCCTATTTTACATTATTTGAAATTGTTCTCATCCTTTTGCTGTTGAGCTTACTGGTGGTGTTCAGTGTAGTCATGCATTTTTGGTGACAGACCACAATGTACTTAGAGAATAATTTCTTGTTAAAGACTTGATTCTGCCCCTCCACCTGATGGAAATAAACTAAAAAACCCAAAAAAGTTGTACAAGCTCTGTGATAAAACTGATTACTGAATCGTATGTTCCCAGAATTTATTCAGTTGTAAGTTTACCAGCTGTTACTAAACACTGTTTTTAAGTGTCCAGCATTCATCTCCAGCACTGAAAGTTTGGTGCATTCAGCCCCCCCACCCCAGTACTGGGATAGCAGTGGCATTTGGTGCATGCAGGAGCTCCCACTTCTGAGGCTGCAGTGCAGAGGCATCTGACCTTATGAAGCAGCCTGGCTGCAGAGGAGTCACAGCTTGGACCTTATTCTGTACTTTTGTACAGGATTAATGGCTAAATAACATTTTAATGCAAGCAGTTGTCAGCAGATGGATTTTGGTCTTTGTTTGGTTTTGTTTGTTTCTGTGAGCATGTAATGTTTTTCTTTTAGCAACTCTTTTTTTTATCAGTAGTTCTGGACATTACAGGAAAGTCCAGATGCATGAGAGAGCAGTCAGTGATATGATCTCTGTTCCAAATCTCAGCCTTGCATAAAACAGCCCAACAATTATTAAAGTTTTAAAATTCTATTTCCTTTTTCATAAGAATAGACAAATCCTTCTTTATAATAGGATGTGCTTGTGTCCTCCTAAAGCAGAAGATAAATAATTCATGAATGACAGTGTGCCTGAAAGCTGCTTTAATTTTTCCAGCTATATTATTTATATTAATATTTGCTGTGTGTACAAACCTTGTCAAATTTATGCTATTTGATCACTAACACCAAGCAATTAGTGCCCAAAACAACCTAAATGTAATGCAAAACCGGTTTCTTTTTTGAGTATTATGAAAGTTATTTGAGATTTTTAAGAAGTCAGATGAGTGCAATGCAATTTTTCTCCTCACCACCAAAACTGTAACAGCCCTGATCTAGACTATTCTCATTGCTGAGATTGACTTTTTATCTACTTGTCTAGCTTACCTGGTAAGAGTGACAACACTGCTGCCATGTCAGAATGTAGGCATGGGCATATCTTTGGATAAGGAACTGGAAAGAAAATACTGAAACCTCTCTGCTTGTTATGTGTTTACATTGGGGTTTTTTAATATTTTATTTTTCTTGGTGCATACATATGGGTTCTAATCTTGCTTTTAGTTTGACCAGTAAATACAGACCATTATGGTCTTAAACTAATCATTGGGCTGCTCCTGGTTAAGACAGTGAAAAGTTGTAGAGGTGTTTTCCACATTTTGCAGTGTTGAAAAGATAGCATAAAACAAAGAGGGGAAATATTTTCATCTGTTTTTTAAGGGTTTTTTGCAATCTGCTGACATTGCCCACAGAAATAAGTTCATGGTTTATGTAGTAATATTAAGGTAGTTGTGTTTATGTCTAGCTATCAATTGCAGTTTGACATTACACTCTTTTTTTTATTTATGCAGAACTGCAAGACACAGAACTGCAAGATGCAGAACTGCAAGAGGCTATCAAAAGGAGCCTTGAGGAAATGTAAATGAAGATACTTCAGTACACTAACACCATGCCATCAGAACTGCTCACAAAAATGGAAGCTTGTTCCATCTATTTACAAGGGTTCAAAAATGCCACTTTTGAAATGTCTGCAATTGTTAGATTAATAATCTGATGTCCTCTCTCATATTGGTGAACAGCTGGAGTTTATTCATATTCACAGCAATGTGTTATGTTTGATAAAAAAAGAATTTTAAGCCTTTTCATATTTGTTTCTAAGGTGTGATGACTAAATCTCTACAATTTAGCAGTTTGAAATTGTTGCCTAATTAGTAGGCTGGTCTTACTAGGTATTTTGGGGTTCCTGGTTGTTTAGGTTTCTTTTCTTAAATTGGTTCTTGTACTTAATTTTTTTTATCACAAAATGTAATTGTCTTTATTTACTTTTTCATGTGGTCTTTGCAACAGATAAAAATAGTAAACTCCAGTTATCTCAGATTTGCCTGGCTAATCTTGTTATAAAGAGAAGCTTAGATCCCAGGGTTGTTGAACATATGGCTTAACTCTTGCCTGTGGCTGGTTTTACTTCATAGGCCATGATTTTGTCTCTGTCCTGTTTGTTATAAATGTCTGAATCAGAACCACAGGCTGTAGTTTACCAGCTTCATTTTTATAAATACGTTTTGTTTTTTTCAAAAGTGGTAGAGTATTTGGATTTGATGGCTTAAGGTTTGATGACTTCATTTGAGTCATCAAATGAGAGTTTGATGGCTCTCCCTTACCTGAAGCAGGAACAACCTTTTAAGGAAACAGAATCTAAGTAAACTTTCCAGTTTCTGTTTGGACTACACGTGAGAAGATTTAAACTGTAATATTTCTGTATACTATGGTCTTTGCTCTCTTCTGCTCATGAAGAGGTGGCATTGGATAAATGGATGTAAATGTGCTAATTATTTTTGTACTGTCCTTACTTAATTTGTGTTGAAATTTATCTGTCATCTTTCTCAGTTTTGTTTAAAAATACCTATGCAAATTGTCCAGCTTTACCAGCCTGTTATCCTTCAGTTAATGATTGCTGTCAATCAGTAAGAATTCTCAGTGTAATAAAATGCCAGCCTAATTCTTTTCTATGATTCACTCACCTTGTGAGTTTGCTTCTACCTGCTGTATCCGTAAATACTCATTATGGAAATAGATACATTTTGTGGAGAATATGGTGTGGGTAAGGCTGGATTTTTCTCACTATTCCAGAGTCAGTGTAACTACAGCTGTTTGTCATCATGGTTAAAAAAGCTGGAAGACTGACACTGGTTTATTTCTAATCATCACTCTGATATAAACGCTATGTCTGAAGCAAGCAGAATGAAGGAAGAATCTACTGAGGTATCTAGCACTCAGTAGCAATCATACAGCTTGAAGAAACTGTTCAAATGCCAGAAGAAAGTTGGAATACTTAAGAGTGCATTTGAGTGTGACTCCCAAGTGTTACAGGGTGAACTGGACCCTCTTAGTGGCTTTCTGTAGCCCCGTCCCGCAGCCACAGGAGCTGACGGCTGCCGGCTACGAGGAGAGCACGGATGCCGCCACTCCCAGGTTCTTCACGAGAATCCCAGGTAGTGGTTCCGTCTGTGGCGTGGTGGCACAGGCGGGAGCGGGACTGCAAAGCGCTGAGGGGAAGGAAGGAGAGAGCGGGCACTCGTATGGGTGCCACAGCCTTTGTTGTCCCGGGCGGGACCTGTGACCGTGTCAGACAGAGAACTGTTCGGAGAGGCACTGACAAAGGAGATGGGTGTGACAGGAGGAGACACGAGGGAACCAATACACGAAGCCCAGCGGAGGAGCGCAGGACACAACTGAAGCAATAAGGATTGCATAGGGGAGGGAAAAGGTGCAGGAGACAAATCATCTCTTCAGTAAGGGATAACTGACATAGAAGTTTCTCGAAGTAAAGGGGGGGTGGTTACAATGATGGACAGGAAACTGGGCAGCACCAGGAGGGAGGAGATAAACTTATAAGGACATAAAGGGAAGGACCAGGGGATCGGTTACCTTGACAGACAGGCCACTGGCGGGAAAACAAGGGACGAACAACTCAGGGACAAACCATTGTGAGGGAGGAACATGGGGGGAACCGAGGGTCAAACCATAATCTCAACTTATAAAAAATAACCAACTTTACAACAAAACCTGTATAAAACACGCAATGCTACAGTTTTCCCTTGTGTCTATTGCTTGCTTTCCTACTGCCAGTCTTGGATTAATTGTACTCTTGATAAAATTCAGGTGTGTAGTCATACTGCTGCTGAGGGAGCCTATTTTGGGAGATTTTGAGTTGTCTTTAGCTATTTAATTGACTACTGTCTTTAGCTTAAATCAGTTCCAGAATTTTTCCCACCCTTTTTCCTAGTGCTTCTGTTAAAGGACTGAATGAAACAGAAAACAATTTTTATCCTCAAAAGCATCTCCTTCTAAGTTATACAAGTTTTTGGGCAGGTTTTTATCCCATATAGATCCTGAAGTTTCCAATTCCTTTCACATGAAAAGGTGTTTCAGTCTGAGAAAGTTCTTTGGCTCAACAGTGTTTAAAACTTGGATAGATCGTCTTCTCCAGATTCTGCTATGTTAGAATTTGATTATGTACTTTTTTTCATAACATTTTATTCTGTCATAAATTTAAATTTGCTTGTACCTGATGGGCCATGACTTAATTGGTTGCATTAAAAAAAAAAAGTCCTGTGTGCACACACATTCCGTATACTTGAAGCTCCACTTATTAAATACATTGTGTTGGCCTTGTCATCTGCTTACCAAAACAAATGGTAATTCTCAACCATTGCTGCCTTGGCTTTTATAAAACAACTAATCACAGTTCTAGTTCCTCTGTTATTTTTATAGCAGTAGTCTTCAGAATTAGCAACATCTTGAAATTTGGCCTCATTTTGAAGACAATTTTGGTCTCTTTGAGGTTCTCTTTTAACTCACATTTTTCTTTGTGAAATTTTCTGCCATCGCAGGCTTGTGATACTTCTGTTTCCAGAAGAACAGAGAAAATCAGATTCTTAAAACACTGCATGTACAGACATGTGACTTGTTACTCACCAGCATCTTGTGGCTGAACACCTTCAGCTAGAAAAGTTGTCTTGTAAATGTGTTTCAGAATTCAATGGTTTTGTCTGGTGAGTCTTGTTTAACTGGCTGAAATTTTTGAGGTTTGTCCTTCACATGCTGAGAAATCTGCCTGCATTTACAAGCACAACCTGTCTGTTAAAAGGGGCTTGCCCAGCACATTTGTACTAGAAATCATTTGTCTGCCCTTTTCAAGAGCATTTACTTTTGTGGTGACGTTTGAGTTCATCCTTCATTAGCCTAAAGTAATTCAGTTGTGCTTCTTTGTATTTATCTTTAATGAGGAAAAAGTCTAATCTCTCCCTGACTACCACAAGCTGTTCATCTCAGTGCTTTTAATTTCTGTATGGTGCATGTGTTAAGTTTTGTAAAACTGAAATTGTGACAACTTGAGAGATAAGGCTCTTAATTCTTTAGTACTTTTTGGTACACAAAAAGTGTACCAAAAAGTACTAAAGAATTAAGAGCCTTACAAAACAAAATCCCTTTTTGGTCATATTCAGAGACAAGGTGAGATGCCAGATAAGCCAGTACAACTGTTACTAGAGTCACTGGAGCACTGAAGTGTTTTATCTGCCTGGTTGCTTCTGTTATTTAATAATATTAAAAAGAGAGACATTAGCTGACTCTAAGATACTTGCCTTCTATATATGTTTTGGGTGGTGGGTTAGTTTTCGTAGCTCTTCAAGGAATACAAAAATGACCACCACTGCTCCTGTAGTGGTCATGGAATGCAAACCTTTATGAAATCTTTACCAAATATAGTGAAGTTTATAGAGGTATGAAGTTACGCCATCGTCTTTCTTAAAAGGAAAGTGTTCTATCATCTGCTTGCAGTGTCCTGGCTGTGTTTACAGAGACTGCTGTAAATTGGAAGGAGGTGAGGAGGATGAATGATAAATTATTTCAAAATTAATTCAGAAAAATTGGCTTACATTAGCACAAATATACTTTCTGGCAATTCTTTCCAGCTAAGCAGCTTTATGAAAGTCTGCATCTGCATTTTTTTTTTAGTACTTCTAAACTCCTTCAAGTTTCCTGTAGAAATTCTTAGTTCAAGTGGTTTGGTGCTCAGTAGTAACAATATGGGTCAAATAATATGGCCTGAGATAATTCTAAAAGTGAATGTAAGCAAGTCAGAACATTTATGGCAAATGGCAAGAACATGCCAAGTGTGTTCTTGAACAGCAAAGCTCTGCGTGCATGGAAATTTAATATAAAGTTCCCTTTGTAAATCTGTGCAAATTGGCTTTCACTGACTGCAATACCCTAATTTCTGGTAGTCCTTCCCTTTGGTTTTTTGCTCAGAGCTCCACTGTCAATCCACCAAGCATCTTCAGCTGTACAGAATGCACTGGCTCATTTAATTGTCAGCTTTGCTCCAGTGAGAATGAACGGCTGCATGCCCCAAAATGGTCACAGCAGCTCTCAGCTTGCTCCTGAGACAGAGGGCTTCATTCACACTTCTAAAAGGCCTGGGACCTCAGCGCTTGCCCACACAGTAAAACAACTGCAGCATGTAGAGGCAAACCCAGGGCTAGTTTTAATTAGCATCGGCAAGAACAGCAGAAAACACACAGCAGCACAGGTTCAGCAGGTGTGAAGTGAGGGGGCAGCCTACTGTGATAGCAGACATGTATTTTGATTGAAAACATACCCTGAAAAGTCAGGTTGGCCCATCTTTATCGTTATTGTCGCGGTGCTGGGGAGACTGCAGGCTGGTTTTGGTTGGCTGGCCTGAGCCATGGATGCATCCTTCAGCCATGTCTGGGAACTGTCGTGTTTGCAGAAGACCTGTGCACAAGGAAGTTCTTAAACACTGAATGGTTTGGGTTGGAAGAAGCCTTAAAATCATCTGGTTCCAGCCTGCTGTGGAGAGGAACGCCTCCCACTAGACCAGGCTGGTCAGAGTCCCATCCAACCTGGCCTTGTGCATTTTCAGGGATGAATTATCCACAGCTTCTCTGGACAACCTGTTCCAGTGCCCTCACCACCCTCACAGAAAAGAATTTCTTCCTAGTAACTAACCTAAATTTCCCATGTTTCAACTTGAAAATACTAAGTTCCTGTAGGTGAAGGCAGGAAAATAATCCTGCATGGCATTTCTTGGGTGTGGACTTTCTCTTTGATCCTGTTCCATGACAGCTCATGTGTTAGGTTATGTGACAAGGTATATATCAGGGTTTGAAATAAGGCAAAGCTGGAATTAAGGTGCTATTTAGTAGTGTTACAATTTGCAGTGCTTTTGGTGTAGGTCATCTCCCTGGCTCTGGGACTTGTACGGATACTTCAGATGTCTGAGACCTGGGAAAGTTGCTCTTTCTGCTGTCTCAAGGGATTTTGTGCGTGTGAATGAGACTTCTGTTCATTGCTGTTTTGCAATCAGCACCCGTTTTTTACAAGGCTGTAGTTTAAACAAGAGACAGCCAGTGCTTTCACTGCTGTGATGGGAATGCAGGAACAATGGGACACACACCCTCTCCTCATGTTTTTGCTGGTGCCTATAGCCAGAGCAGGGCTGTGCAGTTCTTCAAATGACCACAGATGTGGGGACAGGGATGTTAGCATGGCATCACCAGCAGGCCTGATCTAGTTTGACCACTCTTGGCAAGGAGGAGAATGAAATATGTGCCTTGTTTCATGTGTGGGGGCCCTTCCTCCTGCTTGCCTCCCTGAAGGACCCAATTCCTCCCTTTGTGTCCTCAAAATTCCCCCAACTCAGCTGTTTCCTTCCTGCAGAGATGGACCCCAATCTTTCTAGAGCAACCAGTTATTATTTTGGAAAAGTGATGCCAATTGTCCCTCTACATACCTCAACAAAAATAGAGGGGGTGGGGGCAATCTACTCTAGAGAGCAGGAAAAGCAGTTTTCAAGGTTCTTCCAAGTCTCTGAAAGGGAAATATCCCAGTTTTTACAGGCAATAATTTCAAGACTTGTCCTGGAAGACCATTCTTGCTTTTGAATTTGCATTTTGTTTTCACAGTTTTGCTATTCTTCCTTCCCATGTAAAGTGTCCTTTAGCTGTTAAAGAGCTTAAGTCAAGTGTGATACATTTGGACACTTAAAGCTGTTCTGCGCCTCTGATCCAGTTGTAACTTGTGGAATTAAACCCCTGTTTACCTGTGGAGGAAAAAAATGTTCAGAGCTGTGCAGCTACTTTGATTTCTACTTTTTAAACCCAATCTAATTGATGCTTAATAAATTGGCATGGGAAGAATAGAAGGATCCCAGGAAACAAATGGTAGCAAACTATGTGTCGTGGCTACAAATGGATTCTGTTTGGGGTGGGAAATGGTTTTTAATTATCTTCTGTAGAGCCTGTGGAGAGATGGATGGAACATTTGTTCCAATGAAGCTATTTCCATGAGCTCACAGGCAATAAGCCTTGCTTATCCAACCACCTAAAACAAAGAAAACTCAGGCAATTAATTTAACGAGAGTACTTGGGACATGATATCATTCTGAATGGACAAGCCTGAGAAAACAGCTATTTTGAATCACAGCAGGATAAGCATACAAAACAGTATCCCTGTGCAACAAAATCCCTCTTAGCTGGGTGCCAAAAATTGGTCTGTTGGAGACATGGGGTATTTGCCCAAACCTCATCTTTTGGGATAAGCAAATTCCTTTTTAAATACTCACAGTAGTGGCAAGTAAAACTTATGTGTGACTTGAATTGCTGGTGCTTGTGAGAGAGAAGGTGCCGTTTCACACAGGCAAATTAAATATGTTCTTGGGACAAGTCATTACTAGATGTAGATCCACTACCTTGGCTACCATGAAATAGATACATCTTTTCTCTCTGGCATAAAAAGAGAACATAACCCACTTTTCTTTCCAGTAAGCTTTTTGTAAAATCCTACAATTACAGCTGGTGAAACAGCTGCTTTTCTGCAAGTAGTAGGGGGCTCTTGCAGTTGGCAGGAGAAAGATGCACTATAAGTAGCATATCCAAAGTACCTATTTTTTATTTTTTCTTTTAGGAATTCTGCTCAAGTTCTGCTTGCAGTAAGGGTTGTCTCTGGTTTGACTTTTCTCTCCTTTCAAGCTTCTGGATTTTTAAAGCCCTTATTTTTTCTCCTCCTGTTTCTTTCACTTTCCACTGTTTTCAGTTTTGCAGTTTACTGTTTAATTAGCCTTAAGTAAAAATAACATTTGGGTAGCTTGTTTTCATTAATGAAAGAACAAACCAATGAACCAGTCATACAGACTAGTTCTGGAATACAAATCCTCATACCAGTAGCTCCCATCTCACACAAAGTTAATACAGATATTGAAAATCTCATTATTCCTCCTGTAGCTTCTGGCTGAACTACAGCCAGAGCTCAGTGTGGTTTTGGCTGCTTTTGGCTGGCCCAGGTTTTGTTGCTTTTGTCACAAAGGGCAGTGGAGGCGGGAGCAGGACAGCCCGGGGTGTCTCTGTGCCGCACATGTGACACGAGGAGCGGAGGCACACACGGCTGCCGGACCCCGGCGTGGGGCAGGTGCAGGTGACAACTGCGGTGTCGGTCACAACAGGGGACACTCGGCCCAGCCGGCCTCAGGGCAGAGACCAGAGGGACAGGCAGCTCCTGGGGCAGGTAACTCAGCCAAGGCTCTGGAGAATCTCTCTCACCAGGAATGCCTGAGGGAGCTGGGTCTGGGTCACCCAGCCTCGAGGAGGGGTGACTGAGAGAGGACCTCATCAATGTGATCACGTACCTAAAGGATGGGCGTCAAGAAGATGGAGCAGCCTCTTCTCCGTGGTGCCAAGTAATAGGGCAAGAGACAACGGGCAGAAACTGATGCACAGGAAGGGAAGTTCCACCTGAATACAAACAACTTCTTTACTGTTGAGGTGACCGAGCACTAGAACAGGTTGCCCAGCGAGGTTGCCCTCACTCGAGAGGAGCAGGGAGGTTGGCCCAGCTGACCCAGCCTGGTCCCTCCCAGCCCGGCCCCCCCGGTGGTTCTGTTGCCCCCGGCCGGGGCGAGGCGGCCCCGCCGCGCTGCGTGAGGCGGCGCCCGCGGGCCCGGCGCGGGGGCGGGGTGGCCGCGGGGGCCGGCGGCGGGGCGGCTCCTTCTTTGGCCATGAGCGAGGTGCCGGCATTCGGCCGCCGCCGCCGCCTGCGGGACGCGGGGAGGGAGCGGCCGCAGCGAGGTTCCGCCGGCGGCAGCGGTGGGTGGGATGGCCCAGGCCAGGATCAGCGCCAAGGCCAGCGAGGGGGCGCAGCAGCAGCCGCAGCAGCAGCAGCAGTCGGGCGGGCAGCTCCGCGGCCGCTTCTACCGCTCCACCTCCATGGCCGACCGCTCCAGCCGCCTGCTCGAGAACCTGGACCAGCTGGAGCTCAGGTGGGGCCGGGGCCGGGCGCTGGGGGGGCCGGGGAGGCGGCCGGCCCCGAGCCGGTGGCTCCGCAGCGCGGCCCGGGCTGGGGCGCGGGGCGGGGGGGCGGTGTGAGGCTTCGGACGGAACCGAGGGAAAAAGCGCTCCCTTCCTTGGGGGGCAGAGTTTAAAAATGGGTGCTGCTGCTGTAAAGTGAGTTAGCGTGGCCTGGAAATACACGAAAATAGGAGTATCTATACGAATGTATGACAGTTGAGGTTTTTCAGAGAAAGCGCGAAGGGCTGCTCGGGTTTGTTGCCCTTCGGGGTGTGGGGAGCCTTTGGCAGACGGGGACGGGCTCTGCATCGTGTCTGTCCCACCCTGTCGCCCCTATCCCGCGCTTGCAGGCGGGCGTTTTATAAGAAGGTGCAGAAAATCCGAGGATAAAACCTGGTGTCATTCGGGCTCTCGGAGACTTTGGCAAGCCTTTGAGCTGCAGTGCTGTATGCTGGCGTGTGAGGTGTCTTGTCTTCCAAACCTCTCTTTGCACTTACTGGTTCGGCTGTGGATGTTCTTGTTGTGTTTGTGCCCACCTCCTCTCTGAGGTGTACTAAAACATTTCACTATAAAATGTGAACAGCATTGCATTCTGCAGCTGAGGTGTGTTTTTCCAAAGTTATTGTAAATGCTATGTGAATTTCATCACTGTGCCAAGACATGTCCTGACTTTTTTTGCTACTTGATGTTCCCTAAATAATACCATTTGACTTTTTTCCCAGTTTGGCCTCATGAGAGATGATACCTTGCCTTTAATCATCTTCCCTGTCCTCTCAGCTCTGCTAAATTACATAGTGTCCTTTCTGAGGTGGATGGATGTGCAGGATGCCACTGATTCACCTCCTCTGGTACTGTTTCAACACACCCTTTCCTTCATTACAGCTGCATATTGATCAGCAGCTTTCACAGAACCACCCAGAATGTTTCTAGGACTTTCCTGTAATTAAAAGAGCTCTGTGGGATGCAGGAGTTTTATTTCCCCTTTCTGCCTGCATTACTTTGCATTATTCAGGAGTGGACTCGATGTGCTGTTATATTAGCCTTTCACTTAGCTTGATTAAATCTCCTTGAAGTCCTTTGCAGACTTCTCTGAATTTGACTAAACAAAATCACTGTCTGCAAACAAGTCTCACTGCTTACATCCAGGTCTAGGCATATGATGAATATATAATCCAGAAATTAGCATGAGAATATGCAAAAATGTGTTTTAGATTTGCTGAGTGACTCTGAAACAAAGCAGACAGTTTGGTTAGCCAGCAATTAAACCCTCAATTAAACTTCTCAGTTTGCTGTGGTTCTTTCAGACAGCCATAATTCTAAACGTGGAATAGTAATGAGAAAAAAAAAAGTCCAATTTGATAAAAGTCACTCAAGTCTTATGGTTTTTTTTCTATTCACAACTAATCAGTATGCTTCATTTCAAATTTATTTGAATGACAGGAGGAAAAATGTCCAAACTTTCTCCTTCTCCAGCTTGTTTGGTTTTGCTATAGACCCTCAAGATGTTGCTTGTAAATATAATAAGTGAAAATTTGTCAAACTGAACTACAGCCTTTAATTAAAACCTCAACAATCCTCAGTTCTCAAGTTGCTTAAGGTAAACTGAACTCTGAAGCAAGTTTCATCCCTCTGGAAATCACGGGATCACAGAATGGTTTGGGTTAGGAAGGACCTTAAAGGTCACCTAGTTCCAGCCCCCTGACATGGGCTGGGGCAGCTTTCAGTAGACCAGGTGGCTCAAAGCCCCATCCAGCCTGGCCTTGAACACCTCCAAGTGTTCACAACCTCTCTGAGCGACCTGTTCCAGCGTCTCACCCTGCTCATAGTGAAGAATTTCTTCCTGATACCAAATCTAAGCCTACCCTCTTTCACCTTAAAGCCATAGTAAAACACTCCAGTTTGAACAGCCTTCCTGTTCCTCCCTTTCTTTCCACTGTGAGAGCTTCTTTTCCAACAGTAATGGGGTATTTTTGTACCTCCCTGAAGGGTGTTGGCAGAGGGGATTTCTTCTGCATGGAAAGTGAGCAGGGAAGGGGAATCAGTTTGGGAGGGAGTGCCCAAGGTGAGGGGCAGAGGTGGCACGTTTCCCCTTGGAAGGGCTTGGACCCTGGTGTTGCTGTGGCTGCCAAGATCTGTCAGGAGCAGCTGGAAGCCAGAGCAGAGGCTCTGTCCGTGAGTCACTGTGTTCTCTTGGTTGTGTTAAGTGAAAACACAGTTTTAGGTGTGATGATACATGAGGTAAGTCAGATTCTTGCTGGGTATTTTTTAGCTTCATTTTTTGTACTTTTTATCTTGTTCTTTGGGTCAACCATGTTCCACCACCATTCATTTCGGTGGTCACAGGACTGCTTACCTGGGAGTGGACACTCAGCTGAAGGAGCTGAGGATGCCAGGGTGAAACCCCCTATTTTGTCTCCCTCCAGTGTGCCTGATTTGCTCCATTTCAGGAAAGAAGCTGCTCCATCCTCAGATGTTTCTTATTTCCTTTGAAGACTTCTCTGAAGCTGCAGCACGTGGGCTGTTTAAGTCAGTCAGTAGTTTAAAGGACAGAGTTATTGCAGCTGTCCTAAGAAAGAGGGTGTCAGGTTTCTCCTCTGGAAACAAAAGCACAGCCTGGTCCACCTGTTTCTCAGGGGAATGCTCTGCTCATGTAAATGGCATGTAGCAAAAAAAGGCATTGCTCAGCTAATTGCTCACAAACAGGGAAAATCAGAAGTAAGGAATGTCTTTTTCAGTGTTAGGTAATAGATGGAATATTTAGTTGATGTTCGAAGCAACAAATTTACTTGGATTGTTCCAAGTAAAAAGATGATTGGAAGTTTTCATCTCTGAGGAAAAAAGACTATACTGCTGCATCAAAATAATTGATAACTGGGCATAAATATGAGTATTTTTTGTTCTTTTTTCTTTGCCTTTCATTCTTTGGTTGGTTGTTTTTTTGAGACTTGGATTGTGTTTCCACCCCTTCCCGCATCAGTCACCTCTGTTAGAGGTTTAAATCTTCCAACTGGTTTTTTTGGGTCCACCACACAAGAAAGGAAAGATTTACAGAAACCTGAGAAGTTAGGAAACCATGCATTTTAGGAAATAAGTTTGATAACTGAGAACTGACTGCATGGTGTGATCCTGACACATTATTTTCCTGAAGTTGATGTGACTGGTTTCCATTTTATGGGGGGCTTTTTTTTCCCCCACTAGAGCACTGTTATGAAATGACCCTGTCCCATTGTTGTGTGGCACTCTATATTGCAGTTTAGAAAATGGTAAAAATAATTCTGAAGTAGCAATTACTGCAAATAAAATAGTTCTTAAGATTTGGTTATATTACCTTTAGCAAATAAATGTCAATCAAAGCTGTAGTTGGTGAACTGGGTTTTTCTTTTTTTTCAGTATGCAACATTAATTCTGACAATTTGGCTTTCAGGTCTTACCTCACATACCAAGCTGGCCTTTGGAAGCAGTGATATTTTAGTCTGCTTCTCTTTAGAACTGTACCAATTCAGGATACATCCCTGCAATGCAGCTTTTCCACATTCTTCTTAGAACCCAGCAGAGCCTATGGAAATCTGTGGAAAGCCTGTGGAAAATGGACTGATCTATCTACTGAAGGCAGAACTTTACTTTTTACATCAGTACAATGATATACAGAATCTGATTTTAAAACACTATCAAAATTGAAAACTTGCACTTCAGAATTTTAATTTACAACTTCCCAGCGACTAGTTTTTTTTTAAAAAGGCATGGCAAGGCATTTTGAAAATATTACTAGACTTCCTAAATTATAAAGTGGAGACATCTGAAGTATGAAATGACTCCACCTGCCTCATTGCTCTTACTAACCAGTCCAAAATAATAATTAAAAGTATTTGCTCTTGGCATGAATTTGCATTGCATTAACTTTTCCCACTCCTCCTCAGAAAAAACATTAAAGGCAAGGCCTGAAGCCTGTGCTTTCACTGACTAAGTTAGGTTAAATATTTTGTAAAACAGAAATTATTTCGTGAGCAGGCTGCATGTGAAGAGTGACTATATCCTCAAATGCTCCCGTTCTTCTGCTTTCGCCCTCTTTTCTCTTCCTGCTGTTTTCCTGAAGTCACTCCCTTCAGCCAGCCTGTGAGGAAGGAGCAGCATCTCTGTTCCTGTCCCAGGAGACAGCAATGAGCCACCCCGGTCTCAGGGCAGCGCCCAGAAATGTTGAAGGGTGTAGAGCACCTAAGAGACTTAACAATGTTTTGGTTTGTTTCCCCTTTTCTGGCCAGGTTTCATAAACACTTCAGGATAGATGGATGGATTCTCATGATGTAGCCAGACCTCCTGAGCTGTGCATTGGAAGCATCTCAAACCATCAGCCAGGTTCACATGATACTCTTTTCTGTGCAGCCTGTGAACGCAGAGTTGATGGTTTTGGGCAACTCTTGTAGCCTGTTCCAGCTTGGACAGGGCTCTGCAAGCC
This sequence comes from Zonotrichia leucophrys gambelii, assembly GCF_028769735.1. Classification (NCBI taxonomy): domain Eukaryota; kingdom Metazoa; phylum Chordata; class Aves; order Passeriformes; family Passerellidae; genus Zonotrichia; species Zonotrichia leucophrys. The sequence goes on along the minus strand of NC_088172.1, from coordinate 17,954,731 downwards.
CCCACCCTCAAGTCTCAGAGAAAAGCAAAGGGAGTGGGACATTTATTTCCCTTTTTATCAGGTCAAGTAAAGTGCTGCATTGGAGTGCTTCAGAGTTCTTTTCCATTATTTGGCTGAATGCAAAAGCCCCCTCTTTAAAACTGTGATGGGGAACAAGACATGAATTAAGAAACTGGACTCAGATTTCTCATGGGGCATTTTCACATTGCCCGTGGTCAGCTGAGTCTGCACTTTATGCCACAAGGACAGCAGGCTGTGGGCACAGAACCACACACTTACCAAGACCCAGCAGTTACAGGGACAGCAGTTTGTGATGGACTTTCCCCTTGTCCTCGCTGCATTACATGTGAGTTTCAGCACAGGAATGGGACTGGAGTAGGAGTCTGGTTTCAGGAGGGACTGAGTTTCATGCTTCCTTGCAAGCCCAGAAATAGGAGCTGCTTCCACAGGCGCTTCCTCCCTGTGTGAATTACAGTGAGCATCGCTCCATGGAAAGCACCAGTGACAGTGGGAGCAGGCAGTCCAGCATCATCTCCCAGTGACAAGGCACAGCACTTGTGTTGGGGAGAGCCTTGTCCTGTTAATAGCAGTGTGTGAGCTCTGTGCCCCTTGCAGGGTTTTCTCCTTTGTGAAAGGCGTTGTTTGGCGCGTTGCAGTGTTCTTGTTGCTGTGCAGGTGGCTTCTGTGGCTTCTGCTGGCCTGGCGGTGCACAGGGAGCTGGGGCCCCTTGCTGCCTCCGTCTCTGCAGCTGCCACCCTCGTTACCAAGTTCCCTGCTGGGGACTCGGTCCTTTTCTCTCCTAGTTAGGCAGCTGATAATAATTGCCAGCTGCCTACAGGACTTCTGCTATGGGGCTGTATACCATCAGGCTCTGCATATCCAGCTTAACCACAGCATAAGATAGAACAGCACTGTCAGTAAAATAAAAAATTTAATTGAATTGCTGATTGAATTGCTATTGTTTCTGTTTGCCCCTCCATCTGTTTGTTTTTTTAGATTATACTGGTCTTGAAAAGTGAAGATAGAGAAGGTCATGAAGTCAGAGTGTCTGTCTCATGAATAACCAAGATATGACTGCACTTACTCTAAGCTGAAGTTTAAAATAAGAGTTCTTTGCAGCTATATAGGCGAACAGCTGTTTTATTATTTAAACATTTTGTTTGGTTCAACCATGTACAGGGTAGAGGCTTTCCGTGATGCAGCATCTGCCATGGAACAAGAGAAAGAAATTCTGCTTGAAATGATCCACAATATACAGAACAGCCAGGATATGAGGCACATCAGTGAAGGTGAGAAGCTGCTTTCCTGTACCCTCCAACTGACCCAAAGTCTAATCGGCCCATCCTTTAGGGAGCAGCTTTTTGTGAGCAGCACTCTGCTGCTGGTAGGGGTGCAGCATTGGAGCCGGCTGAGTTTGTTGAAGTGTTACTCATTATCCTGAGAACTCTTCTTGACTAAATTCATACTGTGTATGTGAAAGCCTATACTCAGTTCACTGATACATTTTCAAAATCAAGATTAACATTGCTCTGCTGGGGGAGAGTCATTGATGATGATGATGACAATATAGTTGAAAATGATTTTGACTACTGGACAGGCATGAGTGCTACAAAGTGTACAGCTTGCAAGAACCTGATGATTAAGGTCATTGTTGTTGTTGTGTGATTCACAGCTTTAAATATATTCCCTAAACCTGATTATTAGGTGCTTTAAATTGCTGGTTTATTGGCTCTTCAAGAGCCTACATCTCATATTTTTGAAAAGCAGTTTTTTCATGGCCTCTTATTATATCTAGTTTTCTCTTTATGGCTTTCAGGGAAGGTCTAAATCTCTCCCTCAGAAAGGCACAAAAGTCCTTAATGAGCTAGTTCTGTTACCAAGTGTTTCCTCATAATATTGTATGTTTTGCTTGAAAGTGACACAGCAAGCATTGTGTCAGCAGAGGAAAAACATTGGTTACAATTTTAGTAGAGTTTAATGCCTCATTTCAAATCAGATATGTTGAAGGAAGGGGACCAGGACACCAGTTGGTTCATCACAGGCCCTTCAGGTCCAGTCCAGTCCCGGTCCCTCAGGTCTTTCTGGTCCAGTTTATTGAAGAAAGTATCAAACACTTATACAGCAAATAATAAGCTTATGAATATTCTGTAAGCCAAGCAATCTATTGGTTAAACTATAGCATTAACTCATCCTCATTCCTTAGGGGTTACATCTCTCTTTTCTCATGTCTCTTTCACTGTTTGTTATTATACTACAGCTAGGCTTCAAGGACACGCTATCAACACAGGTGCAGGACTTGGAATTAGCCACGGCTTTGTACTTTTCCATTTTCCAGCAGCTAAATTCCCAACACAGATACTGGCTTCTATGAAATGAGTATGACTTGGGCAAATGTAAAAAGCTCATTTCTGCCCTCTGGAAATCTTGTTGATTGTCACTTACTTAAAAAAATATTATTTACTGCCAAGGTATAGCACTTTGAGTATCTTGATGATGCTATTTGCACAGGAAAGTATTTGCCCGTAACCAAGAATATTTTCTTGTTTTGAATTGAGGTGAGAGAGAAGAACTCAATTTGACCGCGAATCGCCTGATGGGCCGAACCCTCACGGTGGAGGTTTCCGTAGAAACCATCCGCAACGCGCAGCAGCAGGAGTCCCTGCTGCACGCCACCAAGATGATCGATGAGATCGTCAACAAACTCCTCGACGATTTGGAAGACGCCAAAATGCGCCTCATGTCGCTTTACGGTGCGTGCACGTCCGACGTGCCGGCAGGACCCATCGATCAGAAATTCCAGTCCGTGGTCATCGGATGTGCCATTGAGGATCAGAAGAAAATCAAAAGGCGCCTAGAGACTCTGCTCAGAAACTTGGAAAATTCTGAAAAGTCCATCACATTGCTGGAGCATCAGAAATCATCTGTCCGGCAGTCTTGCAACAGCAAACAGGATTAACGTATCCTCCCGGCTACTTCCGGCAAACCACAGGATGAGCAAGTGCCCATAAAAAGCACACAGAAGCCAAGACAAGAATTCTCTGTACGAGCACACACGTATATACACATCCACACCCACCAAAGTATCTTTGATTGCCAGGTGCAAGCATTTAATGGGTTTTAGTAGCATTGGCATTTTCTTTTGGCAGTAAGGAATGCTATCAGTTCTTCTGTAGAGTCGATACTGCTCTATTGCAAATTGTAATTGTGCTTCTGCTGAACTGACAGAAACTGAAAATCTAGCCTTTCCTCCATTCTCCTGGGTTTTTTGAACTAAAGTTGTTTTGTCCTATCATGAGATTTCAGCTTTTCTCTGCTGTATACATAGTGTGTGAACCAGACTTTTGAGGACAAAAGACAAATTATGGCAATAAATCAAAAGAATTAATAAACCGTTTATGGTATTTTCATAAACAAGACAGTGTCCTACTCATTACCATTTATAATTTTGCACTTTTTAAATACTTTGAATAAACTGATCACAGAACTTTCTAGAGATAGCTACCTCCAGCTTGTAACTGAGGAAGGTAAAAGCAATATGTGTGTCCCAGGGATCACCAGCCAGGCTAGAAATGACCTGACTCTCAAAATCCCCCCTCCATGCCTGGTGAACCATTCTGCCCCCACAAGCTCATTGTACCGTTGAAGATTGATGTGTTTTCTAAAAGATAATAGAAAGGGGAATTGTACATCAGCTACTACTCCACTTTTGCATCATCTCTGAAGCCACAGAGCAAAACATTTTGACTTCTCACCAGGCAAACACTGTATTTGTGACTTGTGTAGGAAGGTACTTTGTACATACATCGTTATCCACCTCTTTGTGTGAGTGGTTTTTGTTTTATATCTTCCACCCTCTCACTCACAGTAACTGCTGTGCATCATCACTGAGCTCTGTGGCTGTGGGTCAGAAGGTGCAGATTTTAGGGTGTGCCTGTAATTTTGTAACCCCCTGCAGTACTTCAGCCAAGGCTGGCGGTGCCCTGAGGGGAGCAGGGCGCTCTCTGGCTCAGCCAGCAGCAGGTTAAGCTTCTTGTTGCTTAGAATATTCCTCCAATATTTGGGTTTTTAAGGTCATTATAAGGTTATTCAGGCAAAAATATTTTTGTTTTCTTTCTTAGATCCTCTTCATTGTACTGATACCTAGAAGAATTTTTATTTTTTATAGCACTTAGTTAGAATCACAGAATTGCAGAAGAAGTGGGTTAGAAGGGACTGATGAAGATAATCTGGTCCAATGCCTGTGTAATGAGCCTAAAACACTGCCAGTTAATCCTTGTCAGGGTGTTAAGCAAACACATTGACTTTCTGTGTTCAAAACTGCATGCAAAAGAAGTAGGAGGATGTTACTTCTGATATTCTTCAGACACCTGGGTAAAGAGGCAGACACAAATGCTGATTTGGTCTTACTAAACAAAAATACCAAAACAATGCAAAACCCCCAACCAACAATCACTAGTGACTATTTACCTGTTTATTTTCAGAAAATGTACCAGACATCTTTGATGTATTAATATTGCTTTAATGCCACTTCCAGTGTCTACAATCTTGAACTTAAACCTTGTCACTGTATTTGCCAGACCAATCATAAATAGCAAAATGACCAGAAAGAGCAGAAAAGAATCCTTATTTTGTACCATATAGTAAAGCCATCAGAGGCAAGAGCTAAGAAACACCATTTCTATTTGTCTGGGGCATCCACACTTGTTCCTGCCAGTGCTCTCACGTGCTGCCTTTGATCTAGCTGTTGGCAACACACACCCAGAATCAAGCACACGTTTCTCAATCAGATTAAGGTTGCACAGCTTGTAGTTACAGCAATTTTTGAAATTTAATGTACTGACAATTTAACGTAACCACAAAAGTAGTGACTTATATCAGACACAACAATAAACAAACGTTTTAAGTCGCATGATGCAACTAGTGTCACTTACAAGAGAACAGCAGAATTAATTTGTAGGGATTTTACAGAACAGCATACACAAGATACTCAGTTTTAAACACTGATTCTTATGATTGAGGATTTATGGTATGTTGACTTTTTTTCCTACAAATCTGTTACATTTACTTGAGATCATGATGGTGATAAAATCAGTTACGTACATTTCCTCTTTTAGCCGGTTACATTTAAGCCATTAGTAACAATGCATCTTAATCCTCACAATGAGAGTGGTGTTTCTTCTGGTCCACAATAATTTTAAATTTTTCTTATCAACTTCAGTGAGTTGAGCAGAAGTGACTAACTATAGATCAGTATTACCCTTCCACTAGAAAGCTGAGAATGAGCCCAGTCCAGTACTAGGACTCACCTGGCTTTGAGATGACTCATATAGAACACTTTGACACAGAACATTAGCAGGTTTCTCTTATTCCATTATAGGCAACTTTCATCTTAAATCTAAGCATTGCTGTAATAATTTTGATTATCTGCTTGGATGCCCTATTTAACAGAGAATTATTTTCTTCTCTCAATACTATTTGTGCTTTAGAAAGAAGATCTGCATAACTTTTGCCTCCTTCAAAAAGATGGCAAGGTCATTTTGATGAATTCAAGCCTGCTGGACCATCCTTGCACTCTAATTTTGGTACAGTTAGTGTTCAGGTACTGGAACTTCAGCCTAAGGTCTATGACTACGCTTAGAAAAGCAGCAGGGGCTCAGGTGGTGTCCTGGAATGGAACAGCTTGTGTGTTGGCTTGCTGAATGATGAACTCTCACAGAGAAGGGCAGATCATTCACCCTGTTAATACCTGCAGCTCAGCCTGAAGGGTGCATTAACAGCTCCAAGGCTTGCTGAGTCTTGTGCATGTACCCCACATAACCCCCCAGAGGGCTGCGTGTTCAGCTGCTCAATGCGCCTTACATTATCCCATTTCAAATGCTACGAAGGAAAAGTTTGTGTCAGATGTGCTTCAGCCCAATAATGAAGAAAGTAAAAAGTTATATTTTACTGAAGCATAAAAATTAAACAGGAAATCAGACTGACAGTGTGGTAATTCAGGCATTTTGACTACAAAAGTGTTGCCTCAAGAAACACTGAAAATAAGGAAGCTTCAAAATTGTCTTATGTGGAATATTTAAAATCTTTTTTAAATTAACCACACACACAAAATTAACCACAAACACAAAAATTCGTGTGATCAGTCATACAACTTTGAGATTTGCTATTTCCAGTTGGAAATACATCCCTAGCATTACTGCTTTGCATCTAACAATGCCCCATGTACTGGGAGAACACCCATTCACTGAATGGATACAACACAGAAGTGACAAAGGTGTAGTGTCATAATCTTTAGTGAATCCCTGTTTCACTAAGGCATTAACAATCATTGAAGTTTCCTGCCAGTGGTAGCTTTATCAGCCAAGGGCAAAGAATTGTGGCAAGATCCAGATAATACAGCCAAAGAGCTATTCAAGAGATATAAAAAGAATCTACAGGAGTGCAATGAAATTTGTGTCTTGTGGCACAAGAATCTCTTGCTCTTAACCCAGGGTATCATGGATGTAACAGAGACACCTCCTCACCCACCATGCAGTCCCAGGGATGCAAAAAGAAGAGCATTTTTATTACCAGCCCTGCACCTGTAGGTTTTGCTAACTAAAACATATGATATTTTAACGAGTACACTTTGAGTGGAGAATGAAGTAATGTTTATAACAAAAATTATATTATATTATATTCATGAGGGACAACACAAGTGCTAAAACATTTAGGGATGTCTCTTCTTCCAAAAGGCAAAAGTTGGTGCCACTGAAGAATGATGTGAATACCTAAGGGTTCCTGCAATATGCAAGTCATCTGGTTTACACCTACACACTAACCCCAGTAGAATAAAGAATCAAAATTTTGAAGCAGCGTACATGCAGGGCACTTCCCAGTAAGATGTTAATCTGAGCAGTTTCCATCACAGTCATGTTAGAGAACAAGCACTGCAAGGTCTCAACAAAGAAAGATCCACTTCAGATTTAGGGTGGGAGTAAAATGAAAACTCACTGTTACCCAATGCTGCAAGTAACTATTCCTACATTAAAGTATATGCACTACATTTCAACATACCTTAAATTTATCAAGTCTGTCAAGTCTCCACCTATGAAACAACTGCTGAGTTGTTAAAAGCAGTAGTTTATAGTGACATACTCTAAATACAAACAATCTAAGTAATTGTACAGTGTGTTACAGTATAACATAAAATAGTACAAATTGTCATTATACATAATAAAGACTTACTTTTCAGTACGCTGTACAAAGTCAAACAAGGTAAAAAAAGATGTTTCAAACACTTTGTGGTTTTGTTTGTTTTTCATGAAAAATGAATAAAACCCCATGAAACTTGTAGACAGACAATGAAATGTAAAAGTTTCCATATTAAAAACAGCTGTCAACATTCTTCATGCATACACTCTCCCCTAAGTTGTGAGGTGGCCCCATGATGTTCAATCATCTTATCCCAAGTACCTTTCTTCTTAAACTGCTAAGACAGATAGGACTTGACTCCATTTATACATACAGTGATTAAATGCACTTGGTAAAAAATAGAGGCCTTAATCCAAGAGAAAACACAGGAAACAAACATTACAGTGAAGAACACACAATTTTGTTGCAATAGCAAAAGGGATGGAGTGCCCTCTTTCTTGCCAGCAACAGGAGATCTCTAACAGCTTGTCAAAGAAACTGTGGTACTCGGTACAAAGCCTCATACAGTAAACATAAAATACAGATTCAGAGATCTTTAGTGTTTGTGCATAACTTGCCACTCACTCCTCTCCCTGCAGACAGTGGGAATAAGAATACATTTCAGTTTTCATACTCATTGACTTAGAAACAAAGTCAGTCAAGCTTCCTACATGAATTCACATAGTGAAAAGTCCTTCCTTCAAAAATATACAGGATCACTCAACCAATTTTCATTCTCATACACCATTTACAAAATTATTAAAACTCTGATTTTTTTTTAAGCAGCAGATTTTGCATTTGTCACTGGCAGACTTGTAGAAATCTTAGAAAGTTAAAATTATATCATACCATACAAAAACATGTAAACAAAATGGATAGTTTTTAAAAGGCATGCATACTTTTGAAGAGGATTATAAAGTGTTCATTTTTGCTAAATAAAAGGTATCTTGCTTAGCATCTTTAAAAGCACCTTAGTGATTTAGGAGCCTTAGCCCAAATAACCTTGAAGTTAGATTTGGGCTCCTAAACATTTACATCAGTTCTGTAGAATTACTGAAGCACTTTGAAAATTTTTTGCCATGTCTCTCATCTTGCAGAATTAGATTTCCTTAACTTTAAATATGAGACAACATTCAAGAATGTCTCCCTAACATAATCAGCTGCAATTTTTTGGATCCCTGTAACTTAGTTTATGGTATCTATGAAAAAATTTCAAATAAGATAAATACTTTGTAACACCACTTTGAAAATTCCTTTTTCATAAGATGACACAGGATACAACAATCAAATCTGAACAAGAACATGATTATATGTTCCTTCTGAATAGCTATTAGTGTTATTTGTTCAACCTGTTAAGACTGAGAAAAACAAACTTACAAAACATCTGTAGCATAGCATTAGGTAAAAAGGAGCATTTTTGGCACCACACATTTTTAAATCTAAGCTTTTAGGCCCGAAGTATAGCAAGTTAAACATACACAGTGGCAGCTTGGAAAGCCTCATTTGAAATGCAACATTTTTAAAGGACAATCAGAAGATGCTATTTGATGATCATTAGCTGATCTCCAAGTAATGTACACATTGGAACCAAGCCTAGATATTCATCCCAAATGTTTACATATATACCTTAGCACACACATATATAATGCAAGGATCTTGCACCCACAGGACTGCCAGAATCCTGGCAGAATATTAATATGGTCAGGCATAAAATGAAGTCGTGTTTTTTTGCTCTTCATTTATCTTGTTAAGTGTCCTGACTAACCAATTCTAATATTTTCTTTGAAATTTAGTTTCAAGGTTGCTACATTACCTTGGGCCATAGAGTTACAGTCCGTACCTATACGTGTAAGTATTATCCTTACATTAAATGTGCTTTGCAATTCAGCAATACCTAGTTCATAGCTCTGTAAGTAATTCCTTGAGGAAGGAAAAGCTCACCTAATCTGTACAAAGTGCACGAGGCAGCCACGGTTCTGTGTGTCACCACCAGGTGTCTCACGGCACACAACAAACCCATGGCGTCAGCGAGTTTATCAAAATCCACCCTCTGTCTAGGAGGCACAAGATTTGCTAAAGCACCGGTAAAAATACCTCTACAGCTGGCTTTGTTCTGTAGTCAATTGCACAACTTCATCCAATTCTCTGAGCTGCTTCATTTCCTCCAAAAGTGGTCTAAGGTATACTGCAGTTGCTAAAAGGACTTCTGTTTTTCTTGGTCCTCTGTTTGTTGGGTTTAAGGTTGATGACATCTCCACCATTAAGAGTGCTAGAATTCTGGTTGGGGTGGCTTCCACCAGTTGTATTAAAAACACCTACAGAATTCAGACAAGAGAAGCATTTGCATTTGTTTACTGCTTGCAGCATAATACATGAACACTTTAGACACAGTACCTGGTAAGGCACAGCAGAGCACCTCAAATGTATGCACTAGCTTTTAAATCTATTTTGAGTAAATTTTGCAGCTAAACTGGAAGTAGAGGCAGTTGCAATTACTAGCCAGGCAGTATTTAAAGCTGGTATGCACCTGTGTAATTGAAGGGCAGCATATGTACTCATCTGTGTATGTGTATGTTACTAACTGCACAAAGTTGTGGTTAGTTGAGTAACATACTCAGAGATGGCGACTTAAAATTCAGAAACTTTGTTGATATAAATGTAAGTAAAAGGCTGGAATAAAAAAGGAGTGCTTTAAGGAAAATAAATTACCTGACTCAGAAAAGCTTTAAAGAAGAACTACAGAAGTTCAGTGTTTTCTTACAGAAGGCAACTTCCAAACACCTTCTGATTACATGCCAGATTCTTTCCCCATGAGTCTTTTAAGTCCACACTGAGATGAGCAATGCTATATAATGGTAATTACATTAAAAAACCCAACAAGCATCCTTCTCAAATCCTTGCACAATCTTGTTTAAATGAATTTAGTAAAAGGGCACTTGCCATGCTTTAGCTAGAAACTTTTGTGCATCAGTTTGGCCATCTTGTAATTTTAAAGAGTCACAAAGTTATTTTGCAGAAAGAGATGATATCCTAAGATAGGGAGGTAATAATTAGACTCTGATTCCCCTTGTATTTATTCCATAAGAAAACAGATGAAACCATAAGCTTTGATGGCACAAAATACTGTTTCTAGGGTTTTTTTTTAATAGTATACATACCAATCTTGTTACTACTTGTATGCACTACTTCTGAATCTTCTGCTGTTTGTTGCTTGAGCTTTTGAAGATATTTATCAGCCAAATACTTAAAAACTGGAAGGTTAAAAAAGAAAAAAGGTATATCACAGAATGCTTAAAGATAATCATCATCATCATCATGATGCCGTTATATTAAAATTCTGCATGGTGACAAAAGTGCATTTCACATCCCAGGTTTAGCTCAAGCTGGTGAGCGATTCTGGGCAAGCCTGTGTGCCTGGGCAGAATCCAGGTCACTCCATGTAGGGGCCTGAGTAAATATATGTATTGTAAATATATGTATGGCAGTAAAAGATCTCTGTATTGTATTGCCCTGATCCCAGTTATTGTAAATGGGCTGCAGTTGTGATGTGCTTAATTGGGCAGCAGCTGTAGCCCGTGGAGGTAGCTGGGATAAAAGGGGGTGAGGCATTCAGAGAGGGCTGGAGAGGAGCCCTGGATGAGAAGTAACAACATCACTACTGTGAAGGGTACAACAACTCCAGTGTCAACCCAGCTCTTACAGATTACAGTACTCTGAAGTCCTGCACAGAAATATCTCAATGCTCTTATATATATATATATTAAAAAAAAAAAAGGCACACACATATTGCCATATGTTTCAATTAATGCAACTTGGAACTTGTTACAGTCATGTATTCAATATACAATTGAATACAATTGTATACAATATACAATACATGTACTCAATATACAATTAATGTAGGAATTTTATATATATATATTGCAAGAAGCATTAGAAAAACAGTAGTCACGTAAAATAAGTCTATTAATAAAACTTGGCAACAAGGTTTTTCTAATTAACTAATACAACCCTCATTTCTATTGGCATATATAAAGTTGACCTAGGAATCTGAAAAAATATACAACTAAAGCAGAATTTTTAGAACCTAGATGTGTTATGATTATTTACATCTGTAATTAAACTCATTTAAAGATGATACAAAAGACTTTTACATTTTCTCTTGCAAATTTTTCCCATGGTGAATGATGTTAATATAGAAGAAACAGGGAGTTTACTAATAATCTTGGCTAATTAAACAAGAATATATTATTAGGGAGTCTAGTACATGATTATTCAAACCCAGTCCACAAAAGACAGAGACTCAAAATTTTAACACTACTCTTATGAAATTAAGTACATTAAAAGTGGTACTTAGGAACTAATCAAATATCACCAGTAGACAAAACACTACAAGAGATGCAATCTTTTAATGTACTTTATCTAAATAGGACTAAAATATAAAATAATTGTTTCTATAAATTGCTTATTAACTATTAAAATTACAAAATAATGCTCAACAGTTTTTTATGTTGCAATAATTGAGCTTCTACTATGTGTATTTGTTTTAAAAGCTCGTGCTTACTGCCAGTCATTAGGACTGAGGAGCCGTAACACACTGGCACTTGTGAGCCTCGCAGCTGTGTCTGTTAGTGGAAGAGAAAGATGTGCACACAGAAATGGGCCTAACCCACTGAACACAGGTAGTTTTAGCTGTGTTTAAGGCACGCTGCTATGGAATATAAAGAGGGCTGCCACCGTCATGCAAGGATGTGTAAGAGCCAGCTGGCTCTAACCCGGGGGGATGCTCAGGCTGCAGCAGCGGGCAGGACGGGACACGACCCCCGCGGCACCGCCTGCCTTCGCTCACCTTCAGCTCTCCCTTCACCCACTCCCCTCCGGCACCGCCTACCTTCGCTCACGTTCCTCCCTTCACCCACACCCCCTCCCGCAGCACCGCCTACCTTCGCTCACGTTCCTTCCCTCACCCACACGCCCCTCGCAGCACCGCCTACCTTCGCTCACGTTCCTTCCCTCACCCACACCCCTTCCCGCAGCACCGCCTACCTTCGCTCACGTTCCTTCCCTCACCCACACCCCTTCCCGCAGCACCGCCTACCTTCGCTCACGTTCAGGTGTTCCCCCACCCACACCCCGTCCAGCAGCACCGCCTACCTTCGCTCACGTTCCTTCCCTCACCCACACCCCTTCCCGCAGCACCGCCTACCTTCGCTCACGTTCAGGTCTTCCTTCACCGACGCTCGGTAGAACCGCACCTTCAGCTTCTTTGCCAGCGCTTCTGCCTCCTCACTGCACAACACAAGACGGCTTTGTAAGGCCTTACTTGGCTCATTCCTCAGCATTTATTCTTATCAACAAAATGCTTTGCTTTAAGTTAAACATGGCAAAGTGGGTTGAGAAATTCAAGACAGTCAAAAAATACCTAATCCTTAATTTCTTTACACTATCTCCACTCTAAAAAGAAGGTATTTTACATGCAGTGTCTTTATGACTCAAAGGAATTCTGTCCAGTATTTACTGACTTCATTACATAAAACTTCCCAGGGGTTCAAAGAAGTGTGTCAGTGAAACCAAAAGGAAGGAGGCTGTAAGTAACAGCACTATCACTGCAAACTCTAAACAACAACAAAAATTAATCCTTAAGCATATCTTAATGAAGCAGTATGCTATGCAATCAGATGAGTGCACAGATGAAATCAAGAATTACTTTCTTCTGTGAAGTGAAAAAGAACTTATATTAAAGAAACTTATGAATACTTCCCTAAGGAAAATCAAATCATCAGAAAGATTATGTTACTGAGGCTGACAGAGTATTCTGAGAACCAAACCTAAGTGACATACCATGAATAAAGGAGGAGTTCAAATGCAATTTTGCTTTTCCTTTGAAAAATCCTCAGAATTCTTTGCAGAAGAAGTAGAAGCTGATTTATGCCATCAATGATAGCAAACAGACAACAAAGAAAGCCAGTGCAGGAAACAACAAAAAAAAGAAGAAATATTTAAATCTCTCAGGAAGATGATAGAAATTGAAAAAGTGGAGAATGATCAACTTGATCATGCACTATTTTCTACATGAAATGCTGTGATAAATAAACACATTTGTTAAGCTGATTTTAGGACAAGAATGAAATTGGTCCACACACACAAGGGCAGAATGAATTGACAATAAAATCTGTAAAGAAAAATACAGCAAGGAAGATTCAGCACCATGCAGTCTGAGAATATTACCACATATATATTTCTACAGAGTCACAATGTTTTGATAAAAATGAATAATAAAAAACAAATTAAAGAAAGCAAAGAATATTAGCAAGCATTTACTAGCTGAACAGACAATGTGCCTTCCATGGTGCACAGCACAGTTTAAAGGTAACTGAAATTTAACAGGAGAGAAAATCTATAGTTTTAGATTTTTAGGGAAAAAAAAAAGGGTGGGAATCATACTATGCCAGAACCAATCTTTTTATGTCTTTCCTCTATTACTTTTGGCTTCAGGATGCAGCATGAAATAAACAGAAAGCTCCTAGCTTTGCAGCACATCTGCCCAAGTGTGACTGTCTACAGTCATGCAGCAACACCCACCCCGTGTGCTTCTAGGGCATGTCTAGATGCAGGACACAGGTGGGACCACCCAGATACTTTAACTCTTCACCAGAAACTCTCACTGACTTCTTTTTTTAAAACTTGTGAATACAGGAGGCACCTATTGATCTTTAAAAGTAGTACAATAGAACTCCTACTTCTTTATGCAAGAGTCATCAAGAAGATCAATCTTATTCTGCACAAGAACTGTGGGAATGTCTCCAACTTCAGTCACAACTTTTTGCTTCCAGGTAGGGATTGCTTTGAAGGACTCTCTGTCAGTTGTCGAAAACACAAGAACACAAGCCTGGGCTCCTAGAAATATACAAATAAATTACAAATACAAATACACCCAAATTAGCCAATAAACAATAGAAAAAAATTGTAATTATTTAAAATATGAGGGATTTTTAAAATTTTTCCCACAAACATGCACTTTTACTACCAGCTTGTGTCAAACCACTGGTCATAGATTGCCTAAATGAAAATTCATTGCCATATTACTTTGGTCATTACAGCCATCTTTCTGATGACTATGGGTCTGTTACCTTTAAGGCTAATTCCAGCATATTGAATGTATGCAGGGGAAAGGAACAGAAGGAGGTCTGGGAAAGCTGGAAAAGGGGAAGGGGAGATTCATTTATTGCTGTTTTACGGATAGATTAATGGAGGCCAGAAGGCAGATTTTTTCCTGTATGCAGCATCTGCAAAGCACATTTCACATTATTCTTTGTGGTACAGTAATCTGGATTCTGAAAAGCAGAAAACTTTAAAACGTTTTCAGATGAAGTTGTGACTATTTCAAGTAAATTGTTAGTACTTTTTGGGGGAAAAGAAATGTGCTTCTAATTAATACTATCAGATAGTCTAATAATTCTATCAGAGCACTACGATAAATTATACAAAACCCTTTGTTGCAGTTTTGTAAATAAACAACAGTTAAACTTCATGGATACTGAGAAGGTACCTCCACAGCTGAAATATTAGTGTGTAGTCTTCTGACTGTCCAGTAGCCCTTTGTTATTCTTCAGAAACTGCTTTTCTTTGCACACTTCATTATTTATATGCCTTCAATGTGCTAGTTACTTAGTAACAGAGTAAGAAAGGAATAGATAGCCAGTGTTTTTGAGACTCTAGCATAATCTTGTGATGAACATCTCCCATTGATGTCATACAGCATGAAAAATTTTTCATCAGTATGAATTTTATTTCTGAGTTTCATGAAGTTTCCCTCATTCCTGTACTCTGTTTATCTTTCTATTTCTCTAGCACAAAGCACACAGAGTCTCTTACTAGGTTTGCTGTTATTTAGCTTTTTAAAAGCCAAGTTCAGAGTCTATTTCCAGAAAGATTTCCTATGCTATTTTGCTCTTTAACATTCCTCCATATGCATATTAAGACTCTTCTGGTATGGTTTTAGACAAAACAGTAAGAACTGCCCTAAGAACTTCAACTGAAGCTCTACCTGTAAAAAAGCAGCAATGCAGCCTTCCATAATGTCTGCTATTATTTGTGTTGTCAAACTGTTTGTTTTCCCTACTGTCCACACTGTACTCTAACATATGCAATTATTCTGATGCAATTCCTGCCACAAAGGTGTAAAATACATTATTCCTTCCAAAGCAGGTTAGTTTGCATTTGCCTATTATCTGACATAGTAGCATAATGGAGATGAGAGCATTTATTAAAATACTCCCACCATCTGTAAACATCACTTTGTTCAGTTTCAAGACCAAGAAATCCTTTGTGAAGTTTCCAAACTAAGACACCTTCACTTCATCTTTCTCCTTCCACCCATTCCTTCTGAATGCTACCACAAGTAACAGTAGGTTTAGAGGGAAAAGCCCTGGCATGTGGTAGGTAAAGAGAAGGTAGCACACTACATCAGACTTTATTCAGTTTACATATAGTACAGGTAGAATGCAGTGGCCAAGGCCAGTAAAAATACCTCAGCTTGCCCATATTCATTTCAAAAGGAAATTATATGACAGGCTTTAATAAAGAGTCAAACTGAAATATTTTTGAGGACCTTCAAGATTATTACAACAAACAACAGTAAAACAAAGTGTCATCAACAAAGAGAAATTCTATACACTTGTGTTATTGTGTATTTCCAAACATCTGCAAAAGTTTTCAATCACTGGATCATAAATATCAGACTTAACTAATCCAATAACTCTGTAAGATGCTTATTTAAGAAGACAAAAGCAGTTTTTCTTCTCAGGTTCAATGCAAAACTGCATCAACTGTGATCCTTCTGAAGTGTGCTTCAGTATGGTGCAGAAGTTAGTATGGCAACAGAGTTCAACAGAAGACACTGCAGAGCAGAGATTTTAATATGCAAATTCTTTTCATCTTCAAGAAATCTGCTAAATACTCAGTAATTTTACTGAAAACATAAACAATTTAAGAAATTATATTATCCATCTAAGAGTTCTAAGGAGGAAAAAAATAGACAAACCTTAGAATTTAACCATAGAAACACCTTTTTATGCAGGCACTGACAGTATTCAAGAGTGAGTACCATTACTATGTCAGTCACCCACTGCTAATGCAGTCATACACCACCTCTGTCATACAACAGATTATGTACAACAGGCACCAGCAGCAAAGGCTCAGGACCGTGTCAGACAGGAACATAACAGCTCAGGATGTTCTCAATGAATATTTTAAATTAAAGCTCCTTTGTAAGAAGCTGTTCCAAAAAGCTACTTTAAAGTACTGAAGAAAATGACATTGTGTGCAATTACTGCATTGATAATTCCTCCATATTTTAAAATGCTTCAACTGCCTGCAGAATCACTGACATAATATTTATACCTAGAGCAATTCAGAAAAGAATTTAGAGACTAGTGCTACTTAATTCAAGTAAAGCACGAGCTTGTCAGCTGAATTTGCCTCAGCAGACTATCCTATCTGCATAGACTACACATTTTTTTCCTTTCATAAAAGTACAAAGCCTTTGTAATAGAAAGTGTAAGGAAATTCCTTGCCATGAGAGGACTCTCACAGGCTTTATACCTGACCCTACTCATTTCACTCAGTACTTTGCCTCAGCTATCCAAGCTACAACAGAAAGCACATATTCCCTATAAAACTGGTGGTGACTTGTTCAATCTCACACTGAGATCAAAATCCAGTATTATCATCCAGAAATTCTTGTTTACTGCTGATGTTTTAACTTCTGTGGATCCTGCCTGTCTTTGACAGAACAGACTCAGCAGGATTTAATGTCTCCTTGACAGTACCTAAAATAACTGTACTAGGGTCTTCCATTATCATGTTTACTACAGACAAATTAACAAATGCAAATGAAAGCAATCCTATGAAGGCTTGATTATGAAGAATGAACTATTTTGCAACAAAATGAGGATCCTGACAATTTGACTAATTAGCAACTGAGTAACACACTAATGAGCAAGATGTCTGTCTTCCATCAAAAACCTAGCAAGGATATTCGAGATACACCAGTGGTAGTACAAGGAAGAAGATACATGCACGAAGAAATGATCAAATACTGCTTTGAGAAACATTTGACTTCAATCACATAGAAACTGCTGAGAAGAACCATGGGACAATACAAAAAATAAATTATTAAATATATACAGCGCTTCCTTCAGCTCTGAATTTAGGCTGCTGTACTCCTTGCACTGTGTGACTGTGGGCATGCAACTGCACTGGCTGCACACACTTGCCTGCATGTAGGAAACCACACAACAAATCCAGTGTCAGCTCCAATGCTCTTTCTCTGCAAGGCTGAATGAATTTGGTCCCTGGACAAGAAACACTCAGACAGGTTCTGAAGCATTCCTGTGTGAGCACTGAGGAACTGACAATACACAGTGTCCCAGGGGAGTACATAAGCCCCAGTGCAATGATAGTGGGACAGTGACCTATGGGAGGGACAAATCTTAAATTAACATCCTGCATCTATCTGACCTAACTTAGAGGTGCCCTCCCCTTATTAACAATAAAAGCCTGGCATTTCCAAAGTAAGCTTGACTTTTTCTTCTATAATAGTGTGATTGCTGAGGCTAGACCAAAACTGCACTCCAGGCTCATCCAATTTCCCTCATCCTTCATGAGTCAAACTCTAGTGTAGAGCAGTCTCTGCATCTGACACCTTGAACTATTTATTGCATACCCATCATGCTGCTACAATGTGAACAGGCTGATTGTGCTGAAGAACTTCTGTACAAAGAACTCCAAGCAGAGATCTAACAGCACTACGCTGGGCTTGAGTCATAACCGGGATTTCAAGGTATTAATGCAAATTTTTTATTTTGTTTTTAAACCAGCAGGTTGCTTGTTGTAAGTGAGGCCAGTAGATGTAGTCCTGAGTTCTTCTCAGCGCTCCATATTCTAACCTATCAGTCCCAGTAATTAGGAGAAAAGGTCTTTGGCTTGAAACAACTGGGGAGAGCAAAGCACACAAGAGGAACAAAGGCCAGGACAGTGAAAAGGAAGCTCCAAGAGAATCAACTACTACCATGCAAAATTCGTATGCTCAACTTGCCAGCTGTAAATTATTTATATCCACATGACAAAAGAAAACCTTTCTCTAAGGAAATAGTAATCATCAATCACAGGCAACAACAGGAAGCATTACCAAAAAACCCCACCAATTAGCAAATTGATTATGAAACAAAACGATCATAAGACTGTAACACCCTGAAACAGCCTGGCATAATCATTACTTTATCTCCAAATGAGATCATTTTATACCATAGCAGTATATTTTCCCCCATCTCAGGTAATTAATTTGCAAGAACTGAACAGTGGAATCTTTGCCAAATCATTTGTATCTCTCCCATTAAAAGAAAAACAAACAAACAAAGAGATCTATTTACAGAACCATTGTTAAATTATAAGCAAAGAAAGCTAAAGTACACAATTTGTAACAGGTTAAATAGATAAGCTGCCTTTACACAAATAATACAGTTTATTTGATGAAGTAAATACACTTTTGTTACTGCTCTTTAATGTATTTGAGGCACACTGCACTAGCAAAAGAACTCTTGTGCCCTGTAAACTGTCTTTCCAGGATGACTGGTGGATTTCCCCCCCTTGGATTAATTACTATGTGCCTCATCCACAGTTTTTGGAATATTTACAAATGTGTGTCTCACAGAAGTAATGAAACACTTTTAGAGGGATAATACACATTTGCATCTGATGGTTTGAATATCTACACTCTGTCCAGTTTCTGTGCAGACATTTGTCTCATTTCATTCAATGTTTTCTAAAGGGCACTACTGCATAAAGTGGACATAATTAAGACAAGGAACTTGCACAAAGAGAAAATATACTTAAGAATTGAAAAAGCTGAACTAAGCATGCTTTGCACACACACATGAAATAACTAAAATTCTTAATACAAGGATATG
Source organism: Zonotrichia leucophrys gambelii (assembly GCF_028769735.1). Lineage (NCBI taxonomy): Eukaryota > Metazoa > Chordata > Aves > Passeriformes > Passerellidae > Zonotrichia > Zonotrichia leucophrys. The sequence continues at coordinate 17,935,592 of NC_088172.1, read as the reverse complement.
AAAATATTTTAGAGATGTGCCGACCAAGAAAACCCCAACTACCAAACAACAAACATGGTATTTTCACCTCTGTAGTAGGCCTTAGTTATTGCATCAAATTCCTCTTGACCTGCAGTGTCCCATAACATTAGCCTGACATCTTCACCATTAACTCTGAAATAAACAAGACAGTTTTGTCATCAATACAGTAACAGGAACAAATCAAAGCAAATGTCATGGAAATACTTCTGTTTCTACACTATAGGAGTAATCCAAATAAAATTTAACTGGATTTAAACATAATGTAACTTATAATTAATATTAATTCACCTTCATAACATACTATGGCAATAGTCCCTCAACTACATTATATCCTCTTTACAGACAATCTGTATTATATTTTCCTCTTCCTCTACATTTCCCTCTACAGTGAAAAATAAGATAGACATCAAAACAAAACTTAGGTGCCTGAGGAATGGTGCTTTTGCCTTTTTCATCAGCTTGCAGAACTTATAGAATTTTCTTACTTCTCATTATCATACGATTTTCCACTTTACCAACATAATAGGGTTGGTATAAACCTGCTTATACTGCATAAAGACACTCATTTTTCCCAGTAGTTTTTTTCTACATTGGCTAACAAATTTGTGTAATTTTTTTATCATAAGCAGTTTTACTTCTTCACAAGAAATCATTAAAAAAATTTTAAAATAATCAGCTGGTGGTAGAATACAAAGCAAACTTGTCAAGGAGCCTGGCATGCCAGATATTCCAGATTTTATTTATAATTTTAAATTTTGGATGGAGAATAAAGGATATAACTTTAGCCCATAGTGCAAGAGAGAAAACAACTCCTTTTAGTGTGCTTCAGAAACAGCAGGCTTTGTTTCCAAGCCTTCATATATTTTAGGATTACAACAGAAAAAAGAAATAGAGAGAGAGGTAAAAATCAGTAGTATGTCATCTGTTTAATACATACTGGATCTGTCTTTCCAGGAAATCTACACCAATAGTTTTCTTGTAGTCTTTTGTAAAAATCCCTTTGCAATATCGCTGAATCATACTGGACTTCCCAACAGCTCCATTTCCTACTACTACCACCTTGATGGCCACCTCCATATCTTCTTCCAACATCTTTGCGTCTCAGGTGACTCTCTGGTTTATTCAGGAAACTACTGATTCTGTCAACAAAGTAAATAGCTATTATGTTCATCAAAATGCTGTGAATAGAAAGCAAGAGGCAAGATGATCACACAGATTAGGGTGCATATAGATAGTACAATTTCTTTCTTTGTCACAGATTGCTTAAGTGACCTCCGGCAAGTTATTTAACTAGCTTTGCTTTGACACTTACAAATTGAAAATTAATAAAAATTAGAAGTAGAGAATAATTTATTTGGCTTAATGCAAAGATATTTCACTGATGTTTTGGTGGCTTTTTTTCTTAGTGAGGAAGAAATGGAGGCACTGAACTACAAAATCACAGAATTGTTAATGTTGGAAAAGACCTCAAAGATCAGCAAGTCCAATCATTAACCCAACACTGCCAAGTGCTAAACCGTGTCTGTAAGTGCCACAAATACCTCCAGAGATGGTGATGTTGTCTCACTGCCCCAAGCAGCACTTTGCAATGCTTGACAATCCTTTCAGTGAAGAATTTTTTCTAATATCCATCCTAAAACTCCCCTGGCACAACTTGAGGCCATTTCCTCTTGTCCCATCGCTTGTTACTTGCAGATGAGACCAAACCCCACCTTGCTACAATCTCCTTTCAGGCGGTTGTAGAAAGCAGTAACATTTCCCCTGAGCTTCCTTTTCTCCAGGCTAAATGACCTCAGCTCCCTCAGCCATTTTTCATTAGACTTGTGTTCTAGACCCTTCCCCTCACTGCTCTTGTCTGGACACTCTCCAGCCCCTCAATTTCCTTCTTGCAGTGAGGGGCCCAGAACTGCACTCAGGATTTTGAGGTGTGGCTTCATCAGTGCTGAGTACAAGGGGACAATCCCTGCCCTGTTCCTGCTGGCCACACTATTGCTGATACAGGCCAGGATGCCATTGGCCTTATTGGCCACTGGGCACACACTGGCTCATGCTCAGCTGCTGCTGACCAGCACACCCAGGCCATTTCCCACTGGGCCCCATTCCAGCCACTCTATCCCCAGTAGCTTTGCATGGGGTTGTTGTGACCCAAGTGTAGGAGCTGGCACTTGGTCCTGTTTCATCTCACACCTGGCCTTGGACCACCAATCCAATCTGTCCAGATGCCTCTGCAGAGCCTTCCTGCCCTTCAGCAGACCAACACTCCCACCCAGCTTGGTGTCACCTCCGAACTGACAGGGTGAACATGATCGCTTCATCAAGATCACTGGTACAGTTATTTAACAGGACTGGCACAAACACCAAGCCCTGGGGAACACCACCAGCAACCAGCTGCCACATGGATTTAATTCTACTCACCACCACTCTCTGGACCTCCATCCCTCAAATGCATGCCTCCCTCAAACTTTTCTCTAGGGAGCCTGGTTTTATCCCTTTTCCCTTTCACATCTAGTCTAAGACTACTTGAGTGAGTCCTACTAACTCTTGTAAAGAGTTGGTAGCAGTATGGTTGTTGTGTAGACTGATCCCCCACCACCAAAAAATCAAAATTCTGCCTATAACACCAGGCTCTTCCTATTTCATTCCCTGTGATTGGAAAGCCAGAAAAGAACACTGCTTGTGTTCCCGCTCCCTTAACCAGCTGCTCCAAGGCTCTGAAGTCTCTCTTGACCGCCCTCGGACTTGCTGCAACTTTACCACTGCCCACCTGATAAAAGCTAAGTTTCCCTCACGTTTTGCCGTGCCGGGATATCATCACAGCAACATTTTACAGCTGCAAATTTCCTCCCAAGAATCAGATCACGCTGCTTTGGAACGAGGGGAAGATACTCCCGTTTTAAAGGCTCTGCCCATCACCACGCTCACACCCGTGCTGGCAGGGCGCGGCTATCGGATCCCTTGGCTCGGCTCGCTCGGACAGATGATGTTTCCTGCCGACATTAGCAGGAACACACCCGGCTACCCGGAGCTCGGCAAGCCCCGCTAGCACCGGGAAGCCGCATGGCCGTTTTGGGCGAGAACAGAGGCAGCCCCCCACGAGTCTCCCCACAGGGATCCATCCCACCGGCACCTCCCGGCTCTGCCCGAGGGGCCACGCCGAGGGTGGAGGCTCGGCCGCCCCGGCCCCTGCCGCGGCCCCGGCCCCGCTCCCGCCCATGGTCCGGGGCGCCCTGGCTCCGATCCCCGCCCGCCCGCGGCCCCACTCACCAACCCCTCACGGAGCGGGCGGCGCTCCCTCCGAGGGCACGACGGTGCAGGGGCGCAGGGAAGAGGAGACGGAGGGGAGGGAGAGGAAACCGCTCGCTGGGGCCGACCCAACCCGGACGCACATCCCGGCTCCCCCGGCCGGAAGCGCCGTCAGGAGCGGGGGCGCCGCTCGAGGAGGCGCCTGCCCGCTGCCCGGAGCCGCGGCCGACCCCGCCGTGAGCGCTGCCCGGAGCCGCGCCCGGGGCTGGGCTGCCGTCCCTGTGCCCCCAGTCGGGCTTGAGGCGAGGGAAAAGTTGCTTTTTAGGGGTTTCCGTCTGGGTTCCTGAGGAAAGATCCGGACATGGGTGATCTATTCCTTGCCTACGGGTGCCTTCATCCCTCGTCCACTCCCTATACGTCGGCATTCCTCACCACATCCTCCAGGGAAAACAAACCCGTGTGATCAGCCACGGGTTTTCCTTAGGCTACTTCGGAAAGCAGTTGCCCTCCTGTGTGTGCCCTCCTGTGGCACCCTTTGTTTTTTAACCAAACTGTGCCCATCGCCGTGGTCTGCTAGCTCCCGGGTTGTATAGTTAACAGGATACGTTTTGGCATAACTATAGACGTGGTAGTCTTAAAAATCTGAATTTTTACCTTACTTAACCCCTTATTTTTGTTTTTTGGCTGGCTGGTTTTCTAAGTTAAACTGCTGAAGGAAGTCCACTCCCTTAAATCCCCTTCCCACACTGCAGAGCGCATTCCTGGCTGGGGTGGTTGCTCTTGGTGCCCCCGGGCCTCCTGCTACTCAAAGGTGGCCAAGTAACACTCAGATATTGCCAAGTGTGGTTGATGAAGTCGGCTTTCCACAACAGAGAGGTCTCTGTGCCTGTCTTGTGCTTCCCAAGGCAACAGCTTTGTTCTAGCATCAGTTAGGTCCCTAAATAAATACTTTTTGGATTAGACCATTGTGCAGTTACATCCCAAAGGAATAGTAAGATTTTATGCATGATTTCCATTTTAAAATTTATATGTTCATTTTGCTAATGCTAATAGTCTCAGAGTCTGTCTGATGCCAGGGCTTCTCTGTTCCAAAAGGCCTTGAATTGGAGACCCTTCACATTAAGAGAAATTTGTTACCTGCCTAATACCAAAGTAATATTTTGGAAGTGTGCCTTATTATACTTCCCTGTGTTCATCATGGGAGACGTTAGGGTGTGGCTGAGATTCATCTCACCTAATGCCTACATTGTAAACACTTCTATGGTATGGTGCACTTTCAGAATCAGGAAAAGAAAGCATATGCATGTGGATCCCTGTAGCTAGGCAGGTAATATATTTGCCTAGTTGCCATGTTTGTACTACTTCAAAAATTTTTCAGGCACTAGAATAATTCATAATTGTCACATTAGTAAAAGTGGGAAAATCAGTTTCTTGTACAGTGAGTCATGTCCAAACTGTTGTTGAAGTAAGTTAATGTCTTATGTAAGACTGATATAAGCTTATTTTAAGCATACTCTATTAGGTAGAAGGTGTACATTTACTGTATTGTGTGGTCAACATCTTATTTTTGGAAGCACTAGTTCTCTGCATTATAAGCCTTGCATTCAGATGGCTGTCTTTGGAGGCACTTGCTGATGGAAAGCAGTTTAACTGTGGAACACCATGTTATGGGCTTTTATCCCAGATACCTTTGTAAGTATATTTACAAAACCAAATAGAATCTGTTCTATGAAAATAGACCGCCCTCTTTACACAAACATCAGTAAAGCTGTTTAAGTAGAAATGAAGATGGCAGAAAAAGATGCTCTCCAAGAGTGAAGCTGGATATTTTGCATTTGAGCAATCAGAAAACTCTCAGGCATAACTGTGGAAAAAACCATCACAAGGATAATAGGTGAATTTGCTTAGAAATCTATAGAATTTTCCTTTCATTCTCACAGAATTAAACTGAATAAATCTGCGGCACCCCCCCATACAGTCTTAGTGCTGAGCCTCTCCTGTGGGGTGAGGGTGCAGTGGCCTCGCTGGATTATGGTGTCTCGTTGGAGCTGCTGGAGCAGGGACTCAAAAGCCACAGGGGGGACTTGTTGATATTTTGCTTGGAAACCTGAAGTGTGGATTTTTTTGGGAAACAGAGTGGAGGGAGACGAGCTAGAGGACATATTTTGGCTGCATGGAGTTTAGTCAAATGCTTAGCCAGATAGTTGGGGTATGTATTTACTAAGCCTCCAATTAATTAAGGCAAATTTATTTGGGACTAAAAGTGCAGACTGTAACAACTGGCAAAATGCAAAAGTATGCAAAGTTGTTAATTGTACTGTAAAAATAACAACTTGTTTTCTGAGATTTTACTTAGCATTTTAATCAAGAATGGCTACAATTTTCATGTCTCCTGTGAAGGAATCAGATATTAATAGAAAAGTAATAATTTAGTAATAGAGTAATAAATATACAGTCCTGAGAGTAGTGATGAGTCTTTCCATGCCTACATAGTTATTTCTTTTGTTCTCAACATATGATGTACTATACCTTAAAATTCTACAGGCTTGTTTTAAATTACTGCTGAAAAGAGTAGCAATTATGAGTTACTTGGTTAAAGAAGTTGATTTGTACATCCCAGTAGCTTCTTACTCCATAATGCTGGGGTTTTTTACATTTGCCATCTAGTAACTGTAGATTTCTTTGGAATGTTTGTGTTTGTGTTCATACAACATGATGAGCTTGGAGGAAAATTTATGTCTATTGAAGTTGGTGTATATGCTTAATAATAAATGAATTTTTCTAAGGAAATAATTTGCTGTGGGAATGAATTAATTAAGGAATCATTTGGTCAAGTCTTCTCTCTGCCCAAGTAATCTGAATTGTGTTTTTACTAATATACTGGGAGGATATACAGGAGGATTAAAAGATACAAGTTAAATCAGTCACAAGAGGAATGTGAAATGGATTTCAGTTTTCCAAATTATAACTCAAAGCACTGGGCAAGTAAACATAAAGAACTGCCAAGATGCGGCCTCATGCTTTGTGTGAGGTTGGAAGGTCACCAGATGATGACTGCTGGGGTACATGGTGCTCACTGTTCTTGTCTTACCCTCCTTGGGGGCAGACAGCTCATATAACATCATGACAGGAGTAGGCTGTGGTGTGAGAACTTAATTCTTCACCCTTTTCACCCTTGCACTGTTTAAGTTTTTAGCACATTTTTTGTTTCATTGTCACCTAATTGGCTTTTGCCTTCTGATTGTGATGCCTAGAGAGGCTGATCTGGAACAGAGGCTGGACAGAGTTAAAGGAATAAAGTAGGTATTTATTCACAGGCCTTTAAAGGATATGCCTTGGGCAGTACAAGAGCCTGGCCAGGATTCTGCCCAAGATGGACCCAAGACGGACACAAATGGATGACCTGTCACAAGTCTTCACACTTTTAGAAGTTTTGGTCCATTTACATATTGGGGTTAATTGTCCAATTACATCCTCAGGTTATGAAGTCCCATCCTCTCAGTTTGCTCTCCTCAATTCACCTTTGTTTATGCTTTTTGGGCCTGAGGCTGTAATGGCTGTCCTTGGGTCTCAATCTGGAAAAGGATTGTTTTGTCTAACTAGCCTGTGAAGAGAACTTGCAAACACTTTGTGGTGGCAAACAGCAGGCCTGAATAAGGCCTTGCAGTCTGAATCCTGATTTGGTCCAACATAGCTGGGAGAAAGCTAAGAGCCCTTCATGCAAACAGAAGCCTGTAATGGCAGAAAACAACTTGTTTCCCTGCAAAAGAATTCTACAGATTAGGGCTGTTTTCTTGCACCTGCTTCAACAATCCCAACCATCTCAGCGAAAGAATGAAAACAATATATCACAACTCTTTCTTGCACGTAGACACTTTGTCCAAGACTGACCATTTACTACAAGGTAACAGCTTGTTACTGACCAACTGGGGATAGACATGGGAGGGTTTACAAAACTCATATAAAGGGATGTATAAAATAAAGTCTTAGCTTTTTTCACCCCTTGAAAGAGTATCTTGTCTCTCTGAAATGAGGTAAACAGTGACAACACTTTATATGAAGTTCAGAATCACACACTAAGGCAATACAGAATCTGAAAATACGAAAGCTAAAACTTAGGGCATCATTTGTATCACCATATTCTGTATAAGGTGCCATGCCCATCACTGCCCCTTGGCTTCTAATTTGCCCTGGCTATGCTGCCCATGAAGCTATGCAGGGTGGGTTGAGGACCATTAATATCCTATAGAGTGGGGTTGATGGCATCACAGATGTCATTTTTTAAATAACTCTACAGTCCTCCAAAGACACATATCACCTCAGAAGTGAAAAAACAAAATAATGCTGATAGGTAATTAGAATACAAGGTCCATGCTATTACGTGCCATTATTTTTTTTTATCTACTCCCTTCTTGGTAGTGCATATTCAAAAAAACCCTCATAAACATGTCAAGAGAGCTAGATGTAGTGAGTTCAGGCCCTGTCCAGCTGCCATATGACTGGAATCCAAGGTTTCCCTGGTCCAGAGTTGAGTCCTCAAAATTTTGACCTTTATACAAAAGATCTCTGAAGGTGGTCAATTTTTTAATCCTGCATAAATCATGACACTTTAACATAGGAATTAGGTTTGGTGCCTAAAGCCATTAAAATAGACCCATACAAGAGAAAATGTTTTAGGTACCCCTCTTTCCTTGTCATTTGGGCTTGCATGGTTCAACCATCACATTGTGATAGCTGCTGCCCATCTGGACTGGGGACTGTTACTCTCAGTGTAACTCTGGATCATTAAATAGATAAGATTAGGCTAATGCTAAAGTTCATTTATGACCTTGATCTTAGAAAAGTTGGGAGAGAAAAAGATGAAAGATGGAGGCCCAAGAGAAACCTTGCAGCACACCCAGCCCCATGCAGCTGCTTATTCACATCCTACCAGTGAGATGGGGGAGAATCAGAAGAGCAAAAGTGAAAAAACTCATGAGCTGAGATAAAGCCAGTTCAGCAGGGAAGGCAAAAGCCACACACGTAAGCAAAGCAAAACAAGGAATTAATTGATCACTTCCCATGGAGAGGCAGGTGTCCAGCCATCTCCAGGAAAGCACATGTGACTTGGGGAGACAGATGCCATGACCCTGAATGTCCCCCCTTCCTCCTTCTTCCCCCAGCTTTAAATGCTGAGCATGACACCATATGTATGGACCCCTTTGGTCAGCTGGGGTCAGCTGTGCCAGCTGTGCTCCATCCCAGCTCCTAGCACACCTCAGCCTCTTGCTGGCAGGGCAGTAGGAGAAGCAGAAAACTCCTCACTCTGCAAGTGCTGCTCTGCAACAGCAAAAAACATCCCTGTGTTGTCAACCCTGTGTTCAGCAGAAATCCAAAACACAACCCCATATTAGCTACTGTGAAAAAATCTATGCCAGCCAAAACCAAGACAGCACATTACTGTAAATCCCAGGAGAGCTAACCAGGTATTTTCCAAAATACCATTGGAGTCAGCTATATAACTTAAACTTTCAAAGAAAAATAGACATTGATAAAATTGATGTCAGCTAAAATGTGCCTGAAAATAGGAGGAAATTACTGCATAGCTGTCCTCTGCAAGGCACAGTAACCAGGCAAAGTAGTGCAGCTTGCCTTGCACAAGAAGGTTGTCTATAGCTCCTGTCAGCAGAGTGATTGACTTTCCCTGCCAGTGGCTCTATTGAAATTGATACAGCTCACACTTCACTTCTGAGCTGCACTGAGAATCTCTGAACTCCTGCTAAATAAGCAAACCATAGCTTCAGAGGCAGCAGTAACTAATATGTGGAAACTCACCAGTGACTTACTTCTAAAAATAATTTGGGCTGAAAAAAGTAATCATGCTCAGATATCAGTTGGATTGTAAATTGAATTTAGCCAAGCATATGGTTATTTTGCTAGAGTAGAGATAAGATTTCTTTGTTTTGAAAAGGTGAAGGTTTATACATGAGGCTATTATCCGATCCAAATTCCAAGTCTTTTGCTCTTAGCAGTACTGTTCACTTGGGGATACACTGTGCTTCCTAACTATTTCTAAATCCACAGCTGTCAGAAAGTGAAAAGAATCTGTTCTTTGAGCCCAAGTTGTATTCTGAGACCCACCCTATCATACTAAACCCTTTCTTCTGACACAGCATCCATTACAAAAGGTGCCTGAGCCATAGCAGCCCAGCCATAAAATAAAAGCCTTGTATTTGTTCCCCCCCTCCATTCAATACACCCTCACTCCCAGAATGTCCTGAGACTTGATTTTTTTAAGGATTACTTTTCAAGCTTTCCTCTTCATAGAAAGGATTATGAAACTCATTGGTTCCTAGTGGAAACTAAGAAGGAGGCCAGCATTGACACCTATTCCTCCAAGTGTGGCCCCACCAGTGCTGAGTAGAGGGGAAGGATTACTGCCCCTGCCCACAGCAGCATTCCTGCATCCTAGCTCAGGATAACAGTAGTCACCTTTGTGGCTTGGACACATTGCAGACTCATGATGAACCTCATGTCCACCAGGGCTCTGAGGTCATTTTATCCAAAGGTGCTTCTTAGCTGGGTGGCCCCAGCAGGTACAGCTGCTTCTTGTTACAGAGTCACAGAATGTTTTGAGTTGGAAGGGATCCACAGGATCATTGAGCCCAGCTCATAAGTGAATGGCCCATACAGGTAGTAAACCCACAATTGGTGTTATCAGCACCATGCTCTCACCAACTGAGCTAATCTTAAGGCTCTGGTGCCTGGGGTTGTTCTTCCCCTGGTACAGGACTTTGCAATTCTCTTTTTTGAACTTAATGGGATTCCTGTCATAAGAAATACTGAAATAAAATAAATTTCTTATAAACAAGAAACAGATACTGAAATATTATAGACAAAGGATGTATTTGTTGTATTTCTGTCCTCCTAGAACAGAGCACCTATGCCTAAGTCATTCCTGATAGACATTTGCCTTGGTTTTAATGAGCTCCAGTAATGAAAACTTGGCAATTTCTCCCAGGAACTTCTTAACCCTGAGAAGGTTTTTCCTGATGTCTGCCCTGAACTTTTCCTAGCAGTTATCATTGATTTTCCTTCATTATGGTTTTTGAAAATCCCCAGTTTTCCCTTTATTTAGGTAAAAAATCCCACTTTATTACATACTTTTGATTTTTGATCTTTGATTTTACTTGTAGTTACACTCTCCAATTTTTATGTATCCCTCTTAAATGTGGTGACCAGTTGCAAAACCATATCTACAGCCTCCCTCACTTGTGGTCTGCTGTGGTGTTACATTTTATTTAAATGGTATGCTCTGTCTCACCCCTCGAAAATGTAGGGTTTATTCCAAGCCAGCGATCCTCCCCTGCAGATCCACGTTCCTGCAACCCCCTTGGCCCAAGTCTGATTCTGTGCCCACTTTGAATGTCCCTGTTAAGCTGTGCCAGGGACACGAGATTCCCTCTTGGCCCTTTTTCTCCCTGGGCTCTCCCTCTCTCCCCCTCCCTTCCCCTTCCCCCCTTCTCCCTCAGAAACCATGCTGCTCCTGAGGGTAGGATCCCAAATAACCATCACCTAATCAGCACCCTTAGAAGCCATGTGGAGTCTCCTTGCCTGCCTGCTGCTACCAGTGAGCACAGCTTAGGGGGACCCCCGGGGATCTCCCCCCAAATGGACAGCAACAGTCTGGGCTTTTGGTGATGATGGCTCCTACTGAAATCCCACACTCCAACCCCTCACCTCAAAAAAAAACCCACAAAAAACCTGAAATACCTTGACCTGAACAGCCATGCGAAAAACTCATTGTGCTTACCAACTTCATTTTACTTTAAACCTAGCAATGCAAAAGACTAAGACTTGGGCTTTGATTTGGAGTAGAAAATTTCAAGTTTTCTTCCTATAGTGACGGTGGTCACAGGGGTCCTAGGATGAGGGAAGAGACATAGATCTGACTCCATATTTCAGAAGGCTTGATTTATTATTTTAAGATATATATTACATTAAAACTACACTAAAAGAATAGAAGAAAAGGTTTCATCTCAGAAGGCTAGCTAAGCTAAGAATAGAAAGGAATTAATAACAAAGGCAGCTGTCCCAGACTTTCTGTCTGAGCCAGCTGTGCCAAGATTGGCCATTAATTACAAACAAGCACGTGAGACCAGTCACAGATGCACCTGCTGCATTCCACAGCAGCAGATAACCATTGTTTACATTTGTTCCTGAGGCCTCTCAGCTTCTCAGGAGGAAAAAATCCTAAGGAAAGGATTTTCGTGAAAAGATGTCTGCGACAATGTCTCAGCTGTGGTGGTGCATCCCTCTTCCTCTCCAGGCTGCTCTGTGACCTTAGGAATTCTCGTTAGGCCTCCGTCTTGATTAATGACTCTTGGGCACTTAAACTCCACTCGAGCCTATCAGAAACATTGTCTGTTCCCAGGAACTTCTGTTACCTTAGAAACTTCTGTTTTCTAACAGATAGCCTTGGAACATTGTTCTGTCTGAATCATAGCCCAAGTGGAACAATATTATAGTTACTGAGGAAAGTTCAGTAATTACAATCTTGGGTAGTTTGCAGCCAGGATGGAGATTGACAGATGATTACAGCCAAACCTTTGGTCACCCTATAAACTGCAGTCCTGAGTGAGGCTCTTTGAGTTTCCTGGGCTGCAGCATCTCCCTCTGAGTGGGATGCTTCTCAGAGCTTGCCAGCTCTCAAGCTCAAGATAATTGGAGGATCATTATTGAAAGCTGATGATGGATCCTGGACTAGTAATACCCATCCCTAATTCTTTTTATTATTTGAGGTATTTCACCAAACTTGAGATTTTTTAACAGGTACCTTTGTACATAATTGATGTAATTACCTTATAGCAAGTGTAGTGTGAATGTTGCCATCTCTGATTTGTAGTTAAGCTACTGCTGTGATTATTGTAAATCCTACTGTATTATTCAATGATAAGTTAGTCAATTATTAAGGGTTGTTAAACCCTCTAGATATAAGCTGTTGACCAAGTCTGAGGTGAAGTTTGGACTCAACCACAACTGGGCTCCATAAGGAATTTAGAAAGTGAGGGGTCAACTCTGAGCCGTGTCTCAGTGGGAGGATCTCCCTTACCCCCTTGCCCTTTTGTGGCCCTGATCTCCATGCAAATTGATCCTAATACAATTTTCCTTTGTGTATTTCATCTGTGTAATGAGTAATAGAGTGAAACTTGCCGCCAAGTTTTAAGTCATGCTTTTGCAAATTTATATTGCACATGAATTTGCTAATACCTTTGATAGTGACTCTTTAGGTGACCTAAACCACTCATTCACATCAACTAACTGTGATTTAAGGCTGTGTCTATGTAATGCCATTTCTTTGTAGTCCATTTGCAGAGAACTTTGTATGTACACTGCATAAAAGCAGGGGTGGGCATCCATTTTAAATCTGTCATTTTTACTACCTCTGTGTTATGTTTGCCCAATTATCCCATCAAAAAAACCAAACAATATTTAAGGTAGCAACAATTTTAATTGAATAGTTTAGAAAATATATAAATAAGGGATAATTTGGTTCAAATAATAGCGCATAAGCAAAAACAACCGCGGGGTACGGAGGGCAGGGTTCTTGACCCTTGCCACTTCACGTACAAGCTTGCCAAGTGAAAGTCACCCCTTATATGCCATGTGTCAATGCCATCTCCTCCTATTTTCGGTTCGTCACTTTTCTGTCTCCGCCTTCATTACCACCTTTATCACGCATGCGCCACCACTCGGTTTGGTGGTCGCACAAGTCTTTGGGGGTCGTCACTGATGAAGGCCCTGTAGTCTTCTTCGTTGTCCTTTAATTCACCTTTGGGTTACACATGTGCACCAAGCCAGTACAATGTAAGCCAAGACTAACGTATCACTGCATCTGCATATCAAAGCAATAAGTCCTTTATAATTAGCATTTTCTTGGACCCAACCAGGTTCTTGGTCATTTTTAGCAACTGTATCTTCAGCTTCTTTCCTGTGGTCCTTGAGAACATCTGCTGGGAAGGGGGGGTGGGTGGAGCCTCTCCTTTCCCTCTCTTCTTTGGCATTACAACTTTTAACTATTTTATTATTCCCAAATATTAATTACTGTATCAATATTGATTACTGTTTCAATTTTTATCAGCACAAATCATACCTATTTACCACATCTGTATTCAGCAGAAAGAAAAGAAACACCAAGAGTTTGCACCTTGTGGCCTGCAGCAGCTATCCCCAGTGCCAGAGGGACTGATAACAGAGTGACCACTCCCAGGAGAGACTTTCTGAATTTGTCATCTTTTTCAGAGCAGTGACAGAGTGTTGTCATCTGGTATTGTTCATTCTGTGTGCTGGGGGCTGTTTTGCCTGCTAAATAAACAGGTTCTTTTCACTTCTCTCTGATGAATCCTTCCCAAACTGGTTGGGGGGAGGGGCTGTTGGGTTTGCTCTCTGCAGGGGCCCCCTTTGGAGGCTTTCTCCCAAATTTGCCCTAAACCAGGACAGCACTGCACCTCATTTTCTCCCAGGCCACTTTCTTGTAGTCACTAAATCTCCTGATTTTCTGGTTTTTTTTGTGTTTTTTTCAATTGCATTTGATTTGATCCTGTCTCCTTTCCAGGGTGTTTGTAAGGCTTTCTTTTCCGTTTCACAAGATTTTGTTTCCCTGCCCGAAAGGAAATAACATCTTGTGATTTCAATGGGGATCAATTGGGCAAGCTTTAGTCCATGTCTCTGCACTTGATGGCATGCCATGCCTTTTGATGGCTTTCATGTTGGCAAAGATTTTTATTTTTTTTTTAAGTGTCCATGTCACGTCCCTGATATCTTCCTCTCAAAGTTGTGTCTTCCTCCTTGCTTTATTTCCCCTGCTTTTGCAACATCTGTGAGGTTAGTTTTGGCCCTTTTTGGTCCTTTGCACTGGACCTTATGTAATCCCGGTCCATTTTCTTGTAGTCACGAATTTTCCCAATTTTCTGGGGTTTTTTGGGTTTTTTTCAATTGCATTTGATTTGATCATATCTCCTTTCCAGAGTGTTTGTCAATCTTTCTTTTCTGTTTCGCAAGATTTCGTTTCCCTTCCCGAAAGGAAATGTTATTTCTTTTCGGGAAGGGAAACGAAATCTTGCAATTTGAATGGGGATCAATTGGGCAAGCTTTGGTGCGTATCCCTCCACTAGATGGCAGGCCATGCCTTTTGATGGCTTTCACCGTGGTGAGGAGTTGTTTGGTTTTTTTAAGCATCCATGCCATGTCCCGCATATCTTCCCCTCAAAGTTGTGCCTTCCTCATTGATTTTTTTGCTCAGCTTTTGCAACATCTGTCAGGTTAGTTGTGGCATGTTTTGGTCCTTTGCACTGCACCTCATTTACTCCTTATCAGTGATCCTTCAGTTTTTCTGATCTGCTTCATGCCATTGCATGCTTATTCAGGAAGTAAGTTTGTGTTTTATTCCTGCTTTTTGTCAAGAACATCATAGGATAAAGAACCAGCCTCTTGGGGAGATAATTGCATTACTTGATGAAGACTTGCCATTTGCAGTCATATTCAGTATGGAGGAGGTTATCCAGTTTTAAAATATTTTAATATTTTCCTTATTTTATCTTGGTACTGTATTGTAGCAGTTCCTTAAAAAAATGCCATGTGGCGCAACATTAAACGCCTTACAGAAGCACATCACACAGCTCCATTTCCTCTGGCAAACACATTTTAAATTAATCAAAAAAGGATTAACTTGGAAAGATCTATTTTTCTTTAAAGCCATGCTAGTTGACATTAATCAAATTACTCACTAACTCTTCATTTATTGGGTGCCATATCAGCCTTTCCAATATTTTGTCAGGCTGAGGGCTGTAATTAGTCCAGTTGTTCCTTTAATCCCCTCTGAATATTGGTAGAACAACTCTCCTATTAAGCACTACTGCCTTTGCTGAATTGCTATTGGCAGTTCTGTTGATGTTACTCATACCCATGTCAGCTTTTGCCAAGAGATGGCCCTGCTGGAATCTCATTGTTTGTGTGTAAGAATTTCAGACTCATCACCTTTCTTTTTTCTTCCATTTTGTTGCTGTTTTTTGAACAACATTTGGAACAATTTCTTTGTCGATAGGCAGAGGCCCTTAGCATGTTGATCATGAAATTCCCCATGGGGTGCTGCAGATGAACTGTGAGAACAGTAGAGGAGACTGGGAAACCCTTTTGAAGCTAGGGTTATATTTTAAGAAATGTACTTATTGCAAAAAAAGCAGAATGGCATGGACTAGACAGAGAGACTAAGGACCAGAATCTGGTAGCTGAAGTGAAAGTAGTCCCTGTCTGCTATCATCTTATTGCAGGGGTTCCATACTGTTATCTCCTTATTGCAAAAATTTCATACCTTCTTGGTGTTTCTCATGGGCAGCTCCTCAAAACACTGACCCTTTACTTGCCACAAAACCACCAACTAACCCCAATTCCCACCTCAACCAGCCAACCCACTCTTTTATAGCACTCTTCTTCTCATTGGTTACAGCTGTGGCCTGGTAAAGTCAGGCCTGTTCCTAATTTTGATAATTGGCCCAGCTGCAACTCCTTAGGGGTAAGATTAATTTCTACACTATCTTTATTTTCTTATATTCTATCCCACTACATCTGTATACAATGTCCAGCGTATAACTTCAATCCAGTCTTTGACCCATGCTTTCAAATCTTTTAGTTCTGAATCTTCCAACAGAATTTCCTTTAAGGGAGCAGTCCCTCCTAACAAATGAGTGCTGTGTACTGTGGGGATTAGGACATACTGGGCAGCATCAGGGGAACCCTTAGCATCCCAAGTCTGCCTCCCCTGGTATATCTGCTAGTTGCAGGAAAAAATCCTTTGCACCAGGCTGCACTATGTATGTATTTTCAATATTTAATTCAACCCTGTTAAACTGCTAGCAGCAAAGTATACTTCTAAAAGTGTCTTTTTATCTCTCATTTATCTTTTACTCTGTTTTTTGTATCTTTTCTTCAGTTTTAGTAGCAGAACCTCCATGCAAAAGGTCAGGTTCCCCGTGGCGAAGAACACACAAAGCCGCCTAATCCAGCTAAGGCAGCTCCGGGGAATTGCAGGAGGGGCAGAAACAAAAGGACACAGCTCAGCACGCAATGTGCATAATCTCTGAGTGCAGGGCCACGGAGAGGCACTTGCCAACTCCAATGTGCCTCCGCGGGCACAGAGACACATCATGTGGGGAGCAAAGACACATTTGGTGGAGAAGGACAGCCCTGAGGGAAGAGCTGTGATGAAAGGAGAGTGGTACTAAAGACGTGCCTCGCTGGGGTGGTGTGGATTGCTGTTCCTTTCGGCAGTACGGAGCAGCAGCTCGGTGCATTAGTCCTGAGCAGTGCAATTCACTCAGGCACATTGTTTGCTGTAGCCATTCAGGTTCCTGCTCAGTGAGGGCTTGGCCTATTTCCCTTTTCTTTCATGCAGTGCACAATCCATTTAGGGATTTATAGCGGCTTAGAGGCCCATGTACACTGCCTTGTCTCTATCTGATTTTTATTCTGCGATAAGAAGGCTTGGGGTCACGGGTTCATTGGCACTTGCTCCTCCTTGTCATTCAACTTGCACAGAAATCTAATTATTCATTAGTGTTTATGATTTCTTGAGGTCCACCGATGTCCTCATCGCTGCTTGGAGAAGTTCCAGGGTTTGCCACAACAAGCACATGAATCTGCTCTGATGTGGTAAGGGGTGGAGAAGACACCAGAGAGCAGCAGGGGCATGAAAACAAATGTGACAACCCTATTTGTGGTGGAAACCTTGGCCATAAAGTGGCCAAAAAGTGATATAAAGTGATGTGATTCCCATCCTGGTGCACACTTATGCCAGATCATATAATGATCTTTAACACTGAAAACGAAAATCTTCCTGTTTGGACATTTTCTCTGCCCTATTCTAACCAGTAGCTCCAAAACTCTGCTCTCCACCATCACAGCACCTCTAGCTACAGCCTGGAAAAGGATGGATTTGCCACTTGTGCCTGCAGAGGAAACACTTTCTTTCCCTTTCTATGTGGGCTTCTTTAGTTTTAACCATTCCAGTGTAAATACCTATCTTCCCACTTCTCTCATCCTCTCAGCTTCCTGGGGAGTTTGATTTTGAGTCATACAAAGAGCAGAGCTAAGGGAGATACGAATGCTAGGAATAGCCACCAGCTCTGCTGACACCACCATAGTGAAACTCAGTGGAAATGCCACTTATCCCTACATTGATCAAATTCTATTCCTCATCTGTACCAACATCCTCCTTGGATGGTCCTGTAACCCAACAAATGGGAGGGATCCAGCTGACATATTTCACCTTACACAAAGTGAGCATGGATCTTCCATGAATGTCCCAAAGAATATAAGTTTGGTTTTTTTTTAAAAAGGACACAATGCAGAAACCCCACTAACTTCATATTAAGCCAGATTTTAAAAGTGTCTGACAACACCCATGATAGGAAGACACTACTATTCTCTGACCCTTGTGTCCTGGAGCACAGAGTATCACTTCTGAAAGAAACAGAGCTGCAGAGAGGAAATAACTTTCCAGAAGCCAAGCAGCACCCGATCTGTTACACAGGAATTCTTGTGCTCCTCCAGCTCCCACAAACATAAATCACAACAGAAATACAGTGACACAGCTGTCCATGCTTGCATTGATAGCTCTTAAATGCAGCTCTTAAATGCATCTAAATGCTCTTTTATGTGTGTCTGCTATAGCTTGATTATAGCTCCAAGACTGTTTACACTGAGTGTGCTGTGTGTTGCTGCACTTTTTAAAGCTTTGGGTAGTTAGTTAAATAAGAGAAGGCTGGGTGGTGATTTGACCAGAGTGATTGTTGTGTCAGATGCTTTCACTGCAATGTGCCTTGCCCTGAAGGCACTGAAAGTATTCCTGGGTTCCTGTGGTGTCTGGTGGCTTGTGTGACTGTTCTCCAGACTGGATTTCTGCTCCTGACAAGTTCAATATCTCAGTAAATTGTTGTCTCAAAGGCAAAACAATATGTCTCAATTTATTCTTCTGACTTCTTCTGTTCTCATTTTGGAGATGGATAAGTTATAAATAGAACTGGATAAATAGTTTACTCTTCTGGAATCAAATGGAAAAAAGTGTATGTTTAACAAATTATAATAATTTGGTTGCGCCAAATTGAATGGAAAGTTTATTTTTGTGGCATTTCTTATCATGCTTTGTTAAGGAAAATGCAGGAAATCCAGGATGAAAGTCCTGAACAGTCTGGGAAACCTGCATTTCTATGCATCAGTAACTCAGCAAAAGCCCAAGACCCTGTTGAACTCCTCTGAGGAACACAGTGATGAAAGTGATAAAATCCTGGAGCCAGGAAAGCATCACCAGCTGGCAGGAGTTGAGCAGGAGCTGGGGGTGGCATTCCTGAGGGGAGATCAAGCTGCTCTAAGTGAGGGCAGCTTCTGGGCACTGCCCTCCAACACAACTTCAAACCTTATTCATTGCTACTTACTCAAGAACTCTGATTTCCTTCACCATTCCTGTTCAGAATAATTTGTTTCATCTGTCTGAGATGTTTTTATATTTTTGTTGTGGATTATCAATTGTATTCAGCTCCTGCTCTAACCCAAATAAGCCTGGTGTCTGGCTTCCAGCAAAAAAGTATTCCAGGAAAGATGGCTTCTGCTATAAAAAGGAAATAGCTGGCCTTTCCTACTGCAAAACTCAACCTTGCTCAGTTGACTTCATGGCTACAGTCCATCCCCACTTCTTGGTCTATTATTGGATCAGCTGTTGTCTGGCTTTGAGAGATTTGACACAATCATTTCACATTCAAATGGTTGTCTCTTATTCATAGAACTGGTGTTAAAGTTAGGAAAGTCAACAGTATTGTGGTTTTTCCATTTTAAAATTTGCTCTGAGATCTGGTAAGCATCAAATGCAAGTGGAAAGTTAGTACTTATTTTATTACTAGTTGGGTATCTGGAAAGCAGAGTGCATGTTAAATTTTATATTTGTGAACACTCATTTGATGGGTCAGCAAGAAAAAAATGCCAAAAGTAAGTAATAAATCAAAATGGAAATATTTTGATGCGTATCTCTGGGATATTCCCACCAAATCTAACAGCTGATAAGATAAATAGTAAAGTCATTTGAGGAGACTGCAGTTAGCTCACAGCTAGCCCACAAAATGTCTAAAGAGATGAACTTGTTAAAAATACTGTTCACTGCAAAATATTCATTCTTTTCATATTTGATATCCAGAGGGTTTTACCTACTGAATGAAAATAGTGCTATGTCTTTAATCTCTAGACATTCTAATGGAGAAAGCAGGCAAAACTAATTGTCCATCTGCTCAAGATTGATATTAAGCAAAACTGGAGGACAAACTTTTTGAAAGTTCTTTTGTTTGATTTTTTTCTGTTTTAGTTTTCATGTACAAGGCACCTGGCGATCTCTCTTCTTGTTCCTGGGTGTCTGAGTTTTTACATTTTTTCTAATTCTGATATGTAAACTTTCCATCATTTTTCCTCTAGGAAAACCAGAAAGAAATAGTGCTGGAGGTGACCATGGGAAGTAATGTAATCTAACCTTTGGTCCTAAGACAAGATCCATAACAGCTGTCTTAATTATTTCTAATGATGGCAATTGCAATCTCTTTCCATGTAATCTGCTGCAATGTTTCCCTGTCCCTATTGTTAGAAAATATTCCTAGTATCAAATCTAGTATCTAACCTCATTTTTACCTCATTTTCCACTTCTCAGTTACCTTTTTGTTCTGCATCTCATGACCATTTGGAGCAGAGTATTTGTCTGTTTGAAGTGACTTTACAGACCTGGAGGCATACACTGTGCCATTCCTACTCTCCCTCTGGGTTACCCCCCAGATGGTTTGCAGCTTCCTTGCAGGTCTTTTGCAAAATACATTTGTTATACTTTGCAGGCCAGGAGCAGTCATGGACAGCTGCTCTGAGGTGCAGCAAGATAAACTGAACTAAAACTTGCAAATGGTTTGTATCAGGCCTACAGACATTTCAACAAGACCATGCTTCTCTGTCTTGCTTATGGAGTACCCTGTGAGGTGGTGTTGAAAGCTTATCTAAATCTGCTGCTGCTTCCCCAGCTCTGAAGCCTGTTGTCCTCAGGGAAAGAGGCTTCTTCCACATGTTTATTCTTCAGGAGCCCACATCTATTCTTCATCCTGACATTTTCTTTAAGGAATTTAGAAGTTGTCTGATTATTTGTTCCAGATTTTTTTATGAATAGCTCATATTTGAACTTTTCTATGAAGAACAATCCAAAAAAGGGAAATTAAACACTTTTTTTGGCCTTCTTGATATATTCCTTTGGAAATTTCATCTGTTAGTGAGAGAATAATTGTTTCTCTCCTCTCTTGTGTACCAAGGCACCTCCAGCTGTTTTAGAGCAGCTAAGTGAATTCATAGCTATCCATTGCTTGTCAATCCCCACTGCTTCTCTGCATAAGAAAGGGATTAGTATTTTTTAAACACATATAAATCAAAAATACATTTACATAGGTTATTGAGACTGAGAAGAGTATATCTAACATCCCCACCAGTGAAAATAGCAGTTATTAAGATGCTTTTTATTCTCCTTGAGAAGGATAGTGAATCTGTGTAAATGGAATGCAGGTGATTTTCAAAGTTAAATGGGTACAACTTCTTTGAACAGTAGCATTGATCAGTCATCACAACAAACTGCTGGTGACTGATTGCCCATCTCTTGAAGCCTGCACGAATTTGTGTAGAAAATATTTTATCCCCCGCAAGTCATGAAGTTGAATCTTTGTTGTTTGAATGAACTGTTAGTGCCTTTCAGTGTGTTGTTCCCATGGATCCCAAGGCAGTGTAAATGCTCACCAAAGTCAGTAAAGCTACAGCATCTTAGGCCAGGTAGAGATCTGCTCCCCAGTGTTTGTAGAAAGAGACTGGTGACCTGACAAACTGCTCTGGAATAGAAATCCATAACAGGTAACAGGCAGAGGAAGAAGAGCCTTGTCAGCAAAGGGGTAGGACAAGGCTGGAAGTGTCAGCAGGACACAGGTGAATTCTCCATGAGAAGGCACAAGTAAGAACCAAAGCTGTGAAGCCTTGGGGAGAGGCACAGAGGAGAAGGAGAGTGAACATGGAGCTGTGCAGGGAGGGTGTGAGCTCCAAACTGACGGGCAGTGGGGCTGGCTTGACTGTCCTGTTTCTGCCCACACCGTTTTATTTTCTTTACCACAAATGAGGATCTTGCCAGCCACATGAGACCTGACACACCAGGCCCCCAGGTTCTCCTGCAGCTCTGGTGGGTGTTTGCTGCTCGATTTCAGCAGGATGGCTCCAACATCCCTGTGCAGAGGGCAGAGGCATCTCCCCCATTCTGTCCTTCCCTGTTCCTCTGAGCACTGGATACTTTCCAGACATGGTGCTCAGCTGAGCACAAGTAGTGAAAGCACCAACCACTCTGGCCACAGCACCACTGGATGCTAAAGTAATGCAGAACACACAGGATCAAATGCTGCTTGTAGAACTAAATTTTTTTCTCTGCAAATTGATATATCTTTATTAATACTTTTCAATTTATTGCAATGCTTGTAACAAACATTACTGTTACACAGATAAGTTTTGTGATTAAAGAATTACCAATGACATCTAGCTGAACAAATGCACTACTTCACTTAACAAGGCAGAAATATATATGTACATGTGCCACAGGTATTTGAACAGGGTTCAATTTAAACCAATTAATAAAATAGCCTGTTTGGACTAAAAATAATTGTTGTCTGAGAATACGTGAATTCAACAGTGCTAGAAAATCCCTGCCATCTGACGTAGAAGGATTTATAGGTTTAGTGGAAATTGCTTTCCCCACTGTCCAGATTAAATACTGCAGGATGATTTTTTGTATGAGTAAACATCCTTCCAAAAACGATCAGACCGATAATGTCTTAAAAAGAGAAACAGGATCTACATTTAGATTTTCTTTTTCTTGTATGGACTATTTCTGGATACTAGACCTTCAGGTAACATGTTGACTGTCCATAAAATGCATTTTAGCATCTTCCTCCTGCTGTGGGGATGGATTTTATCCACTGAATGCAGAACCCACCGACAAGGAAAAGAAATACATGAGGTATACAAAAAAGGCAGGTGAGTCTCATGTTTTTATATTCAAGCAGCTACAGTTTGGATAAATGCAATGTTTTGGGTGATGATAAAATGACTAAGAGATAATTTGAGCTTGTATTTGCGGACTGTGATCTCTCAGGCAAAAATATTTTCTGTTGTTTCTTTTGCCAATGAGTAAGCTTTAATGCATTTTATACTGTCAAAATCATTGTTTCTTTAAAAAAATAGGTTTCTGAAGTGTCTCAAAGTTTGAAAGGGTACAAAAAACCAGGCATTTATATTAATGGTAGTTAAATGTGATAGAATAGTTACATGAAAGTGAAAATGAAATTTAGATCCATGAGAGTTGTTGCATTCACTAAAGATTAGATGGACTTAGATTAAAATATTCAGAATTTGGTTTTTTGTTCCCATGTTACTTGTTTTATAGACCTTTTAAAAGAAAAAAATAAAGTCTCAGCAAGGCAATGGTCGGTTATCACGGTTATCAGAAGAAACAGAAAGAACATTCAGTATATTGTATTAATATGCTAAAATTATCTAAAACATTGTCTATTCTTTCTCTCACTCTCTCTCTCTCTCTTACAAAAAGACAATGTGATATTTTGCTCTCACTATCTTGTAGACAGCCATTTTAGGAGGATTTGAGTTGAGGAAGGGTTTTTGCTACAACTGAGTTCTGATTATTTATATTCTATTTGGGAAATAGTTGGAACTTTGTGTGAGGATTTTTATGCTCAGGCACAAAACAAGTTACACCTGGAGGAAAAAAATACTTTTTCTTTTTTTATGTAAGAATATAGCTGACACATTTAATTTTGTTTAAATGCTGTGTACTGTTGCTTGTGACAGACTGAACCTGTGTTGTCTCTGCTTTACTACAGTGCTGTTCTGTAAAGACTCTGTATCATCCATACTGTAAAGTGTATAGGCATGGAAATGCAGGAATGTCAGTCCTGAGGAATTCAAACAACTCCTATTAGCCTTCAGAAAAAACAGCTGAAAGGTGGAAGGGATGGAAAGTGCTTATTTTCCTACAGCCCCTTGTAGCAGGTGAGGGGCACCTTGCAGAGTGACTGCAGTGTCCTGATCAGTACTTGGGCATCCATGGACCATTTCATACAGAGGAAGTGGCTTCAGCAGTGACACCACCTCCATGGAGGTATAGCTGGCAAATGGGTGCAGTGCTCTCTTCATGACCAGCCCCCAGGGGATACATTACCAGAGCCAGTATGAGTACAAGACATGCACAAAATCCCTTTTTTTGTTGAGGCTTCATGACAGTGACAGCAGAGGTGATGTGTTGGCTGTAGCAAATGAAGGGAATGAAAAGCAAGGTGCCACCGTGTGAGCTGGGAAGCATCCAGATGAGAGGAACACACAGCCATTTTCTTGCTTATCATCTTTAGGGAAAGCTCTATAATGCACTAAATGCTCAAGAGTGCCAGTGCAATAAACTGACAATATAACAAATCAAAGCAGAAAAGTGTTAAAAATGTGTGAAAATGGAAAAGAAATACCTATTCAATAAATGCAGGAGCTGCCCCTTCCCCTATATGTTGTATATGATGTGTAATTGTTCCAGGGTAAGCCCATAAGAACGCCCTGAGGTGGTGTGGCTCTGGAGAATTGGCTCCACTGCCCTCCCAGCATGACCTCACTGGCCTGGGAGGGCATTTCTGGCCTATTTTTTCCTCAGTAGTGATGTTGAGGAGAGCTGATGGGGAGAGGAGCAAAGCTGGCCTGTGGCTGTAGGGTTGGCTGTCCATCAGCAGTGTGGTGCCCAGCACAGTGCCCACTTTGCCCTGTGATGGCACAGCCTGTGAGACACCCATGTAGGGTAAAAAAAGATTATTATGGCCATCCATAGGATGCCATAGGACCTTAGGATTTCTTCCGAAGCACAAACAACAAACCCTTCTGTGCCAAACCCCTAACCTTCAATGTCAAATTCAGAACAGAATTGCAAGTATTTTTTAACTCTGGCTTCCATCTATTTGGTCCTGTTCTGTGCTACCTTGTCTCCTCTCCACCAAGGTAATTGCAGGGGGACCAACCCTCCACTCATCTCTGCTTACATACATTTAGGAGATAAGGCTTCTTGCATTTCTCAGTGTGGAATGTTTCCCAAGCTTTTACCTGGCCATTTGGCTGTTTTCCTCTGTCCCTTCACTGCTTTTTCAGGATTGACATCAGGACTACGTGCAGTGTTTGTACAGCCCTCCAGCAGGTGCTGTATACAGAGGTAATCCCCTGACCTTCTGGGACTGCTGTCAGGATCTCCCAGTGGAAGGTCATACTTGCCCAACACTACCAGGCATCTGTGTATGGCAGAACACCTCATCTCAGAGGTCCAGCCAAGCCTCTTTGCTCTCATGGGGTGGTCTCTTATGTTAGGATGCTGGTTATGTAAAACAGTTTTGAAGTAGCCACAATTCCTTGGCACTTTCAATCAAAGTCCATGCCTTTTTCCATCACAGAGTTAGACGCTGGATTCAAAAGGATCCAGAGGACAGTAACAACCTCTGGAGCAACAGAGGATGGTACATTACATCAGAAAAACTTGCAGAGAACATTACTCCTGAACATTTTGGATTTGACTGTTTCCCCCTCCCTTCAACACCCAGCTCTGAATGCAGGAGGAGAAGTTAGAGTAATTGACCTCTTTACTCCTCTCTAAACACTCTTGTTTCTTGCTCCTTAAGGCTTGTGGTAAGGACCAGGATGGAAATCCATCCCTCCACTGTAGCCTTTTCCTTCTGAAGAAAGACAAAGGCCTCAATGGAGATTGATGGGAAAATCTATTTGACATGGAAAAGGCTGTCTCCACACCATCACAGGATGCTCAGGATGGCTTGATTTGCACCCATGACCTCCCTAACCCCCAGAATCCCTACAGAACAACAAGATCATCCTCTTGCCCTAGTGCCAGGGCTCAGGGCCAGCCACCGGTGCTGGCACACGGCAGAGGCACCTGCTGTAAGGACCTGCCAGCATCCTGCTGTCCCTGACAGTTGTGTCCAGCTTTGCTCCTGATTGCCGTGGTGCAGCTGATGGAGGAATACAGAGGCTTTTAGCTTGTTTCTTTAGATGGTGTGTCAGTTTCTTCCAGGTGACACTCACGCTGAACTCTGCTTTCAAATTAAAACTCACCCCTGGATCTGCAGTTTTCAGCTCCAGGGCTTCTCTTTTCACCTGCCCAGATCCAACTGAGCTCACATCCACAGCCTTCACATTCTAGAGATATGGTGAGTGGAGTACACGGGGAGCTGCAGGGTCAGACACCTTCTCTGTCACAATATTTTTCACTGCAGGTACCCCATTCTAGCATGAGACACAAGGGCTGTGAAGAAGAGTGAGCAGACAGGAGAGGTTTTGCCCATGAGAGTCCATGCATGCACCACAGTCTTATGAGGACTGGGTTTGCATGACATGAATTTTGAAAAAGGTCCCAAATAATTCCTTAAATAAAGCTGCTGAGGCTTTAGGACATAGTGTGACAAGAAAATGGCAAATCAATCAAAGTATGCAGACAGTCACAGTGAAAGCAACATAGTAGATAGCTTTATTGCATGGGACTTACTACAGAGCCCTCAAATATTGTAATTCACTGTAAAAATGTCTGTGTGCCAGTCAAAGACTCAACTACTTATTTTTGCTAATCTCCAGGACAAATCACCTCAAAGGAATTTCACTTCAAAGAGCAGCAATATAAAAATAAAAGCTTTCTCACCTTGCAGACCCGTTCACAGTTTGCAGTCAGCCATGTGCAAAACCTGCAGGGATTGCAAGACTTTTTCTGCCTGTTGGGTTCAGAGTGCCAAAACTCCTACAGAAAGGAGCTGAGTTCTGGAGCACTGGCAAGAGAGCTGTCTGCTGTTTTCCCAACTGCTCAGGCTCTTGGAAAGCCACCAGGCTTCGGAGGAGGGGGGTCACTAGAATGATGCAAAAGCTCCCTAAAAGTCAAAACATCGTTGTGCCAACAAAAGGGCCAAAGCCTGTGTTGTTAATTAGGCTTGCAGAATCTACTAGAGAGGATGAGCAATAGGAAGGGAACTGTCCTGGAGCTGAGCCATGTTGTTCTGCCAGAGCTAACTGCTGGGGGGAAACAAATCTCTTTTAACACTAAAATCTCCCTGGACAGCATTAAAACCACCTTTCAGACAAACAGCTCTCAAGAGAAGAGATTCCATTGTAAAAGATCTAGAGATCATGTTTGTTTAACCTTACCTGAGATTCACTTCGTGTTGTTAGTCATGCCTCTACCATTACCTGACCAATAATTTTGTCTCACTTTTATCTCCAAATAGTAACTCATTTGCATAAACAAATCTTGCTAATGCAAGCTGTCTTTAGATCACACTTGTGGAGTGCATGGTAAGACTGTAAAATGCCTGTGAAGGCATTGCCACATTATCCATGGCGAGCCAGATGCAGTGAGCCCACAGCTCCCAAGGCATTGCTTTCTGGGATCAGCTTGAGTTATGCCTGGACACCACTTGCGCCAGCAGAGCTAGATCTCAGGAGAGCAAGAGGCCAGTGTGGACTTCAGACCTGTGCAAGTGGTGTCTCTCCATCTCCCCAGTTAGTAACTTGCCTTCCCCTTTCTTCCTTTTTTCTTCATCTCCTTCACTCCTTTTCTTTCCCTCATTCAAGGTTTCTCCTCTTCTTCAATAAACTGTTTCTCTTTTTTTTTTTTCATCCCTTTCTTTGCCCTCTGCTTCACCTACCTATTTTTTTCCCCCACATCCCTTGCCCCTGTCACACAAATCTGCCAAGATTTACCCTGTTGCTTTCAACTTCATATTACTTTGTGGCTTACTTCAAAGCCTTTTCTTCCCTCCAACCATGCTCCTCTTCTTTATCTTGTTATGCATTAGCTTATTTTTCATTAGTGCTTTGCTCTTTCTCTCATTTGCCTTTCCACCCCTGTTGTTCTTTCAAGAAATTTCAGTTGTGCGTGGCTCCTTTTCTTGGACCAGCCAGAAGTGTCCCCCCTCTGCTTCTCATAGCAAGTGATTATGGTTTGAAAACTCTATTTTCTACTTTCATCATTATCACCAGCCTCCTTTCATCCCTTCTAGAATTTACCTCAGGTCTATGTGCCACACAGCTTCCTAATTTTATTAGTGTCATTGGTGGCAGTGCAGCCTCTACTGGCACTTTTGTAGCCATGTTCACACACCCAAGTACTCTGCAAACTTACTTGGCCCCTAATGACAGAAGCTTCAGGTAACATTACAACTTGCTCAGGATCAGCAGCTTCATGTTTTCTTCTGGCCCACCATTACTACAACGTGTTTTATGAGCTGTTGTGAGGACACATAACAGGCTGTGTGAAGCCTAGCCAAAAAAAAAAAAAAACCAAACCAATTTGAAGATGCTGCAAGGTAATTTCTTCCCTCCTGAGTGCATATAAATTGATTTTCTTATTGCAGAGTTGAGTTCGCATCTGAAATGGTGATGGTTTTTCTTCTAAAATATGCTCAGTCACCTTCCAAACTCACTTCTGTGAAAGCACTCACAGATTTCAAAGTGAATTTCACAGTGTGATGCTATGCTTATGTACTTTCTGTCAAATTTCTTTTCCTTGCTATGCACTGTGGAAAGTCTTGAGCGACAGATTCCTGCCCACTTGCACCAAGCTACTCCTGAATTCATATGCTTGCACCATTATCACTTGGCCAACTCCTCCTTTCCCACTCTGAGAGCCCTGCTCTGCCTGCCTGGAAGGCTTCTTCACCTCCAAAATATCTCCTCTTACTCTGCTATTTTTTCTAGCTATGGACATTGGATATGTGAGATGTGGACATGCCTTGGTGTTGCTAACACCATTGAAATGGCTTCTGCCTGGTTTGCTGCTCTGTTCCAAATAATGCTGAACCATTGTTTGTCCTCTTGGGCACTGTGCAGCATTAAGCAGATGTTTACCCAGAAATACCACAATGACACTTCTTTAGCAGTAATAGTTGGTTTGGAGGCCATCACTATATTGACATCATTTCTGAAAGCAAAATGGAAAAAGTTAAAAATACAAAGTAGAAATCAATGTACACTTTTCTGAATTTGCTAGCACTGAATTTTTCTGAAGTCATGAGAATCTGCTGCAATTCTCCACCCAAAGCTCTGATTTTAACTACCTTGAATAGTTACATATCCTCAGTAAATATTGTTTCCAGTAATTACTCTTTTATCCAAAATAATTTATAAAGCTATTGAGCAACAATGATCCTATCATGGGTATCATGGGACTACGCTGGGAAATGTTCTTCATGGTAAAAACTCTGCGTAATTCCTCTTTTTCATGTTTTGTAACCATTCACATGTGGGGAACTTCTTTCTGACTTCTGATTTCTTTTCAAGAAGAACCTGTGAACATTCCTTTGGAATTTGTGGTACAATGTGTGATCTTGATTACTCTTGTCTACAAGGCCACTAACTTTTTAGAGAAGGCCATTATTTTACAACAACTCCATGAAAGGAGGTTATAGTGAGGTGGGCACCAGTCTCTGCTCTTAGGTAACTAGTACAGGACAAGAGGAAACGGCCTCAAGTTGCACCAGGAGAGGTTTAGATTAGATTTTAGGAAAAATATTTTCATGGGAAGGGTTGTGAAGCATTGAAACAGGCTTCCCAGGGAAGCAGTGGAGTCACCATCTCTGGAAATGCTAAAAAAAATGTGGATATGGCATTTGAGGTCATGGTTTAATGCTGAACATAGTGGTGGTCCCAGGTTGATGGCTGGACTTGATGATTTTTAAAGGTCTTTTCCAAATTAAATGTTTCCATATTTCTAAAGTGCATAACATCCTTCAAGAAAACTCTTCTTCAATACATACTATATTTATCTGGTGTCTACTTTTGGTGGTTTTTGCTATCTTTGTAGCTAATTAGTCCAGTGGAACAGTCAGTAGCTTTAGAGTCCCAAAGAAGTTGAAAGCTGCCACCTTCCAGTCCTGTGTCACCAATGACTATTGATTCAACAGTTTATTACTTGGCTTTCTTCTGGGTAAAAGCCTGTTGACTTGTTACTGTTCAATCCATTTACTTTAAATCTATCTCTGGTGCTGTGCCAAGATGAATATTTCTTAACGTTGCCCCAACAGCAGAATTGTTACAATTTTGCTTTTTCTGTTTCTATTCTATTACAATTCAAATTTTTTTTGCCTACTTATTCCCCATTCATCATTTATACATTTATTTCTCCATATTCCATGCAGTTCTTAGTGCTATCTTTTCTTGCAGTTCATCGTATAGGCATCAGACCTTTTCTCTAACACATTGTGGCTTTGAATTGGGACCCTACATCCCCAAATGCCTGTTTCTCTTTCAAGCATGCCCTCATGCCTGAGTTTTATAGTTCTGTCATCTGTCCTGCTATTGAAAACATTGACCAGCTGTTTCCAGGATGAAATCTGTGAAATGTTGTTTAGTGTCTCTCTGCAGCAGCAGCAAATTAATGGCATCACATTAGCCCGGGTACTTCAGACATGTTCAAAGTCACAGCTTCATCTCCCTGTTTCCCTTGTTTAGTAATGAAATATTAAAAACCTCACTTAAATCTACTTTTCCTCCTGCTTACACTAAGGCAGCCAGTTACACCATCAGACAGGACATTAGACTGGTTTGACGTCAATTATTGCAAAGATTCACATTGACTGATCTTTATAATCTCATTATTCCCTGGGGTGGGGGGCAGGGCAAACCAATGGATCACTTGAGTTTGTCACCATTTATTTTCAGATCTCAAAGCTCCAACCTCCTTCTTTTGTACCCTTCTTAAAGCCAGGTATTGTTTTCACCCTCACACTCTCCCAGGGGCATCACCCACCTCTGAGGAATCCTTGGAGGTGGTGGCTTACAGCTCAGAGTCTGTAGCAGCTGGTACTCCCACTGCTCCTGGGGTAATGTCATCAGCCTCTGCTGACTTAAATACCTCAAAGTATCTAAATACTCCTTAAAATGCCTTTCCCTGATCTGCACTGTGCTGTGCTTGCAAGTCAGCTTTTCTTCTGAGACTGGGTCAGACATGAAACCTTCCAGCATGTTCTGCATTGCCCCATTAGTTCTCCCCTTCCCTTCATCTGCTTCTCTTTCTTACTTGGCTGAGTGCTGGCACCACGCCTGCCTCCTCCTGGCTGGCAGGACGGACCTTCTGCTTCCTCCAATTCTTCCTTTCAACATACGGAACACCAAACTCAACAAACACCCATGCACTGGATGCAATTGCTGCAACATAGGGGCACTACCACTTTTGCAATATCAGGTTCAGTGTCAAGACCTCAGGTGGCACAACTTTTCTGTGAGTTATCAATGTGTATGTATGTTCCCTTTTTTTCTTTAGTCAGTGTTTATGTCCAGGCAAAGAGCAGAAGAAGTGCAACTTTTAAAGGGTGTATGAATGTCTCCTGCTTATTTTGGATTCTGAGACCAACCTGTATTCAAGTAATAATGGATTAAAATGGGGGTCTCATTGAATTTTCTGTATCACTCAAAAAAGAAAGATGGTAGAAGAGCTCTGAATCCCACAGTTTCTCAGACTTCATAATGTAAAGACCAAAATTAGTGCTATTTCCCCCTTTCTTTTCATATATTTAACAATATATATTATGATAGTAATGTATCATCTTTTCTCACAATCTTTAAACCTACTATTCATAAGCTCATGGCTTTGCATGTCTCTCAATTTGAGTACAAATTAGTGGGTTTCTATCCTACATTATCCCTGGGTAATTAATGTTGCACAGTGGATCATGTCTGGTGAAGTGCATGTCACCAGGTAAAAGCAGCTTCCTCCCATTTCAATTTTGCTCTTTTCTCCCTCAGGTGCTGGGTGGGTTTTCTTCCCATTTAGCTGCCTCACTTTTCCTCCCCCTGCAAAGCTCTTCTCTGGGCTCTGGATGACTTCTCAGTCTTCACCTGGACCTGCTGCACCACCTATCCATCAGCATCTCCTGCTTGCTGAGAAGCCTTCCCAATTCATTTGCAAGTCATAAGGCATTCTATGGAGGAACTTTCTGTGAACTCCCCACTCCATACACTCTTTTTTCCTTTGGAACACAGGCTGGGAAGTTCTTTAGCCCAGCAAGGCTCACATGTCTCCAGGAGCAGGACATTCTCTCTGTCCAGCACCACTCTGTGGTGAGGGGACACCACTACTCATGAAGGGCTGTCCAGGCTCTCTTTGCCCCAGGAGTCATCCCACAAAATGATGAGGCACTGTTCGAGTCTGATGCCTCCTCTCTTCTCTGCTCCTTCTGGTATCTTTTATCATTACCCAATGTTTATCTTCCCTCCCCACCTCTGCCCATCCAGCCTCTTTTCTCCTCAGTCTCACCCAAAGCACAAGCACTGTTGCAGATCCCAGCTCCCTCTGTCTCTGCCTTACTTTTTCCCTGCAGGAACCTCCTGTATGTTTGTGCCTACAACCCCCAGTTCCTGTTGCTTCTCCCCCATTCCCCAAACAAGCATTCTCCAGTCTGATTTTGGCCTTTAACAGGATGCTGATGTATTAACCCCAGTCAATAACTGGTCATAAAACAGGGAGATCAAAGCCAAATATGTGGCATTTAATAGGTATTTAATAAGATTTTTACACTTCTAACAGATCTAACCAATACACCTTTGTCAATCCCATGTTCATCCTGCCAAGACTTTGCTCCCCGCGGGGACTTGTGCTGCCTCCACTGCCTCTCCTGCCTTGCCCAGATGTAATTTGATGGGAAGACCAAGCAGAACGTGGGTGCTGGCACTCCCCTGCCCATCATGGCATGAGGTGTGTGCAGCACAGCAGGTGCAGGATGGGAGGCCCAGCACAAGCTGCCCACCCTGCTCACTCAGGGATGGGGGGCCCAGAGCTGAGTGCCATGGCATGGCTGGAGGGCACAAGGGACTTATATCACTTTCTTTACTTTCCAATTACAAGTCCTGCTGGAAACTGGCTCAACAAGCTCCATCTCCTCCGTTGCCTTCCATCAGTGGTAAGGATTGGTAAGTGGTAAGGTCTGTGGATTGGCTGATCTGTGAGATTATAGGTGGGAAATGTATGTTGCAGAAGTAACTGCAAACTAAAATGCTACGATGGGTAATGACCTCTCGCACATTTGTTTTGGTTGCTTCCAAAAGATCTTATTTCCAAGATGAAGAATGAAGAACACTGTGAGATTTCTGGTGCACATTTTAAGTGTGGACCTGACATTCCTCTGGCACGTGTCCTGTGAAGTTGGGCATTTGGAAATGCTTGCTGGGACCTTTAGATGTCAGGGTTGGACTGTTTCTTCTGGAAATCAAACACTGTTAACCCTAACCCTGCAACCCTTTTTGCTGTGTTGGAGTGACTATTAGAGCGATAGGAATCATGCTTTAAAATACAAAGGGTAACTGCCTTTTGCCTTGTGTCTGTAGCAGTAGTGATAAAAATCTAGGTTGGCTGATTTTCTTCCCCAGCTATCCTACACTTCAGCCACATCATTACCTCCCAGCCCCAGCAAGCCTCAGACTTTGGGGCAGAGGCATCTCAAGATCCCTTGAAGCAGTGGGCACATCTGGGGCAATAACAATGACTTTGAAGAGCTTGCATCACCCCAGCTGCCATCAGGGGCCCGAGAGCTACTCTAGCAATGCACAAGGAGCACTGTGAGTAAATGCCACTCTGCTCCAGTTGTTGCTTTTTCACAAAGCAGCTCTGTGACCTTCATGAGACATGAAATGCCTTTTGGCATTGTAGCTGCTAGGAGATAAGTATTAACATTGTGGGGGAGGAAAAAAAGGGTTGTTCATTATTCAGTATATTGTACCTCAGGAATGATTGTTTAGTTTTAAGGAGCCTGTCATCCCAGTGTAAGCAGGAGGGACACTCACAGGCAGTTGTGCTGAGCAATCTGTGCACAATGTCTGGGCTGAATCTCCTGGCTGAGGCTGTCAACCACAAACACCCAGCAACAGCAGAAGCCACAGCAGCTTTCCATTGATTCGCAGCCCAGACAGGCAGGGTAATGGGATCCCATGATGGAGCTGCCATTGATCCCTGAGCCAGCAGAGGACTCCACAGGAACCAGAACAGAAAAGGTATTTACTGAGCAGAAAGAAATGGGGCTTCAAATTGGAGTAACTGGGTAACAGGTAAAAATGTTTTGTTGCCACACAGCTGTGACAAGAGGAACAGGACTGGCAAAAAGAAGCAAAATACCCAAACCAAAGCTCAAATGAACACAGCACTCTGCAGTGGATGGAGCACAGGGGACATTTTATGCTTGTCTGTGGCAGGGAAATAAAGTTAACTTTAGAGGAGAGAGAGGAACACCTGGAGGAAATAAAAGGAAGCAACCGGGGTTGCCGAGTGCAGAGGATGGGGATAGAGGAATCCTTGATGGCCATGCCTTGAAGTCTCCCTTGACAAGCAGAATAGGGACAGAGCCACCATGAAGCATTAGATAAGACCTACAAGGGAAATGAAAATTAGAAATTGCAAGAACATGGCCTGCTTCATCCCTGTTCAAACACCAGCATTATTCCTGAACAGCCAAGAGTTTACTAGGGCACTTAAAGTCATGTAAATAGGTCAGCTTGTTGCCAGAATCTGCTTATCCCCAAAACACAAGAAGTTATTTCCTGACAGCCAGCAGATGAGAAGCAGGCAGCAGTGAGACATATCAGAGTGTCTCAGAAGGCAGAAGGCAGAAGGCTCCACAAAGTGCATTTTGCATTTGCAAGTGCTTTGCTTTGTGATGCCCAGGTCCAAGCAGTGCCACAGAAGCTGCTTCTTTTAATGGCAGTGGTGTTGCATGTCCCAAAGACTCCCCCAAACACTCATCTGCCTGTGCACTTATTCCTAGAATTCCTCTGGGAAACACAGAGTAGATCCTGGGAAAAAAAATACTACTCTTCCAGTTTTCACTTCAGGGTGAGTCAGTACTACAGCCCCATGTGCCCATTCCTGACCTGGTTGTCTGCTTCTCTGTGGCAGCAGCAGGATGAATTTCCCTCCCATGCTATTGGCTTTTGGAATGTTCCCAGCCCAGAAAAGAACTGTCTCACAAGGCCTGGGCTTCCTCCACTACACACCAAAGGGACAATGGTGCTCAGGTGCTGTCAACCATTACTGCAAGAAGAGTTTTGCCACTCTAAGTCTCTACAGAGGGATTTGAAATGTATGCTAATGGGCAAAAAGCCTCATTAGCAGAGTTGATTTGAGTTAGTGTTTATTACAGAGAAAAGCTATTTTTTTTTATTTTTAGTTAAAGATGACTTAGAACTGTTAATTGTTTAAAATGTTACTTTTGCTCAAGCTAGCACTTACATGACCAAAAGCAATATTCTTGCCTTTAATGATTAAATAAAATATTGGCCAAAGACCTGAGAAGACCTTTCTTGACAGCCAGATGGGAGAGGTATGAAGCCAGAAACAATTTACACCGTTTTTTTTTTCTCCCCCCCCCCCCCAAAATAATTTGAAAATCTTTTCTTGTGAACAGACAGTGAACATACTCTGGTCTGCAGGTGTAATGGCCGTGCCCCCATAGGCCCCATGGCAGCTGCTGTCTCCAAAGCCCCTGGTGTTGCCAGCCAAGGCTGGGCAGGTGGGACCTGAGCTGCCTGCTTGGGTACTTTGCCAGACAGTCAAAAAGAGAGGTGTCCCACCTTACAAAAATCATTTTTGCCCTGTCTCCACTGTGAGCCCGAGCATCCCTACCCTCCCCACTCTCTGCCATGCCCAGCCTGACACCGGCCTTTGGCGAAAGGCTGCAAAGAAAAAGGTAAGCACCATTTCTCGCATGTGACAGAAGGTAAAGCTGCGGGGATCCGGTGCCTCCCTCCTGACATCCTCTCCCGCCTGCCTGTGCCCACCTGTCTCAGCTCTCCCTTTTCCCGTTGTTCCTGCAGCCGGCCGCAGCGGCAGCGACGGGAAGCCCACGGCGAGGCGCACAAGCAGGGCAGGTAAGCAGGGCCCTCGGGAGGCCGCTGCAGGCCCGGGCCGTGGCTGGGCTGGCCAGGGGAGGGGGGCCCTTTCAGACAAGCCGGTGATTTGTGGAAGCAAACAAACTTCGCAACTTTTGTGAAAGTTGTAAAGCCGGTATGTTTATTACAGCACTGGAAGAATGTGGGAATCGTTCTCCTAAAATGACATGCTGGAACTCCATATCCAGAACTCTGGGAACTCCAGATCCCCTTTTATCTCTCTCTCAAATACGTATGCATACAATTTCACAATAGATTCATACATATTCGTTTTACTGATTTTGCGTGACACTTGCTGCTAATTTTTCTTTATCAGAAAGAACTCTTGGGTCAGGTTGCCCTGCTCTGTCTGCCACCCCCATCTCTTGTCTTTCGGCTAAAGCAGTCTCTGCAAGCACAGGCCCTTTGCAAGAGCTGGCAGTCAGATTAAACAGCAAGCTACAGACTTAATTCAAAGATGTACATTTCACCTAAATCAAAATGGATTTCTACTCTGGAAAATTTCCACGCTGTAGGTGTTAGCCATGCCATTAGCGGAATCCAGCAGGCCCCAGAGGAAGCCCCCCTGCCTGACACCCTCACAGGCTGGGGGGTGAGGCCACGGCCAGTTGCCACATCCCCTCAGGCTCCCTGTGGCACTCGTGCACAGTTTGTGTTGCCCTGCCGTGTCAGTGGGTGCTTTCCCTCCAAGAATCCCTTCTGGATTCCTTCCCTCCAAGAGCCCTTCCATGGGCTCTCCATCATGCCACTAGTTCTTCCCACTGCCACTGGCAGGGAGAAAGCACCTTTCTGAGCACTGTCAAACCTGCTCTCAAAGGTTTGCTTTCTGAGCACTGTCAAACCTGCTCTCAAAGGTTTGCCTTGCCCCTGGCCTCTGCCTTGGACAGGCATAAACCTTCCCCAATGTACACTCACAGGTCTTTCAGAGGCCGAACTAAACCTCAAGCAGAAGCAGGGGCCAGCTTTTAAAGTGCCTGAGGGATAATTCATGACTAGAACTCACTGATGGAAGTAGACAACTCAAACCTCTTAGCAATTATTGAACTTAGTCTAAGCATCTTTCTAAGATACTTTGAAGTCCGGATAAAGGATTTGTGAGAGGAGTCGCTGTCAACACCGCTGGCCTCTGTTAGGAGATTGTTGTATTGGCTTCTTGTACAACTTTCAACAAGTCTTTGAGAAGTCCAGCATGGCTAAGCAGTCTCATTTATGAAAAACTTTATCACAGGAACTCTCCCCTCATCAAGTTCTTTGTCAGCCTGTTTTCCTCTAATTTACTTTTTACTTGTCTTGCGTGTATTCAGATGAGTGCCTCTCTGAGTGTGCCACCTTTTCTAAAATCAAGAGCCAGCAAAACCTTTCCTCCTTTTTTGGAGCCCTCCTGCCACCCAAGTGGCTGGTTCTGAGGGCAGCAAAGGCTTCCCCTACACAAGGGAGCAACCAAGGACCTGCTGCCATCATCATGCCACAGCACTGGGGCACTGAACAGCAGTTTGCATTTTGATGTGGAAGGGAATCAGAGCCTCCTCTGTCCAGCATTTGGTGCAGCTCCAACAGCCTCTGGAATTACCCTCCCAGGCTCTTTAATGCTCAGAGACCTCCCAGGCCTGTAATGCTGCCTTTTATCCTTGATGGAAATCTGGGGCAGAAGCTAATAATTTTATCCCAAGTTAGGGAATGGCCTGCCTCCTGGCCTGCTTCCCAGACCGTCTCCATTTTGTTCCTGGGCAACAGCCAGTAGCTTATTTGATATATTATTTCCCTAATTCCTGGCCTCACACTCCATCATAACTCAATGTCAGGAATGCCTCCTCCTCTCCATTTATTCACACATGTTGTTCCTCCAGCCCACACATTTTAATGACTGTCCCCAAACTGCAGAGAGAATTTTACAGGGACAAAAAGCCAGCAAACAAATGTTTTCTCAGTGCTAAAATTATCACACATGCCCAAACTGCATGCTGAGTGCAGGAATCAGTTTTTAATGACATTCTGCCAACCACTGCCACAATCACAGGCTCATGCTCTAAGGGGTGGATGTTCTCAGGAGTAAATGGAGTGAAACAAGCGCGTGCTTCTCACAGGCACTGGCCAGGGCTCATAGCTGTGCTTCTCTCCTCCTGGTAGCCCAATCTTAAAACGAAGCCCTGACATCACCAAATCTCCCCTGACGAAGTCAGAGCAGCTGCTGCGAATAGATGACCATGACTTCAGCATGAGACCAGGTTTTGGAGGTATGAAACATGCACTTTTGTCACTGTTCCTGCTTTACACTCTCACTTCTTTATTCTGTAACATTTACAGCAGTGAAGAAGCAGACTGACTCTTCTGTCTCTAATTTCTATTCTTTTGAATTGTGAATTCATGGCACTCTCGGGGGAATGGAGGTTCAGTGAAATAGCCTTCTGGATGAGCAAAAAGCATAGTCAAAGGCATGGAAATGTGATTAACAGGCAATATATTAATCCTATTGCTCAGTGATACTTTCCTTTGATAAAAATCTGCAAATACACCTTATGTTTATACGTGGATGGTGTGGGACATTCTGTTTTTTTCTTAGTATGGCCATACATGTGCATAATCAAATGATGTACCGCTTTTACCTCAATTATAACCCAAAATAAAATATTTTGACTGTGTTAATGCTTGCTCACAGTTTGGTGGCTGTGTGCTAGAGCAACTGAAGCTTTCAGGGAAATGGATGGAGAACACGCTTTCTTTCAGCCCATCGGATTAGAGAATGTTGTAATTTATCTACCCTTTCTGGCTGACAGATGGTCATTCAAATCCAGGATACCATTATATACTCTGATGAAAGAAGATTTTATCACTAAATGCTCAATATGCCAAATACCAGCATGTTCAATTAATTTAAAAACATTTCAGTTTCACAGCAGTTCACAAATGTGAGCATTATTTTATTTGACAGCTCTCCTGGACTGTAATTGCCAGAGGTATATGAGAGACTAGTCAAAGCCTGGAGGAGGGAAAAAAGTTCAGAATCCCTATTACATGGGGTCACAGCTGGACCCTTCCCCTCAGGAGCCTCAGGCTCAGTGGCACATGCCTGTGTCCTGCTATGCATCCCCTCCTGTCACCGTTTCCACAGCTGAGCACTGAGTCTTGTGAAAGTCAAATGCGCACAGCTTTCATGGATGTTATTAGCCTGCAAGGGGAGTAAAAGTGAGGAAAAATCTGCCACATTCCCTTAGTTGTGCCACCACTGGTCTCTCTGTCAATGGATCCTCTTCCAGTAATCTGTCTTGCCAGTCCTGGACTCAAGCACTAGAGCTAAAAACAATTAAAGTTGCTTTTAAATCTTGAAGGAACACATGTAGGATAACACAATAAAAAGAGAAAATTATTCTTGGGTCAGTCTTATTACTGACTTTAATTGTTATTAGAAGATTTTTGTTGTGAATTCCAATCATTTATACTTTCTATTTGCTTACTGTTGTTTCTATTTAAGACTGAGCATCTATTTCTATCTGTAAGATAGTAAAGTCAGAGGATTGCTTTGTCTCACTAGGTTTGTACTTTGTCAACTCCTATGTTTTTTCCCTAGGCCCTGCAATTCCTGTTGGGGTGGATGTCCAAGTTGAAAGTCTGGACAGCATTTCTGAAGTGGACATGGTAAGAGTCACAGATGGGACCTCTGGAGACCAAAAGTCGGCAAGCTACATGGGTTTGTGTCCATGGGGTTTGAATACTGCCAAGGACAAACACTCCACAGCCTCCAAAGGCAGATTCCCATTCAATCTGAATCTGCCAACAATTACTTCTATTGACCTCATGCTACCATTTCATGGCCCTTGAAGCAGAAGGAAGAAATCTGTTATTTTCTTTTCTCTAGGACAGAATGATAAAACATTGCCAAGACTGTCTCAAAGGATTTGGGTTTCTGTGTTTTCTTAAATAGTGATAACACACAGACAAGCTCTGAGGAGACTGATGAATGTGTTTGCTTTAAAGCACTTACATGCTGCAGACACAGTCACTTTGGACAAGTTCTGAGGTAGTCAGGGGCCAGAGAGCTCCCAAGGAAAAAGGGGAATGGCTTTAAACTGAAAGAGGGCAGGTTTTGATCAGATATAAGGAAGAAATCCTTTACTCAGAGTGTGGCGAGGCACTGAAACAGACTGCCCAGAGAAGTTGTGGATGCCCCATCCCATTCAAGATCAGGCTGGAAGGGGCTTTGAACAATTTGGTTTAGTGGAAGATAGCCTGCCAATGGCAGGGGGATTGGAACAAGATGGTCTTTACGGGAACTTTTTCAATCCAAACATTCTGTGACCCACAGAGCCTCTCAGTAACTCAGGTTTTGCTTTGAAAGAGAAAAGAATCACTCCCCAATACAGAATATTTTTGAAAATGTTTTGACTTTTCAACAAAACTGTCAAACAGCTCTGAAGGTTTCACAGGAAGCCCCAGATTCTGTCTGCTCCTAATTAACAGACAGAGGGATAAAGAGCCTGCACTGGACCCCCTCCCATGCCTGAGCCAGGCACAGCTGGTGGTTGGCAGAGACACTGGTGACATGTCAGGCTCCTCTCACTGCAGCTATTTCAGCTCTTGTGCGGGCTGGGATATCTGTGGTCATCTGACCTCAAGGGTCAGCATTTTTCCCAGAGCTAGGGACCCTCCCAGCTGACTCCCTGACTCCAGTGCTCTTGCACCCCGACAGCTAGCCATGGGTGTCCTGAGCTTTCACCTGTTCTGGTTGAGGAGAAAGCTTGTGAAGGTGGCCAGAGGGCCCCTAGAAAGCTCTGGGTCTTGAAAGCAGAGTGGAAGAGCTAACATCCAGGACTTAGAAGTTAAAGAAAAAACCCAGACCCCAGAACAACCCCAAACCAAACAAAATCCAAACAACAAGCTTGTTCCTTTTTGTTTTTAATCAAAGATTATGATTTTGAATTAGTTCCTGTGGCTTTTGAATACTGCCCCTGTTCCTCCTCTAATGTCATGTTGCAACACTCATCAACATGGGAAAACCACTAGATGGCCTTGGGTTAAAAAAAAAATTCAGGGTCGATTTTGGCTGTTAGCAAAATAATAATGGAGAAGATTTTACATTTTCAGAATCAATACTTTTTAACTTGTGCAGCTTTTTAGAAAAATGCCATGGTGCTTAACAAGATCATTACTTGCTTTTTAAATGAAGACACATCAGTGACAGAGTTATTCATTCTGTACTATGTTGAAGCCTGAGAAGTGAGTTGTGGCTGAACCCAGTAAATCCATCAGACCTGATGAATAAACAAGCTTCAGCTGGTGATGCTCCTTGCAGCCCGGGGAGTGATGTGCCCTCAGGAGAGGTGCTTTACCCTTCATGGTTTATCCCAGAGAGGAGCAATCCCTACCGTGCTGATAAGGTGTCAGTAGTGACAGAAGCCTTTTTGCTGCAGGACTTCACCATGACTCTTTACCTGAGGCACTACTGGAAAGACGAGAGGCTGTCCTTCCCCAGCACCAACAACCAGAGCATGACCTTTGATGGCAGACTGGTGAAGAAGATCTGGGTCCCCGACATGTTCTTCGTGCACTCCAAGCGTTCCTTCATCCATGACACCACCACAGACAATGTCATGCTGCGGGTCCAGCCAGATGGGAAGGTACTTTATAGCCTCAGGTAAAACTGCATTCCCTCAATGCAAGCTATTAGTGGAAAGAGAAAGTGGTTTAATTGATTCCTGTATTGTGTTTTTGCATGACTTCATACAAAAAAAAAGGCATAAAAAGAATGAATGGGCTGCCTATCCAGAGACATCTAAATGCCTGTATGAGTACATTAAGTGCCTATTGCAGAAAGCCAGTTTCTGTGCCAGCATTGTTGGTTCCATCACTGTCTCTTCATTTTGTGAGCGTGGCCAGCTCCTGTCCCTGTTGGGAAGCTGCAGTCAGACGTGGCAGTCCCTCGGAGCAGCTCAGCGGGAGGCTGATAGCAGGCTGCAATCCCCACGGGCACTGCTGAAGAGGCAGGGCACATTCTAAATAAAAGGGCAGTGTCTGGTAATAAAGAGAAGTCCAGGGCAGCTATAGTTGTTCACTTCACTTCACTACACAGCAAAGTCTCTGGGCTTAGCAAAATCTGCAGTTTCTATTCTTGAAAGCAATAATGAAGAAGTATAAATTATACTGAGTGCCACTTTATAATAAGCAAAAAAAAAACCAGAGGGAACCTCCTTTAGCACATGAAGTGAGAAGATTCAGAGCAAGGATATATAGCTCTTGGTGACTCGTGTGTGTTGTTAGAGGAACCCAAACACTTGGTTGGGCTCTTCCTGCTTTTTGCTCACTTTTCATGTGAAGTCCATGGAAGCTCTTTGCAGGGGACATTTTTGGTAAACATTGCTTTGTCCTCTGGCTTGAGGGGTGGTGCCAGCCCTGGCTTTCTCCCTTATTTTCCAAATAGTTCATCATTGACATAAGTCTGAATGTTATTAAACTGAGGTTTTTAAATTTCTGATAAGTAACACTTTCATGCTTGGAGATGCTAAGCGAGGAGCATCAGTGCCGTGCTTTAACCCCAGCTGGCAACTAAGCCCCAGGTAGCTGCTGCCTCACTCCATCCTGGTGGGAGGGAGAAATGGAACAGTAAAAGACAAAAAACCTTGTGGGCTGAGATAAAGGCAGATAATTAGGTAAAGCAAAAGCCCCATGCACAGGCAAAGCAAATTGAGAAATTGATTCAGCACTTCCCAAGGGCAGGCAGGTGTTCAGCCCCAGAAAAGCAGGGCTCCATCACACGTAATGGTCACTTGGGAACACGAGTGCCTTTATTCCAAACTTCTACACCTTCCTTCTTCTTCTTCCCCCACTTCATACACTAAGCATGATGACATAAGCTGTGGAATGTCCTTTTGGTTAGCTGGGATCAGCTGTCCCCTCCAAACTCCCTGTACACCCACAGCCTCTTCTCTGTTAGGGTGGTGTGAGAAGCAGAAAAGGCCTTGGTGCTGTGGAACCCTGCTCAGCACTGATAAAAATATCCTTGTGTTATTAACACTGTTTTCTTGACAAATCCAAGATGTATTCCCACACTAGCTACTGTGAAAAAATAAAATTAACTCTATCCCAGACAATCAATTTATCAATCTCCAAAGGAATATAAAATCTGTTCTTCTGTTTTACTTGGCTGCAGCTCCATCCAGTCAGAAAACAAGTACTGCCAAAGGACCCATAAAAACCTATTTGAAGGGAAATTTCTGTACAATATTCTGATGCAAGAGTGTCAACATCACCTCCACAGCAATGAAATAACAAAATACCTGATAAATAAACAAAACATCAGATGATAGGTAACATATTCTGAAGGACAGAAAGAATGAAGACCTGGTTGATAGGAGGTCAGTATCAGCAAGACTCGTAGTGAGAAAGTTGCAGAATACACTGCTTGTGAAGGCTGTGGAAGTCTTTAGGGAATGTTGGTAGTGGCAGAGGTGAAGCTAAGCCTGCCACAAGGTGAGGGGGTAACTTCTCAGCCTGCCAAGGTGTTTTATGATTCTACAAAAAAAGTCAAGCAAAGAAATTCTTGATTCCCTAGAGGGCATCAGTTTGACAAGAATTCTTTTGTTCTTTGATATTTTTATCTTACAGTTCATTTGAATTCATAGCCTGAACATTACCTTCTCATTATCAAAGCTTTTTCTTCACTCAGCAGATTAGACAAGGTTCAGGTATTCTTTAGGCCTTTGTAAAGTTTGGTCAGGTCCTGAGTACAATAAAAAAGGACAAGAATATGACATATTGTTCAGCTATAGCATGCATGCCTACACACTCATTTAGCTGCCAATCACCTGCAATGCAAGCATTTATGGTTATCTAAAGAAGATGGGAACAGGAGGACATAAAACTCAGATTCTGCACAGCCTTGTGCTTAAACAATTGCCCAGTACAAAGTGGTGGTGAAAGA
The DNA here is from genome assembly GCF_028769735.1 of Zonotrichia leucophrys gambelii. Lineage (NCBI taxonomy): Eukaryota > Metazoa > Chordata > Aves > Passeriformes > Passerellidae > Zonotrichia > Zonotrichia leucophrys. Next base: position 17,892,370 of record NC_088172.1, on the reverse strand, counting down.
CTTCAATAGCAAATTGGCTGAGTTTCAGTGTTTTGTTCAGCAGCAAGTTCAGGTTGCAATGCTTCGTGAATGCTGGGGAAGGACAAAGGCTCCCTGACAGGGCACTGCTGCCTCTCTGCCTTGCTGAATGCCTTTGTCTGCACATTGTATTTTTCCTTGGTGTCTGGCTTTTTAGGGTTCTTTGCCAGACATTGTTTTCCCGTCTTGGAAACCACCACAGACCTCTCTGTCACCTAAACTTCCAGCTGAGCCAAGCACTTTCACTCAAAGGCTAAGTCCAGACAGGAAAGCAACATCAGACAGAACCCATCAGACAGTCCACTGGTGTAGAAAGACTACTAATATAAGGGATTGCATTGTGTTTTTATCATTGTATGATGTCTCTCTACCAGTAACCCTTCTATAACTTATTAATTCTTTCCCCAATATAATTTATACTTTTATTTTCATTACATCTCTGGAGTCCAAACCACTCGAGTCGAGATTTATGGTTGCTTCTGGTTCAAACACCAAATTATGCTATTAAAAATGTGATAATCAGACCATAGCAAAGCGAGAGATTTTGACGGATGGACCAGAGCATTTCGGTGATCACTTGCATTCCAGCTCCAGCCCTGTGCCCTCTGGTGGCTGATTCCCGTGTGTGATCGCCGAGTTTCCACTGAGCATGGGAAATTCATGGTGTGCAAGGAAATTGCCTGCATCCCTCATGGGTTGCAACTACGATGGCTTGGATAAATGCAAATTATTTTATCGTACAAAGCATCTGTTTAAAGGACAGATGTCTGCAGAGATGTGTTTGCTGATTGTCGGGGGAAATGTCCTTTTTGCCTTTTCTCATTTTCTTCTCCAATACTTCTGTCATCTAGTTGCAATTTGTAATGGCCTAACTTTCTAGTCACCTTTTTTTACAGCAGCTTGCTGAGAGGAAGAAATTACTGAAGTGGAATGGCTTTAGTTGAATGGGAGGAATTTATTTTCAGTTGAGTGGTACTGGCTGCAGTTGTTTAATAAAAGACCAAACACACAGCTTGACTATTTTACAGTCCCATAAGGAGACAAGTCTTTAATGGAGTGATTTTTATTATTCCTAGAGTTACAGTAACAGCAATGTGCAACATGGATTTTAGTCGCTTTCCCCTGGACACGCAGACATGTTCCCTGGAGATTGAAAGCTGTAAGTAAAGTGGAGGTATTGGGGAGCCAAGGGCACCTAAACTATTTTATACCAATAATTATTATATCAATAATTAATTAGACCAATAATTACACTGCTGCTTCATTCATGGAAGCTCTAACCAAAGTCATCAGACTTCAACACTGAGAGAAGCTCCCTGCCTGTATTTTTTCACTAGAATTAGATGGTGTTTGCAGCAAGTGTTTTTAAACACCAGCTCTGAGCACTGTCTTGCCAGCGGCCCTGAATGCCCATTGGGGCCCAGGCTGCCCCACTGCCATCCCACCCCCAAAGCCCCATGGCCACTTGCCTGCAGGGCAGCAGTCTCCAACAGCACCTGTTTGCCCAGGTGCCCTCAGACACAGGGATAAATGGCCATACACCCTTCACGGGCAACATCTGCTCATCCATGGTGTAGAGACCATGATAGGGTAGTGACATTCATTGCCCATTTGAGATAAAGCCAGCTTATGCCTGTTGACCCGAGTATGATGCACATATGAATTGCCCAGGTTTCACATAGCAAAATTTCAAACTTTTGGCTTTTTTGAGTTATTTTCTTTTCCTTCTTAAGTTTGCAATAAGAAATGACAATTTTAATTCTGTTTTAATACATTTGTATGTGATTTATTTTCTCCCTGTGTGAAAAGAGCTTCTACTAAACCCATCTGAAAGGATTAACATTACTGTTACTTCCATGTGTATTAAAAAACAAAGTTATGTTCATGTGTATATCATAGGCAGAAATCTTTTTCTCCAAGAGTTTTTTTCTCCTGCATGCCTCAGGCTATTGTTTGTTCAGATTACTTCTCTGATTGTTCCTCTCATCACCCCAAGCAGGTTCTTTCTGCTAAGGCTCCCTTTCTTTGCTTCTGATTTTAGGAGGTTTACAGGAAAGAATTGTTCAAGTTCTGATGCAGTGGGTTACTTGACACACATATTATGTGTGTGAAACTATGATTAGAGAAACAGGAGGGTTAACAAAACGTATCAGGCATCAGGCCTGAGGGCTGTGACCATGAGCTAGTCCACTCCTTGCCACAGCCATACCCACCACCTAGGTGGGTGGCATTTGGGAATTTGACCTTTTCAGATGGGAGCTCTCTGGGTAAGCCCTGGACTGTGGGGGTGGTAGCAACTGTCTTAGTGCACTATCCTGAATTTGCTCTGCTTCCCTAGATGCCTACACTGAAGATGACCTTATGCTCTACTGGAAGAATGGGAATGATTCCCTAAAAACAGATGAGAGGATATCACTGTCCCAGTTCCTGATTCAGGAGTTTCACACCACCACAAAGCTTGCCTTTTACAGCAGCACAGGTGGGCAACCAGAGCACCTTCCAGAGCTGGGCAAAGAAAGGTGAAATCTGTCTCTCTTGCCCTTGGCCATGGAGCATTGTCCACTGGGGTTCTCTCTGTACCCCATCAGAGCTGCCACTCTTCTATACCAAGTTGGCTGTCCCTGCCACACACTTCCACCTTAATGATCATGTAGTCTGGAAAGATAATCCCTCTTCAAGGTCATGCCAAGTCTTCACTTGAATTAAACTCTCTGATTGATAGGCGTTATTTTCCAGAACTGATCAGCCCGAGAGATGGTTAGACTTTGATAGTTGGTTCAGTAAGGAGTTTTTCTGTAAATTGCAGTGATCTGCACCATTAACTGTGTTTTCATAAAAGAAAAGTAGTCACTTTTCCCCTGGTGCAGCATTGCCCTATCTGAAAGCAGGCAGGTGTTGGTGTAACTCCTCTTTTTCACTCTCTCTGTTTCACAGGGTGGTACAATCGCCTCTATATAAACTTCACGTTACGCCGACACATCTTCTTCTTCCTGCTCCAGACCTACTTCCCTGCCACTCTCATGGTCATGTTGTCCTGGGTGTCCTTCTGGATCGACCGCCGAGCGGTTCCTGCCAGAGTCCCGTTAGGTAAAAGCAATCTTGTAGTCAGCAGACCTCAGGGACAAAGGCTGCAACCCCAGCCTTGACCACCCAGGTGAAATCCCTGGTGCCATGCTCTGCCCCTGTGTTGCCTGCAGGCACAGAAATCAGCTGTGCCACACACAGGGACAGGGCATGTGTCCCCCCGTGGCGCAGACTCTCCTCATGCCAGGAAAATTGCTTTCCCTGTTTGGACAAGATGCACCTGGAATGAATCAGAGAGCAAACATCCCACTCTGCTTTTATTGCTCCAAACAGAGATAGGGCACGTGTACAGCCAAGTGTCAGCACCCTTCACATGTACAGCCAAGGTGTCAGTATCCTTCAGAGACTTCAGTGAGCGAGAAGGTGAAAATCAGTATCAGCAGCCCTTACAAAATTTCAGTTAATATTGAGTTTTGCTAGAGGAGGGAGGGTGGAGGTAACAAAGCTGAGCTGTGCCATGCTGTTTAACTTTTTAAATGAGTTTGCACTGCAGTGTGAGGGATTCAGCTTCCCTTTCTGCAGCATCTTTTTGAGGGATGAAGCCATATGTCACAGGAATCACCATAGGAGCAGATCTGTGATATGGACATAAATCTTCTTCTAAAGTGGCTGTTTTGCCCTCAGCAAAGTGCTGTTTTTTTGCAGATTCTGAGCTCAGGCTTTCTTCCTCTTATTCCAGGCAACATGCCTCAGGATCTTATTTATTTTTAAAATCACATTCCTCAGTGGAGAGAATACAGAGAGACACAATAGAGATGGCAATAGAGCAGTTTTTCAGGTCTGAATTTAGAAACAGCACTCATTGCCTCAAGACATCATTAAAAGAAGCATAAGGGTATGGGCCGTGGCTTTTCAGAAGATGTAGGCACTGCCTGAGCAGTATTTTTGGCACCTACATACTCCTGTGAATTCAGTCCTTTGTGCTTACATAATTTCAACTTCCAAAGTAATCACTAATGTGACATAATTAGTCCCTGAAATGAGAGGGCCATGGAGAGGCTCTCCCAGAGCCAGGGTAATGCTGAACTACAGCGGCTCCTGCCCTTGCCCTGTGCTCATTGTGCTTGCCCAGGGTGTAACGTGGGACAGCCCTGCCTTATGGGGCACCATTATTCCCTGATTTTGCTCCAGTGAAGGCACAGACCAAGTGTGAGAGTCAGCTGGGGACTCTGTGACATCTCATGATGCAGGACTTCTCAGGAGAAGTCCAGCATACAGAAAACACAGGGGAAACATGTAAAAGCAGCAGCTTCACTTGTGTCCATGCTGTGGGGGGGTTAAACTAGAAGCTGAGATACTCAGAATTATAGAATCATAGAATATCTTGAGTTGGAAGGAATCCATAAGGATCACTGAGTTCAAATCCACATACCTGTACCCCTCCAGGGACTGTCCTGAACCTAGAATGGGGTGCAGCCAGCACAGGGTCAAAGTGCTGCTGCCTGGCCCTGGGATGGGAGGCTGGGGGAGTGGTGAGGAGCCAGACTAGCAACATCCTGAGAGCAGAATTAGAGCTGTGCTCACCAAATAGACAAGAAAACTGGACAAGATACATTTGTCCAATTACAAATCAGGGCTGCCAGGACCCTCCTCAGGCAGTGAAACTTATTACCCAAAAGTGAAAAAAAATATTGCAAGGTAAATTCAGATGTTAGGAAATTGTAACAACTGCTGTATTTGTGATGAAGAGTCTGGCTTGAAAGCATCTTATGGTCTCTTCTACTGGTGAATTCCCAGGCATAACCACCGTGCTGACCATGTCCACGATCATCACTGGGGTGAATGCCTCCATGCCTCGTGTTTCCTACATCAAAGCCGTGGACATTTACCTGTGGGTCAGTTTTGTGTTTGTCTTCCTCTCGGTGCTGGAGTACGCGGCTGTGAATTACCTGACAACGGTGCAAGAGCGGAAGGAGAGGAAACTGCGGGACAAGGTGAGGTTTTCTATCTCCAATGTCATTTTATTGCCCCTGGGAAAAGGTGTGGCAAAAGTCTGGAAATGTTCAAAGCTTTGCAACTGCAGCTCTCAGCTGCCTGGGGAAAATGCAGTGTGTGCAAAAAGACACCAGCAGTGAGGCATTGCAGGTTATGAAGATTTTGCACACACAACCCACACCCAAGCTCACTGCTCTTTCTTTGGAGTCTGCGTGGGCTAACTTAGGTATAGTCCTCCACTGCCTGTACAGATGGGATGGGTTTAGGATTTTACCTTTAAATATTTTTTTAATAGTGTAGATTAAAACCTGTGGATAGAATCAGTTGAATTCTGAGGTTTGGGTTTCAGATAACATGACAGATATCCCCCACTTTTGTCTGTGCACAGTCTAAACTTATACACAGGTTGCAATTTTCCCACTCTGCCCTTGTTACATTAAATCTAAACTAAAATTTCAGCCTAAGGGAGTTTCTCTCCTGCCCCAAATGAGGCAGGCTTCATTCCTTCTTGTGGTTTCCCTGTCTTCCTCTGATTTTCTCAGCTACAAAGCACAGTTCCAACCTTTTTTTGCGCCCTGGTACCTGTGCCTAAACCAAAGGAACTTTTCCACAGACAGCCCTGCTCCCTCCCTGACTGTACCTGTGCCTCACAGACATGGAAGTGGAGATGGAAAACGCTCCTGCCCAGCTCCACCGTTTTGTTCTCCCTTTTGCATCCCAGCAGCCTGAATCCCCCAGGCCTTTCCCCACCTCTGTGGGATGGGAGGAGGAAAGGGATGTCTGTGAGTGTGTGGACACAGCTGAAACCCCTGCTGCCCCTGTCTGTGCCTACAGCCTGCCTGTGCCTGCAGCCTGCCGCAGCCCCGGGCCATGATGGTGGACGGCAGCTACAACGACGGGGACGTGAACGAGCTGGGGCACTTCATGTCCGAGGACGGGGACAAGCAGGAGCGGATGATGGTGCAGCTGGCGCTGGGCTCGGAGAGGGGCTCGGCCAGGAGGAAAAACCAGAGATACGTCAGCATGCGCATCGACACCCATGCCATCGACAAGTACTCCAGGATCATATTCCCTGGGGCATACATTCTCTTTAATTTGATATACTGGTCCATTTTTTCATAAAGATTCGTAACTTTAGTCACAGAACATTGTGACATGAAATGAAAGTACAATCTCATAGGCTAAGAGAAAGAAAATAGGGAATAGTTTTATTTGGAAGGAAGATTGAATTTTTCCAAATTTTTTTTTTATTAGAGGTAATTCACATGTGGCATAAATAATTGTGGAAGTTTCACATGTCAGCAAAATATAGGATACACAATCTCAAATTTTGTACTTATTTAAAGATGTGCTATGTTCCTTCTTGTGCCTCACAGGCCACTGTAAACTAATTTAACAAGTGACTATAATTGCCAGTTGCTTATATATGGTGCATCCTCCATTTTGTGCCCCTGAAATCCTAATTCTCTGAGTACCTGAGTGCATGCATCTCTCAGCTCAGCACACTGACTACATTCAATACCAATAAATACAAGAATATGCAAATACTTGCATGTTTGCAGGATGAGGTAATTACAAACACAAAATATCCAGTACTGGGAAACACTTTGGCAAGGTTATTATTGATGGCTACAACTTTCACAGCTTAATGCATGACTCAATAGCAGTACTGCACTGACAGGTCCACATAGCAATACTTTCAGACTTGTGCTTTGTCTTAATAGTATTTAAAACATGGAAATATTTCCAAACTGTCTTGACTAAGAGTTTTAAAATACGAATTGCAATGTACATTTAACAAGGAATGAACAAAAGCCAGACTTCCTGTAATACTTAACCAAATCCTCTGGGAAACACAGGAGCTCTCCTTGGATCTGCTTATTTGGGTCACTGGTAGCTTTGCTCTTGAGATTCCTGGGAATGGGTTTCTCTGCAAAATGATCCAGTGAAGACAATGTTATCTATGAAAAAACCCCAAACTACTTCAGGAGAAACCTCTTTCCTCTGATATAGTCTGGGTATTGCCAGCCTGTATAAGCCTGAAAACCTGTTGCAGCCTGCAATGCCAGCAGTAGTTGTAATTCACTTTCAGGAAAATCCAGGTTCACCTGTTTGTAGTAAAAGCATAACAGAAAGGTGCTCAACAGCTGACAAAGCAGTAGTAAGGACTTTACAAGAGATACCATGCCAAAACGTTTGGAATAAAGTAAAAAAACAGCTTCCACCATAAGACAGCAGCTCCACTGCAGACACAGGTACAAATGACAGAATCTGCTTTCATGCTGCATGGCCCCCAGCATCCTGCAGCCCACCATGCCCTCAGAGAAGGCTCAGCACTTTCCAGGGCAGAGCAAGGGAACACAGCTGCAGCTGGGGGCAGCTGGCACTGACTTAAGTCCCAACTCTCCAACACAGTGTCTGCAGAGCAGCCTGTCAGTGTGAATATACTCCATATGGAAAAGGCAGAATCTGTAATACAGAAGTGATAAAATAGTTCAGAAAAACAAGAATCAGTTGAATGGAATCAGGGGCCTTTACAACACCAGCAGCACCAAAGGTGTCTCAGAATTGTGATAATTCAGTTTTTCTGCTGCTACATGATATACACCTGTGTTCACAAAGCTACCTGAGGGTTTGCATTCACAGGACTCCAAACACCACATGCTTTTGCACAAAATTGCAGAATTCATTACTGCCCGCACAGCAGATACTCTCGTGTTTTACAGGCAGAGCTGCTCTGAGCATCAGACCAAAGCAGTTGTGACTCCAAAAGGAGAGTGAATCTTCTTACATGACACCTGCCCTGTCCTGCCTGTTCTGTCACTCTACCATCAGGTGTGTGACACAGTCATTGCAGTTGTTTGAACACTGCTGGTTGTTGTTTTTATTTCTTATGTAAATAAATGTTACATAAACCTACTCAGCATTTCTTACAACTGCTAAAATTGTGACCTGAAAAACTCCCTACACTCATCTCACACAGCCTGCACTCCATAGGTAAGGCAGTAAAATCACAAAAGCTAAACATCATCAAAAACCACACTATAAGATAGTTCTGGTACTTATTTCTACAGAGATTTTTTTTACATGCACATGTACTATCATACCTTATTTTATCAAGTCCCCTTCATAGAATATTAGTCTCCTGTAAGTTTTTACAAGAGATTAAAAAATTGCCTTTTTTTTAACCTGTAAACATTTCAGTCAAATTAAAGTAGAAAGGTCACTCTGGTAAAAGCAGATAAAAGGTTGACTTCCAGGTTTTCCCACTCTACATTAATCTTTATTCCTTATTCTGATGACAGCTTTCCCCACAAATAGATTTTTTGGGCAAACTTGCACAGGAATGTATTTAGATTCTCAGTATTGCAAGAACCCATTTACTTCTACAACTTAAGAATAGCATGAACAAGAGTGCCAGATTTTATAGTAAGCTCTTCAGCTCCATAAGAAGCTTAATGTTCTGTAGTTTTCTGCAGTATGGTACATTCCTTTATAGACTCATTAATCTCATACTACATACATTATTTGGCATCTGATCAGTATATTAAAGGAGATTTTGAAGATACAAATGGGAGCTGGATTTTGAATTCACTGGCTTTCAGTGGGAACCTAGTTTCCAACTTCCCATATGATTTTTCAAAATTTCCCTTCTAGCACAACCCCCTAAACTGATTCCCCAACCTCAGTGTTTGGATTTACACTATTAATTTACTTGTGTTTTATTTGGGAAACTCTAGTGCCTTTTCAGTCTTATATAAATGTGTATATACATGTACTCTATAACTACAGGATATGTCATATACAGTCAGTGTTTGCTATCAGCAACTGTACTCATTAAACATATTTACATATGCACTTTTTTGGCTTTTAACCTTTCACTGTATAGGTTTTGTATCCAATCATTAACACTCTGCTCCTTTCCACTTCTACAATAACTCAAAGAGGTTTGTTTGCTTTTGTTTATTTCTAGAAACACTGAAAATCACAATAAAACTTCACATTTGTACAGCATCATGTGTTTTCTACCTTCAAAAGCATGATCTCCGTGAGTTTATACATGGAGAACTCAGGACCTGAACCAGATGAATACCAAATGCATCCTTAAATCTGGTTATGCAGGTAGGGCTGGAGAGTCCCAGAGTTTCACAGCAGGGCTCTGATGAGAAGCCTGGATGCAAACTCCAGATCACCTTGATGGTGACACTCAGCTTTCCATCTCACACAGCAACTGAGCATTACCTTGCTCTCCTTGCTGAGGGTGATACTGTGCAATTTCTGTGAGATGAACCCAAAGCCCAGCCAGGAACCAGGCTGTGTGCAGAAGGCAGGTCTGTGTGTATTGTGCACGGACACAGGCTCTGCCTGTGAGCACCTCTAGCTTTGGAGGCTGAAGCCTTTGGCAGTCTTTAAGGATGATGATAATTACTGATAGGGTGAAGCAGCAAGGAGGCAAACTTCAGTCTGCAACTGAGAAGCTGCAGATATCCCATCCCTGGGAGTGTTCAAGGCCAGGCTGGAGTAGGAAAAGAGAAGGCATGAAGAACTAGATGGTCTTTTAATCTCCCTTCCAACCCAAACCATTCTGTGATTCTCTAAACTCTAGAGCCATTATAACAATAGCCAGTGAATAACGACAGGCACAGCACCTCAAAGTTTCAGTGGCAAAAAGCCCCACTTGAAAGTTACAGCCCATTTTTATACAGTTTTCAAAGTCATCCTGTTTAATTCTAATTAATTAGTAACATTCTTGCCACTCAATTCATTAGTTAGAAGGTGCTTGTGTGTGTAAGACTCTCTCTTTACACAAGTGTTTACATATTTTCTTCACAGATTCTCTTGGGATAGACTTTTTATTTCTCACAGGTGCAACCCGTTTTTCTCAGAAGGATAGACTGTTATGCAAAATTATTTTCATTCCTAGAATTCTTTCTCATGGGAACTGAATGGCTAGCTGTTAATTCAGCTGAGGAAGGCCTGATTTTATAAGGCCTTTCTTTTATAAGCTTTTACCTGCATGCAACATAAACAAGAGCACCATATTCTTACACTATCCACAACCATATGGACTCATTAGGACTGAAGCATTGGGCTTCTCACTTTCTTTTTAAGTAAGGACATTAGATGCAGTTGCAGCTTGAGAAAAATCCTTAGTGAGTTTGTCAGCTTCTTCTGGCTTCCATTAGTGCCTAGAGGAATCTAAACCAGCACCAATCTTATCCAGCTTTGGCTTAGTACAGTCTGGGTATGAGCCCTTATGCAGGATGCACTTTTGCTCCCCAGTAAGAACACAAAATGTGGGTGGCAGCAGCAGTCAATGAAAGAATTTGGTGGACAAAGGCTCTGTGGAGGGCTGCTACCTGCAGGACAAGGAAATGGCAAACCTCAGGGGTAAAAAGGAAATAATGTAGACTGACTTTTTCTTTGTTATTTCAAAATTATTTATTCCTAAACATTTTGCTCTACATAAAAGTCTGTTTTCAGGAATGCTGTTAGCAAGTTATGAGATCACTCAGTGAATACTAGAGAGACTTCAGCAGCTAATGTGTCGTGACTCTTCCTCCGAGGAACACAGTCCTGCTCCTTGTGACTGCAATGGGAGCAGGTACAGAGCACTCACAGTAGGGAGAAGCAATTACAGACATGAGATTCACAAGAACACAAAACTGCATCCCATTTATGGTTTGAAGAGACTGCTGGGCTCTTCTGCACCAAGAACACAGCAGGTTGCAAGTTCTTGCCTTCAAATCTTTTCATAAAAAATAAACCCATCACATTTCATGTTTTATTTTTTGTTTTGCTTTGTACCTTTTGCTCAGGTCCTAAGATAGATACTAAATAAGGAAATACAATAGTTTGGTAGGCTGGCAGAGGCTTTAAGTTCTTCACAACATCTGGACATCATCACCTCATCCTTTCACAGCTGTCATTTGCCATCAGCAGTTCAGAGTAATTTCAGGCATTACAGTCCATTACTCACACATTTTGATTCATTACTGAGAATACTATTCCTGACAAATATCCCAATACTCTGAAATTACAAACAGCTTGGGGAAGACTGCAGTTAGGGCAACTTAAAAAGCATGCTGGGTATTTTCATGTATGCGTGATTTCTGAGCATGACTGAAAATCAAAGTTTAATTCCCACAGGAACTAAACTTTTCGCATACATAGTATCACTGTGATAGTAAAATTGCAAGGTTAAATCCCAGACTGCTTTAGTTCTGGACCTCAAGAATGAACATTCTGAGACAAACTGGAATTAGCTCACATGGGGAATTGAGAAAGGAGGCTGAAGGAGAATTCAAGGATTTGGCAAATGAAGCCAAGGTCACCTGACCTAGTGCTGGTGATAATCCCACCTCAAACTGGAGCTAGACCAGCTTTAGCCTAACAGAGACCCTTCACAAGCTCACATTCTAACTTATTCTATCAATTCCAGCATGTTTTAACAGTTAAAACAGCCATAGGATTATAAAGACTAACATTAAATATGGCATTTGGAAAGCACTAACCCTCACAAATGCAGACCAAAATGGAGAGCTTAAACCACCCTCAATCTTACATATTGGTAACACACTAGGGGGCAAAAAGAAAAAATCAAACATGCTACTCAATCATCCCAATATTAAGCAAAGGACAAGAAAATTCAATCACAATTAAACTCCTTTATTAATATCAACTCATCTTTAATCAGTACTTCAATTCCATTTTTATTCCAGCAATGATTACAACAAAATGAAGACATGCTTTTACTTCAGAGAAGTTTAATTAACTGATCTTGGATATGATGCAGCTAAGAAGTCTGAACAAAGAGAATTGAGAAGGCTTTAATGCACATCAGCTTGTAGGAAACATAACAATACAGCATGTGCTATCTATGTGGGATCCAAACACTCTATCTTAAAAACAGCAAAGCAAGAAGTTAAGCAGTTCTTGCAGGAAATAAAAAGCCACGTGTGCTAAGGAAATCAATGCACTAGCCTGTTAACAAAGTAGATCTTAATGAATTACAATTGTGTCTGAGAATGAGCAAGGCATACTGTAAATTAAAAGTTAAGGACAAAGTTCCTCTGACAAACCTTAGAACAAATTTCAGGTGGATTTAGTATTTAACTTACTATCCTGGACACATCTTTAGCTCAGAGTTCCACCTTCACCTCTTTCTCACATCCATCTGTGAAAACCCTTTGCTAATGAAAACAAGGATACTGGTGTAAAATTGCAGTGAATATAGAAATGAATAAACTGTAAATGCTGAACAGAATTTTAGAGTTTACCATTTAGAGACTGTTTAAAATATATATATATTTCTGAAAGTCAGTTATTCTGACTTCCTGAGGAATACAGCCTGCCTGCCTTCCTTCCTGAGGCTTCCAGAAGTAAGTGTGCTGAGGAAAATGTTAATCAGGAAGTTGCTTTCTCACTCCATCTGTCCACTAACTTCTTTTCTGTGTACTCACAAGATCCTTTAACCAGTGAATCAAAAGGCATCCTAACATGTCTGGGTACACAAAACACCACCTAATTAAAACTGCAGTATCAATGTCCTTGAGAAGCAAAATAGCAAAGATTAAATGGACTAACCACACAAAACACAGAAAGGATGACTGGCAAGACTTTACAGATCTGCTGCTTAGGACACAGGAACAAACAGGTTACAAAAGCCAGCAGTCCTCACTGCAAGCTCCTCTGAGATTACTAGAGAGACTTGCACACAACCATTTATTGCCTCATGGCACCACACTTGTAGCTTTGTCACAAAGATTTCCACTGGTTTAGATAAATTTATACACCTCCTTCAGGTCAGTTAAGCTGATGCAACACCTTGTGTGGACACCTGTATTGCCTCAGAGTAGAATTCTTCTTAAAGTAGTTTAAAAGTATTGATTTAATCAAATAAATATTTAGCTGCTTTCCAATTTTGTGATGCATGACTTCTCCACAACACCCCCAGAATTTACTAGGAGAAAAATCAACACATTTCAGGACAATCAAGCTTTTCAGATTGCACTCCTATACAAACAGTCCTCTCTTCCATTGCTGGAAGTTACTGTTATCAAAACCAAGTATATTTCCAAACATAGCCCCTTCTCTCCAGTGACACCAGCTCATTTTTTAAGTCTCCATCTTGTCCCAAGAAAAGTGACTGACCAGAAATTTAATAAAAGCTTCACTGATCAGATTCAGCATATGATCACTGAATGAAAAGTGCTTATTTTAGAACAGAAAACAACCATACTTCCTCTAAAAAGAATATTAATATAGCACTACATGGAAAATCACTGACAAGGGATCTAAACACTATAATTCATTCAAAACTGGAAATTAAAGAGAACATATTTGAGATCTCTGTATGAAAATCATCACCATAGTGAACACAAACATTACAGCTAGATGAAATTTCACATTTTTGAAAGCAATTATACTATTTACTTCTCCTAAAGTCCAAATTAAATAAAATCATAATTTGTTCAGCTATGTATTTATCCAGCCCCCATTGGGATTTAAATACAGCATCTCCATTAAGTCAATGCTACTGAGAATGTTTTAATCAAGTTTAGTGTGATGCACATGCTCCTTCACCAACACCAGATTCTCTTTTAGGTTCTACTGTATTTGTTTGTTCCTCTTCTTTCAGCTTCACTTCTCTAAAGTCTTCCCTGACTTCTTCTAACAGACCTGGCTTGAAGATGACATCCAGTGCTGTCATTGCCAAAGCCTTTGCTGTGCGCAGGGCGTAGAACTGAGCAGTCTGTGACCCTGCAGAAAAAAATGTAAGGGAATTTCAGCTTAGATTACCAATATTCAACCACTTGCTTGCTGCACAAGGGATATTTTATAAAGTAAGATTAGAAGTTTCAGCTTCAAGAACATTTTCTTAAACATCTACTTGCATGAAGTAAACCTATTTTTCCATGCCTCAAGTACTTAATTTTCTGCTACTGACAAAAACAACTAAGACTGAGAACAGGAATGTTGAGTGTTCATATTACGCTCATCGGAAAACGTGGAGTTTTATAAGCTAGCATTGTTACATTTCCTGTATTTTAGGAGTAAAAATTACTTATCTTTCAGCTCAATTTTAGAAATTCTTCTGAATATGCTGTTATAGATAATCCTTCTAATTTCTTTTTTATCTTTTAGTATGAGGAGTGGTTATCCTACCCATATACATATAACCTCAAACACAAACCAAGAAATTCTATATTTGTCAGCTTTTTCTGCAACTCTACAATTAATGTTAATTGTTTTCACTTTCACTCACCTGCAGCTTCTGTGTACTGCTCAGTGTGATTCAATGCATCAGAGCCAATATAAAAATAAGGATGAATCCCAGGGACCACAAATGTAACATTTCCAAAGTCCGTCGAACCTAGAAGCAGCACAGATATTTTCTTAATAAAAGTGCTTAATAAAAGTTTTGACTGCTGTAAGAAAATGATAGACATTCTCTCCAGCCCATGTCTAAAATGGAGTATCCTTTGCCCCAGATACTAAAATAAGAACATTTCTAATGAGCCATTATCCATACAAATATATCCTGTCACCAAGGTGTTTTTCCCTAACTAGCCATCTTCAGGAGCTGCCTCCAGTGCACTTCTGATCAATGACCAGTTACTGGACTGCAAGGAAGATGTATCAGCATGTTCTTATTCCTTTTACTGCCCATTTTTATCAAGCATCTCCTGACAGTAAGCTGTTAGTTCAGAAACAGGAAAGCTGCAAACCTTGGGCCTGTCAGGCATTTCAGCCATTTCCCTGTTAGAGCCTTCAGAACTAGGCCAAACAATTCCTGCTTCTCACCAGTATGCAAATATTCAGCATTCTGTAGGGGACTAAAGTAGAAACTATTAATCTTTAAACAAAAACAGATTGAGGGTAACTGGTTTTACCCCCATGTGTTTTGATTATTCTCACTGATGGAAATCTCAACAGCACAAGCACCCTTGAAATAAAATCAGAAGTAAACTCCAGATAAAATGCTAGGTCTTTGTAGACAAACACCTGATAGCAATGTTGCAGATTTCAATGATGATTCTTTCATGCCTATCACTTTCAGTATGTTATCTAGCCCTTATCTCACAGCCTTATCTACTGAATGGTGTCATCCCAAAGTAGAAGATTCTTCACGGTAAATCATCCAAGAGTCTACAACTACATCCCAAGTGGCTTTGGCTTTTTCTTTTCCCCCAAACAAGCAACCCACTCATTATTTGTTAAAATCACATTTTGAAGCTGGAGAAATCAATGTACCACTTATTGTGAAATCCAGGTACCAGAGGAACCATTGTTTTTTTATCAGGGAAAAAGAGGGATGACCCACTAAGATTCCAATTAACTTTCTGGGGCCAGAGATGAAAGAATTTGTTTCTTTAGTAATGGTGTATAAAATTTTTTTAACACATCAGGTAGCCTCTATATTTGTGATACTTTATGATGAGAAGATATTGCTAGTGCCTTAAGATTTAGTAATTAAACAATGGAAAAACACAGATTTTACTTGGAAGCCTACAGTTATTGAAAGTGAGTCCACAGAGCCTACATTATGAGGACAAGAGTTTGCTATTTACTCTGCTTACAAATAAGGGAAACAGCAAAGCTTGTTCAAAAACATCTCTTCCCATAAATTCAGGATGCATTTGAAGAAAATCCAACTCTTGGCACAGCAATAAGTCATTTTAATTTCCAGTAGTCGGTACTACTGATTCCTTCTTTGGCCAATCTGGACACACAAACCAGAAGTTCTGCACGCTCCAGACTAAACCAAAGGTTCTAGACCAGCCTTTCTAAGTCCCAATACACAAACTGCTGCAAAGACTGTGCTGCCCTTTTCCCTACTTCCACTTAGCAAATGAAACACTAGAAATTTCTCAGCATCATAGCTCTCAGTCATGTCATTCCTCCTAAATTCATATCCATATTCAATGTACTACCAGGTGATATGTTATTTTTGCTGAGTAGAAGACATTTAAATTGGGTATTTTCTAGCAACATGGAGAGGCAAAATGCAGGCAGCTTTTAATAAAAATCTAACAGCTAAATCTTCCCCTCTATCAGACAAAATGTTACACCCTTTATGGGAATAAGATAGAGGTATGTTTAGAACATCAGGTGTTTAGTAATTTCCATAAAAACACCTGAAATTGTGTGCTTGCTAGACACATATCAATTGGCATTCTTTCTGGAAGCACAAGTAATTGCAGTTACCAATGCAATATACATAATCCTGTGCTACCTTCAACAGAGAGATACTGGAGTTCCAGCCTCTCAAAAATATATCCTGAAGCCTCTTCAAGTCACTGCATATTTAGTGGAGTCAGTATTACCACAAACATGAACAGAGGGGAAAACACAAAAGATTCCAGGAAACATTTATATAGAGTCCCAAGCTTCAAAAGTGGAATTTTCAAATATACTAGACCTTCTTCTTTATCAGTTTTGTGCACAGGAAGCCAATGAACCCCATGAATACTACATTTTGACTAGATTAAGGTATCACAGGTGTGGGTAAGGGCTCAACTAAGCCCTGTGTAACTAAGCCATCTGCTTTAGGAGGTTATGGATATCCTGTAGTAAAGTCCTACGAACAGCAGCAGGAGAAACAGGTCCTGGCACCTGGTCCAAGCTGGCTCAGTCTCACAGGATGTCACACCCCTGGCTGTGTGCCTGTGGCCTGAGGTGCTCAGGGAAGCCCTGGTGACGCTTTTCTGCCTAGAGTGATACCTGGGAGCAGAGCCACACTAATGCCCACGCAGAGGTGGCAGCGAGTGCGCCCAGCTCTGAACGACTGTTCTGCTGCACAGACATGGAGAAGCAACTGAGCTATCTTCCTTCCCTTTCAACAGAGGAAACTGACATCCTAAAAGAAAACATTGAAAACCACATGAAAACTAAACAGAAATAGAGGTCTTGAAAAAGATGACACAAAATACTCAATCCCCCCACCAGAAAAGGGTAGCATACAAAGTTCCACTCCTATGGCTCTGGAGACTGTGCTTTGTTATTTGTCCTGAATTCCCACTGCAAAAATTCAGAGGAGAAGCTGTGAAAAGAAAATTCAGTAAACCCTACTGCAATGTGAGATAAAAAAAGCAATTGCTCAAGCACATTTTGACATTTGACACGCAATTCAAGGACAGGACAGTCATACAGGGAGTTTTGGTTTAAGCAAGTTAATTGTTAACATTGAGCATATCATATAACTTACATATGAAAGCCCTACTGCAGCTGGGTGTCTGTGGAAAGTTCACTTCAAGACCTCTGAACAAAAGCAAAATCACTGATATACATGATCATCCTTACTACAGAGGTTTGAAAGAACCAACTAGCAGAGCTCCAGAAAGTTGCACTACAGTAAACATGTTAAGGTTCCTCAGTCTCCTTCTTTGGCTAAACAAGCAAAGCAGTAAATCTTATTTGTATTACACTGAAGAAAGTAGGAAGAAATCTGTCTTAAGTTATCATTTGTTTTTAAACACGAGACAATGAACCACTTTAATTTGAAAGGCAAGTAAGAAACAGAAAAAAATCCCATCACCATTAGATACCAAGAATTTCTTTAGATACAATGTCTCCCCTACCCACAAAAAGGAATTTGGAGAGCTGCTCCTAAACACCAAATTTGTCCAAACTCCAAAGACAATCTGCATTTAATAAAGAGAAGATAAGTACTACAATCAAATTAATTAAAATAACTTTTTACTGAGAACAGTATCTTCCTTCTAAGAGAAAAGCCTGTAGCATGAATGGAGTAAAAATGTTCATAAATACAGTTAAGATCAGTAGTGAAGGCTCAAAGTATGAGCAGAAGTTGAGACTTGAACAGAGCTCCTGTAGGAAGATTCTGAAAAAAAAGTGTTAAGGATAACAAGAAACCCACCTAAGCATTCAAGAATTCCCATTGCTGTTACAGCTCAGAGACTAAAAAAGTTAAATTGGTTAAGACATAGTCAGGACCCAAAAGTGAACACCTACTTGAAGAGCACCCTTTGGAAAACTAATCCGTTGAACTCATAAACTAAAATTAGAGGCATGTAATTACTTGTTAATGAAAAGATTAAATTAGAGTTAGTGAGATACTTAAACTTAAAGTTATAAATCTCTCCAAAAACTCCCTCTAAAATAATTGCTAGATTCTAGTATATTTGTTTATATGTAAGCTTGGAAAATGTTATTAAACAAGGTTCCTAAAAAAAAGGTCTCATCCCCATTTATAGCAAACCAGGATTCTGTATTTTAAAGCCACAGAATGAGAGACAATTCATTACACATGCTCATATTCTCAGAAAGACTGCTCTTAGCTTTCTATTCCTTCCCCCAGCCAAACTGCTTATTACTTGAAATATTTTCAGAATTATTATAAGAAGGTGTTTACTGCTTTTCTTACCTCTTAGTTTCTACAACAAATAGAGAAACGCAGGCCAGAGATATAAACCTTCTACAGAGCTTTAGCTTTGTAATTTGGCTTTTTCTTCTGTGTTTAACTTAGCTCTAATTTGTTATTTTATACACTTGAAGCTTGATCAACCTAAGCTTAAGATACAATGAAAAATGCAGCTGGAGTTACCTGACAAACCATTCAAGATAGCATCTTCTGATATAAAATCTATTCCAAGCTTCTTTCCATTCTCCTTGTAAATTTTCTGCAGGCTCTTATTTGGAAGCACATTGTAGTAATCATTTTCACCACCTTTTATTTCCACCTAGACAAAAACCCCAAATCACTGTAAGTTTTTCTCCAGTGTAAGCCAGTTCAATGTAAACAATCTGAAGGCCAAAAAAACCCCCTACATATCCAGACTTCAAGCCCAAGGCAAAACAGACGTAAGCGCTAAGTTTATTTCAAAAATACAACATCCTGCCAAATATTACCCTCCATCAAAACACTGCTGATGTTCTGTTCAGCTTGCACTAGACAGCCAAATTCCAGAAGAAAGGATTTCAAAATTTTCTCCAAAAACAGGAAACAAATATTTCCTGTAACAGTGTCTAATGATTTTGTCTGCAAGTACTATTAAACTACATAGAAATAAACACAGGCTTTTATCAAACTATGTTACCTTTTTTCAGAATGCTTCCAATAACTACAGCCCCATTCATGACATGGCTTCATACAGGTAAGAAATTTGAAAACAAATGGAAAAAAAAAATCTATCAATGTCAAATTTCAAAAGAGGTTTTAACTTTCATTTGCATAAAGTGCACTTTCTGAACCTCTTTTCCAGATATAGTGAAGGGGGCACAGTAGGAAAACAACTTTTAACATTTCAAGAAGACTATAAAAGTGACATTCACATACCCCATATCTATTTGTTTTGATGATCACATACATTCTTTTTACTGCTGAATTAGTCATAAGCTTGTAATTAACAGCCAAGTAGAACCATCTATTTTAGCAGCACAAAAAAGGTAATCATATTGCTTGAACCAGCTAGATGAGACACACTTCCATTTACTAAAAGCAAAACAAATGAGAATGCAGAATGCTAATTGAAATATCATTCAATTGCTATATGAGCCTGCTGCTTAATGGGGCAGTGGACCTAATGACCAAGAATACGGGGAAAAAAACAGACAGAATACCCAATACCTGTTTTGCTTGTTTCTACAGGTGAGGTTTGCCATCAAGCCTCCCAGGTCTCTGAGCCTAGCAGCACTATCTGTAGGATAGAAGCATCACCCACAGCAAAACAAAAAGAAATTACAGGACACTTAAAGAAATTGAATGTACATGGGATCAGGCAGGATGCATCCAAGGATGCAGAGTAAGAGAAGCAGAAATACAGTCTGGGAGCCATTATTTTTTTAAATGTCACTGAAACAGAGGGCTGTTCCAGCTCACTGAACAACACCTAAATGTCACATCCTCTTGAAGGGCCAAGAGTGAAAACTACACACTCCTCAGACCATCCTAGTCTCAAGTTCCCAGAGGGATTACAAAGCAAATAAATCCTCCTAGAACTCATGCCCAGGCTCAAGAATCACAAGGTGATTGTGAGCATCCACCACACAAGATGGAACTCATTTAAGAGTAGATAGTGCATGACCAAGCCTAGCTTTGCATGACAACACAACTGGCTCAGATGACACAAGACATGCAAGCTCCAAGTGTTTTATAATCAGCAGCACAAAATACCACATTGCTGCCTGTTACTGTAGCACCCATCTGCAACTGAGACTGGTGCCATTAGCATTTTAGTATTTTTATTACTGATGGAGTCAACCCCTGCGACACCACAGCTGGTGCTGTGTTTGTTTGGTTTCTCCTCAAATCAAGACTGGAGCTAGGCCAGGGGAAGGCCACCAAGATGATTGAGTGGAGAACACAATGTACAAGGACAGGCTGAAAGAACTCGATCTGCTGAGCCCTCACAGAACAGAAGGTTAGTGGGGCATCTTACTGCTGTCTAGAGTTACCAGATGGGAAGGGTACAGGGAAGGCAGGACCAGACTTCTCAGATGTCAGTGATCCAACAAGAAGCAGCAAAGGAAATCCTGTTGGATACAACAGAATCACAGAGGGTTGATGTGGGAAAGCACCTATGGAGGTCACCTTGTCCAGTTCCCCTGCTCAATCAGGGTCACCTAGAGCTGCTTTCCCAGAACCATACTGAGGCAGCTTTTGAGTATCTCCAAAGAGGGAAACACAGCAATCTCTGCAGGAAACCTGTGTCAGTGCTCAAGTCATTGCAGCATAACCATTAGGAAAACCCTTGCTCACCACGAGGTGTGTAGAGCACTTTTTGAGAGAGGTGGTAGAATTTCATCCTTGGAAGTATTCAAAAGTTCACATGGCACTCAGCAACCTGCTCTAACTGGTCTTGCTCTGAATGGAGAATTAGACCAGATGACCTCCAGAGGTCTCTCCCAACACATATTCCTCTAGGATTCTGTGGCATTCTATTTATAAACCAAAGCTTTCTTTCAGGACACAAAGCAACAGAACAGCAAAAAGTGTACCAGTAATTTAGATTTACTTTGGTTAAACACTATGCAGACAGAGTAAACACTGATTTCCTGTTCTGGTCTGTGTAACAGACACACATGACATTGAATATGTTCTTACCTTGCATCCTGTGGCCACTGCTGCAGATTTGAAGCAGTTTTCAACCTTCTCTGTCAGAACAGAAAGCTCTTTCCTTGAGGGAGCACGCAAGTAAAACTCTAGTTCAGTGTAAGAAGGAATGATGTTAGGTTTCACACCACCATTTTTTATTACACCTGCAGAAAGGGAAAAGTTGTGTTGTCAGTATTAAATGCAATTGTTTGATCTTCAGCCCTCTCATTAAATTCCTGGGTCAAGAACTAAAAACATATAAACAAAAATAACAAAACATCAGCTGAACAAGAAATACAAGGAATGTAAAAAATGCAGTGTGTGGACAAAGTTTCTTCATCATGTCACATTACATGTGGAACACGTACATGTCTTTCAGCACAATTTCACAGCATTCTTTGGTTAGACATCTGTTTTACATCCCAGAGTCAAGCCAAACTAGCATTTCTAATTAATCCCCTAAAATTCAATGCATTGGAGCCATAAAATAATCTGCCTGCCAACAGAGAAAAGAATTGCTAAAAGGGATAACTTGGAGACCAACTTTCAAATGTTTCCTCAATTAGAATGTTTCCAACTTATTTTGTGATCTTGAAGAAAATCTGAACAATTTTCTCAGCAATACTGAAACAATGTATGTATTGCAGTGCACAGAAAGTTCATTTAGATTGCTCATTTTAATTCTTCAGAAATATTGGAATGTATAACACATACAGCTTTAGTCACAAGCGCAGTTTGAGCTGAAAGCGCTCCCTCGAGGGAATGTGTGACCAACTACATCTTCTACCATTACAACATCAAAGGCATTTCCATAAAATACAGTAATATTTAGATATTTTGACAAGAACACATGACAGATCCCAGTTTCACAACAGATGTAACTGCACTAACAGCTAGTTGTTTCCAACAGGGTGTTTCCCTGGTCTTCTACCCTCAATTTCTATAATGTGGAATTAGATTTGTTTTCTGTAGAACCTGAGAAACTTCTACCTTAAATGGAAATATTGCAGAAGTTACTGATGTGTGTCACTGAGGCCTGAAGAGACACACTATATTGTTGTAAACAGACAACAAAATATTTATTTTGGTGCAGAAAACCCATTAGGATTCCAAACTTCACCTCCAGTCTCAAATACAGTCCAAATACAAAACAGTGTTGAATTAATCCAGTATCAGTATTTGTCCATAACAATAGGAACAGCTCAGATGAGAGGGACAGACATCACAGAAAAGGAAGCAGTAAGTATTCATGCAAATTTAAATGACACATATCCATAACAAACTTTCTCAGAACAAGTAGCTTCATGAGTAAAGAGTTTTCATTTGTCTTGTGCTGCACAATTGTAAGTGGGACTGGAGAGAGTCTGAATAGGTCTACAGTTAAATTTCAATACAACTGCAATATGGACTGGACAGCAGACCTGAACTACAAGTAGGCTGCCTGCACACTGCTGTAGCACCCAATTTGCCCTTCTGGATGGAAAATCTTATTTACAACCTGCTTAATACAACTTCTGGAACAGGAAAAAAAAATCTACATTCCTGTTTTTAAGGGGGCAACATATACTCCACTCATACACAGGGAAGAAAGATCACATCAATATCTCAGATGAACTCAAGACAATGATATTTTCAGTACATGAAGCATTGGTTAGAAATTCTAGACTTCAAGCAATAGAAATTATTCCAGCTTTTGTAAGTGGGGTAACACTACTATTTTTAGGATCACTTAATTCAGCCACTGATTATACAGAAAGTCTACAACATGAAGTCTCCTACACAATGTTGTAAAGAAAGCATTTCTAAAATTCAGTCTCACTCTCTGGCTGCTTGTCCTTTCCCAGAAGTAATTTAAATACTTCCACTTTGAAAAACCAGTTTTATGGCAGCAGTTGTATCAACACAGTAATTTCAGTTTTGCTACTGTTCAGGAAGCATTACCTTAGAAGGCCTTACTGTTTAGGTACTTAGAGTTTTTGCCAACATTACCCATGTAACCTTTAGAAACTAGAAAGAAAGCAGTATTTAGGGGTTTAGGCTTAGATTCAACAGAAAACTTAGGCACCTTCAGCCTTAAACCTGCAACACATGGGTTGCAGACACCAAAACTCTTAATTACGTGCCTTGTTTTCTACAGAGAAATAGGACAGAGAGGCTGTGCCTGCTGTCTGAAATTCATTTGGGCATGCTGCACAGCAGAACTGCAAATAGCTTCATCTACAGTCAAAAGGATTAGGACTCCATCCAGATACCCTGGACAGAAATGCACATTTGAATTACATACAGCATAAGCAGCCAAGATACATAATGATCAGCTCAAAACATCTGGAAAGATTTTTAGCTCATAACAAACATTTCAAATAAACAGCTCTACATTCAGAAGTCCCATAGAATTGGCAATGTTTCTTAATTTCAACTTGGCAAAAGTTGTGCTGGGTGCAATAAGGAACTCTGGGTTTATAGCTATAGGGCAGCTTCTCCTCACTTTTTGAACCTTTCTCACTGTACAGGTAGAAATGAACAATGTTGAAGGAGGAAAAATTAAGCTTAATGGTTAACATGTCTTTCTGCAAATTGGTCTTTCTAATTCAAAACCTACTAGATATTAAATATAAGAATACAGTGAACATCTAGTTGATTGGGCTACTAACCAGGACTATGATCTTCTGCCATCACTTGTTCTTTGTACTTCACCAAATAAATTTCATTCCAGACCACCAGACCCTTCCAATAAATGCCATCTAATTAATGGAATGTCTACTCAAAAAGTGATGCAGTAAGTAATATCTCACTTTCTGGAACTATTTAATCTTACATCTTTGCAAATTCACATATTAAGGAGTTCAAGGCCATGTACCAAAATAAATTTTGCACTTTTTTCTTTTTTTTTTCTGAACTGCAACTTCAAGACTTAGAATTGATCTAACCTCTACCTAGGCATCAGAGTCCCCTTTCAAATCTGACCTCTCAGCCTGTTTTGAGCAGTTAGTTCTGGACACTGACATCACTGTAAAAATTGCAGACACACCATTTAAATGAAATGGTGCTGTTTCATAATATTTGAAATGACTAAACTAATTTAGTGCTTTAGTGCAATACTTTGGAATGTGTGATATTCTATGTTAGTACTTCAGCAGCCTAAACTCTAACTTGCTGGACATTAGGTTTAAGAAAGATCTCACCATGAACTCTCCAGGTCGGTTTCATCTGCTGTCTTAAAACAGACAGATTGTTGTAGGCAAGAACAGCAGCATCTAATGCATTAACTCCTTCCCAAGGATAAGCAGCAGCATGAGAAGCTTTTCCATAGTATTTCACAGTCACACTAGGAAATAAAAGGCATTGCTTATTTGTTTCTCATTCACTGAAAAAAAAAAAAAATCTTTGAAATGAAAAATGTCCTTTTGTTCCCACAAATATATGTTATTTAAATTTTGGTCAGCATAACACCAAACAATTTACCTGGCACTCGACTGTTGCATAGATAAACTATCTTTGAGTGCAAAAAAAACCTGAAAGACTTCTAGAAAAGCAGCAGAATGGAATGATACCAAGAGCCAGTCAGGCAAGGGAGCGACTGGTGACATCATTATGTAGCCTTTTCCTGAAAAGTACACATTTCACATATTAATTAAATTTCTCCTCTGCTTTTTTTATACTGCCTGACTCTTCTGAGACTTTAAGTTAAAAACACTCTTCTCAGAGGGTACCAAACCTTTTTCTCTGATTCAAAACTGGAAGTTGAGCGTCCTAATTCTTGTCAAATAAACTGTGTACAATATCTAAGATAGCAAAAGCACGTAAGACCACATATAACCCATGTCTAAAAAACAAAAGTCAAGTTTTATGAGTATGGAAAAGCACAGCCTATTGTAAAATACACATTATTATACCACAGCAAGGATCTTCTCTTCTTGCACCCTTCTAAAAAGGTGGCAGAAAGGCTTGCAACAAGGAGGAAATCTAATGCAAAGGCAATCCTCCAACTTCACAGAAGTCATAAAATATTGCACCTTAACATATCCAGTAAAAATTAATGCTTTGCTTCATCTGAGGGCCACTAATATTAGCTTTACAAAGTAACTTAGTATTTTAGACTGTTTATGAGAACTGTTTACAAAAGAGGAAAACATTAAATACTGACATCTACATATATGGTCTCACTATTTATAAAATACACAAATCAATCTGTACTCCATATCCACTCCTTTATAGAAAAAACTCAATCTTCAAGCGTTCCTCCCACCCCAAGACACACAACCTGTCTCTTATCCAGCCTAACTTGCTTGTCCCTCTGTCTTGCACAAATGCCAACTCAACCAGTTATCCTGAAGTGACCCCTTGTGCTCAGAACCATGCCACAGCTGCAAGTTAACACCAGCCCTTAAACTCTGGAAGGAAAAGAGGGACACAATGCAGTGTACTGTTGCAACAGGAAACATCTCTTACTGCTCCTGCAACCCAAATTAGGCTTGCCTTTTTCTATCCCCACTGATCTTCCAAGACAATCACAGAACCCATTCTCTAGACTAGGAATTTTATTTAAAATTTCTTATCATTAAGAAATGTAAGAAACTTGTCCATTAATATCCCAAATATTAGACTGCAACCCCTCAAATCAACTCACAAAGATCCCTGGACATTCTCAAAAAAATAGAAAGAAGGCAAAGTACAGCAGAAAGTCATGCTGCAGTACTCTCTTCCAGAAAGAACATGTGTTTCTTATTAAAAGAAATTCTTTCAGCATTCCTTTACTTGTACTTTTGCTACACAAATGTCACAGACACTCAGAAAAACCCAAGAGATTTTGCAGAATAATAACACCCTAAGCCAGTTTAAGAATACCAGCAGAAGAATGTGGATCCTGTTTGTCCAACAATAAATAGGCTGATTAAGTGAAGAGTAATTGAGTAAGAATCAGCAAACTTTGGCATGTATCCACCACTTATCCCAATATGTTAATCTTATTTCAGGCACAAGCCAGTTTTCAGAACTGCAGACACAGAAATAGTAGCAACTTAGTGAACTCCAGTCCTTAAACTCCCTGCCAACAAGCAAAGACCAATGAAAATTAGAAAAGCTGTCTGTCTACCTTTGAAACCTCACAATTACATAAAATATAACAAACTCAGCATTTCAAGCTTTTGGAGGTAATAAGTTGTTTCACTCAGCACTTCAATTCCATGCCTCCTCCATGTTCAAGGGTTTAAAGGCTATCTAGGACTTGCATCCTATTGCAGACTCTGACCTCTGAAAAGAGATTTCCAAACCTTACTGTATCAAACTCAAAAGGCTATTGCAAGCAGAAAGACAGAACTATCACTGAAAACTACATCTTGAAGATTATAATATGGTCCTAAGGTAAAGCAAAGGCAAGTTGGGCTAAGTCTTGAAGGAAGGTACAACAACCAGTTAAGACTCTTTAGAAAAAACACGAGGAAGGAAAGTAGCAGAGAACTGGCCAGGTGATGAAAATTAACCCTGTCTGTTTTACCATGTAACTTGGCATTTACAGAAGCAAATTATCCACTGGAAACAGCCCTGGTAAAAGCAAAATGGTCAGTAATATCAAGCATATCAGAGCTAGACAATAGCACAAACAATCTGAAAACAGTTCCCAGTACAAGTCATAAATGACTGGAAAATTACTTATTTAAATAAATCAGAATTTAGTCTGAAACAGTCAAATGTAATACTTGCAAAAGCTTTTGCACTGGAGGGAGTTCACTAGTGGAGACTCTGCAAGGTAAGACCCTCTGGCATCAGGAATCACATAAAAATAGAAGAATGTGACATAAAACATAGGAAAAAAACCTGCTGGCAGACTACTGCTGGGACACTGTGGAAACAGACATTTACAACACCAAAGGAAGAACAGCATGGCCTTGCAGACTGGCAGAGAAAGAAAAGAATGAAGCTCCAAAGCACTTTTTAAAAATCATGTACTTAAAGACCAAGCAATTGCCTAAGAGTTGATTGCTTGAAAATGGCTGAAGAGAAGTCTCACACGTGCCAGCTGTCTCCAAAATTGTAAGGAAACACTATGGTCCTTGCAGAAGCTGAGTAAGATCTAAGGCAATTGCACCTCATGTAGTGTGTACAATTTTAGGGATGCACATCCAGCAAGGTGTACTTTAAGGCAAGCCAAGTGACTCAAAGCTCAAGTGAGCCAGTGCTGTCTCTGAACATCAGGGCCAATCAAAAGAAGACAAGATAAAATTTTCAAAGAGTTATATGGCTGGCAGAAAAGGCAGCTGTGTAGGGTAGGACTGTTGTCCATCCTGACACTGGGGGCAAACACGAAGGAAAGACAGGTACTACTATGGATCAAAACCAAAAAGTTGATGTGAGAGTTAATACACACAACACGGCTCTGACTAAATTTAGTATGGAAGTTACTACTGATCCAAAGTTCAGTCAGGCTTAGCTGGCCAGTTATTTTCAAACGGAGGAAGGCAAACCTTCCAAACTGATTAAAAATGCATAGAGAACCACGTAACTGGCATCCAGGAAAGCATAAAACAATGACCCTTGAGACCCTGCAGTTGTATCTTTAAATTCTACTTCAACAGATGGCAGGATTTCTTCAAAAGAAACGCTTAGAACCATTATAACAAAAGATGGATTTTTGGGATATGTGGAAGATTATCTCAGATCAGTCAGGGATTTGAGCACTAGGCTGAACACAGCACTTTGGAAGAATGGCTCCGAGTGCCATTCCCTAACACTAACCTGGCTCCTTAGCTGACAGCAGACACCTTTGTCTGATGGGCACCTGCAAGGCTCCGAGTTCAGCCACTGCTAAAGCCAGCCCCCTTCTCAGGAAGGGGACAAAAAGCTAATAACAAACCATCTCTTTGCACCTGAACCCACGCACTCACTCATGCTCGGCCACGTCGGGCAGGTAAGCAGCGTTTTCTTGCGAGGGGTGCGCCATGAAAACCACATCCAGGCCATCGAACGCCCCAGCCTTGATGAGGTCTATTTTGCCTCCTCCTTGCTCTTCCGCGGGGGTCCCCAGCACGGTGATCTGCAGCACAAAGGCACGGAGAGAGTCAGGGGCTGTCAGGGAGCGCCCACCACCGCTCCCCCGGGAGGGCTCGCACCTGCACGGCCACGGGCTCCGCCAGGCTCTCCAGGGCGGCCTTCAGCGCCAGCGCGGCGGCGGCGCCCACCTCGGCGATGAGGTTGTGGCCGCAGGCGTGCCCCAGCCCGGGCAGCGCGTCGTACTCGCAGAGGAAGGCGAGGCGGAGCGGGTCCTGCGGGGCCGCCGTGCCCCAGTCGGCGCGGAAAGCGGTGCCGAGCTTGTAGCGCGGCTGCACGGCCCAGGCGGCGCCGGGTAGGTCCCCGCCGGAGAAGAAGCGGGTCAGGGCGTCGTGCGCCTGGTGCTCCGCGTACGCCAGCTCGGGACGACTCCAGATGTCGCGGCTCAGCGCGCCCAGACGCGCAGCGTTCAGATCCACGCTCTCGCACGCTCGCTGCTTCAGCGCCTCCAGCGCGGCGGCGGCGGGGCCGCTCTCCGGCGGCTCTTGCGGCTTCATGAGGCCTCGGGAGCACCGGTCCTCAGCCGAGTCGCACCAACCGCCCGCACCTGCCCTCCGGCGCGACACCTGCGCTGTTCCCCCTTTTATCGCCTCTCTTCGCCGCGAGGCACGGCGGGAAATGTAGTTCCCAATCACGGCCTGGCCTGCAGGCGGCGCCCAGCCGGAACTCCCCGCCCCAGCGTGCCTGGCGCGGCCCTTAGCCAGCCGGCGGAGGTTCGGGGGCCCGCCCGCAGCCCGTGCCGGCTGCGCTGCCGGGGCCGCTCACTCAGGCCCCCACCCGCGGGATCGCGGAGGGAATCGGAAGGGTAACGGTGGGAAACTGATAGTTTGAAGTAAAGACAGTACCATAGGGAAAGCAAAAGCCATCTACACAAGCAAAGCAAGGAATGAATTCCCTGCTTCCCATGGGCAGGTGGGTGCTCAGCCATGCCCAGGAGAGCAGGGCCCCATCACACCTCAGGGTCATTTGGGAACACAAACGCCATCGCTGCAAACGTCCTCCCCTTCCTCCTTCCTCCTGCCTTATGTACCGAGTGTGATGTTCCATGGTCTGGAATGTCCCTGTGGTCAGTGGGGTCACCTGTCCGGGTCACCTGTGTCTCCTCCCAAGCTCCCCCAGCCTGGCAGCAGAGAAATCAGGAAAGGCCTTGGCTCTGTGTAAGCCCTGCCCAGCAATAACAAAAGCATCTCCACATCATCATCACTCTGTTCAGCACAAATCTAAAACACAGTCCCGTGCCAGCCATTGTGAAGAAAATTAACTCCACACCAGCCAAAACCAGCATAAAATATTAGAAAAATAAATTACGTGTTGGAAGAATTGCCTTGTTAAACTTTTGGGCTTGGTGTGCTTCAGTGATCTCAGATCTGATGGGGAGAGGGTGGTGTTAAAAAAGCTTGGAAAGAAGGATGTCCTGCTGATAGTGGGTCAAAAGAATGCAGAATTTCCAGACCACAAGGACATTTGGCAGAGCTCCTACGATAAGGAAGAAACTAACAAAGCCAATTCAGCGACTGTGCTGAAATCAGCTCCAACTGGGTGAAATGTAATTCTGGCAGAGGGAGATTGTAACCACCAACTCATGGCCCCCTGACTCAAAAGAAGGGGAAGACTGAGTATGTGTACTAATTAACACAAGAAGAGAGGGACTCACTTTACCAATAAAAAATAGAACACTAAGTAGTAGGAGAACTATGTAACTTGTAGCCAAGGAACAATCATGCCTTTGCTAAAATGTGTAAGGAGTGAAATCTTTTGATAGTGGATTTGCCACCCAGCATGCCTTTCTTTGCAGAACTGTAAATAAATAGCTGACTCTGAGTGTGGATTGGCCTCTCTTACACTGGGTGTAAGAACCTAATTTGGCACAACATGCTGATGGAACACATGCCTTGTTACATACATGTGTTGCCATCAAAACACCCAGAGGTTGCATTCATGTGCTGTGGCTCTTCTGGGCTTGGAAACACCCTGTCTTCTTTGACCTCTTAATTTTTTTTTTTTCCAACCAGGATTCCTGTTTGTCTGGATTTGGGTTAGATCTTTACATTTCTCTGGGATTTCTGCAGTCCAGGCCTGTGAGAGCCAGCTGGTCAGGAGTTTTAGATACAGCTACATAGCAAGAAACCTGCCTATTGAGCCAACCCATAGCTGACAAAAATTGAAGTCAACAGCATGAAAATGATAAATTCTGGGTTTTGGGGGTTTTTTTCCTTTATTCATTTATCCACTGTATTCTTTCTCCACAACTTTTCTTTCAGCTGGAGAGGTGCTTTGGTGTGCTGAACTGCAGGATCCCCCTCTCCACAGAAGATGAGGAAGGTTCTTTTCCTAGTGACATCCAAACCCTGCAGGACTCTTGGTCTCTCCAAGAAGAGCTCAGGCTCCCATGCCTTACATTTGTCATGAGCTATTTTTACCCTTGGAACACACTACAAGTATGTTGACAAGTACTATGGTTATGGTCAGTTCTTTCCTCCACCCCCAAATTCTTCCAAGTGGAATAAAGCCATCAGCCCCAAAACGTGCTGAACTTAGTTTGAACTCTGGACAAATGATGAACTATCCTTATGAATACATGCAGTAAGTATTTGTCAGCAGCTGAGGGGGCACATACTCAGCAGAGGGTCAAATAATTCAGATCTGTTTCTCAAGGGATTTTTAGGGCTGAAGCCCTTTGGAACAGGCAGAATGTTCCAGAGCAAAGTGCCAGGCCAGCATTCTTTAGGAACAATCACTCTAGGCATACATCAAACTCAATCACTCTTGCACTCATGGAAAAAGCTGGCTCCCACTTTAAGTTTTAGTGAGAAGGGGGAAAAAAAACCCCTCATGTATGTTTTCTTCCCAAATACCTGATTCCTTGAGGCACTACTGT
Organism: Zonotrichia leucophrys gambelii; assembly: GCF_028769735.1. Lineage (NCBI taxonomy): Eukaryota > Metazoa > Chordata > Aves > Passeriformes > Passerellidae > Zonotrichia > Zonotrichia leucophrys. The sequence goes on along the minus strand of NC_088172.1, from coordinate 17,861,351 downwards.
TCACTATATAGTTTTGTATTTCTTCAATAAAAACACAGGTTCCTGTTGGACCTGCACAGATTCATTGAGGACACTCCAGAGCTTCACATACCTGATCAGTGTGTGGCATTCCAGCTGGGAATGCTGAGCCTCAGAGCCACAGCTAACAGGAATGGTGAGGTTTGGCCACAGAGCACATTGTTCTGTGGCAGCTGCCTCCAAACAAGCTGGCTGCTGGCTGCTTGTTTGGAGGGCTGAAGAAGGAGTAGAGAGTGCACATGAATGCCAGCATCTGAAAGTGGGACAAAATTAGCACTGGCTCCTCCAGGAAAATTCACCACTCATGGGGAACAGCTAAATTACTTTTAGGGATTATGTTATCTGCTCACATCTTGAGGTTTTCCTTTCCAGCTGAGATCTCAGATAATCAGAGGGTTGAATTACTAATGCAACCACTGTCTCATTTGCTTGAAGTTAACCTTTAGAATACAGTTGGAATCCTCTTTGTCTGCTGTGAGGATTTGTGAAGCATGCAGCACTAAGCCAATAATTTTAGAAATTTCAGCATTACAGAGTTTATGCCAGCTTGAGAGTTCCAATTTGCATGTTTGAAAAGGGGCAATATGTATCATAATGAGTGTTAACATCAGTTAATACTGGGTATGTTTGTTATTTTGGTATGTTCCACTTCACAACCCCAGATATTTTGCACAATTTGTGTACAACCTGAAAGTGTGGTTCCTTGGGAGGGACTTGCTGACCAGAGAGTTTCCCTCCATACCTCCTGGAATGTGCTCCTGCTGCTACTTCTCCTGTGTTCTCCTGTGTTGTCTTCAATGAGCTAGTTCAGTCATTAAAAATCTGCTTAGAAAAGAAAAATGGATATTTTTCATGAAACAGTTTTGCAAGACACACAATAGATCTCTGCTTCCAAAAGTTCACAGTTCCATCATGATTTTCCCTCATCCAGCCAAGAATTTGTGCCACTCACTAGGCTGCCTTTGGTATTTGCAGGACCTTTACCTGAGCTGATGCAATTCACTAAAATGGCACAAAAAAGGCTTGTTCAAAAAGTTTGGTAATTTTCTGTTGGTTTAGTGAGTTACATTGGGCAAAGGTCCATGAAGAGCCAGGACAAGGAAGCTGTAGTGAGACTAGATGTGTGGAAGCCTGAGCTGCTCAGCCACCCTGATAAATCCTACCCTGAGAGAGCTGCTGGGAGCATCACTGTCAAGGACAGCCTACAGAACTAAAAATAAACATAGCTGCAACACGTATTAAAGCAAAGTAGGGGGCTTGGTTGTGAGCAAAGCCTTCACATAAGCTGAAGACTAAGCAAGGCCACAAGAAATTTTAATCTGGCACAATAAAAACAGTGCTGTGATTCCTGAAATCAGTCCAGTTCAGGAAAGAGAAAGGAAAGGGTGTAAAGTTCTTTTATTCATAAGAAACAGATGCCTGTTAATGAGACTTTCATTCCTTTTAATAAATTCACTCCCATTCTTGTTCATATTCTGTTGTTTGTGTGGAAGAACCACTGGATATTTTCCCCAGAGATGGGATGGTACCTTTCAAATTAGCAATAATTTTCTTGCTCCTTATATTAGAAAATTTCAGGTCTCAGTTACTACATTATCATATATTTTCTTCTGATTTAGGACAAGGCATCAGTCTTTTAACCTTTTATGCTGATTTGAAAATTCATTGAATATCTTCAAGAGGAAGAAAACATTTATATTCAGTACCTTTGTTTGCTATGGGTTGTACCTTGGGTCATGATTACAGAAATATTTTATTATAGTCAATCTAAATTATAAGTCAAGAAAATGAAAAACATATAACCATAACATGCTGTTTTCTAAGACAGAGGAAAAATACTGGTCCATTTTTTTTAAAAAAGGTAAAAAATACTATTATGATATTTTGATTGTGCTAAACAAATTGTAATGGAGCATTAGACTGTTTAAAATACTGTTACTATATAGAGGAAAAACCCTGGAAACATTTCTTTGGAAAAAGCAAGAATTGTACATATATTTGTTCATAAATAAACAAGAACAAACCTCACAGCTGCTAATTCAATTCATATTCCTGGAATCAGCCTGTAAACAAATGCTTGTATTTTTGTTTTGGAGGGTGGATGAAGTTCAGTAGCTTTCCATTGGTCTAAAAGAAGGAACATCTGTTGTGGCCATAAAAAACTGGATGATCAAGTTTACCACATCCCACATTAGCAACATTCGGCATTGAGGTTGAAATCCTGATCACACTGAACTCGGTGAAAGTTTTGCTGGTAAATTCTGGGTGGCCTGGATTTCAAGCCAAACTCCAAAGCTTTAAAAACAAGAGCACAGTGAGTATTAAAAACAAAAGTAGGCTGCTGCTGTGTGTAGGAGCTGTACACTGACCTGCCTAAGATAACATTCCAGCCTGGTCTACAAATAGCTTTATATTAGGCAGTACATATCATGACGTACAATGCTACAACAGTGAATCCTATGTTTAAAAAGAAAGCATGGTAAGGGCTTCCTTGGTCAGATCACAGTATCAACACAGAGCAGAGAATTTTTAGGAACTCAGGAAGATAAACAGCTTGAGTCACTGAAGCATACTGTCTTTTTTAACCATTATTGGATCAGGGATGCCACTACACATCTTATACATTTCTTATTAAGGGAAAATAATGCAGGGTAGGTGGGTTCAGAAGAGTGAAATCTTCTCCCTGTAGACATCTCATTGCCACCACTTAAGAGTTAAACACAGTGAAGTCAAAAATTCAGAGCAGACTGAAACAGAAAACATGAGCTTATTGTTCCCTCTTAATGTCTGGTTACATCACATGTCCAATACTCAGAATTAAATCTGAAACCCCTCACATGGCATGTTTTATTAGCTATTTGATTTAGTGGGTAAGGCCTCACCATTGGCCCAAGTGCTGTGAGCCTGTGGCAGAAAGGTGAGGGACGCGCTTGGAGCTCAGGCTCCCTCTGCGAGAAGGCAGCTGTGGCTCTTTGCTGCTGCCCCCAGCTCTTTGTGCCTGCCCCAGCTCCGGTGGCAGAATGAGACACAATTGCTTCTGAGCTGTTTCAGTGCAAAGTCCAAAAGCTTAGTTCAAGCTGCCCCCACGCCCCTTGGCATTTTATGCTTTAAACACTGGATTTTATCTTGAAGCAGCTTGGAGTTATCTGTGTTCTCAGTCTGCTGACTCCACCATGTGGGTGGTATCCTCTGGGAGACAGGCAATAATATTTTAAACTGACACAGTTATTTTCAAAACAATCACTTTCATGCATCATTAGCCACAGAGGCTAGCGTAAGCTTTGCCAGCTTTAGACTGGTTTAACAAATAGTACTTTTCTATCTGATGCAGATTTTCATTTGCACTCTGAAAGCTGCAAGAATGCAGCAAGGGATCAGCTGTAGAGATGTAGCTATTTTTGCCTTTTTTTTTTCCCAGCTGGGGTGAGATTGTTTTAACAAGGAACATCAGTTAACTCCAAGAGAAGTTCAAAAATTTCCTGACTTAAACATTGCCAATTAGAGCTAGATAAACTTAAATTTCTTTCTTTGGTTTGTCTCTCTGAAGAGTTATATAAAACTTATCAGCTACTATGAGGCTCTTAGAAGTATGCACAGCATAATGTAAACAGGGAATTAAATTACTGATATCCAAGACTCTTAACACACAAACTTACTGCTTGCTTTCTCTTTCATACTCAAATTTTACTTTTGTAACAGCAAGAAAAATGTCAAATATCAGAGATCTTACCTCAGCAGAAAACACCTTTGAGTCCTCACTCCTCCAATAAACTATGCTCTTTTGTTTCTTACACTGTTACATATTCATATGTATTTTAATCTGTGATATGGTAATTATTTCACATTATACTAAAGGTCAATTGTTATATTTGTATAATTTCTGTAGTAGCAGCATCATCCCAGTCATATTGCTATCCCAGTTTGAAAAGGTATGTGATGAAAGCAGTCTGATGATGTATGTGTTTCTTCAAAACACTTGATGCTAAATCAGCTCCATTACTGACAATTATAAACTTTTTTTTGTTTTATTTAAGTATTACTTTTTTTAATATTATTGTTGTAGCTTAGATGCTTAGTTCCTTTCTTCCTGTAAGAGGCAGATTTTTCTGTTTTAATGGCAGATAAATTCAATGCTTCATTTCATAGCATTGATGCCTTAAAGACCTATAAGTAAAACAACATACTTTCAAGACAATATTAGTATAGGAGGTAATATAAAGGCTGGTAATAAATAGGTAATATAAAGGAGGTAATATAAAGGTCTTTATTGGAGTCTCTAAGGGATGGCTATGGAAAACTGCCCACCCTGCACAGGGTGAATACAGTTTTATAAATTTAGTAGATTAGCATAATTGACAAGAATCCCCAGTTAGAAGCACAAGCGATGAAATAATCACTCCCTTTTGGTTCCACCTCTTCTGTAGCCCTCCCTTTAAATAGGAACTAAACTTTGTTTATGAAAATGTGTCTTGAAGAGCTCGTTTCAACCTTGGCTCCCAGGAAGAATCCAGATGGGATAAGGGCCTTGGACCCCTCAGGGCCTGGAGCCTCTGGAAGGTGTTTTGTCTTTCTGCCTGTCAGGGTGGGGGATAGTACGGGAGCTAGCTAGGAATTATATACAACAATAATCTACAGAGCTATGAATATATATATATAAGAAATATAAAAGCCAAAATCATTCTGGCAGCATGAGTTACTAACTGGGCAACAAACACTAACAGCCCAGAATGGAAGGAAAAACTGATGATAAGATCATAAGTGGAAAGCTTAAGTCTCTGTGGCTGCCAGCTCCTCCTGAAGGCCTGAGGTACCTCAGCTTTGGGAGGAGAGGAGCCTGGCAATGAGCAGGGACTGCAGCTTTCCCACTGTACGTGTGCTGGCTGACTCACACACCACAGCACAGAAAACAACCACACAGAAAACAGGTAGGTGCGCTATGGCCACAAACTGCAGCCACTCTGTCCATCACTGTTAACTGCCCCCACTACCTCTCCAAGAGAGTTAATCCATCCCTGTGCGCACAAGACCAAATGTTTTCCCTGTTAAATCCTGATTGAGCTGAAACAAAGTCAAAAATTGTTACATAATTCTCCACACATTTAATTACTTCTCTTAGCTCCCAGTTTAAAAATGGTTAGTAACAATTTTCATATTTGCAAATGTAAGTGAAAAATGAAATCTAGACTGTGTTAAAATTTTCAAAGTAATGAAAAAAATCTTATCTTTCCTAATGTTAAAATGGCCCTTTAGTTGTGCCACTAGTTATTTACATCCTATGCTGTTAGAAATAATTTAATTTTGCTATTGATTCAAACAGAACCACAGTTAGGTCCTAGCTCTTTTATTCCCTTGGAGGAAGAAAGTACTTTGCAGCTCTTAAAGTTCTTTGTTTTTAGTACAGTGAGCCTTTGAAGGATTACAGCTGCTTGTTCACAGCCAGTATGTATTTCTGAGTTAAACAGACAGAAGATGACTGCTCAACTCAAACAATTCAATATACAATTTTCTCTTTTTAAATTTATATTTAAATATAGATGGACATTTTCTTCTCACAAAATTTATGTAAAAGCCTCTAGTTTGTTTCATATGAATATACTATTTTGCAGATAGACAGCAAATTTATTATATATTTGCAATCCACAGGAACCTTAAATGGATTACATCTGTTAGACATCAAAAATTACTATTAAATACTTTGTTGTGGATTTAGTGGTGCTGAGGAGCTATTAAGACAGAAAACCAGCAGCTTACTGTGTCTAATTGAAAATCTCTTTACCCTCAAAGCTTTTATGTTATTATTTTTTAAAAATCAGAAGTGTGATATATTGCATAATAATAACAACACTTGTATTAAGTGTTGACATTTTCCATAATACCCTGGGAAATGACATTAAAAATAGTAATTATTTTTGTTCTTGATTAGTATAAATTATGCAAATACAAACTAGCCTTAAGGGTGTTCATTAATAATTATTTGCTTAAGATCTTAATTTCAAAAATTACCTTCAAACCCATACTTTATCTAGTCACAGTGGGAATATACAAAGCAACAACACAGTAGCTATAACTACTATAGCACACAATGATTTCTTAGTCTTTTTTAAAATTTAATTTGTAGTATCACAAATATAAGTAAACACAGCATATGTTTGCACTCACCATGTATACTTCTGCATTTACTGCTGACAAAAAGAGGTTTATGGGTATAGTGACTTTTCAGGTTTGTTGAAATTGATATCAGTTTTCTGGGAAAAAAATAAGGAGATAAGTGGAAAAGGAGAAAAATATATTTTTCTACAGGACTACTCAAAATAATCATATTTCTAATGTACAATACTATGAACTTCGCTAATTTTGTACAGATAACTCGGGAGAGTTGGATTTCTTCAAATCAATGTAACACATGTGCAGAACTTTACCAGAGTTTCAGGGTCATTTTGAACTTGTGCAGTCATCACTGTGAAATAAAACAAATATGTTTTTGTATTTTTAAAATTCAAGGGAAAAAAGGCATCCAGTACATCCAGAAACCTGTAAACAAGAACTGACAATTGCAAATAGTGGAGGTCAAGCTGTGTTACTGAACAAGCTAGTCCAATCCATTTTGGTTTCCACTAATGGTTAAGATGATTTTGAGGTGAAGTCATTCATTGCCCAGTGACGTCTGGCAGACTTAGGTAATGTGTTCTAGTTGTTTCTAGCCCAAGAGGGCTTGATCTGTAGCTACCTCAGCCTGTTTGTTGTTGCCTACACTTAAGCTGTTCATTTTTAAAGCACATTTTAGAGAAACTGAGCTGCAGTTTGTTGGGATGCTTTACTAAAATCCAGTTAGTAGCAAGGTGGTCAGGGCCAGTTCCTGTAATTAAAAACCCATCTCCTACATGCTCAGGCACAATGTTCATGTACCAATGTCTGTAGAATGTTTTATGTATGTTCTATATGACATGTATGTGAGCTCCTTGCTCCTTACCAATGCTGCTTACTGTACCACATGCCAAGGATATTTGTTGGGAGTTGTGTGCCATGCCAGCGTGGCACCCATGTGGACATGTGTCTTTCCAGAAATCTTCCTGTGGATAAATTGAATGTCATTACTTGAAATCAGGAGCACTAGTGTTTTGGACTTTTTAAAAATCATCACAATGAACAGGCACGTGACAGAGTCCTGAGAATGCTGTGCAAGGAACTTAAAGACAACTGTGGATGTGAAATACTCTTCAATTCACATACCCACAGTTAGAGAATAAGAGAAGCAAATTTAACTACAGCCTGAAAACACCTACTATGTGCCTATCTGAGGACTGACTGCTTTCCTAAGCTTTCAACAAGGCTGCTGGAGAAGCAGAAAGCAGGTGGACATGAGCACCTCTTTGTTGAAAGCTCTGTTGTCCAGGATTCACCATCAGCAAAAAAAACCAGGCCCTTCTTGTTGTGTTCCCTTCCCTCTCAGCCATACTCACCTCTAGTATATTACTTCAAGACCTGCACTCCTTTGCATTATGTGATTGAACAAGCTGTTGTGATTAGCAGTCTCAGTACATCCAGCAGCTAGGTAGAGCAACAGGGTATTAAAAATACATGTTAAACTGCAGGAGACCACAGGGAACCTGGGAACCTCCGTGGGTTTTAAGTGTCAACAGATGGCACGGCATGACCTACTTTGGAATAAATAAATTAAAGAAGAAGGGGTGAAGTTGCTCTGTCAAGAAGTGTCTGTGCTGGTACTGGGAAGCTGCAGAGCTGCAGCGCTCAGGGGACCAACAATGGGGTGTGTGGAGGCTGCCAGCTGACTTTGCAGCCCAGGCATCATTAGTATGTGTTGGCTGTTCAGTAGCCTACTCAATATGTGCTGGTAATATTAATCTGGGTTTCCTAGCAGCAGGTGCCTCTATCATAAGATTTTCTAGCCTGATTACTTTGCAGATTGGCAGAAAGTCCAAGGTTTGAGTGACTCAAAATAGCAAAATTAAATTTCCAGCCCTAGCAATGTTTCTTCTGGAGTCAAACTGGGTACTGATTCTATAGTATCACCTTTTACTTTTAAAGGATGCTTACAAAAAAAGACTTCATTCTCCAAAGAAAAGAATACAGCCCAGTATTTTCAATAAGCACCACACATATAAAAACAATTGTCAGATTTTTCAAGTCTCCTCTTATATTTACTTTAAGGTATACACCATCTATTATTACTACTGCTAATTTCAATGGGAACATGAATCTTGTTATTTCTATAGCATCAAGGTGTCCTCACTCTCCTCATCAGCTATTTTATAAATTTCACCTATCTTCATTATTGTATCCAGCCTTTTCCAGAATGTTCCTTTAAAAAGGAGCATATAAATCCTTCTAAAAGTATAAAGAAAAAAAACCAAACAAACTGGAGAACATTGTCTGTTGTGAGAAACAGTGTGCAGACAGGTCAGATGCTTCACTGAGCTCTGCTTGTGGAGTAACATGGATGTGAACCTCACAGTTCCAGCATGTATTCACTTGATTTTATGGACAGTTAATGCAAAACTGCTATTTGCTACCTGGCAAAGAGAATGAGCTATCTTAAGCCCACTGTGCACCCTGTTTGTAGAACAATATAACCAATTAATTATGCAGTATGGATAACTTGAGTTTTTTTAATCTGTTCAAATTTTTACAAATTAAATGCATGTAAACATTCAGTTCAGTTATGAATACAATGTGTGTTCTTGGCATCCTGCTTGTAACATAAGGATATGCTTTCCCACCAATCTGGGACAAATCCTCCCAAGGGACACTAGACCAAATAACCATTTGATTTTAGATGACAGTTGAAGAAGGAAAACATTTTACACAAAACCCATTATGATTTTTTTAATCTGCTTATTCTTTTAATCCTGTTCATTCTTAAACATTTTAAATCTTTCAGCCCTTTTAACTCAATATACAGGTAACAGGGACAGATTGATTTTAAAGCTTTTCCAACTTGTTAGCATTATGGAGATATATTTATACTCTCTGACAGGGAGAATCCTGTATGACAGGGAAAGGCTGAGGGCATTCAGCCATCCACCCCTCTGCCAGGCTCCATTTCAGATGGTCAGAATTGGCCCTGGGTAACCTGGCCTGACCTGGCAGCCGCCCCTGCTGTGAGCAGGAGGCAGGACCAGAAGACTCCTGAGGTTCCTTCCGGCCTGCATTACCTTATGCTCAGGTTTTGGGAGCTACTGGTTACATTGGAGTTTAATACTTTTAATATGGTGAATCTTAGCAAAGCAATTTTTCTGGAGTGCCAGATGAATTTTCCAAACCTCCAAATGTGCAGATACACCTGCAGCTCTCCCCGTGGTGTGGGTATTCAGTTTACATGAGAAACATCTCAGATACCTCACCTTGGAGCCACACACCTGCCTTGAAAGAGAAGAAGAAATTGTTATAACTCATTGATATCCTCAAAATATACATCTCACTTCCTACAAGAGCTGTGACATGTCTTTCTGCTCCTTCACTTAATACATGCCATGGAGGTCCCAGGGAGGCACACTGGCACTGCAACCACCTCATGCCATGCACAGACCTTCCCATCAAGCAGGCACAAATCCTTGCTGCCCTCCCATGGCAGCAGATCTGATGTGACCTCTTTGGCTGGGGAGGATTAGAGACCATCAAATCGATGGCCTGCAGCACACAACATGTTTCTTCCTGCCTCAAAAGGATGCACAAACACCCTTTGGATGAGGTTCCTACACATCATTGAGGTGATTGTGTAGGAACAACACACCCTTCTCACAAGGCAGGTCTCACCCTAGTCCATGGGGTGACCACCATCCATCACATTTGCTTCCTTCGTGCCCTTAGTGGGATACACGTAAGAGGAATGAAAATTATGAAGGTGTATAGAGTTTGTGGGGGAATTATTAGTAACTTCATGGCTAGTGTGCAAACATGGACCTTTGTTCAGTACCTGCTCAGTTTTGTTTAGAATTGTCACATCACTAAGTCCACTCACTAACAGAAAAAAATGACCATGACTGTAACTGTCTGTAGAGTCAGGTCTTAGGCCCATGGTGACATTTTCTGTGACTGATTTCATTTGTTGTGCATGTTTGTACTTACTTTTTCTCTCCCAGTACTTTGAATGTCCTCTTCTTGGTAATGCAGAAGTGCTGCTGTCTGACAGGAGACCCACACTTAGTTAAAAAGCTAAAGAATGAGAACTGTCCAGACATGTGGTAAATGTTCCAGCATGAAGTGAACTTTATCCCATTATTATGAAGGACTAAATCATTAATGAAGCTTTATTTAGCTTCCTGGTCAGGATGTCCCTACATTTTCATCTGTTACATATCTCATTTGCTTTTATCTCCTCCAGATTCTGTGCTTAGACAGGAATACTCAGTTTACATGTAGAATATAGAATATAGAAATATAGAATATAGAAAAGTTCTTATGAAAGTACTTTGAACAAAGGTCTAGATTCACAAAAACCTGCCAGCACCATTTTTTTTTTGAGGAGATCGTACAGATAATGTTGTCTTATAAATGTTTTCTTCTATTTATTCTGCTGATGATATCATCCAATTCACAGCAATATTTTTTATTCTTCACATGACTAATTTGGTAGCGCAAATCCAGAGCTGTCAGAAATCTGAATGCAAAGAAACTATTCTTAAAAATGAAAAAGTATTGTGAGGTATCTAGATGTAAGACCAAGCAATATATATGAACACTGTTTATAGAATTGACAAGACAGATTAAGGATGCATGACTAAGGTGTAATTTCTGCTATAAAAAATACTTTAGTTTTTCTGAAGAAGTGCTGTAATAATAGTCTGTAGGGTTTGCCTGCCAGAGAATAGGTGACACTTTGACACTTCTACAGCTGAGACTTGAGAACTGAGATGGCAGTCTCAGTTCCACTCCAGATCATTTCCAAGATGCTGTATATTAACAGGGTAATCAAGGACAAAGTCACAGTCTGAGTCATTACAGGAAAGGCCAAAGGATGTGGAAACATCGGTGTCAAGCTCCCAGAAAAGGTCCTCAGGTTCAGGAACTGGTATTTCCATTGTCAAGAGAAAATCTGTCCTGGTACAGTGACACTCCAAGACCTCCATTAAATCAGAGTGACTGTTCATGGGAGGAAGCAGAGTAGAAGGAGAACTTCAGTTTCTGATGTTCTGCACCTAGATGCTGTTCAAGTGCCTGTGACATTGAAGTGATGTCGTGAGCACCTCCAGAACACAGCTGAGGCTAAACTGTCAAGTCTTGCAAAACCTAATCAAAAAAATTAATAGCTAACTGAACAAAAGGCCAGGCTGAGTGCGTATGAAATAGGATCCATACTCTGAAGTGCAATTAGCTCATTTGGGTCAGGTGAACAGTTGGATTGGTTTCATGGGGTATTGTTAAAAGACTTAGGTTAATTACAGTGAACGGTGATGCACAGGTAAATTAGACAAGTAATCATCTGGTATCTCATATAGAAATTCTGTTTTAAAAGTATATTCAGTTAAAAGTATTAGGGACATTTTGATAAGCTGTAGTATTTTTTGTTTTATCCTGTGTAGAGGAGGATTTTCAGTTGTGATAATGTATGGCTTTTAGGCTTGTAACTGAAATGTTAAACATTTTACTGGTGTTAGTCATTAAGTATGAGCACAGTCCAAGCATACAATTTGATTGGTTCTAAATTCAGAGTGAGGTGGTATATCATAAATAAATTGTTTTCAACAATTAGGATGCTTTTAATAAAAAAGAAACTTTAAAAGGCCTCCTTCTTTTTTCTTAAATATTTTTGCCAGTTGAGTAATAGCTCTCATTAGCCATGAAATTGCCTGTACATTCATGTAGCAGTGAATCTTTAATTTGTCACTAAATGGGCATCTAGTCTGCAAAATGTACTGCTGAAAAATACTGCTAAAGTTAAAATCCATCAGGCCTGAAAAGTACTGTAACTTATTTACATTTATAAATACTATAATTAATCAAAATAATTAGAAATATTTTTAAAACGGGAAGTTTGAAAGAGAAATGGAAAAGCATTGTATTTTACACTACTATCTAAAAGCTTACAGATTTCTTTGGAAATATATGACTTGATACCTATCTCTTCTATGTTCTGACTGGCTTAGTACTGACAATATGTACCAGCCTAGATAAACTAGTGAAGTTCTGAAAAACAGAGTTATTTATAATCTCCTCTAAACCTGTAAAAATAGTTCCCAGAAATATACATTCCCCTTTTGTTTGCTGGCAGTTAAGTTGAAGCCAGGGTTAGACATATTTTCAGGCCCTTGATTTGTGACATATTCTTCACTGTTTATCCTGTGATAAAAGGACAGGATGGAGAGCAACAATGCACAGTTCTATTTATTGAAATTTCCTCCAAAGTTCATCAGTTTCCAGAAGGAAATGTGATTTTTCTAATTTTTTAAAACCCCAGGGATGCAGTCATTAATATGTCATGAGCTTGTGTTTCACAAAAGACACTATTTCTAGTGTACTTTGTACATGGTGCCAAAAGTGCACTGGATTTTTTCTTTTAGAAATTAAGGTTTCCTGCCTAATCCACTTGTTCTAATCTCCAGCTCCCTTTTTGGTAAAACACCAGCTGAAGAAAAACAAAAATATTAACTATTTTGTTGGTTTTCTTCTATTCCTTTTTGGTTGCTATTCTTTCATTGTTCTGACACACCAGTGCAACGATAATTCAAAAATATTTTTGCCTAATAAATTACTGCCTGCTATTCTCTACAAATAAATACTTTACACTGAGTCACAAATACAGATTGATCTGCTGCTGGCGGTGTTTTCCATCTGCAGAGCCTTTCCCCAAACTGCCTGACGACATCACATAGATTATTCTGACTCACTGTGATCTCACAAACCCCTGCCTAACGCAGGTATTAGTAGCAGCAAATATTAGCAGTGGACATCAACTCGATGAAGCAGCAGAGTAAAGCAGATAGAGAATTTCTAAGAGTGGTTGAGTCTGCCTATGATGAAAAATAAATACAGGGAAGGATTGATTTAATCTGTTTACGTAACTGACTTTAAATTAACTTGCAATTAGGCCCTCACCACGAATTACTCAGTGATTTTACCCTCCAGCTGCCCAACACCAGCATGGTTTCTGGGCGAGGCTGTAATGAAGAGGGATGGGCTACTGCTCCCCAAATGTGTCCTTTGGGGGTTACCCCTGTGGAATGCCAAAGCAAGCCACTAGAGGGAACTCAGCCTATGCCCTACGAGGCCTTGACTCGGGGTTTTCCCTCCTACTCACTCCCTTGGGCCCTAAGCAGAGCACACACGAAGCTATGTGTGTGTGCTTTAGAGACACCTGCGGCAGTGACTCCATCTGTGAAGCAAACGTACCAGTGCTCTTTTGCATCCCATATGCACATGGCACATTTCATCTTTTCTCTCAGTAGTAATGTGGTATTTTAACCTTCTGTGTTAATTCTTTTCTTTCCTTGTCACCACTGTGTCCACCTAGTGTCACTACTCCCTGGAAGTGGACCAAAAAGTTGCTGAATGTGTCCATGGTTACTTTTGTGTGTAAAATGCATTCCCTTACATTTCTGCAATGGAAGTTAAGGAACGGTAGAGGTATGCTAGAGGTCCTTAAAAAGCAATGTCAGGGAGGCTGGATGAAGCTGAGGAAGACAATATGGAGAAAGGTTTCTGTGCCAGCAGAGCTCCTTCCTCTGGTCATCAGGTATCAGCTTCCCACTCCTTCACCTTCTTCAGTATCTCGCTGAAGCCCAGAGGCAAAGCACATCCTTCCCAGTCCCAAGAGCGCTGCCCACATCCCCATCTCAGCAGTGTAAAAAGTGAGCAAAGCCTTTCCTAAGAAAATTGTGACTAAGATGGCATTTGGATCAAGGCTGCAAGACTTTCACCCTTCTCCCACATCTTCACACTGTTTTCCCATAGTATTTGAAAAGTAGGGCATGTATGTGTTAAAAATCATATAAACATACAACAGTTTGGAAGACTGGAAATAATCAGTTGTAAAAGCAATACAGGTTAAGTCTTCAGTGTTGCCACAGGGGAGAGGACAAAACTAGGCTGTGTTGCCTGTATAGAAGTTTCTGTTTCATTTCAAGGCTATTTAGGGGTGTGGGCTGCCTTCTCACTGAGTTCTGCTTCTGGGGCTGTGGAGGGGAAACCAGAAAACCTGGGTTTTTTTGGAAGGCTGCCTTCTTTAAACATTCTGAAATACACTGATACAGCCATTGAAGCTGGCATGTTTCAGAACATTACTGAGGCTGGTGCCTATGTGATCCAGATGGGGGTCCTAACCTAACTGGGGGTCCTAACCTAACCCCTCCTTTTACCCCAACACTTCCTAAAGACAGAAATGTCAGTGTACCCCAACACTTCCTAAAGACAGAAATTTCAATGTGTATGTTGCTTGTTCATTTTTGTGTACCAGCTATAGCTCTCCAGAGCTTCAGCATGTATTCCCAACAGCATTGTAGTCAGAAAAATAAAAGAAATAAAAATTCATAACTGAAAAATAAAGAGGGAAAATGAAGAGTGTTGAAAATAGGAGTTGAATTGAACTAACAGTGCACAGGCAAAGTTAGTTGATCAGAGTTATCTCTGTGGACAAAGCAATGGCACCTGTGTTACCAGTTTCTCTTTATTAAAGTTAACTTACATGCAGCAAGAAGTCACATGGCTGCTGTGGAATTCAGTCTCAATGGTTATAAATTAGAAAGGCTACCCTTGACCAAAATGAGAGAAAACACAAAGGAGCAATGTAAACTCTTACCTTGAATTGCCTATGACACAAACAGGTCAAAAATGTTTGGCCAACCATGGAACTACCACTGAACACTCCAACAGCCACCATCCTACAGCAGGAGGCTAAGGAGTTTTGGACCTGGACATGTGACAGGCTCTCAGACAGCAGACCCAGCCTAGAAAATTAGATTAAAAGCCTTGGTGCATGAGTGTCAGAGCTGCAGACTGCATTTGCATCTTCCTGTATGTCTCCTGCCAGTGACCAGTCCATGTCAGGCCTCTCAGACTTTCTGATCTCTGAGGAAAGTCTTCTTAAATTCTGATTGTTTGGGGTTTTGAGTTGTGTTTGACAGATAATTCTGTTGTGTCTGTGTGGACCAGTACATCAGTTGTTTCTAGTCCTCCAGGATATCAAGTGAGGTATATTATGGTTATCAAGGCTTGACAGGTCAATTCACATCAGGTTGACAGGAGAAATCTCAAGAGAATCAATGCCTCTTGTAAAAATCTAACTGTCCTCCAGGAAGAGGTACATACTGTCTTGGAGGAATTGTACCCAGAACAGAATAAATGTGGCACACTCAGTTTGATTTTTCAGGTGAAAAAACCTATATGTGTGAACATTTGCCCAGAAGTGAGGGAAACTGAGAACAAGTAAATGCATTTAGGAGGAAATGCAAGAAAAAAGACAGAGCTGTAGTGAAAAGTAAAGAAAACAGTTGGGGAAAGTGATGGGAAGGCTTGAGGTGTTAAGAAGGACTGGCTGGTAGTAACAAAAACTGGATCAGTCACAAATGACACGTTCTGTTCTCCTTGAGGAAGATGTTTTCTCTTGGGAACAACTGGGCTTCTCTCTTTCTTCCAGGATCTAATAAAAGGCTAAAGATAAAGCAAATGTAAACTCAAGGAACTCTGAGGATACTGTGCATGTCCATGGCCCTCTCAGACAGCTGCTGGCTGCAGCATGTTTGTGCAGCAGTGGAGAGCAGCAGCTAATGAGCAGAAACTGATTTATCATCAGCCACCCCACTGCTGGTCATGGGGGGAGGACAGTGGTGTGTATAGATTATATATTGTATCAAAGGATCCAAAAAAAGGATGGAAAAAAGTGTAATATTAATCTTTATTGTGCAAATTACTAAAACTATCACGTAATAAAACTGTGTACCACACAAAACCTAGGTGCATCCTGATTTCTCTCACCAGTCCTATCAACTACAAACATTTCTAAGCAGAACCTTGTATTAACTGCATTTTACATACTATACAGTGAGGTAAGGAAGACTTGCAAATCACACACAAAACAAACCATATATACTGGCAAAGGCAAAACCTGGCTGGACCTCCAGACACTATGGCTCACTTTCTGGGTGAATGAACAGCCTACTGAGGGACCTCAGGCCAGCTAGTTCCCTTCTAGCATGCCTGTATTCCCAGCTGCAAAACATACAGTGGGCTTCTAACATACAGTAATGTACATACTTTATCTGGCTGCTTCTAAAAAACCGTGAAAACCTGAGAGCAGTAAGCACTTGTGCAGCATTTTGTGACACCTGAAGCAGTGCTAACCATTAAGAATGCTGCACCAAAGTGCAATTTCTAGTAATGGACAGTAGGTACTGAGCAGTCAGATAAAACGTCATTTACAAAATCTGCCATCTCACATGGTCATTCTTCAGATGGGCCCAGTCAAGGAGTAGAAGCAAATTGAGTTTCATCTAACCATTAAAATTCCTTAAATTTGCAGTAACATCAACTACCTCAGGAGATAATTTTTTCTTGCAGTATCTTTCCTTCCAACATTAAATAATGGTGACATCTATGCTGCCACTCTCATTTCTTAGTTGACCTTGTTTTTCAGAGTATTTTTTTCTCCCTGTCTCACCATTTTTTCCTTTTTCACTCCTAGTACACAGGAGAAGGTGTACAAAACAATCATCCCTTTTTTATTACTTGCATACAAAGAATATCTAAAATTTGGACAAGATCCATCAATTTATGACTTCATCAATTCTTACAACGACTTATTGCTATTCTAAATAACATGATAACATACAATTTGTGAATATCCTGATGCTAGGAATGAAACTTACAAAAGCTTCATGCTACATACACACAGAAGCAAATTACAGATCTAAAATTACATATCATTTCAAGTAAGGGCACACCTTATTCTTTGTTTGCAGCTATGTCTCTAGGCAGTGAAGGACACAAGAATCAGATGATGAGAGAAACTAGAGGAAAGCCTGACTCTCTATTTTAAGTCCTTTATTAAATGCAGCTCTAGGTCTTGTTTCAGGAAATGAAAAACAAAGTAAATTTTATTTTGATGGCCATTGCCATCACCACTTATAAGGACATTGGCAAATTAAAGGGTTCAAAGGCCTACTTGATGAAAGCACACCGCTTCATTAAAGGAGCAAATGGCATCTTTAATACAAACAGTAATCTCCTCAAAATCTCTTGCTTTATGACCTTAAGAATGGCACAATGGCCACGATGATTACACCACTTCTTGAAATGGATACAGCCATTTACTGAACTACAACAAAAGAGTCAGCAAAGTCTGACTATAAATACGAGAAAAGTCCTGGATCCCCAGACACTTCCTCTTCCAGGTATAATTTAGGGAAATCACACCAGTTTACTCACCACTGGCAACCTACACTGTAAGTGCACGTAACCAGCCTAGTTCTCAAACTGAAGACAAGGGCTTATGGACCACTCAGACTGAGTGGTGCATCTGCCACACACTTGTAGTAATGTCATTAGGCTAATGTTAAATAGAAGTACCAATGCACCATTCCAAGTGAGTCAGGGCTTTGCGAAATCTAAATCTGTTTTCTGGGAGTTGAACAAATGAGATTTTATTACCCCATGGGAAAAAAAGTTAGAGAGAAATGCTGACTTGAACACAGGGGAAGACTCTGCTAGGACATGTTGGTTGTGCAAATTAATTCCTCAGGAAACTTCTTCAAATTCGGCTGAATTGTTGACCTTCCTGCCTTAGTTCTGATAACATTCTACTACACTTTCAGAGCAATCCAGAAAGTTCACACCCTCAAAATTGCTGATAACATTCTATTGCTCAACCTCAGCACTTCGGTCCTTTTATTGGATAATGTATTTCTCCTTAATTGATGGATATGCCCTTCATCTATCTTTTCTAGTGAAACAGCAACTAAATATTTATTTCTCATTATCAAAAATATTTAGCACTGTAGTTCCTGTTCAACAAAGTAACATCAGTTTTTCACAGTAGACGTTTACATTTTACAACTTTACCTCTTACTTACATCATAGCCTCTGTCAGGTAAGAACCAGCCTACTCCTAACAGAAATCCATCTTAGAAATTTCAACAGAAAATAAAATCCCCTTAAAAGTTCAGTCAAGCATATAATATGAAAAAGAATATTTAAGGAACACATTGTAAAATCAAAATTCAAAGAGCACAAGAAGTTGTAGAAGAAAATAAGGAATTTGTTAACCTGCATAATGGAAGCATCAAGGCTTTCCTTCCAGAACCTGAAGAGAACCTACAGGAAAGATGGAGAGAAGACTTTTTACAGGAGCATAGAGGGACAGGACAAAGGGGAATGGCTTCAAACTGAAAGAGAATAGGTTTCGATTAGATATTAGGACTAAGTTCTTTGCTACAAAGGTTGTGAGGTGTTATGAACAAAAATTCGGTTAATATTTTTTTTTGTGAGAAAGAGTTACAAAGAGGCAGCCGGATCTCTGTCCCTGCCAGGGTTCTGAGTGCTTTGTTAATGTAATCACGGGTCATTGTAGCTTATCGCCCCTTTTGTATTAGTAAAAGCCCTGGCTAGGCTGAGGTAATGGCCCTTCCCCGAGGCTGTGCTCTTTTCCTACCATAGTGAAGACACCTGAGAGGGTGGGGGGGGTTATGCAAAGTGACTCCAGGACCAGCATGCTTTTTGGGACCCCGACTCCAAATGCAACGAGAAAACCCTAAAAACAACGAGCCACCTAAGACTTGAGAGACTGGAGTGATGTCTAGACGTGAGGAGCCGATTGCTGATCTTGCAGAGATGCGGAGTCCCTCTCGCCCTGACCACGGGAGTCGTCCCCGGCGGTGAGACTGGGCCGACGAGGCTAAGAAGACCAACATCTGACACGGATACCACATCTTAAAGGTTCTCACGAGGACTGAATTTCCCGGCTCTGCCCCCGGTGGACAGAGCTGCGCATATTCTTCTCCTGTGACTCGCCCTGGGAGACACGATGGGGACTGCAGCCCTGCCGAGCTGCCCAATCCTGAGCCGATCACTTTTAATAAAGGCATTAAAAAGGAGAAGAAGTCTCCTGGCCCTGTTTATTTCATGAGGCACTGGAACAGATTATCCAGAGAAAGCTGGGGATGCCCCATCCCTGGAGGTGCTCTAGGCCAGGTTGGATGGGGCCCTGAGCAGCCTGGTCTAGAGGAGTGTCCCTGCCCATGACAAGGGGGCTGGAACTAGGTGATCTTTAAGGCTCCTTCCAACCCAAGCCATTCTATGATTCTATGACTTCTATGTAGAAAATAAAGGTAAATTTATTTTCAAAATTACAATGAAATATAATCTATAATCTTCAGACTTTATATTATCTATACAGCTTTGTACTTGATTTCAAAACCGTCTAAATAAGAAAAAAATCCTCAAGTGTGACAGTTACCAAATGTTTTATCATGCAAAAGCTTAAAAAAAATCTGAAAATAATTAAAATACAGTTTAAAATTACATGCCTTGGATAAAATATTAATCAGATGGAATTAAATTAAATTTACAGTCTCATATGCAGATTGCTTAAGTATTCAGCAGAATTCAGCAAAATCTCTGCAGAGATCCTGGTATTATACAGTTCAAACGCACACAGGATTTCTGGCTCCTGTTGCATTAGGAGGCAGAAACATTTCAGCCTTGGAGCACCAAGGCAGCCATTATTAATGAAGCTGTGTAATGGGCCGAGCCTTAGCCACGCATGAGAACCCAACAACAGATACCTCTGTGCTCCATGAGAGCTCCATTTCAGGACCATCAACACACTAACATTTAACTGTTTAAAAGTAAGGTGGTAGCTAATTCTCAGTAGATTCCCCTGCAGTTCTGCACAGCATTGCACTAGACTTTCAAACAGAAAGGATTATCTGAAGAGCTAATGTTCAGTTTCCTTAACGACCTCAGAAGATTTAATGAGGTATTTATTTAATTCCTGTACAGCAAACACATGACTAGCTGATAACACATCCACTGATTTTGTTCATTTTCTTCCTTAAAGGCTGGTCACTCCTTAAGCGTCACTCCATAATTTTATATTACACTGCAAACAAACCCGCCAAATATGATACTAATGTTTTGCTGGCTCTGAACTCAAAACTTAAGGGTACATTCATGTAATACAATGGCTCCTCTTCAGGAAACTGGCATAAGGAATCTGTCAAAGTGAAGAAAATCTTGAGAGTGAAAATCCCTGTAAAATGATATTGTAAAAACATAAAAGAAAAAAAGCAGGAAAGTGACAAGTAAGGTGCAGAACATGGTCCTCAAGGATGACTACGTTTCTATTTTCAGCTGGTCATGTGGAAGTGCACGTTGCCCTTAGGCACAATACACAAACCTGTCCACTGTGCAGGAAGGGGCTCAGCCCAAAGATCTCAGGATGACAGAAATATGAAGTGCTCCAACACTTCTGCAGGATCATTGACACAGACGTGTGCTAAATAAGCTTTGGGTTTTTTTGCTACTATTTAGAAACACCAGATTGTTATCTTATCCTTTAGGGTACAACAAGTTATGGGAAGTTTTATATTCCCAACGCTTCAGAAGTCTCAACCAGCAGCTCTCAAAGAATTGACGGAGGAGCTGAGAACTGACAATTAACATTTAATGGATTCTTTAACCCTAAGGGATGTGTTGGCACATCAGGGCAGGAACAAAGAGGTATGCGACTTTGATAAATTTTATCCAGGATCAGAGCTAGCATTCACTCTGTAAGCTCTGAAAGGTAGGGAAGAGGCTGTTGGCAATGAGATAATAATCAGGGGGATACAGGACACAGCCTTCTGTCAAGGCAAACAATGCCAACCCACTGGCTGATGGAAACGCCCTCCTGTCAAGCTAGTTAGCAAGATTCACGGCTACCAGACCAAATTAACCATTGCCTAAAGCTATGGGTAAGACATTTTGTTTTGTCACTTGAGTGACACGCAGGCAAAAGAAAAAAAGGGAAAAAAAAAAAAAAGAGAAAAGCACAACGGCAGATCAATACAGCATTTACCAAATATAGCAAACTCAGACTTACAGTCTCCTTGAGTCATCCTCGGCGAGATTCCAGTGGCATTTTTCTTTGCCCTAATACTGTTTATTTAAAAAAATAATCCCACAAACAGAAAACCAGGAGGGGTTTTGTTCATTTTTAGAACACAAGATGGGGGACACCAAATTAGAGTATTTAGATTAGGCAGGAAACTGGGTTGTTGAAGCCACACACTGACCTCGAGTACACCAATACCAGTCTCTTTTGCAGGACCGTGAACCTCTAATTCTTCGGAGTAAACCAAAAATTTTGTATCAACCCTTAATTTAGAGCATCGATAGCTAAACAGCCTAATTTTACAATTACATAACCAATATCTACAGGCAAGCCAAAAACCCCTTAATTTTTGAGCTTTTGACCAGGCTCTGTCAGGGCTGTACTAATGCATCCTGCCAACTGCCCCGTGTGGAATGCAGCGATGCTCTGGGCCAAAGCTGCAGCACGAACACACCTAATGCAGCTCAGTCTGTCTCTGAAGATGCTGCTCACACCAGGGAGCCACCTCAGCCTTTTCTTCCTACGTACCTCTTCTCTCCTAGGACACCAGAGAACAGACAGTGTATCTCTTCTGGTGGATCCAAAAACTTAAAAACGCTTTTCTAGCTTATGTAAATTTCACAAACTTCCTAGTATTAATCTTATTTAAACACTAGATTAGGAAAATAACTGCAAATCTGTTACCTCCTCAACATGCTTGTCAGACTAATCTACAGTCCAATTCCTTAAGAATTTTAAGTCAGGGGGATGTATTTTCCAGCATAGCTACGAGCAGGAAACAGATCTGGTGAAAACACAAAATTCCACTTGCTCCATTCATTTTCTATCACTGCTTACTTTCAGTGTTGACTCGTTTAACAGCCACATACTATGAAAACGTTTAAGGAGCATTACTGCATGAATTTCAATGTCTAAGTGCCCAACTTGCTTGAACTCTCAGTTTTCAACAAACAAAACAATCCTAGAACGATCTGTCACAAAGGTGGCTTTTTTGTAAACGTAAGGAATTCCCGGTGCATTATTGTCCTCCTAATTTTCCCTGAGATAATTAAAAGATGAAGTATTTCTACCAATGCACTAAAAGCCTATCAAGTGATTTAAATTCACATACTTGAATTAACAGACACACACTCAAAGAAAAACAGAGACATGTATAAGGGGAGGCCAAATTGTTTTATTTAATTTTTTTAGTGACCAATTGAATTTTTGGCAGAAAGCTCTGCTCTTTTTTTTTTTTTCCTTGGATTTTGTTTTTAAACTTTTTTAAAGAAATCAGCAGTGCTCAAATTGGTGGGTTGGAATTTTAGTCAAACTCCAGTTAATTTTAAAAACGAACAGATGAACAGGAATTCCAGATAGTTTCCAGAGCAGAGGGCAAAACTTCACATTTGTATGAAAATTCCATGTTAATACTTGATTGGGAGACAGAATGTAAAACTATTGTCAGTAGTGCATGAATAGAACATTCACATTTGATCTGGAACCTTATTCAGAAAGCTGTACTCTCCTTCCAAAATTTTCATTACCTTGTGCAAAGCAAGTCAAGTCTTCATGTGTCAAGCACACACGTAAAATTGTCCATGTTTTATATACAAGACATCTACCAATCAGGCAGTGCAAAATACATCCTTTCATAACAAAACTAAAATGTACCTCTCAAAGTATGAACAAGAATATACACATAATACAAGATGTACACTATTTACACAACCATAAAAAATATAATACAAGGATTTTTTTTTTATGTGATTATAAGACTTGACAGTCTTTTGCAATTTTTGTTGCAACAAGGCATGTTTAAGTTTCCTGGATGGAGTTTTCTTTGCCAATTACTCAAGAGATCTTGGAAACTACGCTTGAACTTTTAGGAGAGTTTTCAAATGGACTGCCATCAACTCCCTGTTTTGGTCAGACAGTTCAGCTGTGCCACCCACCCAGTGGCTGGGAGGCTTTGGAAGGACACTGGGAGATGGTGGGTCACTGAACTTTGCCCCAGCGTAATTTTCTTTTTGGCTCACTTCGTTTAGGGCGATAGGTTTCTTGGACTTGGCATTTCTGAAGTTTTCTGTGTTTTTAAGTGGCTTTTTCTCCTGCTTCTGAACTATTTCTGGCGACACAGAATCCTGCCAAAAGTTCTCTATCTTTTTCGCCGAGGCGATCTTCGTCACTGGCGTGTTACACTTACTCTTCTGCCTGTTAATCTTTGGTTGTTCACACAGATGTAAGCTGTGAACGGGCTGGCCGTAGGGAACGGCCGCCTTCTCTGTCTTTCCCATCTTGTTTTTTAAGAACTGCGGAGACAAAGAACAATCGAGTCAACTACGACTCCTCTCCTCCGCGCTCCCTCACCGCCCCCGACACTTACTGAAGCCGGGAGGGGGGGCACCTCGGCAGGGGGAGGGGTACCGAGAAGCCTTCTCCCCGCTATTTCTCGCTTATCCCGCAGCTCATCCCGCCGCTCGGCCGGCGCCGGGGGCCTGAGGGCGCGGAGCCCCGCCGGCCGCCATGGGGCGCTGCGCGCCGCGCACGTCCCGCCTTCGGCGAGCGCGGGGCGGGGCTGGCGCGCGGCCAGCGGCAGCGCTAAATCCGGCTTGTTGCTGGGGCGCAGCGCCGCGCGCCCATTGGTGGGCGCCGGGCAGCCAATCACCGGCCGCGGTTCTCCCTCAGCCCCGCCCCGCCCCGTCCGAGCGTAACGGAAACTCTGCCGCCCCCCCGCCCGCTCCCCCCCTCACCGCTCTGAGGGGGCGCCCCGCTCGCTGTTCCTCCCCCCCACCCCGAGGGAAAGGGAAAGCCGTCGGCCGGCTCGCCGGGCACCGGGAGCGGGCTGAAGTGAGAAAAAGTAGCACAGCCTTATCTTTACCTCCTTCCTGAGGGGTTTGCCGGGCGCGGGTCTCGAGGGGGCAGGCGCAGGGGGCTCCTCCGGGGGGGCGTCCGTCACCAAGTCGGTTCCTAGCGGCGTCCGTCTCCCCAGCCCGGCGCGGTGCTGCTGGTACTGCTGGTAGCGGCTGGGTAGGAGCCCCGCGGGGCCGGGTCGGATCTTTCCCTTCCTCCGCCGCACCCTCTTCAGCGCGGGGCGGGCGCTGCCCCCCGGGCCCGCCAGGCAGCAGCTGGGCTGGTTCTCGCAGTTGCTGTCCCCGCGCCGGAGGCGCTGGAGCAGGGCGGAGGGCGGCAGCCGCCGCGGGTCTTCGGTGCCCGCCGAGATCCGAGCCAGGAAGGGCGGCGGCACCGTGGTGGTAACCATGGTAGGACGTGGGTACCCAGAGTTGTGCCGGGGAGAAGGGTCAAGCCCAAGCAGGGACGAGCGGGTCGGATTGCTGGGGAGGGTCTGCCCGGGCTTTGTGACGGGGTGAGGAAGTGGTGGCGCAACCGGAGCCGCCGCTAGGAGAACATGGCGGGGGAGTGAGGCGAGCCACCAGCAGCTCCCCGGTGTTGTTACCCGGGTGCGTCCCGCCCACTTCCGCCCCCGCGCCAACCGCCGTGCGCGGACGGCGCAAGCATCGCCCCTCTCTGCCCCGCCCCGCCAATCGCGGGGGAGCAGCGGCCTTTCTGCCCTGGCTCCAGCCAATCGAAAGCGACACAAACACTCGGGGCCACGCCTCCCTTAGGGGCCGCCCAATCCGGGACGACACGCCCTCCCGGTCTCCGAGTCACGGGCTCGCAGTGCGCGGCAGGCGGGCGGTGCTCCGCCGGCCAATCGGGATCCACACGAGCAGACGAGGCCACGCCTCCCTGGGCCCCTCAGCCAATCGCGGGAGACGTAAACAGGCGTCGGCGCGCCCCCGGTGGGTGGTGACAGCGGGTGGGCACGCGTCGCTCGCCATGGAGGAGCCGGGTCCGGCCGCGGCGCCGCCGGAGGGGCGGGGGCGGGACGAGCGGAGCCTGGAGGCGCTCAGCCTGGCTGGCGGCGGAGGGGCGGCGGTGGCGGGGCGGCAGCTGTCGGAGGGGCGGCGGGCGACGCTGGCGAGCGCCCTGGAACTGGAGGGGACGGTGCTGCGCGAAGGGCGCCTCACCCAGTTCGTAGCCAACAACCTGGAGCGGCGGATCCGGCTGAGCGGCGCCCCGCGGGGCGAGCCTCCGGCGGGGACCGGCGGGTCCTCCATCCCCGCCATCGACCCCGGGGCGCTGCAGGACGTGGTGGCCCTGGCTGGGCAGGTGGCGGCGCAGGTGGACGAGCTGCTGCGGAACGTGCACTGCGGGCTGCAGGCGCTGACGGCGCTCAGCGTCGGCTGCATCCAGACCTACCGCGACGGCGTGGAGAGCCTGGGCGAGGCGGCCGACCTCAGCATCCGCGCCATGTACGCGCTGGTGGCGCGCTGCGAGGAGCTGGACCGCGCCATGCAGCCCGTGCCCGCCCTGGCCAAGCGCATCCGTGACATGAAGGGCACGCTGGAGCGGCTGGAGGGGCTCTGCAAGTAGCTGCTCCCGCCGCCGC
Source organism: Zonotrichia leucophrys gambelii (assembly GCF_028769735.1). NCBI lineage: Eukaryota > Metazoa > Chordata > Aves > Passeriformes > Passerellidae > Zonotrichia > Zonotrichia leucophrys. Next base: position 17,835,861 of record NC_088172.1, on the reverse strand, counting down.
TCCTCCCGTGCCGGCAGCGGGGCCTGGGGCTGCTGCTCTCTCGCTCCGGCGGCCCCACCGCTCACGGCGTCCGCAGCTCCCACCTGCACATCCCCGCTCGCTCTCCCCGTGCGTGAATTGCCGGCAGCCGTGGCCAGATCGCCTGCGTTGATCTGGACGAAGGGAAATTTTTGCGGCGGACGAAGGAAAAAGTCCCGGTTGAAAACCGCGGGGTACATGGCAGATGGTGCTTTTTAGCTTCAGCTCCATTAAAGAATTTGGATTCCACATGCCTTACGCTTTCTATTTATTGAGGGCTAAGAGATACTAACTAGTATTAATTAGAAGCAGATTTTTTAAAAAATCAAATTAAAAATTCTTGTGAGTACTTGCTTGATGCTTACAGGCATCTTTGCTTATTTGTAGTTGATTTGGAGCCTGAAGAGTAATTCTCACCTATGTTTTTATAGCAAATAAACTCACTGAACACCACTCTTTCTTACAGGACGCAGTTTTAAGATAAGAGTAAGTTTAATACATATAGCAAAGACACTTGTTTTCTGAGAAGAATATAAAGTCCATGGAAGATAATTGAGATTCAGATAAGAACAAATCATAAGCCAAGTTCTAAATAAAAGCTTTCAGATGAAATGTGCTTTGCCTCTAATAATCTTTACAGTTTTCATGGTGTAAAAGTTTAAATGGCATCACTGTGAAATGATCCTATTATTTTGTAATTTGTTTTTTGTTTTTTATTTTGATTTTTTTTCTTTCCAGTTGGGAAAATATCTAATTACATGAGGAATAGAAGTATATGATGACATTACGTGGGTGTATGACTGACATAAAATGACTGCTTTGGAAGAATTTATTTGTATAACTTGAAGCTTTTGTATACGAATCCCAGTGTGCAGAAGTGATTTTGCTGTATCAGGGGGTGTTTCCTCTGAGACCTGAAAGTAGCTGAATTCTCTACTCACTAATGTTCCTATGCAAAAAGCCTCTTAGGTGATGCTCTTAGCAATCTCTTTAGGTCACAAATGTCCCTGTAACAAGATTTCAGCAGAAAAAGGATCAATAATCTTATGTAAGTGTAATAGTGCTTTTGGTGACCAGCAGCTCGTAAAAATGTTGGAATGAAGGTAGCCAAAAATACTGCTCTGGTCCTGTACCTGTGGTTGAAGAGCAGACAGGTTTACGGTGGGCAGAGCTGCTACCCCACCGTAATCTCCTCCAAAACGCCAGCTGAGGGATGAGCACTGTGATACCCTGTGCTTCTGCATGCAGACAATAGTGAATTAGAACAAAATAATTCATGTTCATGCCACCCTGCTTTGCATGATGCCAGTCTCTGGCCTGTTTTGAGCCCCTTGGCATGGCCATGTCTCCCTCAGCACAGAGGTGTGTTTCATGTGTGGCCTTGTAGCCCTAGCAATGGGACAAGACTGGAACTGGGCTGTGCCAAGGTAGGGCCCTCTCTGGTATTGTCTGCTGGGGAATAGCTGTGGCTCCAGAGGGGACCAGAGGCCTACCAGGAGTCAGGGGGAAGAAAAAGAGCTGAACTGCTGCTGCATCCCATGGGCCAAGAAGACACTAAAGATGGCTCAATACCACAGCAGCAGCTGCACTTTTGATAGTTCTGCTGTTCCTGGGAAAGTTTGAACTCATCTATTATGCAGATGCAGTAGTTTTGCTAAGTGTGTTTGGTACATGCCAAGAGTGAACACCAAAGGTTGATCTTGCACAATTTGTGAGTACTGTTGAAATGTACAGGAAAGACCTGCAAGCTTATTTGTGTAGCCACATATGTACAGCTACTCCTCACTCACACACGCTAAGGTGAAGCCTTTAAAGTGTTTCAGTACACTCTTGGGTTTTGATAGTCTTTCATTTGTAGTCATCTTCATTCAATGCTCATTCCCTACTAAAATTGTTGAGTCTGTAGAATAAAGTTATTACTTTTATGTTTTTAATTGTTAGTGGTTAGTTGTTGTTGAGGTGTTTCACTTATTGTGTTTCTTATTTGGAAAAATAATTTGAAAGCTAATTTAAACTCTGCTTCTGGATCTGCACAGGAGACCTTTTAATGTGATTGCAGAGCTGGTTTCAGTCTAGGTCCTCAGGCAATCATTTCTGACAGTGATGTCATTCATGTGATGAAAAAGGAATGACTGACTAGTGAATTGCAAGCATGAAGAAAGCAGTAATTATGCTGTTTGGGTTTGTTTTTAAAATATTTTTCTGAACACATCAGCTTTTTTGAAGGGCAGATTTAACTGAACTTGTGGAAGTGACTCCTGTTGCCTGGTGTCTGCCTCGTGCCTTTGCCGTCCCTGGGGCAGGCCCAGCCCAGTTGATGTCAGCCTGTTCTGTGCCCCCACAATTGGTATCGGTCGGTAGCCCCATGGCTGCTGTAGTTGCCAGCCCCCTGTCCATAGCAGCCTGCATTGCTGCAGGAGTGGTGACGCTTGCCAGCGCCTGTGTCAGCGCAGCTCTGGTGGCAGCCCTGCCCTTGAAATCCCGTGGGAATCCCTGGGAGCTACAGGCAGCTCTGTCGCTTCTGGTGAAGCTGGTCCTTCTGCAGCCATACGCTTCTCTACTGCCCTTTTGATCCTAGTCCAGGCTTTCTTGTGCACATCCTGTGTTAATTCTAGCACCTTCCCAGCTTTTGGATGTTGAGAGTGAAAACTTACAAGTTTTTTTAGCCTTTTTTGCTTAGTCTGTGGGTGAGCAGTGTTATACCATGTTTGGGTTTTCCAAGACCTTCAAATGGCTTGCATATATTTTCTTGCTTAGTCACTCAGTGTTACAATTGTTTGCTTTCCTTATCAGCTGCCAAGTGAACTTTCATTGTAACAAGATGGGCAAGGTCAGGGAAGAAAATTAACAAAATATAATGATGTGCATAGCACTAAGCAAAGCCAGATGCAGAATTATTTGTGGACTAGGAATGACTTCTCTACTCTGAGAACCACCACTCCATTAGGAATTGGTTTAGTCTGATAATTTTTTTTTCAAGTGTGAGGTGTGACTGTAGAAATCCTTTTTCTGATTAAGGTATGGTTTGTTCTGCTTCTTTCAGGGCATTTTTAGTCTTCCTTTGTTTGTGAGGTTTTCTGTTCCTTGACTCTGATCCAGTTCTATATTTGTGCTATTTAAAGAAGCTTTACCAGCTAGAACCTTACTACAGTGGAGAAAAAACATGGTCACAAAAAGCAAGAATGAACTTCAACATTTCACTTTTAAGACCTTTTTCCCAGTGTTGCTTAACTGTATCAAATGTTCAATAAGTGAATGCATCATCTTTGTGTGTGTTTTGTATCTAAAATATACAATATTTTTGGCTGCAATGTGCAGCTTTTAGGTAGTACTTACTCCCATGAGTAGGCTCTTGACTGAGTTACCAGTGTGAGGAGCAGCATGAGAGTTAAATCCAAGAACAAACCTCTTAGCATTACAGATGCAACTATTTTGAAATGGTTTCAAACAGCATGATTGTAGTACCAAAAGACAAAAAATTGCAAAGCTTCCAAATTATCAACAGCTCTCCAGAGGAGTAAGATCAATTCTTCTAGCAAACTTTGTAAGCCAAAACTGAAAAGAGTGTTAAGGCAGACGTCTCTTGCAATAGGTGTCATCCAACATAAGACAGGTTCTGGCTGTCAGATGCCACGCTACCTTGTCCCGATCAACCCTAGTGTGTACTCATGAAAAAAACAACTTTTAAAGAACAGCAAATCATGTTTATGATACTGTCACAACCTGGTTTTATTGCCTGAAAATTACTTTGAGAAAAGAACATTCCTATAAAAATTATAAATTAGTCCAATTAGTACATTTTTGCAAGCATTGTCTGTACTTCTGGCATTGTCCCCAGCCTAGCCACATCCTGGAACCTCCTGCCCTGCATGTAAGAGCACACATGGAAAATTGATGACGCTTCTGTTTTAGAAAGCTTAACGCAGTAACTGCGTCAGATGCAGGAATTGAAACATGACTGAATTTAACATTTGCCCCTTCAGCTTAGTGCTTCAGGAAAGCTTTTGTTGCTGTTGTTCTCTGTTGTTTGAAGCTCCATAACTAGAAATGTGACCAATGGACTTGAGCCCTGAGTTCCCACCTTAGCAGTTGAGATCCTTGTGCCCCTTGTTGCCACAGCAGTAACATTACCCTTACATTGTAACAGGAAAAACAATCATCAAAATTTGAAACCTTCCTGAAGTTCTGGTTCCCTTCTATTATTTATACACATTAGAAGCTATATGATAAACAAACCAAAAACTCATAACCTCTTTGCCCAAAGACTCTTAATTGATCCTCTTCCCAAGTCTGAGAGAATGTGAAAAGGTTTGCTAGCAGGGTTGGACTGTCATATGCATAGGCCAGGATGCAGCAGAACTCATTAATTGGGAGCAGAAAAGCAAAGGTAAAACTATCTTGATTATTTTCCTCAATTACTGCTACAATGTGCTGCCACTGTAATTGCTTCCAGAATTTGAGTTAACATTGCTGTGATTAATTACTACGAAGTACCTTTGTTGAAAGTAGATTTTATTAGAGAAGGGTAATAATTTATGTCAGTATTTTTGTTTTTATGAATGCTAGCTGGAGAGGTAAGAATACTAGAATTTTATCCAACGTTATATTTCTTGTCTCATTGTCACTGAGGAAGTTTTACCCTTGTTTTCTTTATAGACAAGCTGGAAAAATTCTCACCACTGAACTTGCGTGCAATACAAAGAGCCATGCCCAGGGAGTTGTTCACAAGGGTTTAGTTAAGGACTTTGTCTAGAAACACATGTAAATTAAGGGAAAAAAATCCACAAACTTGCTCAGTCCTGGGTATCTGGTTTGTCAGTGGGATCATTTTACTACACTCAGTAGCTGAAAATTCAAGAACTCCCAGGTTGAAATCCTAGATTTTTAATAAGTGAGCTTTCTTTCAATGGCCTAATACCAGCAGTGAAGTTTACCAGCCATTTTCACTCTAATGAGATTTTTCTTGTCTGAACTTGAGCTGATGCCATTCAAGGAAATGCTAACCTGAAAATAAACTCCTTTAAAGCCAAAGTCAAACCTTTTGACTTTGTTCCACTTTCTATTTTCACTGCCTATGCAATTTGTTTACTCAGTGGATTTTTTTTTTTCTCAGACTGGGACTTTTCCAGTGACGTGTCCTCAGCTGGAAGGGATGGGGAGTTTCTCACCACTGAGCAACATTGTGATTTTCCATTTTCCAAAACTCTTCCTCCATGCCATTTGTACTTGATGATACCGATCTAGTTTGGTTTTGTTTCCCTCTTTAAAGAAAGAGATGTGCAACTAAAAGCCTTTCATCTCTCCTGCTCCGTTTCCGTCAGCTTTCTTTTGTCTGCTGAGAGGAACTGGAAAGTAGAACTGTGTCCTCACCCCCTCCTTCCCCTGCCCTGTTCACCATTTTCGACAGCCACCAGCTGTACCCCATTTCCCCTGGCAAAACCTTGTTCTGGACCTCATCAGTACCCGGTGGTGTTCTTTGATCCCACTTATCTTCTGTCTGCAATTGCATGACTTACTACATCTGTGATATCGTACTGGCAAGGCACCAGCCTTATTAGCTCAGTTGTGTCCTCTTCTGGCTGCCTTTGTTTTTCATTCCCGTTTGCCTCAAATTTCAAATGGCTATCTGCAGGTTCTGGCCAATGCTTCTGCTGCCTACCTGATCTGTTTTCTTTTGATGTCATACATTCCTTTAACCTTCAAAATGTCACAGTAAATTACCTTACACTTTCTTCTATAATTCCTTGCTGCTGTCTTCTGCAATGCTTCTTGTATCCAGAATGGCCACCACCAATTGTCTTGCTTTAAAATCAAACCACAGGCACTGGCAAGTCAGAAACTACGTATATAGCAGATAATTATACTAAATAGGAGGCATTATAGAAAAATTAAGTATTTGTAATTGGAGAGAGCTAGGTCTTAAAATAAGACTAGTATAACTGTGAGTGCTGTGATGTATCTTGCAGGAGAGGTGCCAATCAATCAGCTGCTGCTTACGCAGGCTCCCAGTGCTGGGTTTATAGAACACCAAATAGAATGTGACATGGTGAGGTGATGCAATATGTGCAAGTCCCCAAAGCAAACTTTATTGTTTTTCTTTTTAATCATAGAAAGATTAAGTAAATATTGTAGTAAGGCTACTGCTAAAAGAAATTCTGGTCTCCCTGCCTACATTTTGGCATGCATTCACACAGGGCTTTTGCTGACTTTACAAAGAGCTGGATGTATTTTGGTGGAAGTTATGAAACTCAATGGGATGTGTTATATTTATTACCTGCAACAGACTTTGGAAAGAAATCATGGTAAAAAAGGATGGGATGGAATGTTTGGAGTACAGGGTATGCCAAAGCAGCTCCTTTCTTTTGTTCACCAAGAATCATACGTACATACTTTAGTGTGCAAAATCAATTAGTTTTAACAAGATTATTCATACTGTCTGTGCCACACAGACAATGGAAAAAATGCAAATAATGACCAAAACACTAATTCTACAAAATGATAAAACATCTGTTTCAAAGAAAAAATTAATGTTGTACTGTACTGGGTAGAATAGCTGTAAAAAGTCAAGCTTAAAAGTTGTTAAAATTCAGTTTTTAATAATGGCCAGCTGTGTAGATCTTAATAAGTATCTACAATCTTAGTATGTAAAATACACATCAGCAATGACTGCAAAGACTTCATTCCAACCTAATGCTAAGGTCTGTTTCTTACACTTTAACAATGAGGCAACTGATTGGGACAGTCAGCAAAGTAGGAGTCATGGAACGTTTCCCTTGTGTGTTAATATAAACCAGAAAGTTCTGTAACTTGTTGATGTCTACTGGAATTGACGTAGCACTGTAGGAATTTTTGGTTGCGGCATTCATTCATCAGCACTTACAGTTGTGAAATCACTTGTGCATGCTCTTTGTCCTTGATTATTTATAAGCTGTGCTTCAAGATAAGGGTCAGCTCTTTGTCTCAGAAATAGTTCAACTTGGCTAACAGACAAAACAAGACTGGGACAGAACTATATTTGTTTCTCTACCAATCTGTAATGAGATGTTGAATTAAGTATCCTGCTGATATCCATTTGCACAATACCTGGGAAACAAAAGTTTTCTGGGTTGAACATAACACTGTGTTACACATGCATGACACACATACAGCAGCATGTATGTGCTTGTAACTGCTGCCTGCTAGATGGATCTTTAATAGTATGTATTACTTATATGAAAAGGCAGCTGGATGATGCAAACACGGGGGAGTCCTATCAAAAGGTTTCTCTGTTTTATGTGTAAGGCTTTTTTTTTTTTTAATCCCTTTTTAGTTCTTAACAGCTCCCTCAGGGAATGCTACTACTGAGCCCTTTTTTCCATTCCCAGCTTTCATTCCTGGTTAGTGGATTCTTCTTTCTAGGTTACACTGTTGTTCTGAACAACTTCTAAGAAAGTAAATTAACAAATGTACTTTGTGTATACATAGTGTTGGCTCAGCCAGTGTGCTAGTAGGCTGAAATACTTTTGTTTTGGCAACTTATTCAATAGCAGGTGTGATTGAAAGTGAGTTCTCATGGCAGAAGAGTTTTTTCGAGTTGCTGCAGAAGTGGCATGCCCTTAGGGCAGGAAGAGATCAGCGATCCCACAGGGAGCTCTGCAAGCTTGGCTCCAGGTTTCTTTAGAAGGCAGAATAAAGAAGAAATAGGCCAGGTGGTAAATTGCTTGTCGCAGGCTGGGATGGATCTGCGGGGCTGGCAAGTACTCACTGCAGGCCACCTGATACAGAAATTTCTGTATCTCCAAGGTGACTAATGCTGTCAAAACTGGATAGACAGTTACTTATCAGGGTTTTGGATATTATGGGTCATGTAGAAGAAAATAATATTTGACATTAAACAGACGATGAATGTAATTGAACCATCCTTTGCAGCCCTCACCCCGTAAAAAAAGAAAAAGCAATTGCCAATTTTTGTACATGTGGTTTTGCCACCCAAAACTAAAATAAAAAAAATTGTTTATGGTGACTGTGGGTGTCAGTAACAGATGGAACAAAACATAGCTAGATCAGGAACAACAAGGGATATAACCCCTGTTTGCTAATTGTGGTTGTGAGAACTGTCCTGGGTTTAAGTTTGTCTTTTCTATATTGCAAATCTGAAGAGACACAGGAATAAAATTCCCCCCTCACTTTTCATTGAGTATAACTCATATGTTTGTTTCAAGATCTGGATTAATAATGTCAGTTCAGCTTCACACATAAAGCTAACCCAGTTTTCCTTGGTAGATCACAAACCTAAGTAAATCTGAGGCTGTGTTTCAATATTTGTCTGCAATGCCAGGCAGGTGCTAAAGCAGCCTGAACAGCTCCTCTCCTGCCCAAGCCATGCCCACTTGTTCCTTTTCATCCACTGCATTTCCCTCTGAGTTTATCCAGACTCCTTGTGCAGCCACAAAACAAACCAGAGTGAGGAACTCCACCCAGCTGAGCCAAGCAAGGAGGGAGTGGAAAACTTGTTTGTTTTTTGGCTGCATTGATTCCCAGCCTTGTCCCACTGCACAGACAGTTGCTCAGCACAAGGGAGGGATCCTTGTGGAGAAGAAAGGGTGTTCCAGCCAGATGCACACAGCTGAGATAAGGGAAATGCTCGGGGAGGGTTTGCAGCTGCTACCACTTAAATCATGTTGACCCTCAGCCTACGAAAGTGCATTGCTTGCGCTGGTGGTTGGGTTGGCCCGAGGAAGGAGGCCCATAGTTAGAAGCAGGGTTGAGTTGAAAACAGTTATTAATGCCTTAGAATTTAATTTTATTCTGTTAGAGATATAAAAACTCTTTTCAGCCGGCTGAAATTTCAGCTACAAAGTGGATAAAGAAGATCACCTAGCAACAGCTCTACTTGTTTCAAAGCTGATAGAACTGCAGTACAGAGAAGAATAGAAAATAATGAAGTGGGCTGTTTTTCAGGACAAAATGTCTTGTCTTTTCGTTCTCCCTGTTCAAACTTTGAATCAGAGACAAATAAGCAAAACAGGCTTCCTATTTGAAAACAGCATAACCTTGTGTATGACCACTGTTGTGTACATGTTGTTTATACTCATATGGGCACCTTAATCTCTATGTTGTTGTTCAATAATTTACATTTAATTAATCATTTTTGGTTCTGTTCATGACTCTTTGCTGTTGTGTAGCAACACAGGCTGGCATGTTTTTCTAATTCTCTGTGTTAGAGAACATGCACAGGCAAGGCCTAAATTCACAGAGACTGATAAGTCTTTCACTGAGGTTTGGAAAGCCTAGAATGTGTGACATAGTGGATCTCTGACAAAGCATCAAATTATATTAAAAAATAAAATATTAAATTCATTTTAGCAGATCTAACTCCCAGAAAGTAGAAGAACATGAGAAGATTTTTCTCCCAAAGGGGATTTTTGAGAAGCTGTTTCTGCAGGGCTGAGCTAGATACAGGACTTCACAAAGTGACTTCTCTGAAGAAGTGTTAACATTTTCCAGTAACAGCCTGCACTCTTTCAGAGTGTACAGATTGCAAACTCAAAACTTTAAACTACTCAGAGATGTTGGAAATTCATTTCAGGCCAGTACAGAGTAATTTTCTTACCTCCTTCCCTTTCTGGGGGAACTTAATCTCTCTGAGAAATTCCTTAAAAGTCCATCTGGACAAGGACATTTTCCACACTGAGTGAAGGTTTGAGGATAAGGATGACAAAGGTTTTTTTTTTCATTAATCTTAACCTAGTTGAAGTAGGTAAAACCAGCAGTGGAAAGATGTGGCATTGACTCCAGCTGTAGCTGTTTGAATAGCAATGGACCACAGGCACTGTGTTCTTTGAGGACAAGTCTATTCCATCATGTCCATTACAAAATATCATTGTTCCGTGAAGCCTAAAGTGGTGAGAATGTGAAGGGAGCATAGGAAGTTACAGACATACTCCAAACAAAAATTTTTTTCCCTTTCTCTAAGTAATGCTTGGATGACAACAATTTACAACCTATTTAACATCATTATTTAAAATGACATTTGCCAGTTTATTCTTAAAGTTCTCTAGATCAGTGGTGCTGCAGATGTAGGATATGCCTCCCTCTCTCTACTTTGGAGTGAGGCTTTTTTGGGAAAGAGTAGCATGTGTTCTTGTACAGCTTGTTCCCCAACAGAAAGTGAAACTAACAAGAACAACGTTTGAGCATCTGAATATATATATAACCATACATATATATTACCATAACTTAATTTGTATTGAATATATACATTCAGATTTGATTTTTAAAAAGCTTGTGGGGCTGTCAGGCTGATCCCTCTGCTTTAGTCTGTATTCCTTTCCTTTGCCCTTGGCCAGTTTCTTGGGGTATTTTCAGGACTTCAAGAACCTCAAAAGAAAGACTGTGGTCTTCATTTGCTTTTGTACAGTATGTTACACATATTTTGTATAATAAGGTCTTATAAATAAAATCAGGTCTGTTTTTTTTTTCTCAGGTACTTTATTATAGCTCCTACATGTATTATTCTTCACAGGCTATATATATATATTCACATACAAAATCATAGCATAAATATCTATAGGTACAAAATTATGATGCAGAAAGTCTGAGAGAGTGCCTATGGGTAATAATATTTTCTTTGTGTGACTGATCATGTGAGAAAGATTTCTGCTAGTATAGTAACCCAGATCTTAATCATCATGTATGCAGGTTTATAGGCTGAAACAGTGCCACTCTCTTTGCTATTTCAGGCTGTAGAGAAGTGATAACTCTCTAACAGCTATTTCTGCCCCAGTCTGCCTCCTGCACTAGCCAGGACTGCAGTTACTCCATCAGTTTTAACCACAGCCTCCAGTCAGGGCAAGCTTTTTACTAAGGTGTCCATATTCTGGCAGTAGAGAAACTAGACAGTGTAGCATCAGAACACTGCTCTACTTTGTGGAATCCAGTCACTCCCCAGCCCAGCTCCAAAGACTATGAGTCATACTTTCCACTTAATTAAATTAGATGAGTTTCTCATATATCATGCCATACTTTGCCCTACTACAAGTCATTTGCCATCGTGACATTTTAATTGTTTGATTACTTCATCCGTACTTAAAGCACCCTGCTATCATATGATTCATTTTATGCAGTAGATTCAATGTTACACGTGGGTATTTTTTACAGTATGGATTTCCATTGAAAATCATCCTTCAGAGCTGATGCAAGTAAGGCCTCAGTTGCCTAGGTCAAAGTCTAAGAACACTAGGGAGACCAGTGTTAGTCTTCCAGGAATGACAGGCATCTTGCTTATCAGCTTGTTGTCCAACTTCTTATCTCTGATACATCAAACACTATCATTTCAGCTGCAGAGGATCAATAGCAAGGCATCTTGTTTTTCAGGCCTGCAAATCAGTGCATGAAGTCACAGCTGGTGTCTCTCTTCAAGCACACCAACACTCTGCATAGACACTTTCTTCCTGGATAGATCTGCTAAGTAAATCATCTACCAAGTAAATCATCTGCCACATCTGCACGTCTCATCTAAGACTGGCAATGTCCCCCCTTGCAGTGTGATGTTTACATGTCATCAGTGCAGCACACACGTGTTTGGTGGTGTAGACTGATAGCTTATGGTGATCACCCCAAGCATGATACCCAGTCCAGGGACCTGGCTTTAAAGCAGCTCTGTTCCAAGTTCACTCTGTGCTCCCTGCCCAGAGATTCACTCCACTGATTGAACCAACACTGTGATACCTTAGAGGCTTTGGCTGAAAGGAAGCTTCAAGATTTAAATAGACTTGAGAGGAGGCTGCATATATGGCATCCATTAGTCTGTTAATTTTATTACTCTTAGGAAAAGGAGGGTGTAGTTTATATTCTACTGAATGTCTGGGTTGTTTCAGTTTGAAATTTTATTAATAACTGTATCATGACCTTGCACTAGGGAATGATTCCAGGAGTTGATTTTGCTATTTTATGCTGTTCCCTGTTTACTTTGGACAGGAAATGCAGCTGTACTGTAACTTACATCATTCTCAGTCTGTGAGGTTGTGATGCCCCCTAATGTCACAAAGACTAAAGACTGGTAATTTTGTTGACTTTCTGTCAAAGCTCTCTGTAGAAACAACACTGTCAATAACATTTTATTTTCTCAAATATATTGTGGCACTCAAAACTTTGTTTCAACATCCCTTTTTCATATTGTATACACATAAGGAATAAAATAACTTTCTTTTTAAGTCTTACTTTCATTTTCAAACCTGAAAACATAATTTGTATCAGAAGTTAGGTTCTTAAATATTTGTTGACAGCAAACAAATAGGAATCAATTTAAAATGTTGTATTCCTAGAATTTTCTTTTGATTTTTAAGAGTCAGTGCATACTCATACATTTTTAAATTTAGAAGCCTATATATGTATTAGAGAATATAACCACAAGCAATCATAATATTAACTTCCACTGAAATCTAAAACTGTGCTTTAATTTTACTATTTTCAGTTGGGTTTTTTTTCTTATGATACCATTAGAATGTAAGTACTATTGGAATAAAATACAACTACAGTAACAAAGTTAAAATATTTATTCACCAGTACTCACCCATCCCAATAAAAGATTCACGCATGATGAAATCAGTCAAAAAGGAACACTGTTCCCTTAAGTCAGTTTGCCATGAACATTAAAACCAATAAGCAAGGAATATATCAATTGATGCTGTCCAGCATCATAATTGAATTAGTAAATAAAGACCATATTTTTCTATGTTCCATGTACTTATGAGCTTATTGCATTGAGTCTCCTTCCAAGTAAACACCTACACCACAAAGTGGAAAAATAATATTATATGAATCATGTTTGCATACAGTTAGCCTCTTTCACAGTTACTTTCCCTTAATTAAATCCTTTTGCAATCTCAGTTCAGCTATTAATCTGTTTGTTGGGGGGGTTTTGCTTGTTTTTTTTTCAAGAAATGTATTTACTAGATAGAGTCAGAAGTGTTTCATACAGCATCCCAAGGGTTGTTTTTCTTATTGCATTCATTATTTCTTTATGAGCACATGGAAAATTATGCTATACTGAAGCAGAGAAGTAATAGGATCATTGACCTCTTTCACTATAAAAGAGGACAATACCATGTGCTCTGTCAGGAGAAGTACCTAATTTATTCCTTTTCTGTGAACAGGTAACTTACATTTTTTATTATTATAAATTGCTACATAATTTATTACATTAAAAGTGTGAAATTATTCACCAGCAACAATTTGGGAAAATGTCCAGTATGTAATTAGGAAAAAGAGTTAAAATGTGTCTGTGTGGTTCCTGTGTGGTATTCTTTTAATGGTTTAAAGTCAAGGAAGAAAAAAACCTCAGCTCCCTGCTACCTAAACCAACATGGCTGAGCTGAAACCACAGCAGTGATACCCATGGTACAGAGGATGAGCTGCATTCTGGGAAAATTTCTTCATTATTGTAGTGTCTGCTCTATCAGGAAAAGGATTAAAATTGGTGAGCAGAAAGAGTACAACCATCTAAGTACCTCTAAGATAAAAAGAAAATTGACATGCAGTAAAGAGGAGTATTATATAATTGACTATTAACACTTTGCAGTTGTTTTTTCAAAGCAGTCCTTGAACTGACCACTCTGGCCACCCTCACAGTTCTTGTACAGACACAGCCATGTCAGCTTTGGAACATCATAGGAAGACATGAGGGACTTGGATTCCTCTGCTGCTACACCAGAAGAATCAGATTAACTGTTGGTATAAAGGCAAGCAGGACATGCCTGTTCACAAAGAGTGTTTGATGTCACATGCAAACACCACCAGATGACTGCATAAATAGCTTCAAAATGTCTAATGTGGCAAAGTCCATATATATGGATACAACACATAACATCAGCTGTAAACAATTGCTTGCCTTGTGCATTGCTAAATGAAATATACCCTCCCATTTCAACTATGTATTATATATATAAAACATGATATTTCTGATCTGCAGTTCTTACACTTGTTCAAAAGCATATCAGAATCTTAAATCTAGGTAATGAGATTACTGCTCATTCATGATATCTTTTTGTACTAATCTTCCCCTCTCCAAATGATTTAGCTCCTAATTTTGCCATACTGCTGTCATTACTGCAGGTTGTTCTCAATTTACTGGAACAGATACCGAGTATCTTGCTGCTGCTCTTTGCTTCTCACTCTTTCTGAGCATGCCTTGCACTTGGTTCACTTTCTTTTCCAGCCAGTCTTCGGCACCACCTAGTGTCTGACTTGTTGCTTGTTCTGTAAAGGGAATTCTTTCAGACAGCATAAGGTAACATTGTAATGGAAGTGCATTTAGCAGTTAGGGAAAATAATATGATTAGTCTTTTTCTGTAGCAATACTTTCAATTTTAGCTAGGATGAGAAGATTAGTATCTGATGATGACAAAAGCCTTAGAAGACAAAATTTAGAAACTTCTAACACAGTAGAAGAACCTAATGACTCAGTTATGCAAACTACCTAACTGAATACCTCAATTACTCTGAGAGGATATTCTAGGGAAGAAACTATGTCTAATAAAATCCAGTTATAAAATGCAGGAGGCAAATGTGTAATGAAATTTGTAATACATTCTAGATGGATAAAATTATTTTCATTGTTTTAATGTATTCACATTAAAACCTTAAACATTAGAACCTAAGGGCTTCCTATTATATCTGTACACACAACTCTGGTTAATTCTGCAAGCTGTGGCACCTACTGACTTGCAAAGGCAGCACACCTGGCTTATGGCAAAACAGAAAGTGCAGACAGAACAGTACTGAAATGTAAGTAACTGGAAAATTAGGTACAAAAATAAGATATTGCTGTTGTTTCCTAATGCTTCACTGAAGCCATCTGTACAGGTTTTGGCTGATGATGCCGATGTAACTTAGATCAGTTACAAGGTGTTTATATAATGTGAGTTATAAGATATCAGTATAAGCTAAATCATAACTTTCTGCATATCAATGTAACCTGATATATTGATATAACCTGATATCAGTCTAAGCTAAATCATGACTTTTTATATATCTATATAACCTGATACTTATATAACCCAAATCATAACTTTTTACACAATGTAAGGGCTAGTATATGGTTAGTTAGTTGCTTAATTTTGAATCGACAAAAAGAGAAGAAAAAACTTGCCAGGTGGATAGCTGTAGAGATGGATAAATACAGTACTAATGAGAAATTTGCAAGTGCAAAGCCAATTAGCCACAAGACAAAGATTTTAGGCCGGTTAAGACCTGACAGACCAAGAAACACCATAACTGTGCATTCTCTGAAGACAAAATTGAAAAGTTCAGATGCAAGAAGACCTTCATCAAAGACCCCTGACAACCCCCAAGTTGAGGAGATGCAAGCACAGTGCAAAAGAACCATCTAATAACCATGAAATCATACTATGTAAATTAGTTCTGGCACGTATGTGATGATGTTGTAGTGCCATAGTGATACTAAGCAACACTTACTGTATAAATATACCACAGCACAGACAAGGGTGGGTGAGTTAGGTGGAGATATCCCGCTCACCACCAGTGCTGCAATAAACAAATACCTGCTCTATAAACATCAGTCTATGGGGATTTATTTCCAGACTATCTTTCAGGCATCTCTGAGATGGTTAATTTTCAAAGTAGTAGCTTGTAGGGTGCTGCATTTTGCATTTGTGAACAAAACAGTATTGGAAACATTGGGATGCTTTAGCTAATGCTGAATAGGTCTGGACAGCATCAAGACCTTTTCTGCTTCTCATGCTGCCCTGACAGTGAGCAGGCTGGGGGTGCATAGGAAACTGTCAGGGCACAAAGCTGGAACAGCTGGTACAGCTGACCCCAACTGACCAAAGGGATATCCCACACCATATAATGTTCTCAGCAATAAAAACATGGGAGAAAGAGGGGACATTTGGAGTTATGATGTTTTTCTTCCCAAGTCACCGTTGCGAATGACGAAGCCCATCTTTCTGGAAATGGCTAAACACGTCTGCCAACGGGAATTAGTAAACATATATAATTTTTCATTATATTTATTTCAACCCCTGATCTTTCTCACTTTTACCCTTCTGGTTCTCTCCCCCATCCTGCTACAGGCAGTAGAGAGTAAGTGGCTGTGTGGGCTTAGTTGCTGCAGGAGTTAAACCAGGCCACACCTTAAATATTCCCTTCACATCAACAAAGAGTTCAGGGCTAAAGTTCTTCAACTGAGTCCAGGTAATAGACCTCTCAAAACCTACCGAGAATTTCCACTGGCATTCTGTATGGAAACAAAGTTTTTGTTTTTCTCTGCATGCCATCTTTCTGGGTGTGTTTTTTAACAAAAGAAACAGAAGGCCCAGGACGGAGGTATCTCTACCACACTAGCAAGCCTGTTACATCCTGATTAGAACAAGCTGCACTACTAGAAGGATCCACCTACTTCCACATCCACTTCTGGCTATAAGGGAACATCTGGCAAAAAGTAAAAGCTGAGGAATTATGTCTGTCCAAGCCTCCAGCTGTTTTCAGCTCAGGCCGTTTCCCAAACCTGATGCAGCCAGCTACTGCAGTAGTCATGGATTACATTCTCTGTGAAGCACCCGCTCAGGCTTCCCCGGTCCTGTGTACACTCTGTATTTGCAGCAGCCTTTGCTGCCTGCTCCTGTGCCTGGACAAATGATGCCCACAGCTGAGGTCCTGTCACTTTCCTGTAGTGGCTCGAAGGTGCTCACTCAGAATCAACTGGGTTGTAAAAGTCCTCTGAGATCGAGTCCGTCCTATGACCAAACACCATGGCACCAAGTGCCACGTCCAGTCTTTCCTTAAACACCACCTCCATGGGCAGCCCATTCCTATACCTAAGCATCTTTGTGAAGAAATTCCTTCTCATGTCCAGCCTAAACCTCCCCTGGTGCAGCTTATGACTGTTTTCTTGTTCCACTGCTGGTTGCCTGAGAGAAGAGGCCGAACCCCAGCTGGCTGCAGCCTTCCCTCAGCCAGCTATAGGGAGCGATAAGGTCCCCCCTGAGCCTCATTTTCTGCATGCTAAAAACGCCCAGCTCCGTCAGGCGCTTCTTACAGAACTTGCGCTCCAGCTTTGTGCCCCTCTCTGCACAAAGAGGAGGAGCCTGTAGCAGTTGGTGACCACCTCCCCGCCGAGCCGACCCCGCTTCCCAGGCTGAGGAGCCCCGGGTTACGCTGCCCTCTTCCCGGCCGGGCACCACCCCCGTCCCGGAGCCCCGGAAGCGGAAGCGGCTCCCGGCGCTCCGTGTGCGGCGGCGGCCGAGGCGGAGCCGGGTCTGAATGGAGGCGCCGCGGGCGAGGGGCCGCTGAGCGCCCCGGGGCCGCCCGCACCCCGCGCCCCCTCCCCGCCTCCCTCCCTCCCCCCCCGGGGCCGCCCGGGCCCCGCCATGTCCTACAACAAGATCCCGCCGCGCTGGCTCCACTGCCCCAGGAGGGGACAGCCCGTGGCAGGTGAGCGCCCGGCCCAGTCCGGCCCTGCCCGGCCGTGGGGCGGCAGCGGCCCCGGCCCCCTCCCCTGCGGCGCTCCGCTGCCCGCCCGTCCCGCTTCTCATTGCCGGGGACCGCCGCGGTCTCTCGCACTCTGTCCGTCTGTCCTGGCCGGAGCTCTTTGTCCCGGGGCTCCAGCTGTGCAGTGTTCTACCCCGAGCTCCAGGCCGGTGTTTGTCCCGGACTGACTCCCGCTGGGTGGCTGTTCTCCTTAAAGCAGCGCTTTGCCTTCGCCGCCGGGCCGCCCTCCCTTCGGCCTGTGCCCCGTGTGACACGGAGTGGCGCCGGGCTCACCCCGAGGTGCGGGGGTACGGGCCCTCTCTTGCCCCCTGGAGCTGCAGTGCTGGGCTTTCGCTTTGCTCTGCTTCAGTTTCGGGCTGAAACTTTTCCTGTCTGTCACATCCGATGAGAGATGTGACAGCCAGGCATGCAGAAGGTGCTGTACTGCAGCAACTAAGTTGACGAGAGGCTTGGAGCATTTTTCTTAGGAGGAAAAGCTAAGAGAACTCAGCTTGTTCAGCCTCGAGAAGAGGTGACTGAGAGGGTATCTCATTAATGTGTATAAATATCTAAAGGAGGGGTGTCAGGAAGACGGAACCAGGCTCTTCTCAGTGATGCCGAGCAGTAGGACGAGAGGCAAGGGGCAGAAGCTGATGGTTACCTAACATGAGGAATAGCTTCTTTACTGTGCAGGTGACTGAGCTGGAACAGATTGCCCTGAGAGATTGTTGAGTCTCCCTTCCTGGAGATACTCAAGAGCCATCTGGATGCAGTCCTGTGCAGTGTGCTGTGACTCTTCTTGAGCAGGGAGATTGGACCAGATGACCCCCTGTGATCCCCTCCACCCTGACCAATGTTGTGATACCAGTTCTCTGTGCAGCCTCTTCCATGTTTTATTCTCTTTTCCTGAATGCTCTGAAGTCTTATCTGTGTCAGTTTGTCATTCGGCTGACTGACAGTGCCCCTCCAGTCCCCAATGTGCTCCTGAGTTTTTTAGCTGGAAAATGAGTTAAAGTGTAACACTCCAGTGTCACCCTTGTGTTTCAGGGTTGGTCAGTGGTTGCTGTCTGCTGGGATATTCTTGCCCATAACGCGCTATCTTGGTTGTTACTCAGTATCTAGTCTACTGGCATATAGTGGCAGTGAATTCAGTGTCATCTAGATGCACATTGTTGATTGTGTGTTAGCTGTCATACTGACTTCAGGTGAATGTTTCCTCTGCTGCCTGGTAGTAGATAAAGTAAACAAACATCTGTCTTTTCAGTTTTCTCAAGTTCTTCTTTTCTTTATAATGCAAGCAGTTCCAGCCTCCAGTTATTTTTTTTTCTCCAATATTTTCTAGTTTTCACTCCTTTCATATCCCTCTCTGTGGTGATGTAAAGTTATGTTTTCAAAACACAACACGTGCTACTCAGTGTGTTATTTAAACTGGCACTGTACCATGATTTACTTAATAGTTGCAACTCCTGTGTTTTCTGTCCCACATTTCCACATCATCTTACATTTTTGGGTGGCAGCTGCTTGTGGAATGGAAGACACTGATGACTATATTTAGAACCTGGTGAGACATCTCAGTTGGTTTAATCCTCAGTAATCATCAATATGCATTATTTGGCATTTGTCAGTATTTAACATCAGTTGTTAATTTTGTGGGTTACTGGTTTCTGTCAATTTCCTTATACTTCTCTGGACTTGGCTCTGTTAAATAACAGTATTGTTGGATTGCTCATGTCCATTATCTCTTTCTCCTGATTGTGGCCATAAGCATTACTTTGTGTCTAATGAGACAGATTTGATAGCCTAAGCCTTTGAGCACAACAAAAACAGACTAATGATTCTTTATTCTGTGTTTTTCTTCTCAGCAAGTTCTTGATCTCTGTTAGTTGTGGCTTTTGTTTGTCTGTCTTTTGAGCCATGGTTTCTCAGAAATAGCAACCTAGAGTAAGCAGGAATGAGGGTCATCAGTGTGTCATCTGCTGTGCCATCACTGCTTGTGTGTTTGTTTATTCAGGAACTGCAAGGTAATTCTTTTCTATTCCATGCAACCATGCACAGGAAGTTAATGCACAGTAAAAAAAACTGCAAGTGCTTGGCTCATTTCTTTGTGTGCTTTATCAGGATGTGTTCTTGTTCACCTGAGTTTTAGTTTTTTAGTGTGAACAAGTTACCAAAAGTAATGGTATGCCATCAGTCTTCTTCCCTTTTTTGCTGTTTTACATTCAAAGACATCTATCAGTTTTATGGGAGATGATTTTTAGGGTTTAATTGATGTTGGTAATATCTCCCAGACACATTCATTCTAGTTTCAGTGTTTAAATCAAATTCCTAAGCACCTGTATGCAACTTCATTTCCATCTGATAGTGTATTAGTAGTAGTGTTGCTAAGCAAATTTTGTATGGCTTCTTTGGACTCATATTCATCGAGTGTTTGATTGTGATGCTCTTGTCTCATGGTTGGGGCATCTAGAATTTCTAGATGACCTCAAGACAAGTACTAATGAGGCCTGAAACCCTGCTGTTGGTGAGATTGGGATCATTCAGGTTAACAGGGCTCTTTATCCTGGACATCGTGAATTCATCTATGTCTCCCATTATTTTCCTGTTCACATCTTTAAATATTGGTAGTTTTCTGTCACTTTCTGCACATTTTCACATTTGTTGCATTGCAGTAGGACTTCAGTCATTTTGATGAAAAGAGCTTTCTCTGTGTGCTCAGATCTGAAGTGATCAGGTTGCTTCAGCCTTACTGCCTTGGCAGCACCATCTCAGCAGGTATCTGCTTTTCATGAGCGCTGAAAACCCATAGTGCAGCTCCTATCCTTGAGTGCATGGGTTCAGAAAGCTTAGATTCTTCGTGTTCCATAATGAATGAGTAAATACGTCTGTATGGATGTGAGAAGTGGCAAAGGCAAAAAACTGTCAAGCACGATGTTGTTTTGCAAAAATTATGGTGATGATAGATTTTTGTGTTTAGATCATGTAAATCTGGAATTCTCATAATCAGTCTGTACAGAGGAGTATTGCAAGTTAAAGTGGAAGGGCTAATAGAGGCTAAATGGTAGTGTTGAAGGTGACAGGGAACACAAAGAAGCAGGAAAATTAGATAGAAATGAAGAAATGGAGAGGAGGTATCCAACCCAACAGCTTTTACCATGGTGGATGGAGGGTGTGTAACTTGGGATGAAAAGGCAAAGGGCAATAAAGTGAAATTTTTCTAGCAGTCATGTAAGTTGAAGTGACTACAATTTATTACCATTTAACATGAGTGTTGATTGTATGACAGAATAACTCTCCTTTTAGCTGTAGATTTTGGAACAGTCTCAGGGGAAAAGTGAGGCTGTTTCTCATGTTGCTCACTAACATCTAACCTGAGCTTTGTAATTTCCACATCTGTCTGTCTTCTGTGGCTTCTAATGCCTATTTCATGGAAGGTAGATGCTTATTTGAGACTACATAGAGTGTTGCTAAATTTTTTTTTGCAGGGATCCTTACTGTATATTTGCAGGTAATCAGAACTGATGTTTACATGATTGGATGACAAACTGTTATTTCTAAATGCTGTTTTAATGTTTTCAATTGTATTGAGTTTAAATTTTCTGTATTCTGTTGTGCTGTAGCTGTCCCAACTTAAATCACACAAAAAGTTAGCTAAAAATGTTTAATTGCTCTGTTTCAGATGAACTGACCTGTATTTCCTTTAAACATTTAAACTTACTGATGAAATCTGAGAACTCATAACTAAAAAATATTCCAGTTTACTGTTGACAGTACTATTTCTGCAATTATTTATTATTGAAGGTGAATGTCTAAAACTGCTCACCATGTTGGTTTGAAATGCTAGGTTGTAACTGTACATATACATAAAATACTGCAAAATTTTATTATCTTTCATAGGCAAGTTTTTACCTTTGAAGACAATGTTAGGACCAAGATATGATGAACAGGTTGCTGAAGAAAATCGTTTTCACCCAAGTATGTTATCCAACTACTTAAAGAGTCTGAAGGTAAGGTTAAATTTTCTAATAGTTGAAACATTGCTCTCATTATTAATATTTACTGAAGTGTTGCTTTTCAGATCTAAGGAAAAAGTTGTCGATGGCTTTGTTTGGAACAGCTGTACAAAAATTTTTGTTTGTTTGTTTGCATTTCCATGTCTCCTCTGCAATTAATAGATTTCTGAAAGTGGTTTCTTACAGGTCAGAATTCTTGAGCAGGTCCCTCGGCTGTTCCTTCATGAGCCTTGTTGCTCTTCTCTGTTCACCCTCCAGCCCCTCAATGTCCTTTCTGAAGTGAGGGG
Source organism: Zonotrichia leucophrys gambelii (assembly GCF_028769735.1). Classification (NCBI taxonomy): domain Eukaryota; kingdom Metazoa; phylum Chordata; class Aves; order Passeriformes; family Passerellidae; genus Zonotrichia; species Zonotrichia leucophrys. Next base: position 17,814,074 of record NC_088172.1, on the reverse strand, counting down.
CCCAGAACTGAGCACAGCACTCGAGGTGTGGCCTCACCAGTGCTGAGTGCAGGGGGACGATCCCTGCCCTGCTCCTGCTGGCCACACCATTGCTGACACAGGCCAGGTGCCATTGGCCTTCATGGCCACCTGGGCAGCAGAGTGTGGGCTGGTACTGAGCCTCTCAAGGCACTCCTTCCCCTGCCTGTGGCACTGCCCGGGGCTGCTGTGACAGGACTCTGCAGTTCCCTTATTGAACGTTGTAGCATCCACCACTACAGGCTTGTGGTTCTGGCTCCCTTCTTCATCCTCTGTTTTGCCCATTTCTGTCTGTGTTCTCCAGTTTGCATGTTCTGTACTGTAGCACAACTGTGACAATAGAGGTGGGAACAGGACCTTTCCAGCCTTTCATGTAGGTCTCTGTAGTGTTGTGGCCAGTCCGGTGCATTTCCCCATATGGGAAATGGGATTTTGAGCCTGCTAGGCAAAGAAAGATCTACCACCTAATTAATTAATTGGGTTATTAAACTTTCTATTGAAGTTTAGTGCCATTTGTTTTGATTGTGTCTATGAGATGAATCATGCAAGTGCTGTTTTTTCTGTAGATCTTTTCATTATTTTTTGCTGTTGATCGAGGTTAAATTAATTCTGAATTTGTTTAACAGTATCAGACCTGAAATATCAGAAGAATTAGGTGACTAAAAGATGGGAATCCTCATTTTTTTAATCTTATTTAGGCATAGGTATGAAGTAGATGGTGAACTACTCAGTGTAGCAGTGGTAGGAGTAGCTGTGCAGTAATGTGATAAGAAAGTACGATCAGTGAAGCGTATGTGCCTGTTCTCAGTGCTTGAATTGGAAGGATTTTTCTTGTTAGAGTTCTTGCATCTGTGCTTTTATGATCCACTCTAATCACAGAGGATCAAACAGAACTCTCTGTGAATAAAATGGTAAGAAACCTGAGGTTCAAAGTATTTCCTAAAGGATTAAAACCAAACGAGGTTAAATGTTGATACCAAAAAATGGATATAGTTTATTTAACAGTAAAAGAAACAAAGAGAAAGAAATAGAAAAAAGAGGTGGGTGGGGCACAGAAAGAGTGACAGGGACAGATTAAATAGAAACCATGGGTCCCAATGACATCTTGCTGCTCCCCTCCATCTGGTTGTCTTTGTAGGGAGGGTCTTTCACCACAAAGTATAGAATCCAGTGGATTAATATATGCTTGGGTCAGGTGGGAATGCCCAGGTGCCTCCCCTGAGCAGGGGAAGGTTGTCACTGTCCCTTGCAAGGCTCTGTGTCAGTTGCATCATTTTGCATTACATGCAGTGCTCTGGTGCAGGGTCTGGGGTTATTCAGGGGGCTTTGGTGGACCATGACACCCCCTCTGCTGTCCCTCACGTGAATGTCCTGTAGATGTGGTGTTCCTGGGGTGGGGTCCCCACAGCTGCTCTGTGCAGGGTGTTCACTGCTTCTGCTCAAGGAGGCTAAACACCCAAACCCTCTCCTCCTCCTGGGCTGGGGGAGAGTCTGTGCAGACCTGGCAGCAGATAAGCCTGGGGCTGTGGCTCCACCCCAAAGCTGCTGGGCTGAATTCTCCTGTGGAAGTATTCTTCTCCCCCAGCCCAGACCTGGAATAATGTCACTTTTACTTCATCTCAGATCAGCTTACAGGCCAGGGCCTCAGCCAGGGGGCTCTTTCAGGGTGGGCTTTGGTGATGCAGCACTTATTGGTGTAGCTTCATGATACAGTTTTAATGGGCAAAAATCCTTAATAAAAACATTCAAACCATAAACTTTAAATTTCAGTCTCTGACATGTGCATCTAAATTCTACTTGAGTTCCTCTTTTACGTATTATGTTATTTTTGACTCTGGATTTGATAGGTATACCTGGAATTTTTCCCAAACCAATCTTATTAATGTTTTAAAGTAATTTAAAATTCTGTGTATATTTTGAAGTTACAGAGAATTTCATAACCTTACTCAGAATTTCTAAATGCTTGCCTCTTTAGTGATTTGCCACCAAAAAAAAAAAATCATGGTGAGACTCTAGCCGTTCCAGTAGTCACATCTGTCAGTTCTGTTGTAATGCTACAAATTCATGTCTTGAGTGACATCAGATTATTAGAATTTGATAGTAAAATTAGTAGCATGAGGATCCCCACTTATATTTTGGTAATTTTGATTAACAAGCTGAACATAGAATTTCTCTCAAACTCTCTGTTCTCGTCAAATCTCTTACACTGTATTGGACCCTGGCATTGTTGGTGGGTGTTTGCTATTTGAAAATATATATTTCTTTTTTATTTGCCAAGTTATGTAGTGGTTACTTACCATTTGTAGATTAGCAATTTACCAACAAGCCAGCAATGAAATAAATGTGAAATTGAGGAGTTCTGTAAGAGTGAGGTTTCCCACCTGAGGTGAAAGCAGCTCACTCTGCATGATTCTTGTTATTTTATTGTAGTGTATTTTTTACTGCTAATATTTTGCAGAATAATTATTTCTGAAAACTGGTTATTACTTAAGTCCATATAATTTAGCTCCCAAATAAAAGACTTCAGCAGAAACATTTACATCTGGATTTCTGTAACAGAGAGATGTTGATGTTACCACAGATCTTTGAAGGTGCTGGTTTAGCATTTAAAACAACATCTGTCTGGGTGGAACTGTCTGTAACAAACTTCCTGTGGGATTCCTTTTCTCAGGGAGCTGAGTTGTTGAAAATCTGAATGTTAGAAACTGATTTGATTAGCCATGCCAGCCCCATTTTTCTTGTGATTGCCAGTAGTGGCATAGTATCTTAATGTTCTCTTAAACGAATTGCAGGAGCAATTGGTGAGAGCGTGAATAATTTTTTTTTTAATTTCTTGAGTAGGTAGGTTAGTATACAGCTTATGCTTTATACAGGTAGATTTATTTCTGTCAAAAAGAGCTAAGACATTAGTTAACTCAAAAGAATATTTGAGTAATTAGTATGCTCAATTACAGAATTGCAGAATTCTTATTAGTAAAACTGCTTACCAATTTTCAGCCATATTATTGTTTTCATAGATACATTCAATCACTGATCTAAACTATTTTTCTCAAATAAGAAATTAAAGAGAAAATTGCTGAGACTGGAGTGAATTCAGTGTATTGTAGTATGCTCTCTCCTTGGGGAGGGTGTTTTCAATCTCCAGTGTCCAAGGAGAAGCTTCTAGGGTCATACAGGGGAACCTGGTTTTATTGCACAGCAGCAGAAGAGAGCATGCATAAGGCAATAATAGCTGAGGATATCTGGAAATGAGGAAGTGAGGGGAAGGCTTTTATTTTGTTCCAGTGGTACTGGTGGTTTTTTTGGCATGGATTTTTTGAAAATCATAGTTGTATACTTTGATACATTGTATAACCCCCCTTTCTTTAAAAATTCTTTTATCATTTTCTTGTGCTTTGCACTCTCTAAATTATAATGTATTATGTGCAGTCAATCCCATGGATTGAAAATACAAATGATTGGGCTTTCTGTAAAGCAGGGAAACTGCTTTCAGGTCTTATATGCTCTATATGCCAGAAATGCTTTTATAGCTTTGGATAAATTACACTTGATGCCTATTTGCTGTACTGCCCCATGAAGTGTGTGAGGAACAGTGTCACTTGGCATGAGCTTCACTTGCATGTGATTGAAATTATATGCAAAAATGGCAAAAGAGTAGTGAGTGAGAAGTCCTACAGGCCTGAATTAAGTAGTCTTGGAGACATTTGCAAAATGCTGTAGGGAATGGAGAGGGAGGAAAGTAATCATTGAATTAATTGCCTTTGTATAATTTCTACAGAGTTAATCACTGTCTAGGATGCTGTCAGTCTCCGTGCTTAGCAACTCAATTGACACTTTATATTTTCAGGTGGTGTAACATTGCTTTCAGATGGACCTCCTTGTGAGGTGGTTTATATTTCTGCAAAACACAGTAATAAGAGTAAATAAAGTATTCTGAATGCAATATGCAAAGTTGCAATGAGAAATTCAGAACTGATCTGGATATTACTTTAGAAATTTTAATACTGTTGACATAAATATCATGATGCTTTTTAATATTTATTAAATAAAAGTAATATGAAAGTATATAAGTATTATAAACATATATAATCAGAAGTTTGAATATCTTGGAGAGCTATCTATAGATTATTGGAAATTTTCCTTTAGGGGTCTACTGAACAACATATTCATGTGAAATGGCTGTTTCTTGAACTGTATTTTAGTTATAATTGGATTTTACATTTTCTGAATTGTGTGGAAATGATTTTTTAATTTTGTAATTCTTGCAATTGCACTGCTAAGTTATTGCCAGTCTGTTGGTCCTACCTGAAAGCATGACACTGAGTTTTTTGTCCAAAAGCAATTGCTTGCACTTACAAGACAGGAAGCCAGAAATACTTTCTTTGCTCAGGTGTGTTAGTGAGCTGTTTTTGCACATTGGAACAAGGATCAGTAGGATATACTTTGATATGCTGTGTGTTTTGCGCCACCCAGTGGAATTCCTCCTTTCCATCCTTCTTAAAAACATAGTAACTTCCACAAGGCTCCTTAAAAGATCCATTTTCCAGCTGCAAAAACAAACACTAAAAAAATAAATTGATGCACTAAGGTAACACATTAGGGTAGAGTGGGCAAGGCACCCTGGATTCAGGAAGTCCCTAACGTCTGAGTGGTTGACACTGCCACCTTAGCTGCTGACAGCATGTTTGAATACCTGAAGTTGTTCTGCATTTTAGCTTTAAATAAGATGTTTTTAAGAATTTAATTAATTTGATTAATTTTTAGACTCGATAATGTATTCATTCTTTTGCATTGTTTTGCACTCTAATAGGTAAATTAAAATGAGTCATTTTTTCTGGGAGCGTACTTATGTGTAAGTCTCAGTAGTTAATGTTTCTTACAGCATGTTCTCTGTGCCAGTGTTTATTATTGCTCTGCTTTGCATAAGAGCACTTGATTCCATCATGTTTGTCTTTTTAGCATGGTAAAGTAATTCTTTACCAGATTTTCCTGCTGTTAGCAGAATTTTCTTATTTAGAATCATTGGTTGGAGCAAACTGAAGTTTTTGAATTGATGACTAGTGCTAATTTAGACACCAGCTTTCACAAAGAAATGCAGATGTCTGTAATGGTGGTAAAATACAGATTTTACAAAAAAATGCAATATTTAATGCTTTTTAAACTTACAGTTGTAGCCTGTGGTTGCTTTTAATTTTTATGGTTTTAGATATTTAGTATTTATGCACAGCTATTTGAACCACATATAAAATTTATTTTTGTTTTTTTTATGTTTTTTTTTTTAGGTTAAAATGGGTTTGCTGGTAGACTTAACCAACACCACTAGATTCTATGACAGAAATGATATAGAGAAAGAGGGAATTAAATATATAAAGCTCCAATGTAAAGGGTAAGTTGTGTGCTCTTTTAAATTATTTCTGTGGCTTTTAATTTGAAAGATCACAGTGAAGAAATTAATTTTTTTTCTCTTTTTGCCTTTCTCCCAGGTGTCTCCTAATCCATGTGTTCTTGTGTTTTTCAGGCATGGTGAGTGCCCTACACCTGAGAATACAGAAACATTTATCCGTGTATGTGAACACTTCAGTGATAAGAATCCTTCAGAGCTTATAGGTACATCTTATATTCATCTTATGCCCATCATTAGTTTTTATTCTTAGTTTGTATCATATTGGCTTGTAACTGCAGTCTCTTATTCTTAGAAGTCTGAGCAAAGGAATTTCCTCAGTACAGTGTTTAAACATATACAAATTTGATTGCTTTTACTGCAAAATGAATATGTTTCTTTTTTTTTTTTTTTTACAGAAAGTAGTATGTTTCTGCATCCATCAGTTTGATAACAGCTGTTGGCTTAATGCAGAAAATTACACAGGCCCAAGAGCTGTCTAGAAATACATGATACTTGCACTGTGGTTTTGTAACTTCTGCTGATACATCTGCGAGTTATATATTTGGTGGTGTGGTTTACTTGAAGTCATATTTGCCAACTGGATTATCAGAGATTCTTTAGCAAGTCTCACAAAATTGGTAGTAGATACTATGCTAAGTTTTTCTTCTGTGGTATACAGTCTTGCGGTGAATATTTGAATGTTCTGAGCATACTTTTATTCAGAGAGAAGTAAGTTCTGAGTTTATTTTACATCCCCTCTAGTTTTAGTTAAAACTGTTTTACTCTGATTTTTGTCAATCATATTAATGTTCATCCCTATCTGCAAACTATCAGAGACAAGAAGTTACTTTGCAGGTGAGTTTCCAGAGTCAGAATGGGTGTCATCCTCAATCTTCTTGGATGGTAATTTTGCAGCCTTCTTGAATCTGAGTGTCTGTGCAACTTATGAGTACATGGAACAGTTGTTTGTGCAGGTATCATTGCTAAGAGCTTGGTAAACTAAGCTGGTATGTTCATGCAGTTTAGGATTCATCCAGATACATGGAAGAATAGCTGAAGTTATTGGAAGGGACCTGTGGAAATCAGCGACTCAGTTGCTCTTCTTTAGAACAGGGCCAGCTAAAGCAAATTCCTCAAGACCATGCCCATTTGGCTTTTGACCAGCCTCTAAGCTTGGAAACTCCAACTTTTTCTGCAGCTTCTTCCAGTGTTTGTTCTTACAATACACAGGTGTTTTTTTCTCATGTTGAAACAGAATTTATTGTATTTCAATTTGTGGCCATTGCTTCTTGTTCTGTTGCAGGATGTGATACCACTGAGAATTTTCTTTCTTTGAGTGCTTGAGAGATTTAATTCTGTCGCACATTTTTACACCTAGTTTTCTTTTAGATGCTTGCTTGCTTCTTTGTTGTGCACAGAATGCAGTTTAATTAGAGACACTTGTGGCACAACTCCAGCCAGCAGCCAAGCCCCACACAGCTGGTCCCTTACTTTTCCACTGGTGGCACTGGGGAGAGAAGTGGAAGGGTAAAGGTAGGAACCTCACGAGTTGAGATAAAGACAGTTCCATAGGGAAAGCAAAAGCCATGCACAAGCAAAGCAAGGAATGAATTCACTGCTTCCCAACCCCAGGAGAGCAGGGCCCCATCACACCTAGCAGTGACTTGGGAAGAAAAATGGCATCACTTTGAATGTCCCCCCATTCCTGTTCTTCCTCTCTCTCTATGCACTGAATGTTCTATGTTCTGCAGAATCCCTTTGGCCAGTTTGGGTCAGCTGTTGCAGCTGTGTCTCCTCCCAGCTTCCCAGGCACCCCTAACTTCCTCACCAGCATGCCAGCATGAAAATTAGAAAAGGCTTTGCTGCCCAGCATTAACAAAAATATCTCTATATCATCAACCAGCACAAATCCAAAACACAGCCCCACACCAGCCGCTGTGAAGAAAATTAAGAATCTGTTTCAGTTGAAACCAGGACAGAGATCTGTGTGTTCTTCTCTGAACAGTAACACAGCTGCATGGTTTAAAAGATGAGGAACTGCTAAATGGGAGTGAGCAGAACCAGTTCACCAACAGCATTTCAAAACTTATGCCAGACATTGTTGGTGACTGATCCCATTTGCTTTTCTTTTAGCAATTCCTCATTTTCAGTCTCCTTTTGCAGTTCTTTCACTTGGTCCTTCGATAATATTTTAGAACTTGAAATAGTGGTTATGGTCAGCAATTTAAAAAGTGCATGGATAGCATGGTGATATCCTATAAGTAGCAGACCCATTTAGTTGCTGTTTCGACTTATAAAATGTCATTTTTAGTGTTGAGTCAGTAACTTTTTGGCTTTGATGAATTGTGGAAGGTTTTCCTTTATTTAGACACTTCACCTCTTTAGGGGAAAAAAGTCAATTAGAAAGAGGCAAGGAGAAAGTAGTACGTTGAATCAACTTTTGAAGAACATGTTTAGGTTTTTGTAGCGAAAGAGAAATGCTGGAATTTTCTATTTTGCCTTTTGTGAATTACTGAAATTTGTCATTTTGGGCACTTGTTTCTTCTGACAGGGCATCAGAGGGAGTGGTGTGGAGGGTGTTTATCAGAAGTGAAAGAGGTCTAGAGCAGTGATAGTACTGTACCCTGTGTGATCTTTCTCTTCTAAGCCGTATGGTCTCATGCTGAGATGCTTCTTATCCTTGTCATGTGTATAAAATTATTGAGTTAACCTTTTTGGCAGCAGTAGCAGCTGAAGGACTAGTGGTAGCAATTGTGTTCAATTTTGTTCTCAGTGTCATGATTAGTTGTGAAAAGAGACTGAAATGTGAATGTTAAGTGATCAAAATTTTCAATTCATCTAGAGCAATATAGGAAGGAAACTATTTTTGCAGCATGAAGGACAGCATTAGGCCTGCCAACCTTCAGGAGGTGACATACAAAAATTTTGCTTCAGCAGAAAACAAAGGAGAAATGATTGTTAGGAATAAATTATATAAGTAAGCTAAAATTCATTTAATATGATGCAAGTTACACAGTTTTTAGTATTTTTAAATGGTTAGAAATGATGAATCCAAAAAATTCATGATAATTTTTACCTTGCTTTATCAAGAAGGAAACTTTGGTGGGGCAGGCACAAAACCCAGTCCTATTACAGTTAATACATACTTTTTTTTACCCACTTAAAGTTGTTTTTTTTTGTTTTGTTTCTATCAATCTACTTTTTGTAGGTACTTTGGTTCTCCAGTTGAAAAAGTTCTACTCCTCAGTGTAGAGGAGTGCATAAAACAGATAGATACTCACATTTTGTTTGAATTCGCATCAAGTGAATTGTTGCCAATTTTGCTTTACTAGCTGTGGTAGAGAAATGAGCAAATTAATTAAAGCTTAAATGACTTGCTGCATGGTGCTGTGTTCCAGGTCTTGCACTTTGGGTCACAACCACCTTGGCTAATGCTGCAGGCTTGGGGAAGAGCAGCTGGAAAGCTGCCTCCAGAGAAGGGCTTGGGTGTGCTGAGTTTACTGACCATGAGGCATCAGCGTGCCCAGGTGGCCAAGGAGGCCAATGTCCAGTAGGATTAGGAAGTGACTGTCCCCTGGTGCTCAGGCATTGACGTTCTGGGGTGTGTCCAGAGAAGCTCAACGGAGCTGGTGAAGGGTCTGGAGCACAAGTCTTATTAGGAGTGGCTCAGGGATCTGGGATTGTTTAGCCTGGTGAATAGGAGACTCAGGGGTGACCGTATCACTCTCTACAGCTGCCTGAAAGGAGGTTGTAGCCAGGTGGGGATCGGTGTCTTTCCCCAGGCAACCAGTGACAGGACAAGAGGAAATGATCTTAGGTTACACAGGGAGGTTCAGGACATTAGGAGAAATTTCTTCACCAAAAGGTGAAGTTTTCAAGCACAAGAACAAACTGCACAGGGAAGTGGTTGGATCCCCATCCCTGGAGGTATTTAAAGCTGTGTAGATGTGGCACTTAGGGTCATGGCTCAGTGGTGGACTCGTCAGTGCTGGGTTAATGGTTGGATTCAATGTACTTAAGAGCCTTTTCCAACCTAAACAATTCTATGATTCTATGGTATCAACTGAAAAATGTTAAGAATAATTGCTCTTGATGTTAGTGGAAACTTTAATGATATTTATAATTTTAAATTAAGTGGGAGGAAGAGGCAGCATCTTGTCTGAATCCTTCATGACATTTTTAATAGCACAAGTTTTCAGGCTGGTCTGCTTATCACTAGATGGTGCTGTTGCCTTGAGAGAAAAAAAGTGCAATGCATTTGACAGTGTATCCCTCCTTTCACTAAGGGATGAGTTCAGTAGAACAGAGGCTGAAGACTTAATTGTTTTTTTCAAATTGAAAAGATAAGCAATTCAAGATGATTATACTGTTGTATAGTTTTCTTTTTGTACGTTCTTTTTTTTTTCAAAATTATTAAGTCTGGTCTTAGTATGTTTATGTTGAATTTGAGATAGAATTATGGTCTATTGGCACCCCTTTCAGTTTTGAGGTAAGGTAATATGAATATGATTCTTTGCCTGATGGTATGAAATGAATGTCATGCTTGTTGAGTCCAGTAAAAGCTCAATTAATGAATTTGATTATATTGCCTTCTGACAAGCATTTGAGCAGATCTGTGAGTCTTATCTGTATTAGCCATATTTCAATCAAATTAAGTTAGTGCTATTGATTGTGATGAAGTGCCCTATACCCTTGCTGCTGCTAATTTGCAGAAAGAATGTAATAAATTGCCTTTCAGGCTTATGTACCTTATGTGTTTTTACTGCTGTGATGGGAAGGGAGATAACCTTTTAATGTTACAGATGAAGGTGGAAGGATCTAAACTCACACTTTTGATAGTAACTATGTTCGTTAAAAGTACTTGTAAGTGATGATGCCCTTTTCTTGTCTTTTCTAGGTGTCCATTGTACACATGGTTTCAATAGAACTGGATTTTTGATCTGTGCCTTTTTGGTCGAGAAGATGGACTGGAGGTAACTTTGTGTGTTAGTTCCTGGGGTTTTGTGGAATGTGGCCAAAGGGTTCTTAAGTATGTTTCACTCATTGTCCTGTCAGCTGTGCTAATGTATTCACTATTTCTTGTTTTATAGCTGCCTAAGAATCTTGAGTAAACAGCCCATATTAACATTTTTTGTATCGTCCCTTGATAGCTTAGCCTGTAGTCAAGAATTCCAGGTCTGGTAGGTCAAAAGTCAACTGTACCTGCTGTGTGTGGGCCTTGAGCAGTGTATGTATCATATTGTGTCTCTTTCCCATGACATGTCCCACATTTTAAATAAGAATGTAGAGTTCAGAGATTCCTGAAGGATTGTTTCTCATACATTTTCATCTTTTTTGTGTAGGTGTAGGCTTTTGGGCTTTTTTGAGATCTGAAGAGATTAACTAGAGCAACAGCAGAGTAGCACACATACTTCTGAAAGGTTGGGGGCAAACAAAGTCCTTGTTTCCAGCTTGTTTTTTGACTAAAGTCTACAGCATGCTTCTATACAGGCTCATCCATTTTTTCCATCTTTTAAAAATGGTGATTCCTTCATACAGAGTAAATATCTTTTTTACATAACATTAGTTTTAAAAGAAACCCCAAACCTAAACAATGTCTGTACCATCCTGTTGGACATAACTTCTGCATAGTTTTTGTTTTTATAGTATTTACAAAACACTATTTCCTTCTTGACAGAGTCCTGTGAAAGTCATGTTTCTTGACAAGCCTGTTAAGCATTCCGATATTTCTTATGTGTGGTCCTTAAAGTGAAGAAAATTCTACTCCTCCTGCAGGATTTTCTTGTGACTGGATGTGCAGTTATTATGCTTAGCATACATGTGCAAGCTGTTTGCAAAGAGCTAGCTCATTGCTGTCTGTTAGTAAACCTGGACTAAGGATATTGGAGTAATGGAGATGGAAAACCTTTAGTAATGGGTGGTTGAGTCTTCGCAGGATCCCAGCTGTGTATAGGAAGTAGACACAGACACAAATGGCTTTATAGTATGATTCTTGTTGTTTCTATGAGTTAGAAAAATTGTATGCTTTTAATCAAACAATTTTAAAGTGGCATGCAATAGTTAGGCTTAGAATTGATCCTTTGTTCTGAAGAGGGAAGGCACTTGAATCTCTTTGGATCTCCTACTTTTATGCTGCCTATCTGTTTTCAAACCATGGTAGGGAAAGCCTTAAAGCTCAACAGCCCTGACTTATTTTTTTTTGCTTTGGGTAGTTAACTGTGTCAAGTTTGTAAATCTCTGTCAGATTATTTTAATAGAACATCCAGATGTTCCCTGGTAGGAAAAAATGTCCACAGCAAAGGAAACAATTTTGGCAAGCTGCTGGTTAATGCTGACCATTGTATTGAGATAAATCTAATTTGCTGCATCATTCTTTAAAACAAGGCACTGTTTCTTGCTAATGAGGAAATAAGATCTTCCTGATGGAAAAATCCATCCGTGTTCATTCCTTAAGCGTATGATGTAGGAGTGTTGCTGCTGTATTGTGTACAGTGGGATATATTTTATAGTTAGTTTAGAGAAAGACCTGAAAGCTCTTCAGCTTTCTGACTGATAAGGTCAGAAACCTTACTTGATTCTCTTTTCAACAACTTATTTTTCCCAAAGACTGCTGTGTTTCTAGAACCTGGAAAATTGGATTTTTTTTAGCTAGGGTTCTGTATTTGAGATCTGTGCCATCTCTTTTGGCTTTCATTGCCATATATTCCAGAAGATTATAGAGTTCTTCTAATATCAGAAAAAAAATTGAGCATTTTTCAGACCCCATAACTTTCAGTTTGTTTTGTCCTTTCAGTGGCATTCATTACAGAAGATGTGAAACAATTTAAGAAAGATAGCAAAGTAAAAAATGTCTTGTGAGAAAGAAATTAGGAGTCTTAGAAAACAGAATGGGGAAGAAAGGTCCTTCTAAGTAACTGAGACTCTTAAACTGTCATTTTTGAAGTGATACTGTGTGATAGTGTCACTCTGGAGAATGTCATGTTTTCTCCTCTTACAAAGATCAGAGGAGTGAATCAACCTTACTGGTTCTTAGACACTATTTCTGTCTATACTGGAAAATTAACCTCTTAAAGTTCTCAGGCTCCATTCCATACTGAACAGATCAGACAAAAAGAAAAAAGGATTTTGAATTAAATATCTGAAAAAAAAAGGTACAGGGCATAGTATGTGCTTTGGTTCCAGTTTTAGGACACGTGCTTCTCAAGAAGCCTAACAGGGACATCTCTCTGTTTTTGTGGTTTCTCCTTTCCCCTATATAGTAAGATTTTAAAATGTTGATTCTTGGAGCCTTACTGCTGTTCATAGCCTTGATAAATGGAAGACAGAATTATATCCAATGTTTTTAGTTAAACATTTTCATAGAAACTATGAAAATGGTGACAATAAAACCCCTGTGTTGTGCTCACTCTTGTATGTTTTGGAGAGTTTTCTCCTTGGCTGGTAAAGATGCATGACTGTTAGTTTTGGTTTCTAATTTTTTTGTGGTCCAGCTTCTAATTTATTTGGGCAAGATTAAGTATTAGGTTCATAGTAAAAGACTACTGAACCACAGTCCTTTTATGAGAAACTTCTAGAAAGAGAAGTAATTTAAAAGATTAGGGTGATTTTTCTCAGTATGATGGCTAATGAGAGGAAAGACAATTCTTAGTGGAGAAAAATGTAACCATATTTGAATTTAAACATTTGCATTTTTCTTCATTAAGTTTGTTGATATGTTTCTTTAGTCTTCTTTTGTGTTTGTGCAGTCCTCAGGTATTTACCTGCATGTCACCCATTGCTTCTCTGTAGCAATAAAAAAAGTTTTATCTGTGATAAAACAGCGATCAGCAGACCACTAGGAGCTGCAATAAGGTCCCAAAGCAGCTGCAGTTACTTGAGAACATTTCCAGTGCCCACAAAGTTATGCAGAATCTTCTGCAAGAGCAACTGCTACCTGGCTGATCTAAGCACGGACTTTGAAATATAAGGAATGTTTTTGCAATTACCACTTCAGAATTTGTATTGATTCTCAGTCCCAATAATTCTTATGTTTGGTAAAGCATGACATGATTAAGACATGTAAATTAGGCATCCAGAGTGATTTTCTTTTTTTTTTTTTTTTTTTTTTTTGACAGTATTGAGGCTGCTGTGGCTACTTTTGCTCAGGCCAGACCCCCGGGTATTTATAAAGGCGACTATTTGAAGGAACTCTTTCGTCGTTATGGGGATGAAGATGATGCACCAGCACCACCAGAGCTTCCAGAGTGGTGTTTTGATGAAGATGAAGAGGAGGATGAGGATAATGGTAAAACTGGAGGCCCAGAATCAGAACCTGGATCATCAAGCTCTTCCTTTGGCAAGAGAAGAAAAGAACGCCTAAAACTGGTAATTTTCATTTGGAATTTAATATTTGAATTGCTAAACATAATTTCATAACCTAATACCCATCAGTTACCTCATCCTACATGCTATACATGTGTCTCTGCTCTTACAAATGGGGACTGGAAGCATTGTCTGTAACTGGAAAAAGTTGCAGATACATTGTAAACTTTCTGTATTTCCTATGTGAATCGGGAACTTTAATATTCAACACCTCAAATATTCCAGTTGTAAAAATGACTTAAAATTTTATAACAATTTTTTTGAGATAGTAAAGCGCTTTTTAGTTATTCAGTCTGTCTTTGGAGATGAAATGTTATTAGAGTTGGATGGAAACAGGTCTTGTTTTTTGTAGTCATGTGGATGAAATTCAGAATTTTTAAAATACAGTGCTCATTTTGGTAAATAGTTTTTCTTTGGAAAATTTGTGGGATTGAAAATTGGATTAGCAAAAAGCAATATGAGCTTAAAAAACCCAAGGCAACTTTGAGATCATAATGTGTTCAAAACTGTTTTAGCTTTGTAAGAAATACAGCTGATCACTTACTGTGATTTCTGACATACATCTGCATAATTCTGATGAAGCGAGTTATTGTAGTTGCCATGATATGGAACTAATATTCAAGTACACAGAATATATTTGTATCATCTGAAGACTAATGACTCAGTTCTCTTCAAATTCCTGACTCGCTTTTTTATTTGCAAATAAAGTAGGCTAGACTATTGCTGAGCTCAAGAATAGGGTTTTTTTTTTTCATAATACTGAATTATTTTACTTGTGTGCTGAGGTGTGTTTGTTTGGGAAGATTTGGAAATCCTCATATTGAAATAGGCTGCAAAAAAGCATTTTGTTGTTACTGCAGCTGGTCAACAAGGTTTGCAGGTGGAGTATGGAAAATGTTAACCTGACAGAAATACAAAATCCAGTCTAAAGAAGCAAGATGAACTTTGAAAACTTTCAAATTATCCCTCATCTGGAATAAAAAATTTCCCACACTGTAAAGACATAGTAAAAGTGTATTTATGGGATATCACCACTTCCTCCTTAAGCCTTGTAGTAAAACATTGATATCTAAATATTTTGGGAGGGGCTGGAACCTTAGAGTTTTTTTGATGTGTCTTCTGATGCATTAGGAGCTGAGGTGTTATGATGAATTACAACGACAGCCTCTTTTCATCAAGCATAAAACTCAAATGGTCTGTTTAACAGGAGTGATATTGGCTTCCCAGGCTTTTTCTTGTCTGCCACCCTAGTTTTGTTGAAAGCTGGAAGCTAAATTATACGAATAAGCATATTAATAACTAAAAGTTAATTATGAGTTAGATAATTTGTGAAAGAAAAAGTCATCTAGTTAATATGCATATTCGTATAATTCAGTTTTGCAGCTCTGAAGGAACATTCTTTGACATGAAGAGGAGGAACGGGCAGAATTCTTTACCAAGGTTCTTGGCTGGCAGATGGGACTGCTGCTTAACTCAGTAGAGATGGATATTTGTGATTCCTTGTAAATATGCGGTCTACAGGGGGAGTGAGTATCAGGTAAATACCTCTTGCTCAGATACTCTGATTTTACTGTCTAAAGGGCTACATTTTCAGTATTATGTTGGTTTCCTGCAGCAGATGTTTCCACCTTTATAATTCATATCTTTCCTAAAAGCCTAGGGGTAGGCAGTGTAAAACTGGAGGGAGCTGTAGTGATAGCAATGGTCTGAATTTTTCTCATTTTGACCCAAATCTTTGTGGAGACAGAAGAAAAGTTTAGTAGTAGAGGAGGAGACAGCTCCCAGGCATCTTGCTAGGGTAATGAATAGTCAGAAACAAGTGCTAGCTAGCACGTGAAATGAAGTTAATATGCTGTCCCTTTCAGAAACTCTGATGTGAGAAACATTACTGCAGCATTTTTCATTAAAACTTCATATTTTGATGTAAAAAAATCTTGACAGCCTTTCTTTCCTACACTACTACAGAATCATTAGAACATAAAGCCATTACAGTTTCCTTTGTCATCACCTGAAGGAAGTCGACAGGTACCAGGAAATGAGCTTGTTGGAGTCTGAGGTGCCACACAGGAAATCCAAACAAGTTTTGACATTGTCAGTGCATGCAGTATTGATTGTAGCATCAAAACAACATTATTAACTGACACTTAAAATCTCACTTCAGGAAAAAAATATTTCATTTTGCAAATCGGGCAAAAAGTTGTAATTCTGAGCCAGAACCTACAAACCTCTAATGGCTCAAACTTTTACTGTTTATTAGGAATGTTGTCTTTTCTAGTCCCAAGTAAGTTGCATTTTATGGGGTGTGAGATGCAGTGCTTCTGAAATGAGTGGTGACATCTTAAACAATCTGGAAGGGATGGTGGCTGTTAATGATTTAATTCATGATTTTGAGTGCAGGTGTCTTGTGGTCATCTGTGAGACAGAAGGAAGCAATTAAACTGATTTGATGTAATGAGGATAATATTTATTAGTTAAGTATCACAGTACAATTATTCTAAATATTAGTGACTTGGGGTTTTTCTGCCTGACCAACTCTCTTTTGCAAAGTTTAACCCTTGTACTTATTCTGCCAATTGTGGGCATCTTGAAGGATATGGGAAAAATACTATTTTTTGATTTGGCAGCACCATTTTATGTGCTTGAGTATGGATATCCTTTCCTTCTCCATGTTAAATGCTGATTAGCTCACTTTTTCCTTACAGTATATTTTTTTTGTACTACTGACCTTTCTTGTTATTCTTTGTATTCTGTCATGTTGACTCATGTTTTCCTGATGCTGTGGTGCCTGTAATTGAATGCAAGCCTCTAGTTGAGGCCATCCTAGTAAGGCTTAATAGGGAAAAATTAATTTCACATGTCTTAAGGCTAATACTTCTGTTTGTATATCTCAACATAATTGCCTTTCACAAGGCAGAACAATACTAATTCAGCTTTTGGTCTCTTGCTGCTTCCATGTATTTTTCTCTAATTATCTACCAGTGTGTGTTTGTATAATTTCTTATCCATTATTAAGTGTAGAACTTTGTTTATGCTGAATTGCTCAGTGTTATTTCCAGCCTATTTTTAAAATGAAGGATAACAGTGAATCTTAAACTACCATTCCAGTCTGTATCCCTGTTAATAAAGTCAGAGATGTCACAAAAATAAGAATGCTAATAGGAAGTTTAGTGGAAATAAATTGATGATCTTATGCCTAAACCAGACCCTGCAGATTCTTCTGTTTTGTTAGAGAAACACTAACTCCTCTGAACCTGGTTTTGAAACAGGTTACACTTCTGGTTTATGGAAGTTACATCTGCCCCATGTTTTCTGAGATCCTCGATGAGGACAAGATAAACAAACAAAAAATAAACCAAGGCAAATGCATGCAATGCCAATTCTGTGAAGCCTGTTTCATTATGAAAACTAAATGTTTAGTGGAACACCTTTGCTAGTGAGTGACAGTCAGTATGATTTTGTGTTCTTTTTTGCTTGTACATGCCAAGAGGCAGTTACTGTGATTTGATCCTGTGTTTCTAGGTATTAAATCTAAGCTGGTAAGTGTAACTCTCTGTCTCTCACTTCCTTAATTTTAGAAGGTATCTCTTCCTGACATGTTTGGAATGTTTCTTGCCTTCTGGGAGGCAGTCTCTGAGCATTTTGGCACACAGTCAAGTCTGAGTAGCTGAAGACAGCTCTCACTGGGGCCTGGTGATGATAGCCACTAGGGTCAGGAAGGTGTGTGTTTGGGGCTGCTCCCACTCCCCCACTCCTCCAGATGGTGTTTAGGATATGAACCAGCACAGGATGATCCACATTGCCACTTCTTCAGCTGAAGTGATGGCTGGAGAAATACATGGCAAGTGGGGCAAGGCTGATTAGTACAGCTGGTGTGAAGGTTGTGCACAGTGTAGATACCAGTGCATGTAGTCTTCGGTGCTGAGGAGTTGATGTGCTCCTGGTGATCGGAGTTCTCTGGAGTCTCTGCACTGTGGTCTCCAGTGTCCTTTTGCCAAAGGCATTGATAGCTGAACAGTAGGATAAAAACTGCATGGATCTGGCTCAGTTTTAGCACCTTATCCAAGGAATGTCCTCATGAAACCTGAAGTGCTAAGTTAGCCAAGCACGAATACCCAAGTGACTCACATTGTTTTCATAGTGCTGTGCCTTAGTGATTATACTTGCAGCAGATAATCTGCAAGAAACACTTTCAATACGAATTTTGTGTTTATTACATTTTCTTTTCTGGAAAATCTTTCCCGTTCCCTGCCTGTTAATTCAATCTTAGCAGTTGTACTGGCATTCCACTCTGCCATTATTCCCAGAAGCAAGGCAGAACCATCTTCCTTTGTTTCCTGGCGCTCTTTACCACTTATCAGAATGCAGACAATGTGCTGGCCAGGCACGAGGAGCTGTCTGCCTCTCTTGCCCACTCCCCTGCGTGCTGTTGCACCGGCTGGTGCCCATGTAAATTGTATGGGGTGAGTGACACACAAAGTCTGTGGAGCTCAAGGTAGTTAAGGTTATGAACCAGTATATTTCTTTAGGATGTTCTGTTCTCAGAATGTGATTTGGTGATGTGACTGAGCCAATCTTAATTAACTGCAGGCTGTGCTGAAAACTGTGGTCCTGCTTTTCCCTGCTTTCGCTTTTGCTTCCTTTGTGCTGTCACTAGTACTGAGTTATCCTATGGTGAGCTAGTTTAGGATACTGTTTTGGCAGAAAATTATTACCAATTTATGATGTTATTTTTGCCAAATTAGTTCCTAGACTTGCTCAAGTGTATAACAGATGAGTGCCACAGCATGTGGAAATGCAGAGGAGAAAAATACTACTCCTGGATTTGTTAAAGCTACTTTCAAGAGTTTTAGAGAACAGATATGAGATACTTGTATCTTCACATGCAGGGTTCAACAGGTCATGGTTTGATCTTCTTTGTGTGCATTGAATATTTATTTCAGATTCTGTTGAATTAAGTCTGGTTGGTTTGAGATCTCCATAGAAATCTTTGCAAGACTTGTTTTTATTCCTCTTGGCATCAAAGTTTTTGTAGAATGTACAAATTATTTTAGAGTTTTACTTCTAGATTGGTTTTCTTGATCCTACATAAGCTTTTCTGGAGCTTTCGGGATAGCAGCTCCACTTTAATAACCTGGTTTAGATTGAGAAAAAATTATAAAAATATATTTATACAAATATTTTGTTACAAATCTATTGTTTATGTTTTCTCTTTTGTTAAGTTTGTCCTTATCATGTCCAAGATCAATGCTCTTGAGAGTATTAGTGTAAGCATCTAAGTACTAGCTATCCCTTCCTTTTGCCTTATCCTTATTGCCTTTTTTAAGTTATATTTTTTCCTTATAAATAACTCATTTAGTTCCTGGGTTTATGGTATGGCTCACCTATGAGTTTCCTGGCAAAGCTGAGCTAATGTATCTTGGCATTTTGGGGTAAATCCTTAAGGAATGTTTAAGCTTGTATTGCTCTAGAGGGTTGTGAAAACAGTCTTAATCTTGTATTGACATATTCTGTTTTGATTTTATGAGGGCTTTAATACTAAATTATTTTTTTTTAGGGTGCAATTTTCTTGGAAGGAATAACAGTTAAATGTGTGACCCAGGTGACAACGCAACCAAAACTAGGAGGAATACAGCAAAAATGTCAGCAGTTCTGTGGATGGGAAGGGTATGAGAATATTTAGAACTTACTGATTTATACTTTCTTGAAATAAGTGTTGTATTTTGCAGAATGAAACTGGTCATTTTGAAAATGAGGAAAAAGGTGACCATGGATTTTTTATTTAAAAAAAGCCTCAAACACACTTGGCAGTGAAAGTCTTGCACTGTACAATGAAATGGAATGATCAATTTTTGGTGTTAAGAAACAAGATTCTAGAATTACTTTTCCATTGAGATAACAAAGTGTTGTTGTTCGAATTCCAGATGTGGCCTACTCCAGCTTTACAAATGCTTAGTTCTTTCTCAAGCAGTAGATTTATTTATACCATTGCTATTACACTTAAATATAGAGGTATAATACTCATTTTTACAGCCAACTTGGATTTTTGACCAATGGTAATGAAAATGTTGGTTTAATGTCTATGATTCTGGACATTTCCATTCCAAAGTTGGTGATGCACACCGCTTCCTAACTTGTTAATGCTTATCATGCCTGTAATTTTTAATTTAAATATCTCTTTCTGCAAAGCTAAAACTTTGAAGTTCCACATAATTTAGTGTTTTGTCATAAGCAAATAACTTTGTTCCTATGAGACAGACTTTTGACTTCTATTGCAAAATACTTTATTGGTGAACATGTTCTAACTCAGAGTTAACCTTGCAGCAAGTCTGGTATGGACTTGAGTCTGATGTGAAAAATGTATTTACTTGTGTGACTATTTATTGCAGGATCATTAATAAACATGGTTATTTTTATTAGGACTGGATTCCCTGGAGCACAGCCTGTTTCCATGGACAAGCAAAATATTAAGTTTTTGGAGCAGAAACCATACAAAGTTAGCTGGAAAGCAGACGGCACCCGGTAAGTTCATTTTAAATGAAAAAGCAAAACACAGTAAATTCGGTAGACAGTTTGTATTTTCTCAGGAAAGTGAATTTGCTTGTACAAGGGACAAAGCACAGCAACAAACTGGCTCCAGAGATTAATTTTTATTCTGTCTTGGTACCCAACATTTGCTGAAGTTTGTGACCAAGTTTCTTTCTAGCAGCTGTTCTACACAATGACTGTTAAAGGCAGGTACCTTTATTCTCCATAAGCCTTGCCTGTTTGTCAGCCATGACTTGTCACCAAGGTCTTAGAATCATCTTACATAGCAGTGAGAGTTTGCTAAGGTGAGGACTTTATTTATAAGCAAAATTAAAACTTCTGATTGATCCTTCAGAAGCTGGGTAGTATCAGAAAATTTGTAGGGGTATTTTTAAAAATTCATCCTGTGGTCTTTTGTTCAAACATGTAGTTCATGTCAGCTAAAGACTCAGTCATTTTATCTTCCCTAATTCTCTTACATTCATTGCAGGGGTGCCTTTTGTTTAATAACAAACTTCATCCTCATTGGACTTATTGGACATATTCTAAAGTTTTTCCTGAGTTCTTTATTTTGCTAGGTTTGTTATCTTTAATAATAGAACATCCCAGATAATGAAAATCCTGGAGAATATGGGGAATTGCATGTCTTATGAGAATTGCCAAGTGGTTCCACATGGAGTCAGTCAGGATTCATCACAATTCAGCCAGAACTAAGCTGTCTTGTACAAAACAGCCCCAGACCCTTCAAGTGTCTCTCCTCTGTGGAGTTCACACTTCAAGGGTTTATTAGCTTGGGCAGAGCATGGTGTGAAAAGTCAAAATAAGCTTGCAGTCAGTATGGAGACCTAGCATTAGGAAATGTGTGGGAATAATTGGTTTACTAACACTGGCTGTATGCACAAGCTTTTGTATATTGCAGTGCAGGTATTCTCAGGGTGGGAAGTTACAGCAATGGGGTGTTGGGAGGTCAAGGCATATTCTCAGGGCAGTACAGGGCATAGGGCATTCCAAAGCTGCTGACCCTGAACAAATGAAGTCAGCCAGCTTAAACTGACCTGAAGAGTCTTTGTCATATCCTATGTTATTAATTTGGAAAACTGATGTCTTAATGTAATATTCTCATTTCTTACTCAAATGTGTGGATGGGATGCCCACATTCTCAGTACTAAAGCAATTAGAACAAAGTAGTGTACCTGGAAGACTGCATTTTGTGAAACAAATTGAAGTGTACGTGTAATTTCTTGTTGAAATTTTCAGTATTTTGAATATTCTGTCCTCTGTTTTTAGTTTTTAGTTTCTCTGGTGAGAAAGCAGAATGGAGGAATAACAAAACTGAAGGAACTAAATAGCTCTTTAAATTTTTTTCAAAACATAATAACTGGTAATAGATTATGACGATACACAGACTGATAGGTATATTCAGAGAAGAAAATGGGTTTACAGAGATCCAGTGTTAATGAAATTCACCTTTAAGTTATATGAAAGAGAGATTAAAGATGAAAATCTGAGCTATTATTTGGACATTTGGACACTTTGCATGATATGTATCCTAATCAACAATGAAAAATTATGATCATTTTTACATTGGACATTCTTCTAATTATTTAGTTGTTCTCCAGTGATCCAGACTCCATATGCAATTAAACAGATTTTCATTAGTTATTCTGAAAGCTTGTGTTGACAGGCGTGACCTTCTTGAATTTAATATTAAGACATCAGTTAGTGGAGACCCATTTATGGATCCCCTGCTTCCATTATCTGGAGATGGAACCCCTGTCATCAAATATCTCTGAAGCTATTCTGTTAAAAGTGGTTTAGATGCACCAGTCTAGACCTTGCCTATGAGAATATTATTAGGCTTGCATGCTTTTTTTCTTTTGTTGCTTTGTTCTCTCTCTTTGCTTAAAAAGCGCTGCTCTTTCGTTGACCTTGTTGGATTTAAAGAAAAGCAGATGCATAACTAGTAACTTTCTCTTATACTTTCTCACTGAAATAAGTTTTATTTTAGCTAAAATAACAACATTAGCCAAACTTCTTACATGTCACTATTTGTTATCTACCTGTATTTGATTTCTTCAGCAGCAGTCTTTCCTAGAGGTTTCATGATTGAAGCATTTTTGGTACATTCTTGTAACTGATATTCAGTGTCAGTAACTTCACTAATTACTTTTACTTTTATTCAAAAACATTTGCTAATTCTAGATTGCAATTCGAGCTGAACCTCTCGTCCTCTATTTTAAGAGCTGTTGGTTTTGGTTTTTTGTCGTTGGTGGT
This sequence comes from Zonotrichia leucophrys gambelii, assembly GCF_028769735.1. Lineage (NCBI taxonomy): Eukaryota > Metazoa > Chordata > Aves > Passeriformes > Passerellidae > Zonotrichia > Zonotrichia leucophrys. Next base: position 17,791,513 of record NC_088172.1, on the reverse strand, counting down.
TTTTTTTCCCCCTTTCCCCATTGTTTGGGGCATTTTTCCAGTGGTAGAACTGTGCATGCTTTTTTGGTTTCCTAGTGTTGTTGTATTTTTCTATCCATAATTTTAGAAAAAGAGAAAGTATTTCCCTAAATTAAAGGGCGTTATTTCTCAAATAATGTTGTCTAACAGTGTGAAATTGATTAGTTAAATTATTTGATAGTGATTCTATAAAATATCTTGTGGGATTTACTGGAGTAGTATCTTACATATTTTTGTATGTTTGTGAGTTTGGTTTGGGTAAAACTCATCCTCCTTTGCTCTCTTGGGGTTCTGAGTTCAAAATCTTTTGACTTAGCCTTGCTTAGCCTAGTCTGTTGTGGTTTGAAGGGTTTGAGCCTTCTCTGTGGTCTTGCTTTCTCTGTGCCTGGTTTCCAGGGCCCTTGCTGCATTAGCAGGGCACCCTCCTGGTTCTGCTCCAGCATTCCTTCTGGAGTATGTTTGTCCCAAAGGGAAAAACACAGTGTGAACAAATACTTCTCCCCTCATATTTCTAAATGCCAATGTATAAAGATGTGCGTATTTGTATCTTAGGTTTAGAGAAATTAACTTTAAATTGAAAGATCTGTGAAGCTCATTTAGCATTGGCACTCTTTGGTGAAATATTTCCTTTGTGCCAGCTACTTGGTTGTGTGTAAATGCTGTATGCAAACTCATGCTGTTTTGAAGAAAACCATCTCTAAAATTATATTGCTTTAAATTATTATTATTTAAATAAAAGTCACTGAGTTCTGCAGCTATTCTGACTGGTTTGGTAAATTCTCAGTATTTATTGGAACAGTAGTCAAACTATTGGTGTCTCATAAATAATTTTAATGCTAATCTATTCAAAAGCCAAAGGGCAAATTTCCCACTAGTGAAATCATGCCTTTTGGCTTTGTTGAGATGAAATATATGTTGTATGTCAACAGTAGCTACAAAGTAGATACATCTTTACAAATGCATCCAATTTTGCAGCACCCTGTTCTAAAATGGTAGTTCCTGTCTGGATAAGGTAATTGTAACAGCATGTTCAAGGCATTGCTGGATGACTCTGCATTATCAGCTTTGTACTGTAAAATGATTAGCCAGGTGGGTAATGGCTTGTTGTATCCCTTCATATGGATCTCATTAATGCTGTTTGTAGCAGATGCTTGTTCTAATGAGTGGAGCTGACTGTTCAGGCAGGGTAAAGTAATGAGACACCAGTTCTGAAGGAAAGACTGCCACCACTAAGAATAATGAGAAGCTTAAAAATGGCTGTGGAATAATTCAAATCAATACAATCAAACAGGACTAGGTTTTACGGTGGCAAAATGTGACCTGCACTAAATGGAACCTATTAAGGGGAGTAAGTTATTCTCCTGCATTTCTGTGAGTAGCTTTTTTATTTTTCACGTCTGTACACGTGCAGTTTTAGTGAAAAATAATAAGTGTGATCATAATACTATGGCTGTTTGATTATGTTAAGGCAGCTATTTTAAAAAAATGAGAACAGGTAGTTCTTGCCAAAGGCTATTAAATTTGAAAAATCTTCATGCAAATTTGATGGCTTGAAGATATCTAAATATGAATAAGTAGATGCAGAATAAAACAGCTCTTTGAGGATTGCTGCTAGTTGTTTAACGAGTTTGTAACAAAATAGGTACATCTCTGAAGTTGTTTTTTCTTTCATGATTAGCAAATTACATTTACATTAAAAGAAAGTCCTGTTGCCTAAGTAATTAACTTTTTATTGTTATCCTAATACAAAATAAAAATAGTAAATGTAGGCTTAATTGTATGATAAAACGGATGGGCATTTTTTGATTGTTTATTAATCAGTTTGATTTATCTTAATGTATCAATCAATAAATCAATATATCTATATATAGAGAACATAATTATTTTTATTTAGTTGCTATATTATCAAACTTGTGATAGCTTCCTTTTTTTTTAAATTCAGCTTTTTGCAGAAATTGAAAAAAATGTTTTTTTTTTCTTTTTTTGGCAGTTGCAGCCTTTTCAGAAACATATTTGTGACCCTTGAAGGAAATCTACTCAGTATATTTTAAGATGACTTTTCTATAAATGTCATGAAAACAAGGTTGAAGTTTCTCTCTGATTTCCCTGGCTCAATAATTTTTCTTTCCCTCCTCTTTGATTCTTTACACAATGAGATGAAGCTTATGTGCATAACTCTGAAATTGCAAATTCCTAATATGAGAAATTATCCAGAAGTAATTTGGTCCAGAGTAAATAGTGAAAAAATAATCACTGCTAAGGAACAACTCTTTTAAAAAAAAAGGGAGAAAATTGAGAAAAATGTTTGTTTTAGAAATTAGCAGGTAAAAACTACTAGCCAAAATTAAGTGGCAAGGAAGCAAAATGGTTGCCTGTCTGTAAAGGCTTGAAGAAAAGATATTTGAATGGGCTCATGGAAAAAACTATTATCCCTCAGAGAGAGGGGAGAAAAAGTTGAGATAATAATGAGAATGAAGGAGGACAGAGAAGATTGGAGAGTAGTACTAATCCAATTAAATCCCAATCTATACACTTGAGAACTCATTATTAAGAACAAGAGACCAGATTGTCATGAAAGCAGATGTGGAGTGTCCTGGGTTTGCAGTGGAAAGCTTGGCTCCTGGGAGCAAAGATATTAACGTGGAGCTGAACTTGAAGGAGGCTATTGGAAATGAGAAAGAAGATTAATTTTCAGATTGTACAAATTACATGACCAGATTCTCATGGATGTGAAATTTTCTTCCTAGTAGTGGAAAGTTTCTGAAATAGAAGTTTGCAAAATTGATAGTGCGTTCTTCCCTAATTTAGAGGAGGGGGACAAAAATGTAAGGTGTTGAGATTTTCAGCCATCTTCAGAAATGGTGTTAGCAGGGAAGTTAAGGGCTGGCTGTTGATCACAACAAAGTATTTATGAGTAAAATAATGTTTCTCAAGATACGAATACTCTCTCCCTCGGCACCTTGCCTTCTGACCCAGATAGCTACTGAGAAGGTGCACTATTATAAATTGTGTTTTGAGTGTCTTGTCATTGAGTCGTGTTTAGAGTTAATATATGTTTGTGGCCTTGGAGTAAGGAAGGAATGTTGGCCTCCTAATATGGAACAGGGTGAAGAGCTCACACAAGAATCATCTGGCTGCTTTTAAACCACACCTTCCTTTCCCTTCTTTCTCTCCCCACTTATCTTAAGAAATAGACTTAAATATCAATCAGTTTTGCACCATTATCTGGTATTCCTTTCTCTGTGGTTGTGACATGTTTCAGTGGTGGGAAATTTTAAAGGATGGAAATATTCCACCATTGGGCATGTGCTGAATAGACTTTTCAGGACCAAATGGATTTTTTATAGGAGTGACAGGTTTTGTGAACAACTGGGCTTAACCCAAGTGATTTGATTCCAGGTTAAATGAGCTTGATTCAATTGTGCTTATATAACTATCAGCAATGGGCACAACCTCAACTGGTCATTACACATCACTTGTGTGTATAGGACAGCCATTCTTCAGTCATTTGTATTATTTTCATTGAAGGGCTCAAAGAAGTAGTTGTAAGGGTTTTTCTATTATTATTTGTATGAAATTATCAAAATGGGGTGACACTTAAAGAAGAGATTTGGAATCTTACTTTAAAAAACCTTTCTTTAAAGATTGAAGTGACTGTTCTTAGTCCAGTATTCCAATCACCACACTGTGTTTTTATAAGTTTTTAAGGTCATGGGGGAAAAAAATGCAGTTTTTGTTTACTTGCCATTGTCCTTTGTGATCCTTCTTCATAATTATTTTAACAGTTCTTTAGAGGAAAACAAGCTTACTCATTTTAAACTAGTTCTATATATCTACCTCTGCAGATGGAAGAATTTTGGTTGAGAATGGGGCTGCAATCCATGTGGAATTTATTTCACTGACTTTACTTGGAATAATATATCTAAGTGGAGATAGTATGTATTTTGTCTGGAAACTAACGTTGTGAAAGTTATTGAAATGGTTGCAGTAAAGCTTTTACTCCCTTCCAATCAAGATTAAAAGCTCTAAATAAATAGCTGTTATAAACTACAGTACTAGTAGTTAGTAACCTACAGTTTAACTTTGAAGCATGTAATGATAATATAATGTCAGAAGCTCCTGCAAAAGTATATAAAAATCACATAAATGGTTCAGGATTAAAATGTATAAAATGCCTTTCTAATGATAGCTGAAAGGAGCAATTCATAGATGTTAACCGCTCTACAGCATTCCTCTTAATTTTCTAAAAAGCAAATGCCTAATTCATGGTTTTATTTTCTACATTTAGGTAGGAGAGGAAGAGGAGATGGGGTGGGGAGGCAGGAATGGTGTGTTTGTCATTAGAGAGTTGGAGATTCAGGAGCTGTGAGTTGTTGCTCACTCTGCATCTTAATAATTGTCCTGTACAGTTGGATTGGCCAGTAAATTTAGGATTATAAGACTAATACTTGACTCTTTTCCACAGCATGAGAACCCATAAATATTGTATGGTTGCTTGAGTTTTCATTTGAGAGTGTAAAAATAAAACTTTCGTAAATTGAGTTTGGAATAAAGGCACTTTTGGTTTGTTTAGCATGTCCCCAGTCTCTAGGTAAAGCTATTTAGTTCAGGGCAAGGAAGGTCTAATACAAGGTGGCCTCATTATCTCCTCCTTTTGCCATATTATCCTTTTCCCCTGTTTTCCCTACTGTACAGGCAATAAGGACGTTTAGGCTTTGGCTAGCAGACTTTGACAGCAGAAGAGGAGCTGTCAGGATTTCATAGCTGGACTTGTGGCTGTTTTCAGATATCTCATTCATTTTATTTAACTATTAATTTTGAACCAGGAGAGATCTCTTTTGATTGGGAGACTGTAAGTCAAGTGAGGCAGCATAGAATGTCATAAACTGTTGGACTAATATATGGAACAATTGGATATAAAAAAATGTCTGGTTTTGTGTTTGGTTTTTTTTGGGGGGAGGGGGTGGGCTGGTGATGGTGTATTTATGTATTTATTACTAAGGCACATCCATATCACTTTGTTGCTTCTTCATCTCCTGGTTATTCTTTTTACAGTCATTGAGTCAATGTAGAGGAATGAATAAATAAGTGTGACAGAACCCATTATCCCTCATGTGGATCTAAATTTACTTGAATGGCCAAAGAAAGCATTCTTACTCTAGGTTGTGGTTTCTCATTTACATATGCTCCCAACCCTGTTGTGGCTCTGAAAGAAGGGTTTTGTGTCCCTTCCTCGAGTGTTTAAGGAGCAGTTCTGATGAGATACTATACAGGAAGTCTGTTCTGGGGAGAAGCAGGCCTGAAGCCTCTCGACACACAAAGTTTTATTGGCACAGTTCTGGGCTCTTTGAACAATGCTACCTAACTGATTATTCATATGTAACTATTTGAGTATTTGGACAGATTGTCTTATAAGCAAGCTCTTTTGTTTATTTATAAATAGTTAATGCATTAAAATGCATTAACTTATTATGTAGCTTGTGCTATGAATACTGATCTTAGAGTATTCAACTGTAGTCCTGAAATGTTCTAATAAGATCCAGATAAAGGGTGTGCCTGCATGTATATCTGCTTTTCAAGCAACCAGTATCAGTGATTACTGGCTTATTTCTTTATTTTCCTTTCTCCCAGACCACTTTTAGTGGAACAGTACATTCTGTGGCTGCTGGTTCTCCTAGGGGGGATTACAGACACATCCATGAAGCGTAACGGCTTATGTTCCGTCAGGGAAGAATGACATTCAGTTTGTGAAGAGATATCTAGGGCATCCCCTTTCTCTTGGAGCTGATCTGCTCTGTGAACACAAATGGCAGTTGTGTTCCTGCTGTGGCTTGTGCCAGCGATGCAGGTGGAATTGACGCAGAACACACTCTGGCATAAATCAGTTCCAGGTTAAGGGGATCTCCTTTTTCAGAGCTGTGTTACTCATTTCATGACTGCTCTGTAACTGCCCTCCATGAGAGACATTATGGTTCACTTGCTTGGGAAAGAAGCAATGTAACTACTTGTCATCTAATGCTAAATTAATTTGTTATTCTTTCTTATCTATATATATTTTAGCCTGTTGCTTCAGGCATGAATTTTGCCTTAAACCTCCAAGATATTTTCAGACAAAGGTTTGTGGAGAGGTATGGAGCCAAAGAAGATCAAGCAAACTTGAAAATCTATCTGCAATAAATAATGAAGATAATAATAATAACAGCAACAGCAACAGCAAAAAATATGAAACACTTCAAGAGTTCTGTCAAGCTGGAGATATAGTTTGTTCCATTAATCTTGCAGCTTTAAAACAAAAGTAATCGGAACATTATACTATGCAGTTGTTTTTCAACAGTGTTCCTATCAGTAATTGAGAAATGCACTTAGTATCATGAAAATTTGGGTGAAACAAAGATAATCTAATATTTAAAATTATTCTGTTAGTATAAAGGTTGTTACTGGGTAATATCTTTTCTAGCTTGTTAACAATTCTTTTATTTTACATCAGACAAATCATGTCACAATGCACTATAGGAGCTCCTCAATATGTAGTAGTTGTAGTTTAATTTACTTTTTGTTGTTTACCTTGTAAATAATGATTACAAGACAACTTTAAATTTAACCCACAAAGTTTAATATCCTTCTAAAAATAAAGAAACAAAACCCCCACTGCACTCTAACTTAATTAAAACCCTGGAAGACAGACAAGAAAAACACTGTAACTGGATAGGCTTTTTAAACCTAGCTAAATTCTTCATTTTACCAGCAGTTTCACAGTCTAATAATACTTTAGATAGAAAATGTAGTTTTACACTGGTTTTGAATTTGCCATCTGTTAAATTAATTAAAGTATCTTTATCTTTGATTTATAAAACAGGAAAAGCTAAAGTTTGAGCTCAGTCTCAACTGCAATACTTTATCAGGGGAAATTATAGTTGTTTCCACAATTCCTATACATTTTTCCATGATCCTTAGTGTTGCCTTAGTGTTGTCTCCTTTATTAAAAAACTTCCCCAGGTGAGAGGATACCATAAAGTTGTATAATCATGCAGCATTATTTCTATATTTTTCACTGCCCTGTTTGTTATTTGATCTAATTATTTGTTTGCTGTTTTGTTTGTTTGCTTATTTGGCTGCAGCTGCTGTTCTGTGCTCTCACTGAACCCTAAAAAGTAGCTGCTATATGAGCTTTTTCTGCTGACACTTAATTTAGAACCTTGTAAGGTGAGGAAGTGTGGTCACATCTCTCCTCCTCCTGGCCGTGGTACCCTTTGGATATCAAAACTTGCAGTGTTTGTTGCTGTAGTTTTGGGCATATTGAATATTTTTATAGTAAATATCATCTGCAGATTCACTCACTTTTGATGATGTTCAGGGCAATAACAGTCACAAAATAACTGCTCTGGACCTTGCATTGTCAAGGGAAACAAATGAAAAGGGAAACTTGCATTCAGAGTTTAAAGGAGAGTGGTGGCAGGCAAGAATAAGGTTTTGATGCTGAGTGTGGTAACTATGGAGGAGACTGATGAATAGTAAAAATTATGGAGACTGAAAAGCTGTATAAGCTGTGTGGTGTCTCAATTTAGAGTGGTGACTTGACAAGGTTACTTCGTTATCTGGAACACCACCTCAGCAAATCCTGTGAAAATAAAATTCTTTGTTCTCAAATAAGCAGGGTGATTGGTGAAGATCAATTCATCAATGCCTGGAGGTATTTAGAAGACATATAGATGTGACACTTTGGGACATGGTTAGTGGTGGACTTGGCAGTGTTAGGCTTACATTTGGATTCAAATGTCCTAAAAATCTTTTCCACCTGAAATGATGCTATGAATATCAAAGTCAAGCATAGCCCTTCCATTGTGATATATGAGGTGATCAATAAGACAAGAAAGTTTTGGGTTTTTTTCTGTACTAGCATTGAGTCAGGGCAGTAGTATCTTGAACTAATTATTCAGAACATTAAGCTGGTTGTTGGAAATCTTCTGACTTCTCATGAAATTAGATGATGTAGCAGATGAACTAGGACAACTTTCTTGATTATAACATAAATATAGGAAAGCATTCATTTTGTTTAGGAAAGATGCAAGATAAAATATGAGGAATAACATTTTATTTTCCAAATAACTGAAGGATAAAAAAATTTTTACAGAGTTCAGATTTAAAAAAAAAATCCCGACAGGATTTTTAAAGAAAACTTCTGAGTTACTGCTGTACCTGACCTGCTGGAGATGCCTGATCAGAGTTGTCATGGTGAGCACACTTGAACATCTAATGCAAGCTGAGTGCCTTGACCTCCATAGTAAGAGTTTAACCAAGACAGTTTTGAAGCACAGGGAGTTGGTCATTTCACCCCATGGAGACACCTTACAATTGTGGAAGTTAACCAGAAGCTGAATTCTACCCTCTTATTAGGGTGGAGAATTGGTGGAGCATTTCAACAGGTGACACTGAGTGTAGTAAGAGACATACAAGATACATTTATGTACTAAGCAAGAGCCTAGTAACAGTATTTTAATGCTGAGGGAAAAAAAAGGTCTTGATTTTAGAAGCTAAGTTTGGATCAATCATGCTAAGGCTTTGCTTAACATTTAAATAATTATTATTGAAATGAGAAGTAAAAATAGATAAAAAATGCAGGTTTTCTCTTTATTAAATGACAGATTTGGTTGCCCTAAGGGCAGTAGTTAATAGAATTACCCAGAATTACTTTGACTGAGGAACACAGTCTGCAGTATAGATGAGGAATGGGATTTTCTCTGAGTTCAGCCATTTTGGTAGGAGTTCGTATAAGGGAAAAATTGTGGTTTTGACCTAGAAAGGCTGGTATATCTCATGCTTCTGGACTTTGACAAAATTGCCCTTTATTACAGAAAATGAGGCTAAGAAGATTGCTAGAATTCTAAGATAGGTAAAGAATAGATTGAAAGAAAATGGCAATGGATAGTTTTGAAAGAAAATGCATAAAAAGACACAAGTAGAGATCTGAATATTAATTTTCTTGTATCATTTAGTACTTTGAAGCACAATCCAAGTATGTTCTGATAAACAAATGAGGGAGATCAGCCACTGAATTCACTGAGGAGTAGAATAATAAAACTGGAAGGATATTTAGTAGTAGAAAATGCAAGGTCATGAATGAGAAATATTGGAGCTGGAGGCTGTTAATTGGAAATGTCTGTCAGTCACAATCTAAGGGATTTTTTGGTTTAAAATACTGTGGAGACTGTTGATGGCATACTTTCATCTAGAAATAAGCGAGAGAAATACAAAGTGTTGGTGCAGTCAGAGCAGACTAACTTCCAAAGGTCTGTGTGTGTGTTTTTTAAAAAATTATTTTGAATTTAGACTGTTGAATATGTAATTCTGCTTCAGCTTCTGCTTGGAGAAAGCAGTGTCTCTTGCTGGCTGGTGTGTTGTGTATTCATGCAAATGACAACACGTGTGTATCTTTGGAGAAGGTGTTTGTGATGGAACTGTCAGTGTGCTGATTAAAAAGACATTGTTTCCTTTTGTTTACACATTGAAAATAATACTGTAAGTCTTCTTGTAAGTTCCTGTGTTAGTGTCCCTGTATCCAGGCTTTGTCATCCTAGAGGAGACATCTTCTAAAGCAGTAACAATTGCCAGCAGCAATTCATAGAAGCAAGCGAGCCTTCTCCATTTGTTGGGATTTTGGGTTTTTGCTCCATGTGCCACAGGCCAGCTTCAAACTCTTCTAATTTAAAGTTACACTGAATCCAGCACAGTCTGGATTCAGGTCAGGACATGGAACTGCAGCAGCTTAGTGACACAGATAGATGATCTCCTACTGTCAGTGGATAAAGGGCAGCAATTAATTTTCATTCTCTTGGCCTTTTCCTCAGTGTTTGATGCATCTGGCCAGAAGTTGATGCTTTCTTGCCAGGAGGGAGTGGCAGGGTCCAATGTAAAGCACTTGTGTGACTTGGCCTCATCTTAGGTGATCCATCTAGAGTGGTGACATGCTTGTGGTTTTGAAATGTTGCCAATCATAAAAGGAAATTAAGGAATTGAAAATCATATCTGTAGCAGGATTTCATTGTTACCTCTGCGTCAGTGAGCATATTAGAGATGCTAATTGCTATTCAGATTTGGGTAATGCTTATTTGTGTGGGAGGGCAGCACTTGCACAAGGCTGAATTCCAGGCTGTATAATGAACTCCCTTCGGAATGGAGAGCTGCCGTGTACTTCGTGCTTAGAGTTGATGATGGAATTTCTTCTATTTTGCATTCTTTAATGTGATAATACAGACACAGGCATATTTAAAAAGTAAAATGAAAAAAAAGCAGCAATGGCAGCACTGTGTCAAAATGAATAATCTTCTTTGATACAGCCTGTCTAAAGAAATACTGCAGGGCTAAGAAAGCTCCTAGAGGAGCTGAATTTTTAAGCTTCCTTTGAAACAATATTTCTAATCCATTTGCTACTTGTAGATTTTTTTCTCAGAAAATTACTTGTGTGTTGAACTCAAGCTCAGAAGATAGGATCTTAATGTTTGAGGAAGCCGTTGTTGTATTTTTATATTATTCTTAAGGTTTTAAAACCCCTATAAAGCACAGAATTAACATATGTAAGCTTACTGCTGAGATGGTTGCTGTCATTTTGGCTGAGAGAAAGTTAAACATAAATAAAGCACATCACAAAATTGAAGTCGGAAGCAAAACTTCTGTGAATACACAGGCAATCAATTTTGTGGTAAATATATTTTGGCAAGCACTACACCATGTGTAGTGAGGTGCTGTGTTGGGGGAGTATTTTCAAATCCAGTTTTGTGAATCATAATAATATGGAAAAGAGGGCAGAGGCCACGTGTTCCAGTGGGTAGAGTGTTGGATTTGGAGATTGGGAAATGCTGTTCTGTTCTTGTTCCTTAATCTCAGTGACCATATATTGATGGACACCAAGTAATTTACCTTATTTTATGCATTAAGTAACGTCTTCCTGAAATGCACTTTCAAATTTAATGAAATGCATATAAAGGAGAAACCTCTTTTTTTAACTTAGGATTTTCAGTGTAGCTCATGTCAGCTTCAAAATTGAGTAAAAACCAAAAACTTACCACCGCCACAAAACAAACTTAACTGAAAATGGAAGCCTAATAAAATAATTCTTTTAGCTTGTTTGGGGCCCAACTGATGTGGACTGCATGATACAGGATATTGGAGGAGGCAAATGAGCCTTTGATACAGTTGCCTTTTATTTGAGTATGCTAAAAATAATTGATTTCTGAAGAGAAAACTTTATTTGATGGTTCATGGTTTTTAAAGTTTAAAAATTAAAGTTATTAATACTCTGGTAGGTGGTTTGGAGATCTGTTTGTCTAATGCCAAGAACTGTCACTCTGCAAATGAAATTTTCATCCTATTTCCTGAATTATTGTGTTAATAATATTGTCCAGTTAGAATTAATAACAGGCCTTGCCTCAGGATCAGAAGTGAATGAAAAGTAGCTTCTAATGAAACTTTAGATTTTACCATTTCTATGACTGGATATTTTATCTGCTTGTGAGATTAATCTGCATGGACATCATGACCCTCTGTTTGTCAGAATTTCTTGGTTTGTAGAGATTGCTCTGACAGTTTTGAGAGATGATGTTTGTAGCTCAAATATGATCCTCTACTTCCATGTATCGTTTTCAGAGGTGAATGACCAGTTTATGTTATTGCTCTTATTGCTGCCCTGCCTTTATTATTTTATTCACTTGTCTGGTTTTACATTGGGACTGAGCCATCTGATGACCATGACATCTTGTATACTTGCGGAATCTAAAACAATGGGGCCTGGTTACTAATTGGAGCTTTTGGGTGCTCACACAATAGAGGTAATTAGTAATAAATGTACAGCTGTAATAGCAAGTAGTGTTCACAGTGGGCAGTGCAATGTGTGGCAGTTAAGTTCCTGTGTTCTGTCTCTCGTGAATGTGTTTGAGAAATCATCGCTCTTTCTTTGCCTTTGTGGTGTTGCCCAGAGGTGTGTTCTCTATTCTGGTGTAAGTGCTTATCTCCTAATACCTTAATTAACTTCTTAAAGTATAAATGGCCATGGTACATCGAAATAATATTCAGAAATGTGCTGTTCAGAAGTCCACAAGATTTCTCCATGAATGATTGTAGTGTGATCTGGATAAAACTTTAAACCTGGCATTAAGCACATGAACTTAAGCTTTTTGAGTGAAACAAGCAAACAAAAAACCTCAACCAACCAACCAACCAACCAGCTCAAATCCCTCATTAATTTATAAATTCAGTTTCACCAAAACCTTGCTTATCTCTTGCTTCTTGCCCGTTTTCAATTATTAGCTGCTCATAGAACGCTTCTATTTTTCAGTCCATCCTTGACCAATTTTTTTCCATTTTATCTGGATAGTAATTAGAATTTTGATAAATTCTGTTGTTTGGACCATATTCAGAGTTTTATTTCAATACTTTATTAAATTGAGAGAGTAGAGGAGTTTTCAGCCATTCAGCTAAAAAAACCTCGAAAAAAATCAAAATAAGACATATCTGGATCAGTTTAATGTCTTTCTCAAGCAGAGAACTTGTTCAGATTCTAAGTTAGAGAGATATATTACTATGAGACCCAGACAGATGGGTTTACATGAGAGTAATTCACTGTCCTGAGATGAGATTTTTTTTCTGTCTTCAAAGTCAGCATATGCTGCTTCTCAGCATCTCTCTGAAGTAAGATACAGAATCATAGAAATCATAGGATCATAGAATGATTTGGATTGGAAGGGACCACCCAGATCATCTAGTTTGAAGGAAGATGGCATGCAGAGAGGTATGCTTAACAAAAACTTTGTTTCCATACAGAATGCCCATGAAAATTCTCTGTGGGCTTTAAGAGGCCTGTTACATGGACTCAGTTGAAGAATTGCAGCCCAATTCTGCAGTGTTTGTCCTTGTGAAAGGAAGGTCTAAGGTGTGGCCTGGTTTAAGTCCTGTAGCAACTAAGCTCACACATCCTGTAGCAGGATAGGGGAGAGAATCAGAAGGGTGGAAGTGAGAAAGATTAGGGGTTGAGATAAATATAAGGAAAAATAAGGAATTGTACTAGTTCCCATTGGCAGGCATATATTTAGCCATTTCCAGGAAAGGTGGGCTTCATGGTGCACAACAGTGACTTGGGAAGAAAAACACCATAAATCCAAATGTCCCATCTTTCCTCCTCCTTCTCCCATTTTTTATTGCTGCTGAGAACAGCATCATATGGTCTGAGATATCCCTTTGGTTAGTTTACAGGTTTAAACTTTCAAATGTAAAAAAATGCTTTGAAAATATTTTTTAAAATAATATCTGTCATGATTACTTTTTTTAACACTTAATATAAAACAAAATAATAGAGATTTTGAGGATTTACCTATAATTATAATATCTTAACACTGCCTTTGCAGGTATATGATGCTGATTGATGGCAAGAATGAAGTTTATATGATCGATAGAGACAACTCCATTTTTCATGTATCCAACCTGGAGTTCCCGTTTCGTAAAGATCTTCGCTCACATCTAACAAACACTCTTCTAGATGGGGTAAGGAGCATACTGTATAATTACTGTAACTATTTCAGTGATGTTTGCTTTTGTTTATAGACAGGGCCAAGTTTTTAGGCCTGGATTGGTGAATCATAGGATTTCAGGAGGAATATAAGTTCGGTCACTGGCTGAATGTGGGAGTTGCATTTTGTAAGAAATTACTTACCTTCGGAATAGGACTGATGACTGCTCTGGGGGGAGCTGTTTGTCTTTGAAATAAATCAGGGTATTGAGATGACATTCTCTGAATATGAGAAAAGCCTTGAAGAAAAATCTAAAAAATTATTGCAGAACTTATCTCTTCCTACAGCTTTATATTTTGAAATAGTAAACATGGTCAATTTTACACAGCTTATGGAAATACTTCTAAAATTTGATAAAATTTTCATGATGTTTTGATGCACTTTTGTGAATTGATGTCTCTGTTTCTGTCACCTTTATTTTCAGCTGATCTGAATTTTTGAATGATTTAGAAATGGCTTAGTTGTATTTGTTTAAGGCTAAAACATTTCTAAGTTGCTATGCTAATTTAAATTGTGTAAACTTGCTAATGAACTTTTTGAGCCACTTGTAGACCAAGCTGTAAAACATATAGATTTGTGTATTTGAAGGCTGGGCTGGTGGCAAACTTTTCACAACTGTAGCCACAAGAAGAAATTATTTATTTCTTGATTGTCCCATTTCACATAACCGAGAGAATTTCACTAGCTCTTACACTAATAGATCAATGCAGTTTCCTTTTATGCAGTTTCAGTAGTATTGGAGACTCTCCATTGCTGTAACTCCTGCTTGATGAAGTATTTTTGTACCTGAGATAGCTTCCATATTGATCCTCTGAAGCCTATTGCACTTTTCAGCCATATTGTCTTTATTAACTTTCCTTCCTTTCTCAGGCTCTTGTTGTCAGTATTCTACTTGAAATGTCACTTCTGTGAATGATGTGTCTTACTGAGCACACATTTACATGTGAAGCGTGTGTAAATTGAGTCTGCGAGGATAATTACTGCAAGGAACGATGTGCTGTCTCAGGGACAGAGAAGCAGATAATGGAATCTTTTCCACCACCTCTGCTTCATTGAAAAATTGAGAGCATAATGCAAGAAATGCCATGCTGTCAGCTCAGAAGTGGTTGCACAAGCTGTCGTGTCTGGAAGGAGCCTCTTCAGCCAGGCAGCTTCTGAATGATATACATATTATTCTTGATGGCATACATTAGGTTCCATGCTTTTGAGATAAAAAGCCTGGTATTGCTGGTTTTTCCCCCTGCTACTTCTAAGGCTCTTGAGAAAGTAATGGCTTGCTAGTGTCCATATGGTACAGTCCTAGGTGTTCTTGAGGGAAATGGCTGCTCTTTCATTTGTTTATTGAATTATTCCCTTTATTTCAAACAGATGTTTGAGTGAAGGTGGCTGATATGTATATGGTGGAACACAGGGATATTGAGATAAGTGCATAATGTAGCTGTGGGGCATGGAAGAGGGTCTCTGATCTGGTGTGTTGTGTTCCCCAGGTTTATAGTTTAAGTCTCTTAAGAATGATTGAAGTTCTCTCAGGTACCCAGGACATGAACTATAACTTTGCTTAATTTGTGGTGCTCTAAAAGTTTGACTGTTAATAGTGCATTTTGGTGTTTCACTTTATTGGAATAAAATCAATCTTTAGTGTGTTTTTTTTCTTCCTCCTACATTATTTTTTAATAAAGTGAAAAGCAAAGTGACATGAAATGAACAAGTACTGATTGAATGAAGTGCCCTGAGATAGAACTAAAGCCTTTCAATGGATAAATACTTTTCATAGTACAAATTTCTAAATTTGTTTCGGTATGGTCAGTTAAATAAAAAGATGCTGCTGGAATTTTTTCTTTTTCAACTGAAATTCCTTTAACAGGTTTGAGGATAAGACTTGCCTATTATTTGAAGCATCAGAAGAACTTAGCTTTGTAATTGAATATTTGTCTAATGTTGATGCCAAATGAAAATTTCCATGAATGATCCTTTATTCTAGATATATGCATGATTGATTTTATTTTATTTTTTAAATCCATGGGAAGAAGTTGGCTTTTTCTCTTAACATGTTTTGCTAATTAGTGCTTGAAGGGCTGTTGAAAAGAATTCTTTAATTACAGGCTCAAGTAGTTTATACTTCCTGTCCTTGAAGTAGCTTTCTCTCTTTCAGGGAATGAAAGTATAGATTAAGGTGGTCCAATTGGTTTTGCTTTAGAATATTCTTAAAAATATGAGAAAAAGGGAAACAGAAAACAGAAATATCAGTGCCATGTAGCAAAATGCTACTGGTTTTAAGAATACAAAAGGTTAATATCTCCCTAACATTATTTAAAATGACAGTATACATGAAACTTTCATAAAGGCAATTTCCATGCATTCAGGGATCTTTTAACTTGCTTTAAGGCCTCTGGTGTAAGCCTTTCATGTGGTTGTCTTTGAGAATTTCAGATGCATTTGTGGTTCATTTTGGGCTGAAATTACTTGCAAACAGTTCTTATGTGATCAGTGACTTCTTGGGTGATGACAGATCTGCCCCACTCTGTGCTCATCTCCAGCTTTTCAGTTGCAATTGTTCAGTCATGGAAGAAAGTTTTCTGCAAAGCTCATTAAAGCTAATTTAAATTTCACCTACAGGTGACTAGTATGACTTATTCCTTTAGAAGCCAAGTGTTTTGCATCCATAGTGCTATCTGAGGGAATGCACAGAGTTTTGTTCAAATGTTTCGGCTGTCATGCAAAAAAGCTAAATAGCTATTTTCAGGAGCTTTCTTGGCATTCTGCTTAGCTTTGGAACAGTTGAGTAGAAAATGCAGAGTCATCCTTAGGCTTGAAGTAACTTTTACAGTTTTAATACAATTTTAAAAACTTTAATTTTTATATAAAATTCTGTTTACACTTCAAGACTTAAGAGGGCCAGGAACTCCATAAATGGAGAGTGACATAAAGATGCATTTATGTTTTTATGTCAGGAGACACCTTATCTATTTGTAAGCTGTCTCAGAAATTGCAGAACTTAAATATTTTTGAGTTTGTGAAAGCTGGCGCAAAATAGATTTATGCAAAATAGACTTAAGAAAAAAGGCAAGAAACAAAAACTGTTTTCATTCGTGAAATTCAGCAGTGACTAGAATTGTGTTAAAGGTAAATGGATAAAGGATTAAGAAAAGGCTCGGGAGAAAAAGGGAAAACAGATATATTATTAGATCTGATTCCATACTCTATGTCAACAAAAAAATACATTCTGCAAGTGGCTGGTAAAATTGGATCCTTTGCTTTTTGATTGAATTTTGGATTATTTTAAGTCTATGTTACTCTAGAGATGTGATTCAGGGAAAAAAAATCCCATGAGCTCTCACTCCAGCATTGTTCTTCTGGTACTTGTCCTGCAAAAAGCTCTTAGCACTGTTTCAGGTCCAATATACTGTACAACTGTGCTTTGCAACACCACAGGATTGAGGAGAATGGCACCAGCACAGTGTTGCCAGATTATGTTGCATTAATTGAGCACCAGTCCTTGTTCTTCAGGCCCATGGGTTAAGTGGATACCTTAACCAGCAGCTAATGGACAAGTGGTAATAGCAGAGGTAGCTTTGAAATGCACAAAACTGGCTGTAAATCTGCATGGAGTCTGTAGAAGGAGCTGTATGGATGCAGGTGTGCCTTAGGGATAATGTTATGTTATATTAGCATGTCATGTGAGAGGGTTTGGGTTTAAGTTTTTAGTTATCTAAAAATTGGCTTAAATATAGTCTTATAGTACCAGGTTATTACTCAGGTCAGAATGAGTGAGTTTAATTGTGGTCATTTCACAAATACTACATTTTCCCATCTTCTCTGAAGTTGTCTCTGGGGTCTATTCCCTGGTGTGTTTTTTCAATTCTGATAATTTCAGGGAAGATTCTGAAATCAGATTGTAAAATAATGATGTGTTAGAGCATTTCTAATCGGAACCATTCCCATGCTCACTTTGCAGCTTTTGCCTTATGACAGTTGTATTGGCGTAACTAATGGAGCAGGCAATATTGTTGTCATGATGGAGATGAGCAGTGCAGGAATTTGTCATCTCATCTTCTAAGGCATATTGTGCTATTGTTTTTTGCTCTGGTAGCTGGGTGTCAAAGAGAACAGGAGGCAGGGAAAGAATAAAAGAAGGGAGGAGATGAGGAAAAAGGCTTGTTTGATCAGTAATAGAATAAAAATGTATACATGTCTGAAGTAGAGAAAAAGTTAAAAATAAACACTTCAAAGGATGTTTAAAAACAGTTCTTGGTCCTCTTTGTTGTATTTTTTAATCCTTCTTAGACTGAATATGCAGAGATTCGTATTTTTAAAATTAGGCATAAAATCTTGTAATATCAGGCATTGAAATGTTTTCAGGGTTTTGCATACAAATGCTAGCTTTGCATCAAAGCTGAGGTTCTGAATATGCATACGGAGAAAGTGAGGCCTTAAACCCTAAGTATGTGCTCAATTAAATGTGTTCCAAAAAAGTTGTTTCACCTGCCAGTTCAGCTGAGAGTTAATGAAAAACAACGTCATTCTTTTGTTTCACCGTTACTTTATTTGTTTCACCTGATTACTATCAGGAATTTCAGGTGGGGTTTTTTATCCTGGGGTTTTTTCCCCCTTGCATGATATCTTTACACCTTCTTCCAAGTTTGCATATCATGCCTTCTGTCTCTTGAGTTGTACCCATCTGTTCTTGCATTTATTGTCAAAGAAGGCATTGCAGCATTGTGTCTGCTGTTCCTTTGAGAGCTCACCAGTGCCCTGCCTAAATACTGGACACTAGCACAATGGCATTTTGTTACATCACTTCCATGCAGACCTTTTTTGCACAAGCTGTTTGACAGTGCCTGTGACTAAATTTTTAGAGGGAAGATATTGTAATATTACAAAGGAATAGTTTCCACTCATTGGATTCATGTTTTTTTAATTTTAAAAAAGTAGTTATGTGGAATGATGTGTAAGGTCAACTCAGGGAATCATTCACAACAACTGTGGATGCTGCACATAGCTTTGAAATCCCAGTCTCCATCTCAGTGTTGTGTTCACAGAGGAAGAAATTCCAAAATACTAAGTAAGTAATTTAGATTTCACAGTGGTTTTTGGGAACAACATGTTCATGTCTTCTAGTTCAGTTTTCAGTGCTTCAAGCTTTGTTTGCTTTAAACCAAATCTATGTTTTTACAACTGAACTGCTTGGTTTTTTTCAAAGCAAATTGTTGTGAGATGCTAGGTATAATTCAAGAATCTTGTTATTGTTGTACAGACTGAAAATTAATCTTACATAAGTCAATCAGACTTTTTTGGGTTTATTTTGTAGCATCCATGGATTCTGAGAGAAAAGGTTGTAAGACATAAAAATAGCAAGACATTAACTGAACAAAAATAGAGTTGATGTAATGTTCTTTTTTTGGAATAATTCTTGAACTCCTGATTTTGCTTTCATCATGTCATGGTGAACTGTTTTCATGTTTTTCAGTTGTTTTATGTTGTTTGCGTGAATTTGGAATTTTAATTTTAACTTTAATTAAAAAAAAAAAATCTGTAGCTGATACCACTTATTAGCCAAGAATCAGGTAGGGGAGGGAGGTAGGGAGAAGATGGATTACATTTAGAGAAGTGGTTATTTCAGAGTTGTCTCTGGAAAACATCTTCCAGTGGGTGGTTGTTACCATTTTCAGTCTTCATTGCTGATTGATCAAATTTTATATACTATGTCTAATTCCTGTCGTAGGAAGCCTGAGTTACAGATGTAGCACCACCATGTAAGGAGTCTGTATTTTTTGCCTATACCATTAAGTTCAGGAAACACACTTGTGTTTGGATGTTGATCAATAATGTTCTTTCCCCACCTGGCCTGTTTTCAGTCTGATTTGCTGGTACATATTGAATGTTAACTGGCTTCATGTGGTGCAGAGAGTGGCCGCGATACTTGTGTCTGAAGGAGCCGTCCTCTTTAGTCACAGTGCAACTGTGTTCAAGCAAATTGCAGCTCTCAGTGCTGCCTAGAACACTTTCAAAATTAAAAGATCCAACCTGAGCACAGACAATGAATGTGAATGCTTGTTTTTTACTTCGTCACTGTTGTGCTTCTGACTGTGGGCAAGATTTCCAGTAGTGCTTGGTTGGCTTAGGATCACAGTTCTTACTGAGGTTTCTATAACTCATTATTCACTCAAGACTTTGAAAGCTGTGGGGAAACTAATGAATAAATATTGCAAATTTGAATGGGAAGCCCTAGCACAGCCTCCTGGTGTTTGTTTTGTTGAATGCTTAATGAGAGACTTTTAAGACCACAATATTATTTTTATAATCCTGAGATGTTGTAAAATTTTTTGTAATAAAGATGTGGCTGGTGTTTGCATCATGCTTGCAGGTATATGCATATATAAATGTGTCAACATTCTTCTTCTGTATTTATGAAAAAAATGCCAATGCTTTCTCTTTTCTTTTAAGGAAATGATCATCGACAAGGTTAATGGACAGGTTGTCCCGCGGTACTTGATATATGACATTATTAAGTTTAATGTAAGTACTTTCAGTTTTATTGCTTATTATAAGTTATTAATTCTTACTTCAATTTTAATATTTTTATATAAGTAAGGGCTTCAGATTAAATATAAACACCAAAATCATTTGAGTATTTTGCATCTTGATAACAAGTGATGTATCAGACTTTAGATTGAAAGCAGCCTTACAACACATGTTGATTTATTTCCACTTGCTCAAGAAAATATGGCCATTTGAAACAGTTTGCTAGACACTGTTGGAAAATTTCCCATTTCTACAGCATGTTTGAACTATTTAGGCAGTGAAATCAAGAGGGGACAGTGGAGTTAACCTGGAGTATTTGTTAGCAGAGCTTCACAGTACTTGTTAGGCTGCTCTGTCAACTCCTTCTCAAATTTCTGTTTGAAACCAGGCAACTGGTCCTCTGCTGAGTCCTCAATAGCAAGGTCTCCTGGTGACACAGGCTGTAGGGAAAATGTATAATGAGGAAATATATTGCAGAAGTTGTGGAAAAGCAGAATAGAGTGTAGGAATAAAATCATTGGGTTCACAAGAAAGAGCTGTTTAACAGTACTGGAAATAGGAAACTTGTTTTCTATAAAACCAGCTTTCGTACACAGTAATGGTTTGAATATCACCAAGGGGCTCTTGCTGGTGTCATTTACAGACTTTTTGTTATTCTTTTCTTCATAGTAGCCCACATGGTATTGTGTTTTGTGTTTGCACATAACATGGAATAGTGCTGATAACACAGGGACACTCTTTGTTATTGCTGAGCAGCACTCAAGCCCTTGCATGACTTCAAGCCCTTTTCTATTTCACCCTGCTGCACCAGTGAGTAAGCTTGGGGTGCACAGGGAGTAGGAAAAGGGACACAGCCAGGACAGCTGACTCCAGCTGACCCAAGGGACATTCCTTGTCATGTGATGTTGTACTGTGCATATAGAGCTGGGGGAAGAAGGATGTTTATAGTGGTGGCATTTGTCTTCCCCAGTCACCATTACATGTGATGGAGCCCTGCTGCCCTGAGGATGGCTGAGCACCTGCCTGCTTATGGGAAGTGATGAATGGCTTTCTTTCTTTGCTGTTTAGCAGCTTTTGCTATAGCTTTGAAACTCTCTTTATCTCAAACCCTGAGTTTCCTCACATGCTTTTGATTCTTTCCCCTCATGTTATTCCAGGGGAGTGACTGGCTGTGGAAGGTCTAGCACCTACTGTACTTAAACCACAACAATGTGTTAAATTTGGTCAAAATAGCCCGTGGAGAAAACACGGGTGTTAATGCTTTTGGAAAAAAAATTATTGTTTCAGTGCATCCAACAGGACAAAAGCAATATTAGTAAAACAGAGGACATTTCAGCCTTTCTAAACTACAGTTGACTCTTCCAGTCTTGAGTAAGGTACTACTCAGCTCAGTCACTCAGTGTAAGTGGGAATTGCAAGTGTAGGCATGGTACCAGTCACCAGAAACTACTTTGGTATTCTTGGAAGTGTAGTCATACTGTGACTTAGGACAGCTGCTTTTAAAAGGAGTAGTTTGTGGGGAAGATGTGTTAGATTAGGACTAGAAGCTTTTTGTTAACACATTTTAATTCTGTATCTGGATGTCCTTTCTCTAGCCTTTTCTGAAAAGTAGGTGTTAGTTTCCTGGATCCCTCCTACCATGAAGACTTTTCCCTAAGCAAGATTTCCATGTACTCTTCTGAAAAACACAGTCTTTTATAACTACTCATGGGTTCTCATTTTTTCTTTACATCTTCTTACCTGCTGTGGTTCCATGTTTATTAACCTTCATGTGTTGCCTTCTCTCTGCTCTCCTTTTAAGTCTAACCTGCCATTCACTGCTGTTACATTTCCTTTGAAGTAAACATGTAATGTTAGATTCGAGATGTGCATATAAAAGCACAAAATAACACTTTTCAAACCTCGTAATTATTTTGGTTAAGCTTTGTTTTGTCGTGGAAGGGGAGGAAACCCTCATTTGTAGTGAAGTGTCTGGACTTAACATGATGAATCCCACTTGGCAAACAGGAAAAATCATCAGTAGGTTTCCAGGGGATTGCCAGTGTTTAAGAAAAGTCTTCTTTTGGGCAGTGTTTGGTTTTGTTTGGTTTTTAAGAGCTGTGGGAATGAGAGGAGGAGCTGGTTACCATGTAATACTTTTTAAAGTCAAGGACAAATTAAGATAATGTTATCAGTATGAATACAAGCAGGGCTTTAGCTGCAAGAAGTAATTAACAGTGGCCTACTATAAAGATTAAAAAGCACAGCTGTTTTTAGGTTAATTTTAGAAGCTTAATTATAAAAATGGGCACCCAAGGATGTTTGGCTTGGCAAGAAATGATCAACAGAATTTTATCACCAAGAGACGTAAATGTAATATAACTTGTAAATGGCAAGAAAGGGTAAGTTCCTATTTAAGTTGTGTAAGTTAGGTTTTTGTTCATTTTTTTAGCAGATCTTCAAATAAAATAATTACACAAGGCCTTGGTCCTGTTCAAAACCAGAACATTCCTCCCCACCATCCAAACAAACATCCAAACCCCCAGACTCCAAAAATTCCCCAAATCAGAAATGGCTCTGGAATTTGGCAGTTTGTTTTGATCTGGAAAGCAGTTGAGTCTTGAAGGTGAATGATGGAGTTACTGTATCGCTGTTCATCATGAGTTACAAGATTTGCAGCATGTCCCCTGTCTCGCCCTCCACAGGACCCCGCTTTCTCTGCTCTGGATGCAGCTTTGCAGCTGGGGAAATGCACATTCAAACCCCATTGATAAACACCTTTGCTCAGGCAAGCCTCATCTTTTAGTCAGGTCTCGTGAACTAAGATATTTTTAGCTGAGCTTATTCTCAAGTGCTTGACCTATTTTGCTAGCTAAGCATTGCAGAGTTTTCTGGCTTTGTCAGAATATTCCTTCTGAAATGTTGCATTCCTAATGCAGAGAAAGTGAGTGGATAAGCACCTACCTGTTACAGATTTTAATCCATGTTGTTACTGGTGAGGCTTATTGTGACTTGCTTTTTGATTTTGCTGTAGTGTGTCAGGAATAAACTCTAGCAGCATTCTAGAAAGAAACAAAGGGAACTAAGAGAATAGACAGACATACACAGTGTGTATTTGGCAATGGATGTCTCTACAGGAAAGTCTTAGAGGAAGGGAACATAAAAATTTCGTTTCAGTGGTTGGGAGAAACCTGTACTTGAGCTCTTGAGCAAAACATGTCAGTTGGTTTTGTTGTCTCTTTCCATGATAAATTTTGTATTGAATTCTGATGCTTATCATGTATAGCTGCTGCAAAAGTCTGTCTTCAAGGATGCTGATAGAACACTATTTCCTTGAGTTACTGTTTCTGTGACATCTAGTTTCTAAAAGGTTATAACATCCCATTTTGTTGCAAGAGATGTTTGTGTCAAGAAAAACAAATGATTCTTCAGATTTAAAAAGATTTTTTTATTGTAATTTTCTTCAGTCTGAAGCATGGCGTTGATTGTTATTTATAGCACCTCAGAATGTGACATTGCTGTCTCACTGCTTTCATCTTACCTGCTAAAGTCAAATTCATAGAAAGAAAGCTGTATCCTAGTGAAATAAGCGTGCCTTTCGACCTTTGTGAGCTCCACACACAAGAAATCTGGATTTTTCATATTCCTCTGAACAGAAAAAGCTAATAAACTCCTTATAGTGTTTAGTCTTAATGAGTACAGAGCTAAATCCCTGCAGTGCAAGTTGCTTTTCAGCTTCTTGATTTGTGTCTGTGTGTGATTGAGTCCATCATTGTAGTAACTGCAGCTGTATAGCTACAATTTCAAATTTGGTAGATAATTTGGTGGATAATTCTAATAGAACAGAGGAAGCTAACAGTAGCATAATTAATAGCCCCAGAAGCAAATGCAAGCAAATCCAAATCCCTTTTCATCTGAAACAGTCCATGAAAAATGTGGCTTCATTCTCCTGTTATCTTGGAGACAGCTCTTCCTGAAAAGCCTTGTTTTGAGAGGCTTTTTCTTAGATAATATTCAGTAGTTACTTGTAAATGTATGGACACTAAACTTCAGCAACTATTTTTTTCCTTAGTTAAGTAACAAACAGTAATACTGGCATGATGTAGGATCTAATTAATGCATTCTTAGCAAAGACGCTGAAAATGAGTACAACTTTCCTTTTCCTTTCTAACCCTGGCCTTTAAATTTTTAAACTCTAGCCAAGTTTTTGTGAGACCAGATTGCAATGGTAAGAATAGACTGAATGCTTGAAAAAGAATAATTATTTGAATGCTGTCATGGTTTGACCAGGAAGAAGTGGGAATTCTGGGAAGCTGTGGTCAAACCAATGAAGGTTTTGGGTTTCATACTGACACCTGGTGTAGCCAGTGGGGTTTGGACACACCTCCGAGAATACACAGGGGTTAAAAGCAGGGCACTGCCCTGGCACTTTCTCTTTTGGACATCGTCGGGCGAAGAGGTCAGATCTCTCCCCCGTCCGGCCCGCTGCTGCTGGGCGGGGGAGGGGCAGCCACGTGGTAGGCCCGGGGCCTGGACAGAGATGGGCTTGAGGGGGCTTCGGGGGGGGGCTTCGAGGATGGAAGGGTGGAAGGTCCCAGAGAGTCAGCCCTCGGGCAGCCAGCCCCCCTTCCCCCCCCCCAGGAGAGCAGCCAGCCAGGAGGAGAAGGAGGGAGACTGCCCGGCCGCAGCGGCAGCGTGTGGGCAGCGTGCGTGGGAGTCGCTCCGGGACCGACAGCAGAGAGACTGAAAACTTTTAACCCTTTCTTGCATGACTGGGGCCTTACAAAAATGCTAATCCTCCTCGAAGCTGAATAAGAAGGGAGATGAGAGATGAGATGACTTGGCCCGGAGATTGTGGAGATGATTGGATGGGGAGAGATGATTTGGAGTGGCCTTTTGGCTGGACTTTTTCTTGTAGCCATGGACTCAGTTGTTCCTGTGACACAGACTGCATTTAGGGGGAGGCAGTGCCTCAAAACCAGGAGGGTTCATTTGTGAGGACCCCCGGCCCCAGGGGGTTGGAAAAATATGGGGGGGACAGTTGTCCCAAAAGCAGAGACTGTGCCTTTTTGGAGTGAGACAAGGCATCCTTGAAAGACCACCCTAAAAGCAGCTCTGATCCATGTCTCGGTGGTGAGAGCACTGAGCATGGAAGGAACATGTCACAAGCGGCAAAAGGACTTTTTTTTCCCCCCCGGGCGGTGCCGAAGTGACAAGGAAGCATCCGGGATTTCAGTGTGTTTCCAGGAGAAGCCTATGGAACAAGAAGGACTCCTTTCCTCTTCATGAACTGCAGTTTGAGTATACTAACGTGTGGGGCCAAGGCTGGGCAGTTGTTTTGAGAGAATGTATTGGATTGGGAAAGTCAGGTGGTGGGGAGGAGGAAAATGGTTTTTTTTGTAAGGTTTTCAATTCTTTTTCTTCTTTTTCCTTATAGTCTCTCCCTATTTCCCTGTAGTTTAAGTAATAAAGTGGTCTTTATGTTTAAGTTAGAGCCTGTTTTGCTTATTCCTGGTCACATCTCACAGCAGACACCAGGGTGAGGCATTTTCATGGGGGCACTGGCTCTGTGCCAGGCTCAAACCATGACAAATGCGTAGAAAGGAGATAGAATTTTGCTTAAATTTGCTAATACTTTGTGCATTGAATTAAGTCAAGATCAAGATTTCTTTGGGTGTCATTATGTGTAGCAATGCTGTTGCTATTGATGAAATTTGTCATGGTAAACAGATATCCTGGTCGTAAATCCTACTCACAGCCAATGTGCTCATTGAATTAATGCATGAAAAATGTTTGTTTTAAATCCCTGTAAAACATTACCATGTCTGACTTTTCTGTTACAAACCTCATTTTAAAGCAATGTAAGGCTGACAGTCCATGCTGTCTCTCACTTATTATTAACCTTATCTTAAACTTACACTGTGAAAGTTTTGAGGGCACAATTCAGAGATGCTGCAAGTGTTTAATTGCATCTCTTCTGTGACAAGTGCACCTGCCTGCCAATCACCTGCCCTTAATTTTGATTCTGAATTCTTTTCAAATGGTATAACCTGAAAATACTTTACCATTTACATTTTAAAACATTTAAACATTTAAAATGCTTTTGTTTCTAATAGTACTAATAGAACTCTGAGCAGTAAGTGCACTATGGGTATTCTTGCTCTTGCACCCTTTAGATAATTTCTTGTGAAGACTTATCTAACAAACACCCAAATGCCTGTACTGGTGCTCGTGCTGTGTGTTATGTTCTCAATATGTATCACCTCATTCCTTCATGGCTCAGGGCTGTCAGGTAAATGAAATACAGACCATCCACTCAGTTCTGTCTTGCTTTGCTTTCTGCTGTTCAGTCTGGGAGAGGTGCATTAAGTTTGCTTTTTCTTCCTCCTCCAGTTTTTGTGGTGCTGTTTATTGAGAGCAAGGGCAGCCTGGTCAGATAATGCATTTGAGTATCCTGAAATTACAAAAGGGCAGCATTTTTACAGGATAGGAAGAGCAACAAATGGTGTCTTGTAGAGTAGAGAATCAACACAGTAGGGGAGTGATGCTGCAGAAGCTTTTGGGTCTGTGAAGTAGGATTGATGTATCACAGCTAGTTGTTATTTTAAAGTCTTTCTTGCCTCTTTCCCCTTCCCTGTTGATCACCTTTTATCTATAATTAAAAACCTGACTTGTACATCTGAACACCACAATTTGAAAATCTTATTTCTTTGGTAAACTTTCAGACAGCTACCTTGTGCTTGCTTCACTGTTACTCCTTGTATTTCAGTAAACTGCACAGCAACTGAAAAGTAACATTTCTGTTCATTCCTGCATCCCTTTAAAAAAATGTCCTTTGCTATGATGCATGCATAATTTAGATTGTTGTTGAAGAGTGATAATTAGTACATGCTGACCAGGATGTATTTCCTGTTTTCATGCTCTTATTTTTTTATCTAACAAGCTACTTGTTGTTGGGGAGCATTCTCTAGTGTTGTAATTAGCTTGAAGCTTGACTGTTTTACTTGTTGGTTAGATTGTGTGAAAAAAACTCCACAATAACCGTTTATTTATTTCTTTCCCTTACATCTATTACTTTTATCTTCCTTTTCCCAACCCAGGGGGCACTATGGATCACAGTGAAGGTGATTTGTTTTCCGTATTTTCCAAAATAAGTCTTAATAAAGTATTATGTAAGTGAAAGAGAGTTAATTAAATTCTATCACACCTGTTTTATTCTCAGAATATAAGTGTTCTTATACCTCAACATGAAGCACATCTCTCCAGAAACTTTTTGAATGGCACATTATCACTAATTCTCAGGGGAAAGAGGCAGTGTTGCTCCTGGGAGAGGGATATAAGACAAGTAGTTCTCCAAGAGTAGCTTTAGAAGTTACCATGATACTAAATCCTTTATATTTTTCAGTTGCTTGTGTCTTTGTTGTCTGTACTCTTACTTGCTTACTCTGATGTGATACTTTTTCAGCAAACCGTGAAACTTGCTATAAAAAAATACAAAGTCACACCTGAAAGTTTGAATTGGGTTGTAAATGAAAATAACTGAGATATCTTAAACCTGAAATACAATTTGGAGAATGAAGTCCAAAACCAATTTTTTTGTTCTTAGGAGGTTCCCTTAAAGAGCTTTTCTCCGTATCTTTGTTAAACAATTTTCTGCTTCTCATGATTCAAACCTTTAAAACCCCTCACTTTTTACCTTCTTTTTTTCTTCTTACACTACAGAAACTTATGATTAAATAGAAAAACTGTGTCCTTCTCCAGCTCACAGTTTATGATAGTCATTCCCATAGGTACTGCCAAGTGGACTTAAATCCAGCTTCTGTCTCAAGCAAATATTCAGATCTCTCAAAAATGTGGCAGTAATCACAGCTGAAGTGGATGGTGTGAAATACTTTACAGTGGGGCAGGTTTTCCAGTTGCATTTTCATGTCCAGTTTTCTCAGTACTGGCAATGACGTCTCAAACTGGGCTTTTCTTTTCTGACATATTTCAAAACAAAAAAATCTGTTGGCAAAATACGGTATTGGGGAAATGTCACATGGAAGCAGTGAGTGTTCCAATGTTGTAATGTCTTATTTCCCTAACTTAGTTTTAATTACTCCTTTTTTACAATTAATCTAGCAACAGTATTTCATTTTTTCCCCTGTCTCTTCCCATCTTTTTTCTCCCTGTTCCTTCCCATCTTTTTCCTGTTTCTAGGGGAAAAGAACTAAAGAAAAAGAAATAGTCAAAGTTAATCAGAAGGATGTAGCAAATATAATAACTGTATATTTTAGGATTGTTTTTAGGAGGTTGAAAGCAGGACCTCACTAATATTTTCTTTTTCATGCCTATTTGGGAGAAATTTGGGATTATTCAGTCTGGAAAGAGAAGGCTTAGGGAAGACATTATTCCAGCCTTCCAGTACCTGAAAGGAGCCTAGAACAGATCTGGGGAGGGACTTTCCACAGGGGCCTGTAGTGAAAGAACAGTGGGGAATGGATTTAAACTGGAGGTGGGCAGGTTTAGATGAGATAGTAGGAAGAAATTCACTGTGAGCTTTGTGAGGCACTGGAGCAGGTTGCCCAGAGAAGTTGTGGATACCCACAAGTGTTCAAGGCCAGGCTGGATGAGGCTGTGAGCCATCTGATCTAGTGAAAAGTGTTCCAGCCCATGGCAGGGGATTGAACTGCATGATCTCTCTAATGTCCCTTCAAACCCACTCCATTCTATGATTCGAACATGTTTGAATAGCCTGATTGACTGCTATGGTCTAGGAGAGGATGTGAATACTGTAATTTCATGATTTTAAAAATATTTCTCTTATTTAAAATAAATATGAAGAAGAATATAATTTTCTCTTGAAATGAGTATTGCATTTTCAGTGTTTCTTACTCATAAGTTAACCATGTCCACAATGAACTAGATATCTAAAGACAGATTGTGTACTGAAATGATAGATATTTGCAAGTCTTCAGGTGTTACAAGCTTAATTTTTAGTTCTATCATGGTTTAGGCAACGTAGGTGGTTCCTTTTCTAAGTTGTTGTGAATAAGTGCTGATTGTACTACTATTTCCCCCCTCATTTCTAGTTTTTACAAGACTTCATACTAACTGTACTAGACAGTCTTATTTTAAATACCATGAAGTGATTTATATTCTAAAAACACTAGTGCCACAATCTTTTCAAGTATGAAATGGCTTGAATAATATTTTCAAGATGAAGGAATTTTCCCACGGTTCTTTAATTCACTGCAGTGATAATTCTTTCTCATAAAGACAGCTGTGTAAAAATCCAGCAATAGCTATTCCTATGAAGAGTCATTGTGAATGGCTGATAGAAAGGAAGAAAGTGTGAAGAGAGTAGAAGTAGAAAGAGAAAATATTGACTGCAACACAAACTAGGTGGTCCAATTAAGGTAAGAATACCTCCATACTGCATGTAACACAAGCACTAGGAAAAATAATTAGAAAAAACTGAAGCAGTAAAATCTTGTGTTTAACTTTGAAGATAGCCTAAATTCAGTGTAAAATAAATTATTAAAACTTATATTCCCATATGCAGTCTTTTTGTGTGTAAATATCCCATGGTGATAATGACATACCCATTCTATAATTAGGGTTTTTTAGAACTATGACTTTTTCTTCTGTAATTGAAGTGGGAAGTTCATCTACTCAAATTACCTGAGGGGAGGCAACCAGTCTAGACAGAACAGGATTCCTTTTCGTTTTAATAATTTACGTCCGAGTAAAATTCCCTTATTGAGTTCTGCTTTTTAGGGCTCAGAAGGATTTCTAAATGAAGTCACTGTACATGCAATCAATGAATTTGACTGAGTTGTCTGTTCTCTGAAAATAGCAACTACTAAGCTTTCAGTGCCTAACTGGAGCTTTGTTTTCAAAAAGGAGGGCTTAGGTGTTCATCTGGGCTACATGCTTATTTCCATAATTCTGCCTCTTTATTGCCAGTATTGGTGATGAGAATCATAATTCAGTCACTTCAACAGATTGTTAATACTCTGCTTTGTATATGTTACCTTTATACTGGTGGTGCAAATTTATCATCCAGTTTCAATTACAGAGTTTTGTGGTTTTTATTGTGAATTTGTTTAGTTTTGAGCAATCCAGGAAGAGTAAGGGACAGAGCAATGGTTGTAGTACAATCTACTTTTTCTGTTTTGGTCATATCTGTTTAGTCACAGTTTTGACAGTCCTGCTGTTTTGTTCAAGTTGTGTTTACTAACAAAAAAACCCCATGGAGATATATTTGTACATTCTGTTAGACCTTGGTGTTGTCCTTTGGCTACTAACTTCTTTCCTTTGTACATTTTAAAATTTATTTTCAGTGATTATTTTTTAAGGAAATACCAGTAATTTAATATATGTCTATATGTTGCTCTAAATAAAGCAATATTTTTAATAGGTCTGATTCTTCAAACTATTTTTGTTCTATGGTAAATCAGAGCAATATTCCATTGTAAGAAACAGCAATATATAAATTGTAATCATGTTCCTGCAGCACAGTAGTCGTATTATTACAATTGAAACAGTATTTCACATGCTATACGTTGTTGATGCTAAGATAAACTTTAGAAATCTTTTGAAACTGCTGAATTCCTTGCCCTTGTCATACATGTTTTGAATATTTGAGTGAAAAAATTTAGAAGACCCCCAAAATTTTAAAGTTAGACAACTGCCAAAAATTTAAAATTAATTTTTAGATTTTATTGATTGTCATGCCTTTTGCCTTTTAGAAATGAAAAACTTAAGGGTCATATTTCTATACAATTTTTCTTTTCTCTGATACTTTACTTTTAATCCTGCTTGAAAAAGAAAACTTCATAGGAAATGAAAAAAGCCTTTTAGGCATTGAATGTAGTAATAATCTTATTTGGAAACTCAAACAGTACCTTTGGATTGTTTGTATATAAAGCTGTGTGTACAGAAAAAGCAGCATCTCTAAAACCATGATCAGGAGAAATATGTGCCAGATCATTAATATAAAACTAAAAAGATTAGACTGCATGGTGTTCAGAAGTTGGGAGAACTAATAATGGGCTTTCATTGGGAATACAGATGTCAGCTGTGGGTGCCTTGAATTGTCAGTAATAACGTTAAACACAGGGTAGAATATCAGGCTGAGCTTATTCTTTATTCTCCTCTCAAAATCATTAAAGCTGAGACAGTTGTGACATATGTTGTGCTCTGGCTCAGTAAGTGAAGATGTGCATGGATGTATATCTCTGTGTGTGTGCTGAATTATTCATGTCTCAGGTCCTGCTGTGGAGAAGCAAATGGAGCATGCTTTGCTGGTGGGTACACTTCAGCCATATCTCATGGAGGAAAAGAAGAAATATTCTCAGTTTATCCTGGCCCATGGTGGTTATCAGCTGTGTGCAGAGGCCCAGGCATTATTCTTTTTGCTATAGCTGCGTTGTGGAAAAAGGCACGTAAATACCAAAATCAAAGACAAAGTAATTTATGGAATTTGCTGCCTGTGTAGCATGGTGTGTTCGCTGCATCCATCTAGGTAAAGGACTTTCCATGTAAGGATTATGGAATTTGCTGAGCTGTGGCCACGAGGTAACCTTAGAGACACAGGAGAAGGGAAACTCAGATGTGGAAGGTGATGGTGGTAGATCCTCAGGGATACCTTTTTCCTTGTGGAGGGAGAGGCTGGATGTGCAGCAGAAATCACATTGGCCTCTTATCCCCATCTCAGCCACTCCTGCCGTCTTGCTGATGCAGTGACCTGGGGTTTGAGTTCCTCACCTGATGTAGCATGAGGTTGTGACTTCAACATGAGGTCTCTGTGAACTGGATGGAGGGCAGGAGCACAGCCTGACACTTGTCCAAATTCTGTCTTCTGGCACCCATTTGGAGCATTGTTAGAGGGACCGGTCTTGTTGGGTGGGTGGGGTTTTTTGGTGGTAACATTTTTTAATTTTCTTTTTTTTTCCTTTGCTTTTTTCTAATCTCCATTCAGCAAATAAATTGCCTTCCCCCATCTGCTCAAGGCAATGGATATTAAATAAGCTGCAGACCCTGTTTTTCAGTGTTTTTAAATTCATTTATATTTGTGATTCATATGTGACTTGTTATGTATGATTTCTGTTGAGAAGTTAATTTGAAATAACTGGAGTTTAAATTTAGAAATGTTGAGTCCTGGGTGGATTTCAAAGTTCAGTAGAAATTTCATGTTAGGTTTTGAAGTTGTGTGGAGGATGTTTTAGCATCAAAACCATATTTTGCAAGCCCACTCCATGCTGTGACCTTAGTGCAATGCACAGAGTTTCAACAGGTGAAGAAAGCTCAGCTACTTGAGGAAGAGGTGTTGATTCAACAGATGACTCTTCTGTTAAGGCTTGTCTAAATGATATTTTGCTTTAGGATACATTTTATTTACAGTGAGAGGGAAGTGTAACTTTCTGGCATAGGTAGGAGATACATGCTACTTGTTAATTTTGTTTTACCCTTTGCTAACACACTTTCTTTAGGTTAAAAACGTCTAGAGCAGGAATTATCAATTTATGTACTTCAGTAACTAGGCTGTCAAGCAGTAGTGACCCTCATCCTTCTCAGACAACTAAAAACCTACATATTGGAATAAGATCTTAATTATCTGAATGCTTAAGTTTGTGAAACATCTGTATTGCCTAAAACATGCTATTATTTAATGCCTGGATTTAGATTATAGATGCATCAATGTCTTGGTTTTTGACAATTATTAAATGTGTGCTTTATACACTAAATAATCTCTTCCTGGTTTTGTCAAGGTCTCTGAATTATTTATTACAGCCTACGTTGTCCTCCTACTTATTTGCTAAAGCTAAGAATTTTATCACTTCAGGATTTTGGCTGTGTCTGGGATAAATGTGTAGTAGATTCACAACACCTTTTTGTAATTGTGGGAAATGTCTAATAACAAAGAAAGAGCCACTCTCCTACAATATTGCTTTTATTCGGTATGTCCTTGAGTTAAATTCAATTATGTGCTATTTTCTTATTGCTAATGTCCTGTGCTTTTGTAAGAATGAAATACTCTTTGACTTCTTAGTTTACTAGTCTGATGAAGAAGTAGCTTGGCAGCATTGTCAGTGTTTTCCTTTCTCATATGATCTTATGTCAACCTAGCTTTGACCTTTATTTGATGGAACATAGTGGTAATATACCCTTCTATTTAACAAGCTTTAAAATAGAAATATATGATTGGCAGAACTGCAGGAAATAATTAGTTCCAAGTAGATGAGAAAAGTGAAAGGAATATTTTAAGGAAGTGATTCAGCTGGTTTATGGTGCATATGAAGTTGCCTTAGCTTTTAATTTAATTGTTTATGGATGGAAATATAAATCACTGTACAAAACCATTTTTTGAAAGAGTCATTGTAAAAAAGCTTTCTAAATAACCTAACTGCTTATTGGCTTATTGGAAGCTCAAATGTATGAAATATTAATTAGTTAATTTGCTTTTTCAGACCTACTAATAACATGTGGTTGAGTGGAGAAGATACTGTAGGGAAGAGAGCATGTGCATTAGATCTTGCTGAAATCTACCTAGAGAATTATGGGGATTCTTTGAAGTGATAAAAAATATATATACACATTTCCCAGGAAAGAATTCTTCAGTCAGTTCTTCAATCAGTTGTTACAGGGGTTGAGATGTGTTTTCTGTGTTTTAATTACATGTACAAACCAGGGCAAGCTCAGTCACTGTATAGATGAATACTCAAGTATGCTATACATAGGGGGAGAAAAAAAGGAAGGAAATAAGAAGGAAGGAAAGATTGATTGATTGATTGATTGATTTTCCAGCATTTTGTCTGTGGCACTTAAAAATCTGTAGATCATGCATCTGTATTCTGTGAGAAGTGAATAAAGAGTGAACCACTCTCCTGCCCCTTTGATTTTTCCATACTCTTAATTTTCCATTCATTTGAATGGCTCCTTACTGGTAAGACTTTCATGTTTGAAAGGAGGACAGCACTGAAGGCAACATTTACAGCCAGCTGAGCTTTCTTCTTCGCGAGCGTGGATCAGTGAACAGAGATTAGGAGACACTTCACCCCTGGTGTCTGCCACAGGCTTTGTACAAGATGTGCTTCCCCACAGACTGATGGTGGCTGGGCTGCCTGCTCTTGTGTAGACTGAAGCAGTCCTGAAAGAAAGTGGTTGTGAGTTAGATGTGGTATGGGAGCAATAGATAATTCTTAAAGCTGTTGCCATAAACAACTGAGGATTTATGATAGAGGTCTAGTAGGTTCTAATGCTAGCAAAGAAAAATAAGACAAGCTTAATGCTGCTTTGGGAACATGAAATGTCAAAGGTTTTGGTGAAAGCCAATATGATTTTTGAAAGAACTGATTAAATTCATGTCATTTAAATAGGCACTCTGTTTTTCTCCTAATTGAGATACCTGTTCAGATACTTCTTGTTCTCTTACCTTTGTGTGCCTCATCAGAATATCATTTTGCCTTTTTTTTTGGCCTTCTTTCCAGTTGACCAGTTCAGATCCTCTGTGAAGCATATTGGAGCAGTGCTTTTTTCCTTTGAGTTGCCTTTAGTGCAGGAGATACCTGGTTCTTCTGCTCAGCTGTACTGCTGCCACTGATGATTTGAATCCCATGTCTCCCCAGTTTCCTTTGCTCATTGCTTTCAATTTTTGAAGAATTCTGGTTTGCAAGCCAAGGCTCTGTGAGCTTATTCCCTATAGGCCATGAAAGGAATGGGTTTTGAAAATTATTTTCTTTGTGAATGGGATGGCAAAATGAGGGATGATCACATGTAAATAACTTTCGGTCCTTAATCACACTTGTAACAGTGCAAATCTATGAATTTTGTGTCTCATTGCTGTGAAAGTGACACCTGATTGAAATGAGCTTTAGAATTCATTAGTTGACAGTTGCTTGTTTTGTTCTAGTGATATCCATAGCGTGTTTTCCTCACCATCTAATGCTCAAAATATAATGAACTCCATTGCAAGCCGTTACTAATCTGACAAATGCGCATTTTGAATGCTCATACTGATCTGGTGCAATGCACCAAA
The DNA here is from genome assembly GCF_028769735.1 of Zonotrichia leucophrys gambelii. Classification (NCBI taxonomy): domain Eukaryota; kingdom Metazoa; phylum Chordata; class Aves; order Passeriformes; family Passerellidae; genus Zonotrichia; species Zonotrichia leucophrys. Next base: position 17,756,416 of record NC_088172.1, on the reverse strand, counting down.
TGTAGAAAGAGCAATGTAAAGCTGCTGGTTTATTTCAGATCTTGAAAGGTCAGGATATGCTGCCGAGGCTTAGTGAAGGGTTTTACTGCCTTTTTGTGACTGAGCCCTTGAATATCTTGCAGGTTTTTGTAGCCATTGTTTATTGGCACATTTTCCAACTGCACCTATTATTCTCTTTTCTATGGCAGAAAAATGAACATTAATTAATGTCTCTTTCAAGGCATAAATATCCTGCACTTAGAGCAAGGCGCTCACTTAAATGTGTAAATCTCATTGCTTTGTCATTAAAAGTATTGTGAGCAAAATTATCTAAATGACTTCAGAGGAAAGCTATGTGGAGAAGTATAGCTGCCATATAAAAGCTATAATTAGGGAGTATTTCAATTATTTTGCTTAACTTTAAAGGTATTTGAGTGTTTAATTCATGTATGCATGAATGCATATTACAGATTTCTAGCTTTCTTTGAACTTTGATTTGGTTAAACCTCTTATAACCCGGGAAAAAATGTTTGAAAATCACACATTTGGGGAAAAATTTAGTAACTTGATAATTCTATGTATCTGTAGTTTTCTGTATATTTTGTTAGGAAAACTTAAATTGTTCAAATAATTTGTTGTTTGATTTTAATGCTGATTTTTGTAATTTGGCAGGGTCAGCCTGTTGGAGACTGTGATTTTAATGTTCGACTTGCATGTATAGAGAAGGAGATTATATTTCCACGACATGAAAAGATGAAAAGTGGTCTCATTGACAAAGCACAGGAACCCTTCAGTGTTCGAAACAAACCATTTTTTGACATCTACACTTCCAGAAAGGTAAGCTTGATTTCAGTTGTTTTATGTTGTGGTACTTGAGGCTGTATAACAGTGGTAGGTATAGGTTTTCCCTCAGCATTTTTGTTGTGTCTTCCAGTGAGTTCCTTTGCTAACCAAATCTTCAGCAATTGTTGTGGGGTGACTGGCAGCTTGGGATAATTCTGAAAAGTGGGTTTTTTTGGTTTTATTACTTATCTCACGCTTTTAGAAAACAGTTTTTGAAGATATCAATAAATCTAAGGTACCAGGTGAAAGTTTAGGGACATTGTAATCTGCATTTGAGATGATTGTGTTTCAAATGCAGTTCAGTCAACAATTTTTTTACCCTAATGTGTTTCCACCACCTTAAAAGCATCTTTGAGGTATGAATATCCATATGCTTTTAATTTATTGGGATATTTGGGGTTGGTGTATGGCTTCTTTGGTTTTTTTTTCCTTGGATTTTTTTTTTTTTTTGGTTGAGGTAGGTGTTTTAAGTCTCAATCATGACTCTGAAGCCTTCTACATTTTGGAGTTTAGGTTATACATTTTTCTTTTTGTACAGTGAACATTATAGGGTATTTTTGTCCTCATTTAAATCAGTCTTACCTAGTGAAATATGTTCTTTTTACTACTCTTAAAGCAGAAAGCTTCTTAGGCTTGAAATCTGATCATTGTTTTCAATAAGCAAGAAGTTTTATGTCAATATTTGAGAATTGTTTGTATGCCCTATGATAACTGTAAGGAGTTTTAGGTAGCAGTACCAGTATTGATGTGGAATTTTATCTATGACAATATTGGTAAACACTTAAGAGAAATAATTATTAGTTCAAAATAGATTTCAAATCTATATCTGCTCAAAAGAATAGTATTCATAAAAATATATTCTCAAAAGATCAATATATAAACTAAGAATTATTGTTGCTCTTACTTACCTCAAAATACTCTTTCCATTTCATTACTTTTGTGAACTTGATGAGTATGATTCCTGTAACACTTCCTTAGGGTAATGAAAAAAGCCTTGCATTTTCATATTCATCATAACTTTGTGAATTTTTCATTATGTATGGTCAGAATAGACTATAAACAGTAGTCCAGTCTATTGAAGCATTGCCGTTTCCTGAAAAAAGACTATTTAAAAATAGTATTGTTTTACCCAAAGGATCTTTATCCTATTTTTATTTAGTCATCTCTGCAACTATAGCAACAAACGTAGTGATGAATGCCTCATCAGTGTAGCTGAAAAAGCAAGCAGACTTCCTCTTGCATCAGTGATGAATGTCTTGAGAAGGCTTGCCAACTCTATGTGCAGGACAGCAAGGTCTGCAGAAAGATGAGGAATTCCTTCTGTCCTCCAAGTCTGTTCATATCCATCAATCCCTCTCCAGAGACAGGTGCTGCTGAATGGATCCTAAAGAGCGACAAGTGGGACCTGCTTTGGTAGATCCTCTCCTTATGTTCAATTAGACATTTTTCTTTTCTTTTCCAAGAAGAGTTGGATTCTTTCATCTTTAGGAAGGATCTAACAGGATCCTTCCTTTCTTGACTATAGTGAGCAGCTTTGTGGTTCTTAGTTGCTGGCTGGGGTAAAACCATTACAAGATCCTTAAAGATTTACACCCTTGAGTGGTCTCAGAAAAGCTGTGATATTTTTAAGTCTGGATTTCTTCCCTACTTTGTTTGCAGTGTATTTCACTGAGAGAAGATGTGGCTTCTTAAGTCACCCCCAGGGCTTGTTGTTGTCAAAGATCAAGGAGGGTAGCAGTCCTTGGTCACAGATAAGATGGATCTTGGATTATACCACCATATTCAAGCGTGAAAAGGTGGAAAACCCGTACCTTGTCAGAATGGGTCTCATCAAAACTTTTGGAGTATGATTTGAAGTTGCTTGGTGTAGTTTTTTTTTTCCAGTGTAGCTGGGGTTTACTTGGGATCAAGAAAAGAATCAAGTGTACTTCATTGCATCTTATTTTTGTTTTGAGAAGCTTTAATTTTTGAAACACGTTCTCAGGATGCAGTTTGAACTTCTCAAGAGAATGCTCTAGATCTCTTTTTTACAGCCTCCCTCCTCATTCTTTTCTATGATCTGAGTTAAGACATTCCATTCCATTCTTTTTAATAAAAATAATGTATCAGTAAATGTGTGTTAGATTGTGTGGACTGTGGGAAGATTACTCAAAAGGCCAGGAGCCTCGCTGCTATATTTAATAGCAGAAAAAGTGACAAAAACTTTTAATTATACCAGAAAAAATGAGTGTTTTCCATGTAGACTTAGTTATTTTCAGTGAAAAAGTGGGAAGTAATTATTTGAAACAGCAGAAAACTTCGTGCTGTGTTATATAATACATCCACTAATGAAAATGTTCTTCGAGTTATGGATTTGGAACTTAATGCCAGAGTTAGGTACTGACTGATTTTAATTTTTTTTTGAAATCTGGAAATCAATTTCCTGTGAATTGAAATGCACTTTTAAAGTGCAATTATAAAGTATGACTGTGTTTGTAGTTGTGTCTTGAGATTTAGTTTTGGATTTTGGAAATAAAAGCTGTGTTTTTATAATATTGCCTTCAGGGTTATTTTAAGATGTTTGAATGGAATGGACTGTTATTTTTTGTAAGACTGAGTTTTAGTGGTAAGACCAAAGAAACGAACAATCACTGGAGAGCAGGTTGTATATTCTCAGTGTCTCTAAAAATATTGCCTTGTTGAACTCTGATATTGATGAAGAAAGCAGTATCACTAAAGTTTTTTTCCTCTATAATCAATTAAACACAGATTAGTATTTTAGTGTTAGCTGGGAACTTCCTTTTAATGTAACTTCCAGGTTCTTTTAGACATTTTGAGCAAAGTTGAATTTTTGGTGTTTATCATTACGTTTGCATGATTGGTCACTTTTGTTGCATAGCTTGCTTTTTTTTGCATTTATTGGTTTGCATCAGAATTTAAGGAGACGATATGGTCAAATTCTCCCACCCATTGTGTAAGGAATGCAGCAGCCAGTGGAAGAAGCTGAGTTTTAGGTTGATGCTTTAAATGCTTCATACTCGTAGGCTTTGAACCATGGCCTTATATTTACAGGAATATTATGCAAGACTTTATTTTTATTATATTGAGCAGGAAGTACAGGTGCATAGAAATAATTATGTTCTTGGAAGTGGTCCATTCTTGGCTTTCCTTGCTTAAACCAATTCACAGTTCTCTTGCAAGGCTGTTTTGTGTGGACAGTCTCAGTCTGGATGTTCTCACTAAAGCCCATTGTCTAGTGAAAATTCTGTCTAGCAGGAGTAGGAAAAAAGTTCCTTTCTGTGCAGTCTGTGGTCCCATGGAGAATTGTGCCCATCACTCTCAATGGAACAAAAGGCTAAAGGTTAAATAATGATACAGGTCAAGTGAACAACCTTTTGCAAATGTTAGCACACTGTATGTCAATGACTTGTCAGTTTTAGACTATTATCTGGTTTTAAAATGACAGCTTGTCCTAGAGGGATTAGAGAGAAGGTAATTTCTGCTGGAAGATTAAATGGTCTGGGATCCTTTTAAAAGTTTTCAGTCAAATCTGTGAACTGACAGGTGATTTACTTTGTTCTCCTTGTATATTTGACATTTGGAATTTATTTTTACTTTTTAAAACTGCTTTTGTTGTAGTTAGGAGAGGTGGAAGGTTTAGAGTTTATACCAATGAAGGTATAGCTCCTGTTGAGATGGTTTGCTTTGAAAAATTAAGTGGCTGTGGACTTCTGATGATGCAGGAGAACATGTAAGTGCACACTTTCCTGCTGTTCATGTATTTTGCAGGCAGCTGAGCAGCTGTAAGGTAGTGTTTGCATGCCCTGAAAGAGTGAACCCTGATAAAGGGCAGAATATGCAGACATTGCTCATCTGTGTGTGCCAAGAGAGCTGTTAACCAAAACTGACTGAAAATGACAAGGCCCTGTCTTACATCTCCAAGTTGCCTACAGACAACACGAGGAGGAGCTTTGCAGTCATGGGACTGAGGAATTGAATGGCAACAATGGTGGTTGCAGAAGTGTCAAATACTCTGTCTATTGAAGATCTTGAAACCCCCATCCCAGTGGAGAGAGAATGTTACCATCTGGAGGTTTTCTATTGCCAAGAAGACCTGTTTCCTCTGTTTTTATTTTTGTGTTGATTTTCTATGCCTTCAGGAGTAGTTTAATCAGCTCACCTTTCAATCCTGCATTTCCTGACCTAGATTGGCAGCCATTCTTCATGGCTGGCCTACATCATGTTCCTCACTCCATCTGTTCTATTCCAAGGTTTTGGCCTATTTATCATCTAATCACATTTTAATTGTCTTCTAACCCATGTCTCCTGTACCATTTTGTTTCTGTTTGTTTTTATTTTTCATGTCTTACATTTTTTCCTCACTTATTCCTGTTCCATCTCCCCAAGAATGGAAAGCTTATTGGTATAAAGGCAGTATTGCCTTATTTCACCCTGAGATACTTTTGTGCTGGTGTAACCATCACTTAAATCTTCTTTTTGGCATGCTTTTCTTCTGTAAACATAAATAATCATTGACCTGAGGAACTTAGTAAACAAATAAGGAATAAGAAGCTGCAAAGATATTACCTTACTCTTATACTAGAATTTGAAATCTTGGCAGCTGTCTTATATCCCAGCATGTAGTACTTCAGCCTGATTGTTCAAAGTTATTTTACCACATGAATTGTAGAGGTAAGTACAGCCAATCAGCCCAACTGGTAGCTTTGTAAATTGTAAGATGAAATAGGTGACCAAACTGCAGATTTGAGCTGAATGTAGGTTACTGCCATTTGAAATTCAGTGCTTGCACTGCAGCTATTACAGCGACTTGATAAGGTCTTCATGGTGAGAGGGATGGACAAGAATCTTGTTAGATGATCAGAAGGCTGGATTTATTGATATATGATATATAATACATTATAACTATACTAAAAAGGAGAGAAGTTGCAGAGGCTGCTAAGTTAAGAATAGAATAGCTAAGAATGTATAACAAAGTTCTGTATTTAGGGAATCTGTCCCCGAGCTTGGTCTTGTGATTGGCCCCTAATTGTAAACACAGAACATGATCCAATCACAGGAGCACCTGCTACATTTCACAGCAGCCGATAACAATTGTTTACATTCTTCTTCTGGGGCTTTTGCTTCCCAGAAGATGCACAAATCTCAAAGAAAAGATTTCTATGAAAAAATGTCTGCGACAGCAGCTATTTCATGCAGCCAGCTGCAGCACTGCAATGATGTGAATACTATTCGGTAAATATAATTTCTGTCAGTGGGAGGTTGGGGGTAGCAGAGGCTTTGCAGGCCAGTAGTGGTGGGGAGCCCAGCTGCTTCTGACTGTTCCTTGACTTTCTGTGGGACAGGGAAGCATCAGCTACTAGCTTAGATTTGGGTTCCCTCAAGCTAGGGCAAACACTGACTCAGCTGTGGTAACTTCTCAGCCTCCTTGCTTTGCTGGAATCACTTAAGGAGACCCATTCATGAAGAAGAATCTGTGTTTGTTTCCTGGAGTAAACAGAATAGGATTGGGCTACTTGCTTTTGGTTATTATTATTTATGATGTTGAAGGTCAAATATAATATTTCAGTACAATAGTATTTTGGTTAGGAAAGAAGTTTTTTCTTTAAGAAATTATTCACACATTAGTTACGTGTCACATTTTTCAGAAAGTGATCTACTGAAGTTAAAACAAGCAGCCTTGGATATTTCCATGAAGGATTATTCTCATAACTTGTGGCCCATGTTAGATGGGCTAGTGGTACAAATAAATTAATGTAGAATGATTCAGATGTGGAATATGTAATTAAATTTTGACTTGTCAGACTATCATATGAGAAAGAAAGCATTGAAACTCGTGGAAAAATAAAGCTGTATGGCTGAAGTATTCTACTTGGTGCACACTGTAAGTTTAAACATCAGGACACTACATATTCAGCTTAGCTTTTAACAATTTAACATTAGATTTGAACATTCTAACATTTTTGTAAATTATTTCTTCTGTATTTTGTACAGTGGAAATACAATATACCTTTCTAAGTAGGAAAAGTGTCTTTAACAATGATTTCTTATTTCAGTTTTATGGTGTATTACCAAACCAGGGAAATGCAAATATGTTTGGACCTATTTACCAGTTGGTTTGCCAGTATGGACAATTGAATTGTATATTTGATATCTTCTGAATTAGTTAGAAGACTCAGCTGTGGTGACTAAGTGGGTCACTCCACTCATTAATTGAGGGGCAACTGTTTAATATTGTCCATTGTGCCACTTCACAGCCTGTCACTTTCCAAACTGCCTTCTGGCAATGCAGCTCCACAGGGAAGCCATCAGCCTTCTCCTATTGGAATGATGTTCAAGAGACATGCACTTAATTTGGATAAAATGAATAAAAGCACAAAGAAAATGGTAAAGATGGGGGTGAAATTTAAAGCAACTTATTATGATGCAAGATTATAGGACATTGCTGCTAGCTGTTTCTTTTCTTGTAATATGCTCAATTTTGAGAAAAAAACCCCAAACCAGACCTTGAACAAAATTAATCTTTAAAATAAAGAAATTACAAAATTTTAACATTTTGCTATTATGACTTTACAGTTTTGGTTTCAGCTTTGTAGCAAATAAAGCCCTGAAGTGCCATTGCATAGCAGAGGGATCTGATTTTTTAAACATCCAGAATATAAAGTTAAACCTTAATTTTTGTGTTAAAATCTATGCTTCAGGCCCAGTATAAAATATTAGCCCAGTTTGCACCAGGGCTTGGAACAGTAGATGTATGAAAACATTATGTTCTTGTATATCAGTTTTGTGTCTGACTGAATTATTGTATAAACTATATATTTAGTTTTGTTTTTGTTGACAAGTCTTATTAGAAATGCTTAATAAAATAAAATCCTCAATTATCTGACTTCATTAAAACAGACCTATCCTTGATTTTGGCAGCCAGAGACCAGATTACGTTGGAACAGTTTATGCAGATTTGCACAGGGGCTGGGTAACAGATAAACCGTATCAAGTATGTAACAAGTGGAAGATCATTCAACCCCATTGTACTCAACCCAGTGCCATTCTTTCCTTTGAAATCAGAAGAACTATTAAATGTAGTATTTGGTCAAACATAGAGAATTAGGGAGCTTGCAAGCATCAGTGTCATGAGAGCCTTGCTCAATTGAAGACATTACAAACTTTAGTGAGCATCTTTTGACCATTCAGGAATGTCATAGATTGCAGCTAATGTGTAAATAGATCAAAGCATTTGCTACTGGAGCCTATTGAATCTCCTCTGGCTCCAGCAACACTGTCATCTCAGGTGGGTGTGTTCTGCCAGGTAGGAGAGTGTGGGGAGAGTGATGTGGGCGACATCCCTATGCCTAAAAGAAAGAAAATGAAGGCACCATGCAGTTTGAAACAGAACTGTGAAGAGCACAGTACGTGAAATGGCCAAGCCATGAAATATATTGCTGTTTCTTTGTCAGGAAAAATAAATATGAAATATTGCTGTTTGGCAGGGTCATTCCCACAAAGCTTCAAGGAGTTCACATTTCTCTAATATCAAAGATATCACAAAAATCAAAGTTTCTTGGAGGAGCTTATTTCTGTTATTTGAAAAAAGCATTTGAAAACATCGTAGTTAATTGATGTCAGTTTCTCAATTGTGTTTTTGAGAAGAGATTGACAGTGAGAAATGCCTCATGCTTATTTTGAATTCAGGAATGCAGATGTGCTGTCAAATTAAGCATTAACACACATAGTGCTTATGTTATTCTTGGGTATTGTTTTGAATATATTAGGTGCATAACCTTTGGAGTTGTTCACTCAGAACCAGCACATGGGTGACAGCTCAGTGGGGCTCTTACTGTAGCATGCTCTAGGTTTTTCTAAGATGTCTCCAAATAATTAAGAAATATGGCATACAGCTAGTGTTATTAGCATATTTGAAGAGTGCTGTTAGTGAATTAGCTGCAAAGCCAAGAGGATATTAAAAAAAAAAAATAAGAACCATCAAACTTGATTTCCTGCCACCCTCACAATGTATTTTTCTCTTGTCCACAACAGCATTTTTTTCCTATGTGACTGGGTAGTGAAATCAAGCTAATGTGGTACTTAGACTTTCATATCCAAGGTTGCATCTCAACACGCTTTTTCCTAAGAGGTGCCTCATGGCACAAAGCAAGCTACAGGGTCGAATCTCTTTGGCTTTGTTGCTTGGAGGTGTTGCTCATTCCCTCTCACATGAGTATAAACTGGAATTTCTATTGCTTTTCTCTCCTGGAAAAAATATATGGACTCCAGTGAAGACTTTTCTGCAGAATTGCTGTTCTAAAAAGTAATGAAGAGTGGTGTCATTAGAATGCTAATTACCAGTCACTAGTAGTTTGGGCCCTTGTCAGTCACTGACTATGAAATTATATGGGCAAATGGTTGAGGAAGACACTCTGCAGTGGTTGTGGTTCTTGAAATTATGTTATTTTTGGTCTGTGGTCTGCTGACTAGCACTAAGTCTTCAGCATATTTGACTTTTACATGTTTGACTTTGACACAAAGGAGTCTGGGAGCACTGCACGTCACACTTTTCAGCAGGAAACAGACTGCTTGGAGCCAAAGTGCAGACTGCAGGTACCAGTGGCAGCCTACATCTGCAGCCTTTCAGCTTCATCCACTTGGAATGCAGGAGGGCCATCAAATGAGAACATGTTTATAATACATCTGAGAGGACTGTTGTACCAATGAGATATGTAAATGTTTCTTTCAATGCTCCTGCTGAGTTTCTAACTAGTTGTAGACAGAAGGGAGTACATAGTTGCCAGAGCAAACCCAGAATTAGGTCACCTTCCTTCCTCTCTGTGCATGCACCTGTCTGTTGCCACTTCATGTTATTTCAACTTTGCTGCTCCCGCTGTTACTAGTGCAGAGCTTGTGGAGGTTCACTGGAAGTGCCCAGGTGATTCCTGTCCTGCTATCATGGGCTGTACATGGAGAGGTGACCCCTGGTAAATCTGACCTCCCCAAAGTGCTGGGAAATACAAGAAAGTGACCCTCCCACTAAAGGATTTCTTCTTGCCATTATCTGTAATTAAAACAAATGGAAGGCTGTCAGTGAATAGTTTTTTGTGGAATATGAATTTCAGATTGAGCATCCTCTAACAGTGTTTTGCTAGATGAGCTGTTAGGACCATGTGTATTTGAATACCATGAGTGATGCTCAAAAGGGTAAAGCAGTGTATTCTGTACAGCAATGCTTGCTAAACATCCATGGAGGAGTGTAGACAGGAAGCTACACGTGTTCCTCTAGCAAAAAAATGTTTGTTGCTAGAAACTGGTCAGTCTGTGAAGTATTCAGTATTATTAAACACACCTTTGACTGACCTTTCAAAAGAGAGAAACATGCCTTGCACACTCACTTTTCTTGGGCTGCAAGTTTCCTATCCTTAGCAGGTCTGTAGTGCTGGATTCTGGTCTAGTGTGTTTAAAATTATTAGGGTATTCCTTATGGAATTTTTAAAACATACTTCAGTGACCAGTTGTTGCCAATGTGTTTTTGTTGTGGCTGTTGGCTATTCCTACACCTAACAGATGGCACTCGTGTACATTGACAAGCTGTGGGATAGCTGAGCATTACTAATAAAACCTATCACATGTTAAACTTGACCTGACATTAATCAAGTTTTGAATGCTACAAATGATTCATGGATAATAATTAGTCTCTTGATCATATTAGTGAACATCAGTCTCACAATGCTGCCATTATCTGCTTTCATTCTTATAGGGAACAAATCTATTGCCATAATTAGGTGTTTTTCATATCTTTTGAGCCAAAATGTTCTGTATGATTAACTTAGTAAAGAGGTTATTTTTAGTCTTTCAGTATGATTGATTTCAGAGCTTCTAGTAAATTAACAAATTGAAAGGTTTTCCATAAAATAATATTTTATAAAAAATATATATTTAAAAATTTTATCAACTGAAAAATTCCCATGTGTCTTTACACAGTCATTTGGTATATTTTTCATCACCATATGATTCAGCTGTTGCCAGAGATTACACAGTTCAAAACAGTGGTGATTTTGTTAAACAGGTGAACCTTGGGATTTGACTTTTACTCTTTTTGTTTAGTTACTGGGTTACTGGTTGACATCAAGTGCTTTCAATATGTACGCGTTCATACAGACATAATAATGTTGGCAGCTTTTCTCTGGTTTTGTCTCAAATTAGCATCTTGAGTTGGATGGCTGTGTGAAAGCTAGGATTTGAGCTTTGAGCATGAATTTTTTAAAGGATTTTCGTACAGTTTTACAGCCCTGATTTTACAGCCCAAAAGCATGAAATTTCTTTTTAAGTAATGAGCAAGTGAGAAGTTTATACTTTTTGTTCCTTATGCAGTTAGGGCAAGTAGATAATTTCGCTGGTTTACTAAAAATGTAGCAGTTATCTTCAGTATGTGTTGGTGCCTAATTAGCATAGGAAACTTCTTTAAGCAATTACTTCTTAGAGAGCTCAGTTTTTAATTTATTTTCTACAGTTTTTGATCCTACTTTGCCTTTATGCATGTTTTAGATCATTGACATAGGCCAGGAAATATTTTGTTACTTCATAATTTTTTCTTAGCATATTAGCTTTAGAATATTTAATATAAGCTGTAATTTTCTGACAGTACTCTGAGTTATTATGATGCTTTTTCTTTCTTGCCTTTTATTGCTGTTAAGATAAATATAGCTGAATACAATGACTAATGAAGGAGGATGCATTATACTATTGGACATTACCCTGATGCAGATACACTTCAGCTGATACTGTTCTTACACTATTTATTTGATGTAAGGTAGCATATCATATTTTGATTAGGAAATAAGACTGATGCAGGGGAAACCAGGTCATGTTACATTATTGAAAGTCTGCTTTTCAGCATTTTTATAGGTCATTTAGAGGAAAACTTGAAATCATGTTTATGAGAGATCATTTGTGGTTTTGAGAGGGAAATGAATGTTAACAATGAAGCAGAAATCTTTACTTTATGACCATGTGTTAAGTCACAGTCCTGAGACCACGGGCTGTGGTTTCAGGATCTTCAGAGTTACTTGGAAGGAGCCACTTTGAGGCAAGCAGCCAGTCAAATTGGCTGGTCAAATACTTTGGCAAGTGCTCAAGGATGCAGAGATCTCCTTGAAAGGAGACTCCTGTGAAAGAGAACAGGGAGTGCATTTTTTCTTGCTGCTGTGGCCCTTCTGGAATATTCTGTCTAGTCTAAATGGCATGGTCTCATTTGATAAAAAAATTGTATCTGTGGGATATCTTTTGAGGACACATTGAAATATTTGAAAGTTACATCTGCTTCTTTGTGAAATGTTTGAAATGTGAACCTTGTCTCTAAAAAAAAAAATCTCTAAGAGATGTCTTGGTCAGAATCTAAAAAGAGGAGCAAGAAAGAAAAGTTGAAGGAAGAAAAAAATTGCTGAGAAATAGAAATTAAATTTTTAATTGCAAAGGCTGTACTTCATTGGACAGCTTAATGAAGATTGTGATTCTCCATCACAGCATGCTGTAATTTGAGATTGCAGAACTTTCTAAATAAATTACTTGGCACTTGAGCATATCACTTGAAGAGGGACTTAAATATGTGTGAGAGGAGATGGTTTCATCCTCATAGCTGTCTGAAAGTTAGTATGAAATGGTGATCCAGATCATGTCTGGTTTGGAGCAGGGAGGGTAGGAAGCAATAAAACTGCCAGAGATGTGTCTTTGATCCTCTCCCACCCACCCTCAGATTGTTAATTTACTCTAGGTTTGTTTAGATCAGCTGTTTTACTTACAGTGCAATGTTAGATGAGTTGTTGGTATCCTGAATGTGAAAAAGATAAAAGTCTGCATGTATTGAGTTTCATATGTTTGTTTTTGGTTTTTTTTGTTGGTTTTTTTTTTTTTTTGGTTTTTTTTCCTTTTTTAAATCTATACTTCAGAAGGTGTGTGCTCCCTTTAATCCCCAAAGCCATGAATTCCCTGGAGTCAGTACAGTTTGTTTTGAAAGTTTTACCATGTATTTGTGGTAATTCAGTCAGTGAACTGAAGTCAAAACTTCTCTGAACACTTTGGTTTGGGTTCTATTTCTGTTAAAATGTGAACTAGCCAACTTCTATTTGTGGAAAGTTTGAGATTCTGGATTTAATTTTTAAATAATATATGAAACTTTTCTCCCCTATGACATAGTCACTCACAGGTTTGATGATTTTTTGCTTTGAGACTGAAAGCAGCTGTTTGGTTCTTGATACCTTCTCTGCTTTTAGACACAGAGCAAACCAAAGAAGACGTGGTGCTGCAGGACAGGGGAAACTGGAAAGATTCTGGTGAGGAGGAAGGAGCTACAGCCATAGCTTGGAGGACCACTTCCCTCACTTGACATTAAGCTGCATTTGATAGTATTTTGGAGCATTGCACAGCAGCCTGTGTATCATCTGAAAGGAAGCTTATACCCCACCAAGTACATCCTTACTTCTTTTCCAGGAGGCCTCTTTTTCAAAATATACTGTTTGCAAGCTGGAGTGTAGAATGTTAGTAGCTTGGATGATAGTAGTATCATTGCCTGATACAGACTGATGTGTTTTTGGGAAATGTGATAGCTGGGATGAATCTGAGCCAGACTATTTTTGCATTATTTTAACTGATCTTAACATAAACATCATTCTGTGGGATTTCTGATGTCATTCAAAACCAGGATTTATGAAGATTTATGTAGTAGATTATCTACAGAGGTGTATGAGCTCATGTTTATAAACTCGATGGTTGTCAGGATGTGAGAATTTCTTTGAGGCTGTCAAAGATGGAGAGGGCTGTCATCCTTGGAGAAGGAAATGGCCCTTTAAGTTGGACTAAAACCTAAGATGGTGAAGATGCTTGCTCTGTGAAGTTAGGAATGACAGTAGGCCCATGTATGAAGGTGTTCTATGTTCTGGCTGACTGGCAATTCAATTAATAGTTTATTTGTAACTAATACTTCAGAGTGAAGTATGTTCCCTGTTACAGCTTTCTGTAGAGTGAACAGGTCCAGATGATCAGTGATTTGAAGATGGGTCTGGAAAACGCCATAGGGACTGCAGGCAGAATTGTTTTATCTTGACTTGAAGTGTATGAAGTGAAGTTCTGAAATTAAAAAAGCAAGGAAAAGGGACATGTGTTTTTCTTGTATTATTGCATTCAAAGGGTTTTTTCTGTATCCCTAAGTATTTCAGGAGGCTAGCAAGCAGTGTCAGTTTTGAATCAGAAATACAGACAAAATGGTTGCCAGTATTTGCATATTGTGACACAGGAGATCAATAATTGTGATGTGTGTGCAAGGACCTTAGTAAAATTACTTTCTAGAAAGTCAGTATGACTTTGCAGAGTCATCTTTATATTTTAGAATCCTCATAACTCACATTGTGTTGTTTCCATGAGTTTTTTTTTAGTAAGGGTAAGGAAAAGGCATAGTAGTACTTGCTGGACTTACTTATTTTATGAATAATGTGGTATCATTGAACTCATAGAATTATGTGTCTTGGCTCAGAAATACCAAAACATTAATGAAAACCAAAACACTAATGAAAACATTAATGGAACCTACTTCCATTGCATGGAATCTGTATGCACCTAAATTTTCTCCCCTTCCTGCTGAAGGAGCAAAGTGATTTCTTTGTTGGTATAAGTACAGAGAGATCTCTAAAGCGTGAATTTTCAATTATCCACAGAAGAACTGCTGACTGGTTCAGTGTTTTAGCAAAATCAGCTTCAGCAAGTTATTAGTGCTCTTTTGCTGCTCTTCTTCTCAGTGGTTAAGGAGCAAGGAGAAATCCTGTTACTCATCATACAGCTCCACTCAATCCATGCAATTATACCATTCTTTTCCTTAGAGAAGTGTTATTAGATGTAGGGATAATTTTAAATTTAGTTGAAAAGTATGAAAGAAAAAGTTTTAAATAATAAACTGTAATATAAGTATATGGTTTATTGCAGTGTTCACAGGGAAGAAGGAAGCTGAAAGGAGTGAACAAAGGAGATCTCAGGTGGAAATAGATGCCATGAGGCAACATGGAATTTGATGCCAGAAGAGCTGGTTCACATGCATCATTTACCCATTTTTTATAAAATTTCATTGAGATGCATTGCACTTTATCTGATCCATGGCAGTCATCCCAGTCAAGCAGGTGTGCCATTTATCATGGCTCCGATTAAAAGAGACCATTCTGTTCAAGTTAATTAGAAATTTGAATGTATGGAATGTTGAGCAACGTTTTTTAAAAGATGAACCATGATATTTTCATTTGAAGTTCATAAACTGGAAAAATATAATTTTTTAGAGTAAAAAATACTAGCTTGTATGTCAGACATTCTTTTTCTGGTCATTTCCATGTCATTCCAAACCTTCTGCAATATTCAATATCTGTGTATTCTGCTGTTCACAGACAACCTTTACATAGTTTCATTCTCAAGAAAATTTTTATGGGAATAATGCCAGGGAAAATGTACATTTCTTCCTCAATTCCCTCTCCCCAGTTGCTAATCCTTTCTGGTCAAAATTCCTTTCTGGAGAGAGTGTTATCATTCAAATGCATGTAATTGATCTAATGAGAATGAAAGCAGAATAACTGGGAGTATAAAGAAGTGTATCTGTTGAGGCTTGCTCTGGATTTAAAATCCTTTTGTCTTTGATGTCTAATTGACACTTGGGAGGAGCTGTCTTAGTAAAAACACTGTGGACCTCCAAACAGAACATGTTTGACTCTGAAACTGGGTGGGAGATTTATTGGACAGATTCCTTTACATTTTGTAATTCTGGCTAAGTAGTGAATGAAAATTATCAGAATTTATTTCTGAAATGGAAAATTTTAATTTTATATTTTTATCTCCATTTATCAAGTTGTAACAGTACTTGAATGTAAAGTTCTTTCTAAAAGTACATGTTCACCAGAGTGGAGAGAGTTGCAGGCCAACCAGCATGATAATTATTTTCTGCTTTTGCACATACTCCAACTTTGAAGATTGTTTCTATATTCTTAAGTTTTGTTTTGGGATGGAATATGTAATTCAGTTCTGTAAGCTCCAACACTGAAGTAACTGTCTCCTCAAATTGTAATTTCCTTAACAACTTCAAAAACAGAGGCAGAAATGGAGGTGATTGATTCCTCTCTTTGCCACTTTGGTTAATGTCTTTGGATAGGTTTGTCAGAAGTTTATAAAAAGTAGTCCTAACTAAGTAGAAGTTTCTGTTTTGTTTTTGTTTGCTTGTTTTTTGTTTGTTTGTTTTTTCAATATCATTATTCCTTAATATTGACATTATTCAGTGAGAGGTTTTCTGGTACCTGAATTTAATGAAATCAGTCTTGTGCATTTTTGTAAGTTGGAAGCATACTCTTATTACAGATGACTGGCCAGTCAATTTTGGAACTGCTAAGTAACTTGCAAGTGATCCATGGAAGACGTAGTTTGTGTAGAAATTTAAAAACCCCACTATTTTAAAAACTTTTTGACATGTGTTTAAATATTTTTCCAGTGCACTCATTGCTCTAATAAAAACAAAGACTTACAGTGGATTTATGAAAGAATTTGGAATTATTTTATTGTTATTTTGTGTAGTCATGTGGTAGCAGATGCATTACATTGTGAGCTTCAGCTGTGAATTTCAAGATAGCAACAAGTTAGCAGCAAGGTGCAGCTTCAAGTTTCAGTTATGGGTTTTCTCTTCTGAACAATTTGTTTTCATTGGAATTAAATATTCTTAAAGTACTTTTCCACTTGAGAGTACTCTCATAGTGTGTTTTTTCCAGTTAAATTATATCTAAAAGTTGAATAGTGAAAGCCTTCTTTGTTGTTGGAGATATAGGGACAATATATCTCTGGGCAAGAGAAAAAAACTAGTTTTTTACAGGAAAATGATCAGTCATTCTGTGCAAACAGTTACAGGTTTAAGTTAAAAATGCTGAATCATTATTTTTTGAAGCATTTGGCCAACAAGCTTTTGATCCACAAAACATAAAATTGCATTACCTTTACTTGTACAGCCTTAGTAGGATAAAAATGTTAATTCTCAGCTTCTTTCATACTTTATTGACTTCATTTGAATAATTTAGTCATAATCTGGTCAGCAGGTCATTAAGTTAAGCTCTAGGAAGGAAATTGTGCAAAATTAGCGAACCAGGCCAAAATGATGCCTTTAAAACTGACTGTGATTTACTGATTCTGTATTTGCTAAGTTTTATCACCATGTGGTTACTTTTGCACCCAAGTTTTTTCAAATATTCCTAAAAGTATCTCCAACTTCAGGACAGAGTCTTCATCTCAACAGTAAAACAAATTGAAATTAATAAAGAGATATTTTGGTAATTCTCCTAATTTTTGCTATTACTTGTCAGTTGTAATTCTCCTTGGTTATTTGCTTTTCCTTAGGCAAGTCAGAATTTAATATGGAAGTATATCATCAATTCTCAGAACTGTTGACTAGCTGGTTTCAGTAGTTTGTTTAATTAGATGGTTTTTCTGTGGTTAATTAATCTTGATGGATATATTTACCTCCATACAGAATTCACAGTCATTGAAAGCATTAAATAGAATATTCAATATTTGTATTCAAGATACAAATTAATTCAAAGAGTTGGTTTTACAGTCATGTATCTGTGTTACTGGCTTATGCCCTAGTTAGGAGGTCTGTCAAACATGAATTTCAAATGATGCCCTGAAGTATTTTTCAGGAAATAAGTTCAATCTAAAGTTCTACTTTTGTGTTAAAATGGCTGATTTTTTGATTTGCCTACAAATGACTGTAGTGTCCTGTATTAGAATTGATATTCCTTAGTTTTCTAGTATATAGAATCATCTTGGCTTCTAAGTATTTCTTTTTGGACAAATGATTTTCTAGCCTTGAGTATTCTTTGTAGAAACTGCTACTTTGTTGATGTTGACATTTCCCAAGCTCTAACGTTAAACCATAAATAAGCTGTTTATTGGCAAATGATTGCAGTAGTAGCATATAATCCACTACTGCTCACTTTGATGTGCATTTCTCTATGGAAAAAGATTTTCTTTCTCTTTTGTTCTACAGCTCCTGGAAGGAAACTTTGCCAGAGAAGTTAGCCATGAAGTGGATGGACTAATATTTCAGCCTACAGGAGTAAGTAGCATAAAAAATGGATTTTTTCTCCCTTTAGTTCCAGATTAAATTCTCGCTCTCCCTCCCCACTCATCCATCTACTAGCTAGCTAATCTTTGTTTTGGTCAGGATTACTTGGCAGTGTTGTTTCTGACTAGTTGCTATCTCATTTATAGTATGTGTGATTTCTTACTAATTAACAGTGGTAGTGTCAGGAATCATCTCATGTTTTTTTAGAGTATGTACTATGGATGTGTGCTGCTAAATAATGAAGGATTTTCTCTGCATGCCTTCCTTGAATCTTTCAACCATTGATCTGAGCTCTCACGTTATTTTGCTTTTTCAAGGATGTTCACACATTAAAATTTCATTAAAATTTGTGACTCATATTGTTTTAGTGCAATTGAAACATAATAAATTCTTGAGCCATGTCTGCCAGTGTAAAGGTATATGAGTGGCCTGGGGAGAAGTTACCAGAAGTACTGCAGACAACCAGAAAAAATAATGCAAGTGGTTCTCAAGCTAGCATGGCCTCATCCATTCTATTACTCCTCCTGTTGCATCAGATACAGTAGACACACTGCAGTGTGTGTTGTATATTGGCATAGATCGTGGCTGTAGCATCATCCATCTTGACTTTTTTCTTAGCTTGTAAATCATAGGATGGTTTGAGTTGGAAGGGACTGTAGAGATCATCTAATTCCAGTCCCCTGCTGGGGTGGGGTAGGGACACCTTCTACCCCACTCAGCCTGGCCTTGAATACTTCCAGGGATGAGCATCCACAGCTTCTCTGGACAACCTGTTTCAGTGCCTGACCACCCTCATAATAAAGAATTTCTTCTGAATATCTAATCTAAACCTACTCTCTTTCAATTTGAAGCCATTCTCTCTTGTTCTGTCAATACATGCCCTTGTCAAGAGTCCCGCTCCATCTGTTTTTTTGGGCCCATTTTAGATATTGGAAGGCTGCTCTAAGGTCTGCCTGGAGCCTTCTCTTCTCTAGGTTAAGCATCCCCAACTCCATGCCTGTCTTTGTAGGAGAGGTGCTCCAGCCCTGAGATCATCTCAGTGGCCCTTCCTGGGCTTGTTCTTGTAGTTCCATGTCTTTCTTATGCTGGGGTCCCAGAGCTGGGCACAGCACACCACGTGGGGTCTCATGAGAGCACAGGGACAGAATCACCTCCCTTGCCCTGCTGCCCTTGCTTCCTGTGATGCAGTCCAGGGTGTGATTGCCTTTCTGGGCTGCAGTGCACGCTGCCAGCTCCTGTTGAGCTTTTGGTCCACAAACACCCCCAAATCTTCCTCTCCAGGGAGAAAGTCTTGATCCCTTCTCCACCCAGTTTGTGTTTGTGCTTGGGACTGCCCTGACCCAGGTGCAGGACCTTGCATTTGGCCTTGTTGAACTTGGATGTTCGCACAAGCCCACCTCAAGCCTGTCAGAGTCCTTCTGGATAGCATCCCTTCCCTCCAGTGTGTTGACTGAATCAAGCAAGGAATTGTTTTCAATTATTTCAAATTATACAGATATTTCTACCCTTCCAGCTACTCGTAGAAAGTGCATGTGTATACTTTTCCAGTTGAAACATATTTTTTCTGGTGTACTTCCTATACTGTAGATCTTAGCAAGGGATGATGACACTCCCATCTGGAAATAAGACACACCTCTCCATTTCAAGTTCTACATAATTAAGCAATTAAGCCACATACTTTTTTCTTTTTTTTTTTTTCATAGCTGGTACCAATTTAAAGCAGAACTACTAGGGTAAAGAGAGTTCATGCTTTCATAAGAAATCCTGATGATATCTTAGAATACAGTTAGAATTTAAAGCAATTGTAAAAGTTTCTCACAAGCACTTCCCTGAAAATTGGAGGTTAAGCTAAGCAGAGTTACTACACCTAAATTTGAAATTACCTTTTCTGCTTGAAATGAACTTGGTGAAGAATGCATCTCTTAGTCACTGTTACAGGAAATCAATTTCTGATGTGTTTTGTTTCTAGAATTTGTGTTTTCTGACTTAGCACGCTAAAATATTTATAACCCAACTAAAACAATTTTGTTTTATAAATGCTTATAAAGGTTATTCATTTTTAATGTATTTGTTTAAATTAATGTTCAGGTTTTAATATTGTTTCTGAGTTTATGGAATGTAAGTTTTTTGCTTCTGTTATTAAGCTGATTTTCCTGGATGAAGCAATATGTGGTTTTCTCAGTGTAATGACTTCCTTAGTTGAGTAAGTATAAGTAATTGTGCTGGTTTTCCACTACAGTAATATATTTAGAGTGAAAAATATTATTGTAGACCTGTTACTTGGGAAAGAAGCATTAAAGCTGAATAACTGAAAAAGATGAAGCTGATAGAGATGGCTTTTTTTGTTATGCGATACAGAGGGAATAAATAAATAGGCAACAATACAAGAACAACTGTATAACAGTGCATAAATGACCCCTTGAAAATACAAGCTGAAATAATTTTCGTGTTGTAGTTGAATGCATGATGTATTAGATCTTTTCAGAGAGAAAACAACAACTTCCTGTTGCTGATTGGGGTGTAAAGCCCTGAACTTTGGTTATTGTGGAGGTTGCAGACCTTTATAAAACCTGTTTGTCTCCAGTGAAGAGATCACGACATATCCAGAAGAAAATTAAGAACTGTATTTGTTGACACAATTGATCTTGCAGAAAAAAAAAAGGATAGACCGAAATGAAGCTGACTGTTAGATGATCAGGGAAGTTCAAGAACATCTTTTGGGAGCTCCTGAAATCTACTGTGTGTTTTGAGGAGTACACAAATGTAGACAGGAATTGAAGCAAAATCACAAAGAAGAATGAAGTGGCAGCAGAGGAGGATAAACAGAATGTCAACATGTACAGGCAGAAAATTCTTTGGGGAAAATTGCCCACATATACCATATTTTTTGCTAGGTGAAGAAGAATGCAGAAGTTAACTATTTAAGATAAGGAGATTTGAGCTTATTAGTTCATATTGTTTGAAAGTCTTTTTTGAGTTTCTCTTCCCCTCTGCCCTGTTTTACTCAGAGGTGTTCCTCTTGTTGTCTGGTCTCAGATAAAGGCATTCAGACCTGGATATTCCCTGCTGTCCTGGTTCAGGACAAATTTGGGAGAGAACTCCCAGAGGGATTCCTCTAGAAAAGCAGATTCAATTGGCCTCTCCCCTCAACCAATCCAGGAGAAAATACCTCCTTGGAGAAAAGTGGAAAAAACCTGTTTATTAAACAATAAAACCTAAACAATATTAAACAATAAACCCCCTTGCTGCTCCAAAAGAGATGACAAACTCAGAAAGTCCCCTCCCCAGGTTGCAGTTCAGCTCACTCAGTCTCTTATCAGTCTCTTATCAGTCCCTCTGGCGCTGGAAATGGCACGGCCCAGGCCCGGCCCGGTGGCCACAGGTGCAGCTGCTGGTGCTCTGCTGGGTGTTCAGTCCAGAGCAGGTTTAAACAGGTCCAAAGAAAAGGAAAAAAAAACCACAGTCCAGGGAACTTCTTTGCCTCAGCTGGCTAAAACTAACTAAAACAAAGGAGAGCTCTGTCCCACTGTCTGTCCATCTGCAGACAACACAGTCCAGGAGCAGGAATGTGGAAGAGTGAGTGCAGTGTCTGCAAACAAACTGTGCGCTTCTTCTCTCCCCCCTTCACTCTCTGGAACAAGGCTTAAAGGTGCAAAACTTATTATTCAGCATCAACAGAACAGATGACTGGGGATAAAAGCATCATATCAACCCAGGACACCTGCTAGCTACAGGCAGCACTGGTACTGGGAGTCAATGGATGGAGAAAGGATATTTTGTTAGTTTGAAGTTTAGTTTAATTCTGATTTGCAGTAAAACTCAAAATATCCAAAATCATCTGTGAATATGCTTCTAGCCTCTAAGAGCTCTTAGTTTTCTCACTTTTCTCTTTGAAGAGATTTGGTATCAAGTGCCTCTGTGTTAGTCCAGTTTTGAGAAATTGGTATGCGTTAATGAGAAGGGATTTGTGAAAAAGTTTTACTACTGAATCTAGGATTTCAGTTAGATGTAAGAAGGTTTGTTTTCTTCTGTTAGTATTCCTATTTAAATTCTTATTATGAATAGCAAGGTTCTTGTATTGAAGCAGAAATTATTTTGCATTGTGATTCATGATGGTAGAAACAACATTAAGGAGTAAGGAGATTTTTTTCTGCCTGTGCTGGTTAGTTTATTTTGTGAGATCAGACTAACTGAGCATTATTATTCCTAACTCATTGGTTACTTGAATTACTTATATTGGTTATTGCTCAGGGTATACAAAAGCTTTCCTTTCAAAGTGACTATTGAAAGACAATGGCTGAGGCATCCTATCTTCTGATTTCCTCCCTTCTCAGTGTGAAAGCTTTGACAGATCATGAGAAGAGTGTGTTTAGTGGATGTGATGGATGTTTTTGCCTTGTTTATGATTTAAGAATGATTTGTAGGTAGCTTGATGTGATGTGTGGTTCTTATGCAATTTCTGCATTAACATATCCTACTCTTAACAGCTGCATTGCAAGAGACAAATGTCTTCTTACTATTGCTTCTCTTCTTCCCTTTGTACTCTTTTTCTCTTCATGCATGCTCTTTATCCAGCAGCCCTTTCCTCCTTCCTTTTGATTTCACTTCTCTGTTGCTTCTCCCTGACACTTCTTTTCCTCACATCATTGCCTATCCATTTAAGGTCCTCTCACTATAACTCCCATATGCCTAAATCAGCTCTATTCCATCTAATCAACTTTCTGGTTCCTGTACCTGTAACAGGTTGACACAGCAGGGCCCCAAGGTAAGTACTGGGCAGGAGTAAAACCGAGCATCAGGAAACGTCATGGACAGGGATCTCACCCTGGGATCATACCCCAGACAAAGAGTGAGTTAGTTTAAAGGTGAAAGCCGCATGCCTTATTTACAGATTCCAAATGCTGGTGTAAAGACTGGAAGCTTTCAGTCCTATTTTTTGAAATATTGCTTCAAAACAGGAAACTTCTTACATTTGTTTTAGAACACTTGCAGTTTAGCAGTCTGTATGTTTTTAATGAAAATCTCAGAAATGGCCTTTTCTGATGGCAGAATTGGCTCTCTGGCCTCTGCCTACTCATCAGTGAAATTACTTTTCATGTCTACCTTGTAAATCGTACTTTTACTAAACATCTCAGACTGTCTGATTTTTATGCTAGTAATCTCCTAATAACCAGCTTTCTTGCTGACTAAAAACTATTACTTTTCCTTTGCTTCGGGAAAGGATGTAGGAATTATTTTCTTACTTTAGCCGACTAAATGAAGACTCACTGGCCATCAGTTAGGAAGTCCTAAGGACAGCTTTTGAACATCTGTGCAAAACATGTATCAAAATTTAAAATCTTCTGCTTTGTGTTTGCCTCCTGAGCTCTGTTACATTTTTGCATTGGATCAGGCTGATTTCTGTTTGGTACTCCTCCATGCTCTCATTTTGGATGAGGAATAAAGTCCAGTTGTGTGGAATTGGGATTTTTAGAGGGAAGGACGAAGGGCAGCTGCTGAGCTCTGTTCTTCTAAGATAAATGTTATTTTAAAGAACAGCTGAATTATTTAACACATAACTCCCCATACTGAATACTAATGGAAAGCTTAGCCTTTAAAATGAAAGAATAATGAATAGGTTTTTATAACTGAATAACATTGCATGAGTTATTACTATATCTTCCTTCCCTTCCCTTGGCAGACTTAGTGGTGATCTGAAATGCTTGGTTGCCTGTTAATTATTTGTGCTATTCCCATTGTATAATAGGCTGTGTTATTTTCTGTCATTGTGAAAGTTCTTCCAAAATCACTGAAGTTAAAACTGAATTAAATATCTCCAAAAGATACCACCAAATAAAATATCTCCATGATTTGTTTCATTAAGCAGTGCCAGTTTGTCATAAATAATCCTATATAATTGGAAAGCCTTTTCTTCCACAGTATATATTTTATCAAATGGTGTGTAAATCTTTAATCATAGGCATAGTCACTTGCTGGCTCATTTCTGAAGCTCAGATATCCTGTTTATCAGTGATGGGGTAACAATTATTGTCATGCATTTCTGGTGCAATAGCAAGTAATGGCTTCAGGCAGACTCAGATATACCAAATATACTCTCAATACCAAAGCTGATAAATAAAGGCTCAGGAAGAATCATACAATAGCATAGATTTTTTTTTGCTTCTAACAAATACATGTTTCTGGATTTAGTTTTCTATTTTTGTAGTGATTCATGTAAGATTTGGAGGCAATGGAACGGAATAGAATGGTGCAGACTATTTCAGCTCTAAGGGACGTACAGTGATCATCTAGTCCAACTGCCTGATCACTTCAGGGCTGACCAGAAATTTAGGCATGTTATTAAGCACATTGAGCCTTAAAACAGTGACACCTCTGGGGCATTGACCACCTCTCTAGGAAGCCTGTTAAATGTTTCACCATCCTCTCAAGTACTTAAATACATCCGAATGTCCAATTAAAAGCTCCCTGGCACAGCTTTTAACTGTTCCCACACATCCTATCACTGGAAGAAGACATCAGCACTTCAGTTTAACAGAGATGCTAAGATCACCTGATTTTTTTTCCTCTATAGTTTTCATCAAACGAAGGAGAATCTGGAGAGAATAGTTTTCATCAGTCTTTTGTGTTGACCCACATGACTAAAACCTTTCATCTTCAGAGTATCTTTTTGGTAAATGTGATTTCTTCTGTAAGAGTAATGTTCCTGACTGAATCTGTTGCTAGTCAGGGAATGCTGTTGTCATATCAGTGTGCACTTTTTGTGCAGTTCTATGTCAGAGAACTTGCTGTCAATCTCCTGAAATGTCACTGAGCTTTGCAACTCTTCTCTGCCTGTGAATAGTTTTTATATTCAATTTCTATGGCAGTGTTCCTTGCAACTCATCTCTTAAGTAGCTATTCCTATCTCAAATACACAATTTTTTCATTTAATACCCAAATATATTAGCAATACCCAACATTTCTTTGAGGAGTTTTCTGTGACTATGCAAGTAAAACTTTTATACCAATTCAAGTTTGTCTTTGCTCACTTGGGGTGACTTGTTTTCTACTTTTTTTTTTAAATCAGAAAACTAGAAAATTAAGAAATGCTAACCCAACACCAGTAATTAAGGTCTTACTAAATTAATTGCACCATATTTAATTAAATTGTTAGACTCCTAGATACAAGTACCATGAATGAATGTAGCAGATTTTTATGATTTCCACTTACTTTCCAAGAACGAGCCATAACTCACACCTAAGAAAATATCTACCTTTCTCTCTTTCCCTTAATGAATAATTTTTAGCTCTAAATATCGTAAGATTGGGATGTAGCAAAAGTTTTTCTTGTTTAACTTTCTGCTCTTGGTCCTCTGGTACATTCAGATTGAAATGCAAACCTATTTGCTATTTGCCAGAATTGTTTAACCTGACTTCCTTATTCTGTCAGCCTGAATAGATGTCAGTGCCTTCAGTCTGATTACCTAAGGAGAGTGTTGGTCTTAATTGGAATGTTGTCTCATTTGCTTGCTAATAACCTGTACTGCCTGACATTCTCTGATTTCTCAGGCAGTGAACTGCACTTATGGGTGCTATCTAAATGGGTTCTTGAACTTCTATTGTGCAGTTTAATCATTCTGCCTGCCAGTGACAGTAGGAAAGATCTTTCCTATATTATATGTACTAGTGTTCCTTGGGATTGTCAGTTGACATTAATATGGTGGTGTCCTTGCATGTGTTGTTTAGGAAAAGCAAAAAAACACTTGCTCTGCCTGCTACTGTTTTAAATGTTGGGAAAATAAAATTGTAGATAAAATCATCAATAATGAAGGCTTTCAAAAATGGATTTTCCATAGTTTCTTTGTCTCAAAGCAGGCTGTTAGGGAACTTACGGAGTGCACTTGTTGTCATGCTTCTAACTATGGTTGTGCATGTACTTTCTAACTAAAATAAATAACTAAATATTCAGAATATATACTGTAAATGAGATTTCAGGTGAGAATACCAATACAATGGTTCAGCTTTTGCAAATCATACCTGTTTTAAATGAGTAGGTCTGTATTCCAAAAATTACATTGATTTCTCTGTGCTGTGGATCAGTTTTTTTTTTTTTAATCTCTTTTATAGCTGCATAGGGAAATCTAGGAGAGTTTTTTATTTGAATCAAAAGAGTGAGAACTCTTTAGTGAATCATCTGATTCAGGTCTTGAATAGATTAATGAAGTGGTCACTTTTCTTCATGGCAGTGTTCCAACTCATTCTGAAATTTATAGCAATCTCTCCAGGACTAAGAAGCTGATGGATCAGGAATGATTTGGAAACTGAACAATACAGTAGAAAGTATTTTGTCAGTACTCTCTTTTCTTCAGATCCCAGAACAGATATCTATAAACAGAGTACTTCAGTTATGATCCCTCTGTACTCTTTCTATCAAACTGAAAAGATTTAGCAAAGTATCTGGAAGAACTAGGTTGTGATTTTTTTCTCCCAGTTCTGTTTCTTGTACATGGTAAAACAAGACAGCCCACAAACATTTCAAGTTTTCATGAAAATTCTTCATAAAATGTTCATATTCTTTATTAGGCAGGAGCACAGCAGTAAAACAAAAATAGCAGTATCAGGATAAACAGAATATTTAGCTAGATCTCCATCCTGTTGTTTAGTGTAATCAGTAGCCTAGCATTTCAGAAAAATGATGTATATACCTGAGATGTGATGAAACAGGATGACTTTCAGAGGAGTATCAACACTTGCATTGTGGTATCTGGATGGTCAAAACATATAGAGACACTTTCATTTAAAGCAGAATTATTTATTCTATGTTACCCTGTTATTTGTAAATTGGAGTGTTTACTGGGTCAATGTTCTTATAAACAGCAATTTTGAAAATGCATGGTAAATATCACCAAAGGGTAACTGAATTTTTTAATCATGAGAATATTTTTCTTAGGTGCTAGCATATATTATTAGATAAATCTTTGAAGGTCAGTGTGCATATCGGTGATTGCACATTTAAAATAATCATGTTCATGATACTGTACAGAACAGTACTCTGCAAGGCTCAGAGGTACCTGTGGAATAGGATTCTCTACTGAAGAGGTACAACAGAACACTGTGTGATAATTCAGTCTCCTTTTGACTGACAGTAACTTTAGTTTCAGTTGTAATTGTACTTTCTGTTCCTTTCATCAGCTCGCCTAGCCTTTGATATTACAAAAATAGTGAACCAAATCCATTAAGATGATTAAAAATGCAAGTCTTGAGCTTGATATGAAAGTTATAAATTGCTTCTATGAAAATTTCATTGTCTACCACAATGAGGTGTGTGGTGAATAATTTAGATGTGATTGTATCATACAGGCCTATTACATACAGAATAGGAGGGCAGTGCTGGACTTCATGCCTTGATTATAGGAGTCGGAGATCAGAAATCTGATGAAGTTTTCCTATGTAATTAGTGCAGATATTCATAAAGCAAAAGCTTATTTTTTTTTTATGGTGCTAGTTGTGTTTCATGAAATTCAGGTTTTTTCCACATTACTCTAGAAGCTTTCCACTGAAATAGGGGAATGTACAGGTATGACATGTCGGCTGGTTTGTTCCAAAAGGGGAAAATGATTAGAAGTCTTAGCTGGAAATTTTCTCAGATTTCCAAAATGCAGGTGTTCTGTGCGCTTTGAATTGTTCTTTAAAAACTAGTTAGTACAATTGTTACATCCTGTCTGAAAGTTTTGACAAGTTTGAACTGACAAACAGGAGGTTGCTTTTTTCCAAACAGTGATCACTAGACATCCCAGGGAGATCTTGCATCTGTATATTCATCCAACCACTGAAACAAAACGTGTTTTATGCAACATGAGATTCTCTAGAGAACTTTTAACTTATGAGAGCAATTGAAATGTGTATCATAGGGACTTGTCAGACAGTGAATTGATGTTGCCATTTTTAAAGGAAAATATGGCTTGTTCTGCTGGTAATGAGAAAAAGGAACCAGAAGAATAAAGAATAATTCTAAATAGTTTTGGAAACAACTGTTTAACAAATGTAAATTGTTTACAGGATCCAGTGCTCACAGTGCTCAGAGCTCAAAACAGGTGAAAAGAGAAGTTTGCTATGTGGTCAACAAAATAAGAGTTTCAAGGTTGTTCCTTTTGTCTTAAAGTATATAATGTAAAATTCCAGTTTCTTACTTAAGTCGGTTCTGCAAGTTGTCTGATGCGTATGATGGTGACGAAAAATGTGACTTTAGTTGAAGAAGAGACTGGCAGAGGTCAGTATTTGCTAGTTTTTAGGCAGCTTATTCCTTTGGAGCAGTCTTACCATCAACTAACATCAAGCAGTGCAAATTAATATTTGGCTTTTGGGGTTCCTTCCCCCATCTCTTCTAGCAGAGCTGACTCTAAGGCCAGTAGACAAAAGCATTTTTGCTTTGTTTGTTATTTACAGAGTGTTTTTTAAAGGTATCAGTTTTATGTAATACAGATTTTTCTGTAAGACAGACAAACTTGTATGTAATGAACCATATTGGATATGTTATATTTTGGAAACCTTCAGAGCTTTTTTTTTTGAAGCACTAGCATGCTTTTGGAAAAATATGTTTGATTTTTGAGTAGACTCAGCTCTACTCTCTAAAATATGTATAGAGCATGGGACTACTTCCATGTACAAAAACTGGTAAAGATATTTTTTCATTTATTTTCAGACAGCTTATGTATTACAGTAATGCAGTCACAATGTTTTTCATTGTTACAGGATTCAGATTAAACTTTATATTTCATTAAGTACTTGAACCAGTAAAGAACACATGTAGCATTTCATAGTTTGCATATAAACAACCAGATGAATGATTTTTGTGATTATTTGTGACATTTTAAAAAATTTCTGCAGGATGAGCTCTATTTTCTATGCTTGCAAGACCTGGTATTTTACTTGCAAAAATGTCAGAGGTAATGTATTTTTGTACCCATGTGCACTGCTGACCCTTTTCAGTTTTTGGATGGAAGGGACACACAGTACCGTGGGCCTTGTATCTAGTAACAGTCAGGGAATTGAAACTTTGCATTGGTCATCAGATCAAAAAATGGGCCAACAAGCATTGTCACAGAATTAATCAGGATTTTTTTTTTTTTTGTCAGAGTCATGAACTACATACAGATAGTTCACAAACAGGACCGAATTTGTCAAATAAATTTTCATTGAAGATCATTCCCATGGCTCTGATTGCTATGCACTAAGCTGGTCCATCTCCATGGAGAGCAGCTACAATGCTAGTTGGAGTCTTTGTTCAGCTGGTTTTGAGGGTTTTGGTTGCTGGGTTGGTTGATAAAAAATTTAAATTTTTGTATAACAGCAGGTAACGAGGGTTGCTTAGGTCTAATTATATATTTTCTTATAATATATAATTAATTTTTAAAAAATTAATGTTACTTTTATGTGTCTTACTCTGTAGCTCCTTCTATGTGTTTCATGTAAGATGCTGTTGCATATCTGACAATTGTTGCACGGAGTCAGAGCCTGTAGTAGAAACCAGCTGTAATATAATTATTCTTTACAGTGCCATCAGTCTCTTGGCTTTTTTCCCAAAAGACAATGTTACTCAGACTTGCTTTATCACAGTTGATTAGTTTGCCCTTATACTTATGTTTGAGTCTGTTACTGCATTCTTGTGAACTGTAGTTTTTTTGATAAATCTTTATGGCTGATAGATATATGGAATGTTAATGGAACAAATGCTAAATGAAAACTGGGTTTAAGCTAATAAACCTATGTCTTGGAGCATCTTAGAGTGGTTAGCTTCAGTGCCACAAATGGTGTTACTATGGAGAGGGCTTCTGTTTCCATGACATTTGCTTGCATATTGTCCTAGGCCTTCAAAAGAAGTAGGATTCTGTCCTCTGTCAGATTTGGTGGGTGTTATTCCATTACCTCTGAAACTTCGCACTCAAATCAAATCTCACTGCAGATATATATGAATTAATTTCTTAGGAATATTAATGGAGACTGGCCAGGAAAAAAATTGAGGGGGGAAAAGGTTGTTAAAATTTTGATCATGCAGAAAGCAAGGGGTTTTTGATAATATATTTTTACTGGAATAGATATTCCAGCTTGATTTTAACTGGGTATACTGCTCGGCTTGTACGCATCTTGGTTGCTTAAAAAAGCCGACAATTGTTAAAGAAGTAAATTAGAGTTTTGCTGGTTTTGGGAAAAAAAATATGTTTAGCTGTCTAATGGCTTTATACTGTGATAACTGCCTTGTTTTGGAGGGGAATTTTGAATAACTAAATTTTTAATTCAAGTCATGATATTGCTCACTATTTAAGATGCAGTTATTGGCTTAGGGGTAAATTACAAAACTCTTGTTTTCTTGAGATGAAAGAAATGGTTTTGAGATATGAGAATCTTGGCAGCTATTCATAAAGGGGAGTTTCTTTAGTGACTGTTAGGGCAATGTCATGGTCACCTGCAGGCAGCTTTTGACTGCTCTCTTGCATTTCTGACTGCAGTCACACATACTCACAGTTCTCTTCTGCAAGATTGCACTTACTTAAATGCACATGGCTGAGATCCCCAGGTGCTGGAATAGAAGGGGGTAGGGAACAATAGTGGTTGTTGAACACCACCGTGTGACCTCTTCCCTCCTGCACAAAGGGTGCTGGGCAGGAGGGATGCAGGGAGTTAAACACCATTAAGGATTCTTATGCCACCTCGAAGACAAAATTGCTTTCCTTCTGTTCCTAATGAACAGCTGACTGTTGTTCCCTTTGTACAGCACTCTTCTGCTCTAATTAGGTTTTAGTGTCCTAGAGTGGTTTTGTTTTTTAATGGTCTTTCTCTTTTACCCCCAGTTGTGAGGGGGAGTTTAAAGCTTTAGATCCTTTATAGTACCTTCTTGGAGCATATTATTCTGTAATATGTCTGTTTGCAACAGTTATAAACAGTTGTCAGAACCTGAACTGCTCCCTCTTTTGAATCCCATTTTTTTTCTGAGCTTTTCCCAATTTCTCACATTTTGAAAGAGCAAATATACATGTGCAACTGAGGAGAAAATGTGCTCAAAGGCCTAAGAACCTAAGTGTTGTCTATGTAATGCAGGTAAACTTTGATCCATCTGTTTTAGTATTTTGGTAAATGCAGCTTTCACTATAAACATTGTTATAGCTCAGTTTACCAAAAATATCTTTGATTTCCACTTGAACCGAATTTCTAGGTCTTTCCCCCAAAACCGACACCACTGACTGCCCATCTGCTAAGAATTATATTTTTTGTCCCAGCTTTAGAATTTAATTTCAACAATTAGCTTGTTGAATGATTTTGGTTTATAAAAGCCATGTTCTTCTTCTGTTGAGGCTGTACTGTACAAGAGAAAAGGGTTTTACAAGACAGCTCATAAAATGAGCATTGTACTTACTGTTCTTGGTGTCAAGAGAGATGTAGTTCCATGTGGCTCTCTGATTCTTTCTGGAGTTCCTGCTGGATTGATGACTGGTGAGCTTGTTCACTTTGTTGTCATCTCTGTACCACTCACTCTGCTTTAATAAAGTTTTTGAAGGATTCTATTGAAGTTGATTCACAAGTAGGATTGGGCCTTACAGAGATCTAACTTATTAGCTCAGAATTCATACTACCATGCTCTTCATTATCTCAGCATTTTAGTTACATTTATATTGAAGTGATAAACTCACTTTATCTTGCAGGTTGGAAGAGATTTTTAAACTGTCTTCCAAATATCATCACAGAATCTTGCTTGAATCAGTGATACTATTTTTTTCCTACGGCATTCTCAGTTGTGTTGTATGTTCTAGAGGTTAAGGAAAGGACTGTTGTCTTTTTATGATATTAAGAAAAAGGATGCATGGGAGAGAAATCAAATTTGAGAGAAAGTTCTCCTGAACTGGCTCAGGTTTGTCTGCTTTCTTCTCCCAGAATTTCCCAGTGACTGCACATTAGACATTTCAATTCATTTGATAGATGCTGGTAATGTGGCACTATGAGTCGCAGTTCTCTTTCTTTAGAAATATAATTCTGTTTTTTAAATACCTTGTACATTTGTTTATGGAAAAGTTGTCCTTAACTACTCCTTCTATTCGCCCTTGTTAAAATGTTAAACTGTTAAATAGCAGCTAAACCTGATGACATTTGTTTTGGCAAAAGGTAATTGTCACTTACCCCCTCCCCTAATTCTTTGGCCCTTCAGCTGCTTGCCTGCTCGAAGCACAGCTACATTAACATTTAAATGATGGGTATAATTAAAGAAGAAGCATTTAAGAAAAGGGAAAGGAGGAAAAAGTCTGATTCTAACCCTTCTGCCAGTAACAGAATGAAAGCTCCCTGCCAGCAGCAGAGAAGTTGGAACAGGTTCTTCATGGCAATTGCTCAATCCCAGTATTCAAGCCAGAGATTTTGTGTTGCATGTCTGATGGGTGTTTGTGTGGTCATGCTCTGTAAAGGTGCAAAGAATCTGATGTGGCAGAAACTATTGTTTGGTTACAAGGCAATATTAACAACTTACATTGGAGCCACTGCTTTTAATGGAAGAATGTCCTTCCCAAGAAGGATAGCAACTAATTTCACAGTAACTGTACTTTTTTTGAGTAATGTTCTTAAAATGCAACCTATATTTCTTTTCTCTTTGCTTAGAGTGCCCAGCAAATAGCCATCCTATTCAGTTTAACCTGTTCTTACCCAGAAACACTGACTTGTTTGTTCCTAAGTCAGAACTGCAAGGTTTAGTTTCACACACAGGGTGGGCAGGATCCCTTCATTTTCTCATTTGGCATGGTATGTTTTTTCTTCTTAGATGAGGATTTTCCCCTGCTCATTATCCAAATTAGTCTCCCAAAAATGCAGTTTTAAGTTGTATTAGTCTTGTAGGAGACTTGAAAGAGAAAGTACATACTGATTTTTTTTCAATATACATTTTTTCCCCACTTTGCTTTTCATCTCTGAGCACATCAGCTTGCTGCTTGCCAAGTGAAAGCACTGCAGAGCACATGCTGAGTTCTACTGGTGGGACTTAACTCCCATGTTGTATGAATGTTTCCTTTTGAAAATAAGGATGTGAAGTATGTGCTTTGCTATTTGCATGTCAATGGCTAATGATGAATTTAATATGATTGAAACTCACAATTTTATAATTTATGTACTGGAATATGGAGTTGAAAAGACTACTTTCTATTGTTTCTTATAAAATACCATGGGATTCAGTATTCCATGCAAGACTCATGAATATTTAATTCAAGGAGATTTGTAGCCCTGTAAGATGTAATAAGCTAGCCCTTAATGACAATTTTGTGTAGCATGCATTTAGCAACATGTAGAAAAAAATCCTGCTGGCAATTCTGTGCATCATCTTTCAAGCATATCTGTTCAGCTCGAGGGGCTTTTTATCATTGGAATTATAAAGAGAAATTGGACTATGTCTGAGACCAATATGCTGCAATTTCTTACTACTTGCACATTTCTCCTTATGTTCAGACTAGCTAAAAGTTCCAGCCTACTGATTGCCTTTTGATGTAAGGCTGCATTCTTTTTTTTTTCAAGATTGCATTCCTCAAGAAGTATTTTGAAATATATTTTTGCATCTTTTTTGTTTAAGTTTCATAGCTTTCATTAATCTTCCTGGTCTCTGAGGGGATTTTCTGAAATGTTATTCCTGGTGTACTGATTATCATCGTAGCTTACTAAAAATGTCAACAAAAGCGATGTTATAATGAAGCCTTAAATTTACAGGTTGGAGCTTCTGCAAATGTGGCCTCTAATACTGATAAATTACCCAGCTTCCAGATTGGGTTATTGTAGTGAGTCAGCCAAAAGCACTGCTGCTCAGTTCGTGGAGATTCTTTTGTTGTACCAGGATGCTGTCAGACTTGGAGCACTGAATACTTTCCACTGATGCAACCCAATTTCTGTGGGACTTGTAGGAGCTTTTGACTACAAATTAACTAGCCAAAAAGAAAGAAGTCCTCTGAGAGACTGACTTCCTTCTTTCTCTGATGTAAATTTAAGTGATGACTACACTTAAGCTTGAGTTAGGATGGAGGTGGTAAAAATGAAAGGGCAGAAGGTGAAGAGAGATTAGTGCCATAGGGTTTGAGAAATGAGAGAAGGTTTTGGCTGGTATGTACAACACTTTAAACTTGTATAGAGACATAAACAGTAAGGCTCATAAATGACGCAGTGAAGCACCTACACATCGCTTTATACAATGAAAATTGATGTGTTCTCCAATGTAACTGGCTTCATGTGACCAAGGCTTTTTTCGCAGTAAAAGTGTGAAAGGAAGATTAGAGGGAAGATGATTTCCCGAAGAGTCTTTCAAAGATTTGTTGCTGGGGCAGAGAGAAGAATAATAAGCTTTAAGAGAGAAAAAGAAAAACCAGTAAAGGAGTGAGCCAGGGGTGCGTCTGTTTTGTCTTGGTTCTCCCAACAGTTTATGGACAGCTGTTTTAAGCCATTTGGCTTCTTACCGCTGGGTTTGTTTATGTGTGTTTCTAGACAGGTAGAAATTAACAATGTATGACTGAGAAAAAGTTATATAGATAGGGGCTTTTCCATTGTATTAATTTCTGGTTAAGGCTGTTAATGAATTGTGAAGCTGAATTTGAAACAAAATTGCATTTAGAGAAGTAAATACAGTAGTTCCTGGTGACACTTTACACTGCTGCTACATGCTGAGGCCATCTCAGTTTAACTTAGTGATGGAAAGTGCAATATTGAGTGAAATACAGCAGTGGAAGACCAATTGAAGTATCTTGGGTGTTGCTATTATTGTGTTAATTTTTCAGAAGACTTACATAGCACATATGCAATGAAGTTATAAATGAGGTTAGTGATGGTGAAAAATAAGAAAACTACAAAATAATCAATAGCAATATAAATCTAATGTCTTAAGTAAAAACCATGGACCATCACCAATTCCTTTGACCATGGGCACTATAGTTCTTTTGTCAGGAGATTATTTGTCACAAAGGTAGAACCATGTAGCTCTTCAACAGTTACCTTAATTGGACCAAGTAGAGTTTATAATCAAAGGCAGACACCTGTTGGTCCATTTTGAATCACATATACATTAGCCAGTGATTTGAACCCATTTACTTTTTTGGTTTTGCTTCAAACTCATGTATTGGAGTTTCTAGGTGCAGACTGTTATATCCAGAAATGATCAAGAATAGCTTTCTGCCGCTCATAGTAATGTGCTGGGGGGAGGAGGAAAAAAATTGTGGCTGCTATATTTTGATTGCTATAAACATATAGTTTTGGCTGTGATCTGAATTACATTTATCAAATATTAATATGATACTAGTTATGAATAAAATGTCCTCATATTTTCTCCTTGCTTAATGGAATATTGAGAAAAGCTATTAGTATGGCTGTGAAACAAGATGTTTAATGAAGCTGGAGGTATAAAGCTAAATTAAAGTGCAAGAGGAGAAGACGTTTAGCCCACCAATTACCAAAGAAGTCCAATATAAATATTACATTAGCTTGAGAATCAGAGGCACTTTTGGAAAAAGTTTTCTATTAACATATTAACAAAATAATTTCTCCATACAGGTTAACCTTCTAAACCTGATTTGCATTCAAATGTTAAAATCCGTAGTATAAAACATAATCTAACAGTATTAAATGGGTTCATGTTTTGCTTCTTAGTCTGGTATGACAGTTAAGCTTAATATTTCATAGGTAATTTTGATTATAATAGTTTTCATTCTACTTCATATAGCTTCAAGTCACATTTTCATAAAAGACAAATTGTGGTACAATAACATTTTCTCAAACAGGTGTTCCAAAACAGTTATTCACAGCTAACCAGTCCTAGTGCATTAAAAAGTATCATTCCTACTTTATTCTTTAACTTTCTAAAGGAAAAATTTCTGGAATACAGATGTGATTGTGTCTTAAAACACATTAATTTTTCGTTATTTTGATTTTTAAAGTTGAGGAATGGAAGAATTAACACAAATTTGTTTGACTACATGGAATTAAAGCAGCATGGAGGCTTTGCTGTCAAGTAATGATTTATTTAAAACTGTGTTATCTGGAGTTGGCTCTATCATCCTTTTGGCTTAAACATGGACATTATATTATTTGAGTTTTGCCAAGGATCTTGTCTTTTCTCCATCTTTTTGAGTCTCTGAAGTTACTATTGCAGATTTGCTTTCACTGATGTGACAACATTACTTTGTATAATGTCTGGAATTCATTAACAGTCTTATTTTCAAGCTGATCAAATATTTGTTGAACTTCAGTGTGTCTATTCTGATCAAATCACTGAACCAGGCAAAAAGCTGATGTTTAGTGAGAAATGCAGCTCTTTGATTGTTCAGATGGTTTGAATTAGTAATTTAGACCACTAAGCATTAAAGCAGCATTTATTGATTTCTTTTCATTAAAAGAGTTTTATGAAGGAAAGGAATTAGATTTTTTTTTGGTCATCTTTTAGTTAGGGCATCATGGTTATCTCTCCACAGTGTAGATACAGGATGTGTTTGGTGGAGGGTTTGGTAGACCATGTGAAAACTGTTTGCATGGAATTGGAAAGCATTTGAATTGTGTTTTGGAGCGGTATGAAGTTTGCAGCCATTTTGTGTTCTTATATATTTTCCATTCTGTGTTTAGGTTCTTGTGTTTTGTCTCAACTATGAAAATGCCTTTCACAACTGACAGGTGTCTGGAAAGTACCAATGTTTATCCAGGAGTTTCTCTTAGCCTGATCACTCTTAGGAGTACTTACAAATCACATCTCCCTGTATTTCCTTTACAAGTACAGGAACAGTTGACTCACATTTATTAAAAGAAATGCCTTCTTTACTATTTCCAGAGTTTATACAGAAATTTTGTCAAATTTCTACAAAGAAAGAAATTTGGTACAGTATTTGGTACATTTGATTTGATTTGGTTTTTAAAGAACAAAGGAATCCTGATAATCTTTGAGACACTGAGTGCCAATGAAAAGGTTTTTCTTAAAGCACCTTTTTTTCTTTGGAAGTTATACATCTTTCCCTTGCTGAAATGCATTTGTCAAAAGTTTCATCTATTGCCTTCATTCATACAAGTTTCTTGGATGCCTCTGAATTCTTCTGTCTTTCTAAGAGTTCTCTTTCTGCCTCTGTGGTATGTGGAATTTATTTGGTGAAGACAGACAGTCAGTTTGGCCCGCTCTGATGTATTTTAAATAGGAAGTAAATATGATGGTTTAGTGCAAGAATGAACAATAATATTTTTCTCTTACTGTCTGATGTTTGGTCTAAGTAGAAAGTGTTGTCTAGGTCTTTATTCCAATGTCCTCTTCACATCAAAGCACTAATTTTATTCACTTTTTCTGTGTATCATTCACACACCCTGTTGTTTAAATCTGGAGGCGTTTGCTCTTGGACATTGTTCTCCTTTCTCTCCCAGACCACCAACATTCAGAGTAGCTTTCTCTGTGGGTGGGATGAATAATCTCTGAAGCTGGTTTGCTGATGACCAGTGACCACCACCAAACACCATAAATGCCAAAGTGTACAACACTGCCTTCCCCTCCGAGGATGTGAGTTGGGGTGATCCTGCTGCTTTCAAAGCAGTTTTTTCAGATAACCACTTTGGCTCTGGCATCAATAAGAAAAGCTGGACTTTCTGCTCCTCAGCCAGGGAGTGCAGTGGGCCTATGATCAGACTGGTACATCCCTTTCTTCCAGTTCCCAAGAGTCCTGCTCAATAAACAGCATGAACAGGCATTAATCCATCAATGGCCAAGAAACTTTTAGTGCCACATTCTCTTTTGCTTAGCTTTTTCCCTGGCAAAGAAAATGAATACATGAGGAATTACAGTGGTGATCTGTGGGAACTATGGGGAGATTGTAGGTTGTTTGTACGGGCACTTTGAGGAGCAGAAGGAATTGGAACTGAGAAGGAAAGCTGAAGGGACAGAAGGCAGAATTTTTAGAAGGAGCTAAGGGTTGCAGTTTAACAGCTGGTGACATAACTTATTTCCTCAAGTAGATTTTAGTTTGGTTGTATTTGTTTTGGTTTTGTTTTTAATTTTTAGGTTTTTGTTTGTTTGTTTGTATTTGGTTTTGATTTTTTGTGACAGTTAAAGAAGTACATTACCATGAAGACTTAAAGGGTTTTAATGATAATGTTGGATTTTGCTTATGTTTTTATGGTCATGTTGTTAATATTTTGAACTTTTCAGCAAACTTACTTGTTTTCCTGAAAAATCAATCATGTAGGCTAAGGTGGATCATTTGATCTTGTGATGGTGCTTGAATATAGGCAAATGTGGGCTGTATTTCCAGGAGTAAGTGTGTTAAGTCCCAGCTAAAGGCATGAATCTGAAAAGAATTATTTGAGCTAATTATCAACATGTCTCAGTGCAATGCAGAAGAACACAAATACACTTTGAGTTCAGCTGTATGTGTAAGTGATGAAAAGAATATTGGAATAGTAGATTCAGCTCTGTTGCCTACTCTTCTAAAGGCTTTTGTGAAATTATACTACGATGATGTGTATGTTAGCCAATGGGGAAATTATCCATGCAGAGAGACTCAGACTTACTCATTTTATTTTAAAAAGGGAAGTAATTATATGGAGAGCTAGGCTTCAGTCTAAGGCAAGGCATTAACAAGACTCAGTGTAGAAATAAGCATTTTTAAGCACAACTATAATAAACGGCTGTGGTAACTTCTCTAAGAGACATGTTATGATTTCTTCATTATGTGGTATTTTTCATAAAGGTGTCTTGTATTTTGAATAGGCATTATTAACTTGAGATAAACACTACTGTAGTTTGAATAGGAGTTATAAGCTTGATATAAACATTGTTCCAGGTTCTCTGTCCTTTATGCAACAGAACCAACTCAGTGATCCCAGTAAGGGTTTCCAGTCTTAAAAATCTATGAATATACAATTGACTCAATGATTGCATTTGATCTTGTGGTTTCTCAATCTATTGTTGTGACTTATTCACATAATCTGTCAACAATGCTAGCAACTTCTGTGTCTTCAGCTCATTTCCTTATAAAGTCTAGCCTGAAATGATTGATTATAATCAATCCTTTTGGTTCTTTAAAATGATCCAGGGTCTGTAGTG
Source organism: Zonotrichia leucophrys gambelii (assembly GCF_028769735.1). Classification (NCBI taxonomy): domain Eukaryota; kingdom Metazoa; phylum Chordata; class Aves; order Passeriformes; family Passerellidae; genus Zonotrichia; species Zonotrichia leucophrys. Next base: position 17,717,423 of record NC_088172.1, on the reverse strand, counting down.
CAAGAAAATAAAAACACATTTTGGGTAATGATTCTATCTTTATGTTTACCCAGCTGAATACCAGCTATTATATTGGGCAGGCCAGCAGCTGGCCTGTGGATTAAGAGGCCTCAGAATTAAGTAGTGCTCTTCAGATAAAACATTTATCACTGTTTTGCATTGTAAGAGGAGCAGATTTATCGTCATTATAGGTTTGTCATAGTTGATGTGGCAAACTACATTTAATGATTTAGAAGAGCTCCAGTAGATTCCCCTCCCCATCCCCTCCCACCTGCTCTGCCATCACTCCTCAAAGGTACCCAACCTTTCATACCTCTTGTGCAGGCATGACAATGCAAACAAACCTTCCCTGAGCTTTCTGTGCCCTTTATTTTAGCTTTCTTTCTGATTTGGTGTGTGCCTGTAGCTGCCAGCTTTGCAGCCTTTGGACACTTTGCAGGGCTAGGTCTGACCAGTCTACTGAGGAGAAATTAGAGCTGATAAGCAGCAGCTCTGTGCCACTTAGGAGAAAAGGAAGAGCTGGGTTATTTGCTGGCTTCGTGTCATTTGGAAGGAGTGAGGGAAGATACGGAGGAAGGGAAATGTAAGGTGGCCTGTGTTAGCTGCTGCTTGCACTTCAGGAGGATGGTATTGAAGAAGGGTTATGGGAGGTAGAGCTGGCTGGTTAGATTTTGTAGGATAGTGAGACATCCACCCTTGTAAAGGAAACCTTCTTTTCCTCTTCTTGATGAAACACGAACTTCTCTCTTGATCATCCCACCACTTCTTCTTTTTCAGTCACTAGGAGAAATTGTTTGTTTTGTCTAGACTTTAGGCTGAAGTCACTCAGCCTTCCAGGTGGGTGTCTTCATGGTGAGTCAACACCACCCCACACCCCAGACTGCCTGCCCAGAATGCAGTCCCAGAAACTAACCCCGCTCTTCCTCCTACAAAATTCTAAGCAGAAACATCTATTGCATGTGAAAGCAGCTATTTGGAGTTAAAGTTTATCCTCCTTATGGGCATCTGATATCTCCATTGTCCAGGCTTTCAGCTTTCTGCTGTGCCATCCATTGAATACAAATGCTGACACATGGCTTTAGGCAAATCCCAAACCTGTATATGAGGCTATCTGCAACTGACCAGAAATGTGTCAGCAAAAGTTAAGATAAGAGAACCTGAGGCTTTGAGGGCCATTCTCTTGATCTGATGGGAGATGAGAAGAGAGTGGCCCCCTCTTTGGGCAGCTGTGGAGGAAGGAGGGAACTAGACTTAGTACTCTGGGACAGAACAGGGGATTGAGGTTCAACATGACCAACAACCCATAACTGTACCCTGCAGTGCTAAAATGGTTCTAACAAAACCCTCATATTGGTTTGACTGGACCCACTTGTGCCTATGGAATTGAGTCTGAGGTGAGAAATCAATGGGTTTAGTAGCCTGAGAGGGATGCCAGAGGATGTGCTTTCTGTTGAGTTGTCTTCAGCGATGATTATTCATCCCAGGGCATTGGATGTGCACCTGAGTTTTAGGGTCATTTTGCAAATGTGCACGGGGCACATTTGCAATGCTACTTCTGACATATCTGTTGTCCTGATCTTCATCTTCTTCATGAAAGTAAGAAGGGCCTGAGGTTTTGCCAGGAGAGAATGGCCACAGAAGATAGGGCATTTATATAACTACTACTACTACTGAAAAGATAGAAGAAATGTTGGGGAGATGGTGAGTGGATGTAAAAAAGATGTAAAAAAATGTAGAAATTGGAGAGCTTAGGGTTCATAGCCAACTGAAGGCACTGACACCCTTATTTCTGTGAAGCAGCAGTTCAGGATGTTGCAGGGTACCTTTACAGCTTAGGTTTGTTTGTGCTTTGTAGTGCAAGGTAGCAATGCAGTGGAATGGCCTTTGCCTTGGCCTCTGGTGTCTGTACTTTGGAGTGAAGGGCATTAGATGTGTCCTGAAGGGAAAATTCAAATTTGGTGTTACATTAATGGAATCCAGTTTGTGTGCACCTGAGCTGCCAAGCTATCACAACTAAAATATAGTAAATAGGAACAACTGGGGCATTTATTGTGAATGTTCGTTGTTTTTGCAAACAAAAATGCACCCAATATGGCTGCTAAAAGAACAAGCAAACAAAGATAGACACAGTTTTGCTGAATAATTTAGACTGGAAGAGACTCCAGGAGGTCACCTAGTTCCAATCCTTTAAAACTATTTGAGATAGTTTCTGATTTGTCAATGTACCTTTTTGGTGTGGAGTTCTAATTTTTGTGCTTAGACTAGGTTGACAGGTTTCAGATTGAAGCATGAACCTTGTTTTTGAGATGACAGGGGATCTGATATGTTTTAGAAGTAGTCATGTACATAGATATTTGTTGGGGAGTGGTGATGAGGATATCATTGCTATGAATGCTATATTTAAAATGCTAGGGTGTAGTTCGATCTCAAACAGATTGCTTCACATTTTGGTTTGGAATTAAAATAAAGAGTAACTTCACGCACAACAGGTCTGCAGTACTCAGTGATTCATCTAAGGTGAAGTTTCCATGCATTTAACAAGTAAAATTCTTGTTTGGCTTCAGCTCATATTTAAAGAATTTGATTTAGCACTTAGCATTCAAACTCAATAACTTTTTAGTGCTGTCTTATGTGTTTGGACTCACCTGTTAAAAATTAATCTTTCTTAGGGATTATTAATATGGCTTTTGAATGAATTCTCCTTTTGAGCCAGACTTCTGTGAACTTCTGTCTTTCATGGTAGCAGAAGAAGTTGGGGGAGGCCAGGGAGGACCTGCATAAATTGTTCCTTGTATGAGCATTGAATTCTGATGGCTTCTTTAAGGCTTTGTAACTTTGAAAGATAGCTGTAGTTTACCTGTTACCTTTACCAGGTGTTTGGTATCAACAAATTGCTGTGAAGTGAGAAGTCTGTTGTTTGACAGTGGTCAAAACTAAATGTAATAGTCAAAAGTATATAAAAGGGTATATTTATTGTTAATGCTTTCTAAGTGAGATATTTTTGACTAACTTGAGGTGTGCTAGAGATAATTTTTTTATTAATAGAATAAAATTTTTATTTGAGTCTTGTCTCATGCTATGCTGGTTCTCAAGGTAAAAAAAAAAATCTCCATCTTAATGAGCAAATCCTCCCCCATTCCCTTCAAGTTAATTTTAAATTTGAGTCAAAACTGTAGTTCACACAGTGTAATTACAGGTTTGCAGATATATTCTGTCAAAGCATTGCTTTTCATTACTATCTTGGAATAGTTGTTCCTGTCTCTTATGATATTGGTTTCTTACTAACTTTTAGTAGAATATAACTTGTCAGTCTATGAAAAAGAGTTTGAAAAAATTGGATAGTAGATGCTATGTGAAAAATCTACGTTAGTACCTAAGCATGTAAGGTAGAAAATACAATACCAGTTTTAAAAAAATGAAGGTGGTTAGGTATGGTTGAAGATCAGGAAATAGGTATGGTGGAAGATCAGGAAATAAATAATTCCTGTAAGCTTGTTATCTGGACTGGACAAAGGAATAGAAACTATAAGGAATATAGCAGTTGGTATCTAGGTGAACATGATTTATATAGTTGGTGAAAAGTACATACCTTTTTGGAAGGAACATTATGTCTCTCCCGCAAAGGGTTCAAAATGCATTTAAGTAATTTAAGTAAGGATTATGTGGTTTTTCTTGTTAAGATTTCCAGAAAGCCTATTGTCAAAATTTTCTTGAAAAAACCTAAAGTAATGTGAGACTTAAAAAGTTCTTGCAGAGGTATCTAATTGGTTACTTTTATAAAGTAGGAGTGAAGGGATGGGGTACTGTTCAGTCCTCACAAGGGAAGGGAGCCACCTGTACTTCGTGTTAGCAAGCAGGAAAACTGGATGAACCATTCTATGATGTTTTCTTGATAGATCAGCAAGGGCTGGTCCTAAATGTGGAGAAATATAGTAAGCTCTTACAAGACTGGGTGGCTGAATGGTAAAAGAGTGCATAAACTTTTATGTAGGTAAATGTAGAGTAATGAATGTGGAAAAAGAATTTGTAACAGTACATATAAAATGATAGCCTCTGAGCTGAGTGCATTTCTGTGCATATAGAGGCAAATGAAACTATGATGTGCATGGAAACAATGGGTTTGATTGTTAAGCATCTTTCTTAGTACGAGCCCTGGGAAGTGCAAGTCTTCAAAAACAACAAAAACTTGTTCAAAAAGCCAAAAGATAGTGATTTTATTCCTGCAAGGTAATCAGGCTGTGCTTGAAAGGTGGTGTCACGGGCTTTTACGGCTGATTGGGGTTTACATGATCTTACTGGGGGCCTATCTATGCTCCTGCAGAGAAACTGAAAATAACTAAATATCTAGGAATCACATTTGAATCATATCCACATCAGGAAGTCTCTGAGCTTCAAAATGGATAGTTTCTCAAGGAGTAGTAATAGAAAATATCATATATAATGGCCTTGCTTTTCATCTTCCCTGAGCACATGCTGTCAGCTGTTGTCAGAGTCAGGATACAAGAGCTCTAGTGAGGAAGGTTGTTTTTATTAGATCAGATGTAGCTTTTCCTCAGAATTTCAATGCTGTGACTCAGGGAGGTTGGTCCATCCTTTTTTGCATCATTAAGAATTAAATTACCATATTTTCATCAAGAAATGGTAGGTAAGGTACTCTGCATTTGTTTTGGAAGGAGTAACTTTACATTCTTCCATCAGAAAACAGAAAATTAATTTGCTTTTCTCGTTTTAGATCTAGAACTGTTATGTTTGTCATCAGTAAAGTCTGTATTTTGAAAATATTTTGCACAGCATAAGTGCAGTGTGGTGCTGATGACTGTTCTGTTACCAAAAGACAGTGGACATTCTTGGTTAGTTTTATTTTTCATATAAAATGGCTTAAATTTTCTCACTATATAAATAAGGAAGTAAATTTTCTCATTCTGTGCATTTACAGATTATTCTTTTGCCCTATTCACGTTAAGTCAGATTTTTTCCATTGCTATGAAGGATATTCGGTAAGGAAGGGGTCAACAAGTTAATTCTCACTGATAGCTGAGGATGAACAAAATGGCAGCTTAGTAAATAAAAGCAAATTATAGCAGAGACCATGAGAAACTAAAGCTCTAATTTAATAGAAAATTGTTCCTATCAACTTGTGGTTCAAATGTGTACCCTCTCTCTTTAGCAAGAGATGCTCTCTTATTTATGTTCTGGTATATCATTATGTTCTTTAATCTTTACATAACTTAAATTCCTTTGCTATGAAAGAACATGTTTCTGATGAGTCTTTTTGAGAGCTGGCAGTATGATGGCTTTTGCCTTTTTTGTGTTTTGTCAGCCAACAGCATGGATAACAAAAGTATTTTTCACTAAATAGTTCCAAAACATTGAGATTACTTTAAATTTGTTTTTTCTGTATGTCCTATGAGTGTTTTTGTTTCTTTCTCTGCTGTCTTATTTTCTTTTTTGAAATTTTCCATTAGCCAGAGAGAGATAATGAAGTATGCTAATTTTTATTTCCATTCTCAGCTTTTTATTATATGCAATGGCAGAGCTTCAGTGCCAAGCAGTTTTTAAAGGGAGAAGCAAAGTAGTGAAGCACAGCTACCTCCATGATAATGGTATTCGTTTTTTCAGTCATTGACTATTGTTATTCATTAGAGACAGCTAATAGAGTCTGAAAGGCTGAATTGTTACTTTTAAAACCAGTGAAAACCAATAAGCATAATTAAACTGCATTTTAATTTACTTCAGAAATACAAGCCTGGTCGATGTGATGATATTTTGAAATGGAAGCCACCCAGCCTGAACTCAGTTGATTTTCGTCTAAAGATAACAAGAATTGGTGGAGAGGGGTATGTAATCTCTTCCCTTTTTAAATCTGTAGCACTTGTGTGAATGTCCCTTAGCAGTTAATTTGTCCTCTGATATTTCTTGACACTTCCTGGGGCTAAGCCTTTCTATATTCTCTAGAACTTGTTCATTCAAAATATAAGCAACTGTTGTAATGAGTGTTGTACTGAAAACAATGGCAGATGTTTATATTATGAATTTATTCATTCTTAAATTAAGTTTCTTCAAATTTCTGAAAAAAGTCCCATTTGGGTTTGGCAGTATGTTTTTGAGAGTAGTCAGGCTGTATTAGCTTAAATTCCTAAAACATTTTTCATTGATTTTAGACAAAATGATAACAACCAAAGCTTTCTTCTACTTTAGAATTGTGCACAATGACAAACAGTATTTGTTTTCTTAGAGAAAAACAAAGCCTGACATTTTTACTTGTTAGTAAACAAGTAAAATTGGTATTGGATTCTTTGGTATTGTCTTTAAAAACTTTAAAATCTTAATCAAAACCAGTGAGTTTTAATGGCAGAAGACATGAAGATCTTTACATTGGTCCTATGATTTGCCTGGTTCAGTCACTGCACTATTAAATAGGGGTTATTTCCATGTTTAGTTGTGCTGGGGAGGGGAAGGGAAAGAGAAAGACTGAATCTCTAGATTAAGCTTGCTTTGTAAAAAGTTTTTGGTTAAAATGAAATTAATGATTTTTAGGTTGCTTAGTGTTTTAACATCTGGGACTCATTTCAATTGATGGTGTGAAATACTGTCATTTGGCTTTTCTTTTTCTTGGTGCCACAGGCAACTCAATATGATTAAACAATTAATTCAGATATTGCTTGCATATTCCAGGGTGCTAATAATGGCCCATTTAACTTTCAGACATCTGCATGTCACATTAATAAAAACATTTGGTGAATAGAGATAATCTTAAGGATATGGGGTTTTTATGCAAAATATACTCAGCTGATAAGTTCTCAGTGTTTCATGAGATCAGAATTATTGGTTCAAATTTTTGTGTTTGAAAATGTAAATCTTCAGTGACAACGTAACTATTTCAGAGAATAACAGAAATACTTCATTTTACTTCAGATTATCAGCTCATTACAACATTTTATGTTTGTTTGCAATTTATTTAAGTCACAGGATAATGTAATATGAAAGATTTATGTAAAAGTTCTTTTAAAAATAGCCCATTGTTTGATAGAAAGGTTATTTTTATGAGAGTATTCTTATGACTTCTGCTGGAGTTTACACATATACAGTACTAGTATGTTATTCAGAAACAAAATGCAACACATTTTTCATTTCATATTAATGAAGGAGTATTGGTTGATTAGTTATCTCTGATTTCAGACACCTAACTGTCAGTGCTGTTGTGTTATATTTAATATATTACATCACAGACTATTTGATTGGAACATGAAAAGGTTATAAAATATGAGCCAGCAAAAACGCTATTTCTAAAACGTTAGTAGCAGTTAATAACAAATTTTTAAAGAATGGCTGGTCCATTGTAGAACTGAAATAACTTTCTAGCATTTAGAAAAGTTCTATCATGTTTCAGCTATGTGAAAATGAAAGCAGTTCTTGTATTATGGAAATAATTACTTGAATTACTCTGTAAATAATGTAATATTTAAATATGTCAGTGTTTATGCTGCTCTTACATGCATACAGAAAAATCCTAGAAATCTGATATTTCATAAATAAAGTACAGTTCTTGCAGGTAAGTTTTATTCCATCATACATGATAATTGACTGCTACTAAGTGCATTCATCCAAAAATAAAATTTAATGAAGTATGGGGCAGAAAATAATAGCTTAGCACTCGTGGGAGAGAGGTATTTATATTAAATAATGTCCTATGAAATAGTAGCTTCTGCTCAGTGAAACACAAACTGTGAATGAAATACTCCTGGTTTGTCTGCTTCAGTTGTTACTTTGGGTAAAATCTAAAGTCATTCAAAGAAACTTTGGAATAAAACAGGTTTTATTTACTTTGGAATAAACCAGAGTTTTAAAAGAATCTTCTTCAACTTTAGACTGCATAAAGACAGTTCCTGAGTTCTGAGCACTAACTAAAATTGTTTGATTTGATGAACTGAGTGTCTTGCTACTGCAGTTCTAATGTGACAGCGTTGGGCTTCCTGCTTCCTTCCACCACACTGAGATTAAAAGCAAACATTGATATAGGTTTCAACTTTTTAGATAAAGAAATTTTTCTTCTTCAGTAATAGAAATTACAGCACTACAGAATGGGTAAGGTTAGGAGGGGATGACAGTGAGTTGGTCATCTGGTCCAACCTCCCAGCTCAAGCAGTTATCCTAGAGCTCATGGCACAGGGTTGCATCCAGACGGTTCTTGGGTATGTTCAGTGAAGGAGACTCCACCAACTCTCTGGGCAATCCATTCCAGTGCTTGGTCACTCACATAGCCAAGAAGTTCTTCCTCTTGTTCAGATGGAACATCAGTTCCAGTTCCTTCCTGTGCTTCAGTTTCTGCCCATTGTCTCTTGTCCTATTTCTTGGCATGACCAAGAAAAGCCTGGCTCCAACCTCTGATTTCTCCCTCTGGATACCTACAGACATTGAAGAGGACCCCTCTCAGTCTTCTCTTCTCAAGGCTGAACAGGCCCAGCTCCCTCAGCCTTTCCTTGTAAGAGAGATGCTCCAGTCTCTCAGTCATGCTTGTAGCCCTGCACTGGACCTTCTCCAGGAACTCCAGGTCTCTCTTGTACTGAGGAGCCCAGAACTGGACACAGCACTCCAGATGTGGCCTTACAAGGGCACACTAGAGGGGCAGATTCACCTCCCCCAGCCTCCTGGCAATGCTGTTCCTAATGCACCCCATGATACCACTGGCCTTCTTGGCCACAAGGGCACTGCTGGCTCATGGACAGCTTGCTTGTACTCCAGCAGAAGCCCCAGCTCCTTCTCTGCAGAGCTGGCTTCCAGCAGATCAGCCCTGTAGTGGCTGGCACATGGGGTTATTCCTCCCCACATGCAGGACCATGCACATTTCCCTTGACAAATTTTAGAAAGTTCCTCTCTGCCTCTCTCTCCAGCCTGCTGAGGTCCTTCTGAAGGGCTGCAAAGCCCTCTGGGGTATCAGCCATTCCTGCAGCTTTGTGTCATCAGTGAACTTGCAGAGGAGGCCTCTGCCCCTCCATCCAAGTCATGGAGGAGTAAACTGAACAATACCAGGCCCACTTCTCAACCTTGGGGGACACCACTAGTGACAGGGCGCCACTGATCACAAACCTCTGGGATCTGCCATTCAGCCAGTGAATCCGTTGGGCATTTGACAGCAGATGTATGAAGTACTGGTACAGAATTTACAGTAGTTGCACATTGTTTTGACACAGATGGGCAAACAGCTTCTGCAGAAATAGAAGGCATGCCTTTGTATTGATCTCTTACAGACAAATAAGGAGCCCAAGTTAAAATATTGACCTCAAATACATAACAGCTTGAAACAATGTGAACAGGAATTGTCTGTAATTTCCAAGTCCTCTGTTCTGGTTTTCAGGTTCATCTCTTAATCTAGAAATGCAGACATAACTTGTGCTGCAGTTGTGTGTGATCTTATCACAGTTTACAGCCTGGGCAGCAGTGTTAAAAACTGAACCAAATCATGAAGCTATAACCATGCAGCCCTTGCATTTATAGTTCCCTGCTCACTCAAATAGTGAAAAAAAAACCCCATATAGGAGCATTATTTATTCAGTAGCATGAGATTGGAGTTCTGTCAGCTGTTGGACATGTCTTTTAGATAGCATATGTAATTGAGATCCTGAACAATTGTAAACAATCTTGTGCATTTTTCATCTGAATAAAGGAGTTACCTCTGGGGAGTTTGCCAGATTTTAGTCAGTGTGATTATTTTCCATCTATGTAAATTCCCCTGTGCTTTGAGTTGAGCATTTTCCTCCATAGATCAGTTTGCAATAGAAGTGTTAACTGCAAAATAGCTGCTGTTTCACCCCAGATGTAGTCCCGTTACGGATGAATGACCAATTGCTTTTATCTGGGCTTCAGTTATTTCATTCTTGATATGATATTGGAGGGAGTTTTGCCATTGAATTTAAAAAGATTGGTCTTATGATCTGTGAAGTACTTTTAGAATAAGCCTGATAAAGATGAAGACTGCGTAACAAAGAATAAACATAAAGAAAAATGATACTATTGCATCCCAAAGAAAGGCAGGGTTTCTGTAACCTCAGTGACCTAATACTGACACTCCTGTTCAGTGCACATATTTGAAAGAAATTGCATTATTGCACCTTAGTGAGTTACATCTTATCAGCTGAGCCTTGGTAATTGTCTCCTGTGTATTATCATTGTCCAGCCTTTCCAAGCATCAGGATGATGGTTAAATTAACTCTTTTTGTGTTGTATTTGCAAGAATTTCAGCTTGTGCTCTCTCTCAATCTCTTCTCATTACATCAGTATAGTTAGTCCTAGTTAAAAATAACCCACCAAAACCCCCTAACACAAAACCCCTGCAATAACAACCAACAGCTCATTAAATCATTTAAACAAGATAGTACTTTGTTGTTTGTCTTTTGTGAAACAAGCAGTTGAACTGAAAAGCCCTTACATTACATGTGTTTTAAAAAGACTGACCTGCTTCCCAGCACTTCTCTTTCTTTCAGGTTTATTAGAACAATGGTCTCAAGTATACCTTGTGTTTTCTTAAATTATGATGATGTTCATGAAAAAATAAGAGGGTCTCAGGCACTTTAACTGCTTTTCCTAATGACCTACAAGTTAAATAATCTTAAAAATAGAGAATGTGAAGGATATTTATTTGCTGTGTGCAGATTCTCACTTACATTGCAGGGAAGACTGCTTTTAAATAGCAGAGATGCTTTTTCTCAAAATGTCTGGCTGTATGAATATTTCTTAAAAAGCCAAAAAACCCCGAACTAACTCTGAGCCTTACTTAAATGTCACAAATATCGACTGAAAATGTCACATAGTACCATGTTTCTGGTAGCTTCCATAACCAGAATTTCTTAAATGTTCATGCTTCCTTTTACAGATTTTTAATTAGCCTTTGCAAATCCCTTAATTTTATCTGTATCAGACTGCTAAAATCAAATTACAAGCAAATTTTTGGCTTTATTTGCTTTGAATTAATATCTTACTGGGTCAATTTGATACCATTTCACATCACAATATAATATAAATTTTATCTAGTACCTTGAAGTATTAGATAAAAATCATCAAGGGTTTTACTCATCTTTGAAGTTGTACTCCTCTAAAAAAAGTAGTAATTTGAAGTAGACATGAACTATTTATTAGTGTTAAGTTTGTAATTTTTTATTGTATCCATTATTAACTAGACTGTACAGGGAAAACCCCAAACAGTTTTTAGGCAAAGTTCTGTTTAGCTTGGACATTGTCAAGTAATAAAAAAATGGAAGATAAAATACAATTCATTCAAGGATAGTGGGGATATCCTTGGATCCACTGGAAATTCCAAACCAACAACCACATATAGATGCCATACTACAGGCGAGTGGATGTCTTTTTTTTAGAAGTGGTATTTTCCTTTTTGTTTCATAAATTAAAAAGGACTGGGGGAGAAGAAGAGCTGCAACTGGTTCAAAATGGCTGTGATATTCTTGATTTGCTCACATATAGTTATGTTTCTATTCTTTTTATAAGCTAGTCTTTTTCACTCTTCTGCTTTAAAAAAAAATTAGTAACTGGCTGAAAAACCGTATGAGTTAATTGAATCAGCTAAGATAGCAGAACTAATGGGATAGTTTGCATGCCCTGGGTGTTGGTGCTCCTTCCTCTCTTCCCATTCCCACTTTTATGTGATACTAAAGTTGTTAGTTTGGGCTGTGAAATCTTTGCCTTCTCACCTGTTTGCAGAATGTCCATTATCAAAGAGCACAGACTCGTTCTTATATGTGCCATCCATCACAGAAAGGGGCTTTTACAAGTAAATACCCTGGGGATAAAAACAGTAATCCCATGTTCCTCTGGTCTCCAAAGACCACAGTCAGTGTTGGGGCTGTATTGCTGTTGGGTAGAGTGGAGTTATGAAGCAGAATGCAGATGAAGTTGTGCAACAATGATGAAATAAGTAAGGACAAGATGTTGCAGATAGAGGCAGAGATGTGCCATGTGAGGATGGCAGCAGGCTGAGTGCAGGTTTGAATGTGTTAAGTGTGTTTATGGCTGTACTGTTGTTAGAGGAAGCGTGCATGCTGTGGAATTGGTTACTTTTTGTGGAAATGTGAGAGTTACTAGTGGAAGTAAAGGAGTAATTTGATTAGATATTACCTTCAGGCATTCAGCTGTTACTAGAGTTGACTTTCTGAAGAGGAAATGCAGGGGCATGGTTGTGCCAACAGATTGAAGAGGATGTAATGTGTAGAAAGAGCAATGCAGTGGCACAGGAAGGAGAAGCCCAAATGCCACCATGGTAGAAATGTGCATGTGCAGCTGCAACATTGGCATTGCAAAGGAAACTGGTAGACAGACATTTTAGCCAAGTGCTATGCTGTAAATATGTATGCTATATTGCTTATGTTAGGATACTTAAAATCTTTTTGTAAAGCTTCAGGCTTTAAAAACTATTTTCAAAGTAAATCTTTGAATCTAACCTCTATTTATACCTCTGGTACACTGAATAAAATCTTGTACCTTCCACAACTAATACTCAGGATGCTCTCAGAATTTCTAATGTTGTATTTCAAAAATGAAGTCAGTCTCATCTTTTTATATGTTCAAGTGGCAGTCTTGGGCAATCTCCATCTGTCAGATAATTATTCTACTTCAGCTACTCATTTCTCCAGATTTTTAAAAGCTTTGCCTCATATCATCCTAAAATTATCTATATGCTAGCAAATTGGAATGTAAATGTAGTCTCGTATGTTTTACAGACCCTGTTCCCTTTTCTTGAAATAGCTGCTGCCTTAAAGTAGTCTTTCCAGTTGCTTGTGTCAGTTATCATCATGTTATCCACTCTGTTAAGATCCATTTCTATCTCTTGAGTGAGATGAAGAAAACCATCTCCAAAATTTTCATACCTCCCATGTATTTCTCTCTTCTAATTTACATTTGGATAGATATTTATTCCTATTTGTCCCTGTACCTTAGATTCCTTGCTACTTGTGAATGTGGAAATGGAGGGCTGATGCCACCCCCAACTAAACTACTGTAAAGTGGTATAATCTGAGAAGAGTGAGAGAAGCAGGCAGTGAAGAAATTATATTGGACTTCAGAATGATTTGCTTTGGATTTTCATGTAATAGAGGTAGAAACCCGTGTCAGGTCCCTTTGAACTGCAGAGAGGCTCAGAACAGCTGGTTGATCTTCAAGAACAGCTTCCTCAAATGCACAAGGATGTACTCTTCCCTGTGCAGGAAGACAAGCAGGTGTGGCAAACAGGTACAGCTTGCTCGAATGGGGAATTCCTAAGTCAACTCACCCAAACAATGAAATGTATGGAGTCTGTAAATAGTGACAGACCTCCATGAAGAATGTAACAACAGTGTTGGGTGTAGAGAGAAGGATGTAGGAAAGGCAAAACTGCACTGGACTTGAAGCTAAGTCTCTGGTGTCTGTAGGTACCTTGTTAATGGGAGGGAAGGAAATGGTGTGATGCTGATGCAGCACTAGACAGTGGAAAAGATGCAAAAATGCTGAGGGTACACACTGCAGCCTTTGCTTTGGTAAGGTCTGTTCTCAGGCTTTTGGGGTCCCTGAATCTCATGGCAGAGTGCAGGGAAGTTGAACTTAGGGACTACTTAGGCAAACTGGAGCTCGGGATACTGGAAGACAAAACTTTGAAACTGGAGTGAGAGTTAGCCCTTAGAGCAAAAGGCAGTCAATTAATGTGATAGCTGGGCTGCAGTAGAGTAGATGATTCTCCAATTCTATTTGGCATTTGTGAGACTGCATTTGGAGTACTTGTCTTGTTTTGGGCTCCCCAAATTGAGAAAGACATTGATGCACTGGAGCAAGTTCAGTGGAGTGCCTCCAAGTCTGTGCGGGGATTGGGGAACATGGCATACACAGAAAGGCTGAGAGAACTGGGTTTCCTCTGTCCAAATAAGAGAAGGCTGTGTAATACTTAACTGCTGTTTACTACTCCCTAACAGCAGGTGATAGATAGGATGAAGCCACATTGCTCTGAGATTGATGTTGAAAAAAAGGCAGGCAAAGGACACCAATTGTAGAAGGTCAAGAGGAGAAACAGCGTGATGAAAGTCAAACACTGTAGTAGGCTGGCAAGTTGTGGAGTCTCCATCTTTGGAAGCATTCAGAAGTTAATTAGATGCGCCTGTGAGTATACCCTGATATAACTTGGAAGCTGACCCAGTCCTGAGCTTCAGACAGATGACATGTAATAGTCCTTGCCAATCAGACTTATTCTAAGATAATTTGCAGATCAGATGTTAAATATTTTGCAAATAACATGGAACTGTTAGACTCTTAAACTAATATGTATTTTAAACATTTTTGTTTTTTTTTCTTTATGCTTTCTTTACTGTAAATAGAGATTTTACAGTACTTAGAGTAAGAATATTTATTGTACATATATTTAATTTGCAAATTGTGTGATTGTCCTTTTTGAGAAGATTTGTGAGTTGCAAAGTAAAATAACATACAATTTTTATAAAGAGGGATTTGATATTGATCTATGTTATACACTGTAAAGGTTTGCCACTGTTAAGGTTTGCATAATTTAAAAGCCATCTGATTTACATAGAAAAAAAAGTTCATCTTCCTGTTGCTATAGCTTGAAATAGATATGCTGCTCTCAAACTTACTGGAACTCAGTTGTGAGCATATTTTTTTTCCATCAGTGCATATAATTTTTTTTTAAATTATAGGACTTATTAGAGAGTATTTGTGAACATCTTGTTCAAAGTGCTTTACATGGATTTTAGAAATTGGCGTGAGCTTCTTAGAAATGCATTTTTTCTGCATTTTTACATGTAGTGACTATTTGGTCATTTTCAGACAAGGGGTATTTTCTAGATTTTTAAATATGTCATGAATGGTACTTTAACTCAGAATATTTTTTTCTCCATTAATTGTTTACAATACAAATTAATATTCAGTTGTTTGCTTTGGTTTTTTTTTTTTTTTTTTTGTGGTATGTGTTTGTGGTTTTAATTTGTTGCTTAATGAGATTTTATTGTCTGTTTTCTTGAGTTTACAGATCTATACATCTGAAACTATTCAGATAGGAGCATTAATATAGGATTATTACAGGTCTGAAAAATAAGTGTTTTTCCTGGTGTTTGAAATTAAAGAATTGTGGGAATGAATCCAGAGGAGGCTCCAAAGTTGATCAGAGGGCTGGAGTACCTCTCCTACAAAGACAGGCTGAGGTTTTGGCTTGTTCAGCCTGGAGAGGGGTTGTTTACAAGGGCCTGTAGTGATACGACAAAGGGGAGTGGCTTTAAATTGAAAAAGGGCAGATTTAGGCTAAGTGTTTGGAAGAAATTCTTAGCTGTGGGAGTGGTGAGGCACTGGAATACCCAGAGGAACTGTGGATGCCCCATCCCTGATGCTGTTCAAGACCAGGTTGGATGGGACTTGGAGCCACCTGGTCTAGTGGAAGGTGGTCCCTGTGGCGGGGAGTGGAACTTGATGATCTTGAAGGTCCCTTCCAACCCAAACCATTCTGTGATTCTATGAAACATGCATTTAAAAGGGAAAAAACCTCAGCTCAAATGACTCCTTTGCCTTCTGTGGTGTAGCTCAAAGAAGGAAAAAGAAATTATCACCTTGGTAGAGTAGAGCAAACAGTCTGGACAGAAAACGATATTGTACATATATTTACTCTTCATTGGTGTCACTCTGAGCATTTTATTACTTAATTTTCTGACAACACCAAACTCAGAAATCATAAAAGAACAGATACAAGTACTAAATAATTAATATATTAAAGATAAAAATAATTCATGACAGTCGTAGCTCCAAGACTACCATTCAGTTTGCTCTGATACCATCAGAATGTTTTGAAATTGGTTTAGGAATTAGAAGCCTAGCTTTTTGTGTCTTACTGAATTCACAAGTAGTTTGGAATCAGCAAAATGTGTCAACAAAATAAATGACCCTGATGCAGATTGTTTGCATTTCTGCCATAAGTGTTATCAATATGGTATGCATGCCACTGTGGGCTTCTGAAATACAGGGAGATTATCAGCAGTTTCACCTTCCCTCGTTGATAGCAAAGAGAAATTCTTGGTACATGTGCTTATCTTACAACTTCAGAAACATTAGAAAAGAAACCTACTTAACCCTTTTTCAGGATAATTATCTAGTATCTCTGGTTTTGGGGGCATTCAAGATGTGATGATTGACTTAAACAAACTATGTACGTGTAGAATGAGTTTTTAAAAATTAGCATTTTAAGGGACATTTTCATTTTGAGGAAATAAATTGGATTTTTGATATCTGTTTAATGACTTGGGATGTGCCATAGGTTTGGTAATTCACATTTGCTGTCCTTTTAACTAACACCCAGCTTGTAGCTTTTTTTTTTTCTGGCGAAAGATGCTTGTCCTGTTATAGAAGCACATTAAAATCAGTGAGGCTATGGGTGCATGTATCTGTCAGTGGGAGATCAGTTTGCATAATCAGGGCCTAACAAGTCAGTGGTAGTGGAGAATGCATGTTGTTACCTGAGTGATAGGGAAGAGAACAGTAATGGTGTGTATGGAGCATGTGCACATATTGTACTTTGAGTGGGAATTTGTAAAAAGCATTTAATAGTTTTCAGTAGAGTTTTGGGTCAATCTGACAACATGTCCTCTTGCTAGAGGATCTTAAAAAGGCCAAAGTTCCTTATTTTCATTGTTTTTATGCTTGTTGTCTTTTTACAAAGCAGTCATGACAGTGGATGTGAAGTACAAGCATGTTTTGGTACTGAATTCTATTCTGAAATCAAGGCTTTTATCTTAAACAAAAGAAAGATATGTACATCACAGAAGCTGCATGCTTTTTAGCATCATTGTATAGAAGAAAAATAAGCCTTTATTTTAACTCTGAAACCCAGATTTCCAAAAGTGTAAGCTGGTTCAGCTTCATATGAGATGAATCAGAATTTTAAATTTATATACATACCTATATGCATATGTGTATCTGCACACACAGGTCACAGGCTGTTACATTTTACATTGTAAAATTAATAACAAGCAAAAATGTAAAGGAATCCTGTTGTTTGTTATGAATCAAAGCAACTCTTTTGTTTTCTTCTTCATGTTAACATAGGGAAACCCTATCTACCTTTTATCACACTTCTTAATTTTAAAGCTTATTTATTTTATTAAATCGGGTTTTTCTCTTATTAATTTTTTGCCCTCTTCATACAAATAAATTTCTTAACTGGACATTCTCCACTTCTTTTTCATACTTTATTAAGGAGGCTTTCAGTGCCTTGGTTTTGTGCTTTTAAGCTGGGTAATCGAATGGTTCTTTACCTGTACTCCACCAACCAGTGTTCCATGGCTTATAAATCACCTAACAGTGACATTTATATATGTGAAAATACAAACGTATGTGAAGTATTTGGGGGTGTGGGGAGGAATGTTAGAGACAGTTCTAATGTTTTTAAAAGATTAATAGCAACATTATTCTTTTGCCAGTCATCCTATCTGTTGTCAGCCCTCCAGCCTCTAAGAAGTATATGGTAAGAAGCTTTTGTTATGGAGTTTTAGTCAGGTTGTTATTACATTCCCTCAAAAACAATGCATGTATCTGTATCAGTTTTCAAGATGGGAAAATGAATGATGAAGTGGAGAGAAAACTCTCTCAGGACAGCATGGTGTGTTGGGAAGAAAAGGACAGTCCTCAGCTGTACCCAGCAGATGGCATTTTTCCCCCTTATAACAACTAAATCTTTTCAAAGCTATAATCTTTGGCTATTTTCATGCTTAAAGCCTTTTCTTCACAAAGTATCAAAAGATTGCATTGTGACCAAATATTTATCAGTGGATTATAAATTAAATCTCATGTATATATCTCTAAGCATAGGATAGAGAAGGTTGGATTGAGAGGAGTGAAACAGGATAGTGAATTTGATTATTTTATCTTTTTGCTTCTCAATGGGAAAATGTCAAAACCATCATTTTGCTCAGATGTTTATAAAAACGCTTCAATCTTTTGCTGAATGTTAAAGCATCAAATATCAAATTATCAGAATTTTAGTCTTTTTTTCTCAGGAATACAGAATTCTACTTGAAAGAGAATATTCAGTTGCAGGAAATCTCTGGATTTGTGGAATAGATTAAGACCGTTTCAGAAGTGAATTGGATATCTCCTAATGAAGGATCTGATCTGAAAGGGAAGATTTCCTATGGACTTGGCTAACTCTCCTCAACTAAGTATCGTTAACATTCTGACTTCTTAATTTGCAATTAAAATGATCTGAGCACAGTTCTACTCAGGACTGACTGTTGATCATTCTGGTCTCATTCAAGAAGAGAAGCAGAAATTGCTGGAGTCCCACTGAGCAGAATGTTTGCAGTTGGTTTCTGCACAATGCTCACTTTTTAAAAAATCTTCATACGTTTCTTGTGTGTTAAGAAAATTGCATTTCAAGAGGTGAATTCTTTATTATGATAAACTGGAATAATTTTCTGGTTTTAGGAGAGGCAATGGTATGGCATGCAAATGCATTCTTCCAGCTAAAATAGGCTATAAACACAGCTTGTTTTAACAGCAGAAGTATTAAGCTTCAGTTATTTGAATTATGTCACCAAAACGAAATGTTCAAAGCTGGTCATTTTTCTCTTTTGCTCAGCCATTTAATAACATATGATTAATGGTTTCTGCATAGTGATAATTTCTCTGTTGTTTACTTTAGTTTTGCTGTCATATTAAAAGTAAGAGGAAACTATTACACAACTTACGTTTTTTTATGTATCATATGCCAGGTTTTTTTTGTAATATTCAGATACATGCAGTATGTAGAAATTTTCCATGTGTTTTCTGAAGATGATATCGTGCCTTTTTCAGAGATTAAGTTAAGTTTTTTATGTTATTTGGCTGGCAAATTTTGTGTTTTGATAGTGTCTCTATGGGCAAAAGGCATGCCTATGTCCAGACTGTGGCAAGAGGAGGGGGCATTGTTTTAGACTTGTAAAACACTTTCATTTGAGTGAAAGTAAATTGATCCCATGTATTTAAAGCATGGTATAACCTGTACCAATTACTTAAAAACTTGACAAGTTTACTGGACAAGCCTGAGGAAGAGCTAGGAACCCTATTGACTGCAGAAAAGAACTAATATTGAAATTATACAGTGCTGGCTGTTCCCCTGCTTTCCCCTGTATAGACTGAGGCTTATTCACTTCCCCAAGGATTTTGTACAATATTTGGTCCAAAAGTATTTGTTGCTGAAAGTTGAGTTATGAAACTGATGACTCCTCTAAAATGAAAATTTAATGCAAAAAGATTTTTAAACAGTCTAGGAATGCATAGCATAAAGATGTTATAGATGTAGACTTTGCACAGTTGCTTCTCTTTTGTGGTTTTTTAGCAGGTTATTATTTAAACAGTGTGATCTAGTTATGTACTCTTGTTTAGTGATATGTCTTCTTATTAAGAAGGAATATCTCTGTTATTGCTCAACTTGAATTATTACTTTCATTCACTAAATTTGACTTCATATAAATTTCTTGCAAGACAAAATGCATAGATTTCTGACAGAAGGGCAAAAATTTGGTAATTATTTAAAGTTAATTCCTATGATGTAATAGCTCCAGAATCACATATTGTTTTTTTATTTAACTTTAAAAAATCAAATGGATTTCTGAACATCTAAAACAGCAGTTCTGTCAACAGAGAAGCTGGTGGCAGTTTTATTTGGTTTCTTTTGACAAAGCCTTATTCTCAAGTTTAATTAATAAGGGGACCTGAAAAGTCAGAAATACTGAAGTTATGGAATGATATTAGCAGTGGGAAAGGTGAGTGGCTGGAAGAAGCTGGGTGGAGGAAACCTAATTCTAGTGAGCTTCCCTTTCTACCCTCATTTTAGGTAATCTGTTATTTATTTGTGGGTACCTGTGGTAGCTTTCTACTCAAGTTTGATATCAGTAAACAAAACTAACAGTAAGAACATCCCAATCCCCATAACTCTGAGTTTCTCTAGATACTAACCAGTTTTCTATATAAGGCAAGACCACTGATAAACTTAGACAAAGGTGGGGTTTATTAAAAGTGGAGAAAGTGAAAGTATAATGAGGGGAATAACCATCATTTCAACTGCAGTACAGACAGACTAACTTGGATTTACAGAAATGGCTGGGATATTGGGACAGTTGCAGAAAATCTGCTTGTACCATATGTGCAAGCTTGAGAAAGTTGAGAGTTGCAAAGTTCTTACTCATAAGCTCTCAAATGTAAGACTGAACACTCTTGCCTCCTTCAGACTATTTTAGCCTGGTCATCTTCATAACAACTTCATGAACAAGAATTCTCTAGCTTCTCCAAAAACCCTTCTTGCATTCTGATCCTAAGGAAAACAATTTAATTTTCCCTTTTCTTAGTTTTCAAATGTCAAATACAGTAATTATGTTCTTTCTTAGCTTCGAGTGATTTATATCTGAATTAAGTGCCTGTTTGCTCTTTGATAATAAATTTTCTCTGCCATAATAACAAGGTAGTATTGAATGTAACTTCAAAAAAGGAGTGATAAAGATTTCTCTGAAGGAACAATTGAAACTTGATTTTGCAGTATTTGTATTAGTTGTCTGATTGATATTCTTTTACTGCTTCAGGAATGTGTTTGCATATAACATCAACTTAGAGGTAATTATTTTTCTGTGCATTTTAAATCAATCATGGATAAGACTTCTTCCAGTGTAAATGCCAGGTACAAAAAATTAAAGCAATATTCTGAATTTGGAATTAAATATTTAGACAAAAAAAAAGTAGAATTGCATGAACTGTCAGTGTAATCCCATTGTCACTAATCTGTGCATGTAAAATGTAGCAGAGGAATGTCCAAAAGAAATGGAATTCTTCCACCAAGAGTTGACTCCTGGGGCTGTACTGGGGCAGAGCACAGAACCAGAGCACAGATCTCTGTAGTAGCTGAGTAAACAGAGTAACTTTGACCACTCCTAAATTGCACTTCTTTTAAGAAACAAGGTTGTAAAAGAAGATATGGGGCACACAGCTCTTAGGTTTCCTAGCTGATATAAAACTTGACAGCAGGGATGTGTTAAAATGCAGGTTTCCCATCATCTATTACAGTAATATGTGCTCTGCCAGTCTGTCCTTTTCTCTCTTCTGTGCCTTCTCATTACTGTGTCACTGTTCCCAGATAGATTCAATTTTGTGTTCCTGCTGAAGTTTTATTCATTTGCCTTTACTTCTCTCACCCATATTCGCATGTGAGTCTTCAGGGTTGGTTTCCCAGTAAAGGTGATTATCTTTTTTTTCTGCTACTACTCCAAAGTGATTAAAGTCCTGGTTAAAATGCATAGAATTTCCATGAAATAGCTGAAATTTCATTCCTGTATGCCAATTGATAAGTTTTTCTCTTTGATGGTCTGAAGATGTAGCTGGTATATAGGGAAGGCCAATTGCTTATGTTTTGTTATGCTTATCATAGATATATTAAAAAATAGCCAAATTTCTAGACATCAAAGTCTTTCTTCATACTTGAGATTAACTTGCATGTTCCATCCTTGTTTTTTCTGACTTAGCCTAAGAAAACATACTGTTTTTTCATAGAGACTGTCCTACCTTAAATCAAACCTGAATAAAGTTCACAATTTTTATAATGAATATTGTGAATTTTTTTTTCCTGTAATACCAGTAGATAGTTGCAGTCAGCTATATTACTTTAAAATGCTTATTATCCATGCAGGTACCTTAAAAAACGCAATGAGTATTTTCTGCATGAAAAACTAAAATATACTAAACATGTTGCACTGATTTTTTAAGCAAGCTTTTTTTAGCAAGGGTAAATTATAGTCCAAGAGGACATGCAAAATTGCTTGGAGTAAAAAAATTGTGTTGGAGGCAGACTGTGAAATGGAAAAAACGCCCCTGCTTTACTGTACATTTGTTAATGAATAACTTAATAATTTACGTTACATAAATCTTCTCAGAAAGATGTGAAAGAAGAGACAAAGCAGGTCATCCTGATACCAGTTAAATCAGTGGTTATCAACCAGGGTCTGGAAGTAATCAATTTTTTGTCCTATGCAGTTTGCATTTAATCATAATTGCTCTTTCACTTGTGCTCTACATAATAAAAATTAATCATTCAGTACAGTAAATGAAAAGATGCTCTCTTTCTGTAATAATAACACAGAAATTTTAATAAAGAATTCATTTTTCCCCCACAGTTTATAGAAAAGATACATTTCTGCAAGTTGCTTATCACACAGACTTCAGCTTATTTGGCTTTTTTAGAGAGTGTGTCACAAAATTGAATAATAATTTTAAATAAAGTCTAAAAAGCTGGCATTGGAAAAGAAGAATACTGATAGCATATGAAGAGCTTGCAAAATGGTTGTATTGGGCAAAATATTTTTTAGAAGCAGCTCCTTAAGATGGAGCCTCCTGGTCCTCTTCCTCGCACAGGGAGGTGGCACTGGCTGCATGGGGCATTCTCAGGGTGTGAGTTCAGGTGTGACCGTGTGCCAAGTGCCTGCCTAGTGCCCGCTGTGGGTTCAGTGGCTGCCTCAGTTTAAACTGGAGTGGAGATCAAGGCTGCTCAGGAGAAACTGGAACAGTAGCTGTGAACCTTGGAGCTGTGTGTGGGGCAGAGGCATCTCAGAAGGGGTTTTTTGTTCCTAATCCTGTCTGCCTTCCATTTCTTAGCATTGTTCAAGCTGCCATCGTCCCAGTGCATTCCCACTCCCCTCCTGGTGGCTCCGGTAAAAGTAGGCTTCCCCTCTTAATTTGGGAGTTGGGGTAAAAGGTCAGAGGGGGGTGGAATGTACTAAGAGGACATAGCCATCTTTACAAGTCTGTAGAAAACAAAACCAAGGAGCAGATGAACATTCGAGTGAGAAATAATGGAAAGATAGAGAAATGGATAAAGGGGTTACTGAAGGGGATGTGTCACTTCTGATACAGAGAAGTGATTTCCCTTATAGAGAAAGGAGCTTTGTGGGTCAGGATACAATTTTTTTTTTAAGCAGAGTAACACACTAGAAACACAGAGCAGCTTTCCTGCAAATGTCTTGTAGATTATGGATGCAATAACGAGTATCACAGTGTTGTTAGTTGATATTACACAATAGTCCTTTATTTTGTCACACCCAGGAAAGCTACATTGCTTAATATTTCAGAATATGGAATACTACATTTATGTCTCTTACTACCTGAAGAATTTCTGTAAAAGAAATTTCATTTGTAAGTTTGTGTGTGACTATGCTGAGGGATTTAATTTTATAATTGACAGAGGAACTAACTCAGTCACCATCCGTAAAGGTTTCAGTAATGAGCTTGAAGCATTCAGTAGCGTTCATGAGGTCTCTGACAGCCTTCCTACCTTATTTTGGGTGGTAGGTTTGTTTGCAGCAGATGGCTGTTCAGGCATTCTGCTGGTGGCACTTGGGTCTGGATAGAGTGGCAGCTGGGTCCATATCCTATATTCCAAACAAACAATTCGTTGTTCATTACAGGCTTCACCTTGAGATTGCAATCTGCATAGTCCCCCATGAACCCATACCTAAAAGGTTTTTAGACTGTAATTCAATAATTTTTCTGGTTGTTCATTATTAATTAATAAAGTATTCATTTTTAATAAATGATTAAAGTGATGTGGAGAAACAGGAAGGAAAAGAAATCAGTTGGAGTGGTCTGGCTGTGTGCATACATATGGCTAAGGGTGCTCTTCCCATGCAGGATCTTTAATAAGAAGATGGGAATTTTCATACTGATTATATCTCTGGTTAGTGTAGACAGGTGAATTTTGTATTCTCTGTTTTATTTTAAGGGGAAAATTTTAGTATTCTAGATGTTTTTACTATGCACATGCATGTCAAATCTCTGTTTCTCTTGTGGACCAGAGCAGCATCTATGAGCTCCAGTTTAATTATGTGTTTTGTGTTGAAATTTTTATCATATTTGAATTGTCATTCAGTTGGACTAATTCAATGACTCCTTGTTCTTTTGTTACAAGAATTAAATACAGGTCACTCGATCAGTCTTTGGTTTGCCCTGCATTGTTCATGGATACTCCTTTACCAACTGCTTTACCCGGGGTACCAGTGAGGTCTTGCTACCACTGGTGTGGCATGCAGGGCACTGGGAAAACCAGAAAGCTGTTGGAGCATCTGTGCTGTCAAATGAAGGGCAGAATGAGGGAAATTATAGCCAGATGAGATCACCCCATCATACCTTCCCTGCCAGTTCTTTGTCATGGTTTTTCAGTAGTAACAACCTGTTACAATTGCAGAGTATTGAAATTTCCAGCCGTGTTCTTACAATTTAGAATAGTTGTGTGGGACAAAAGTCTGGTGTTGGGTTTTTTTTTTGGTTTTTTTTTTTTTTTTGTTTTTTTTGGGTTTTTTTTTGGGTTTTTTTTTTTTTGTTTGTTTGTTTGTTTTTGGTTTTTTTTTTTTTTTTCGTTAGAAAGACCAAGAACAAAGGAATGACAAAACATCACATGGAAAGAAAATTCAGTGAGCTTTGAAGTCAACCCTTTAAATGTTAGGAAATAACAGAATTCTAGTTGACAGGCTCATTCACATTATGATACATCCCTTAGTTAAATGCTGTAAGTACCTTTCCCTCATTCATACACAAAAGAGTGCACATCATTCACTTCAGAGGAAAATAATGCTGAGGTGGTACAAGTGATACTAAATACAACATCAGCTTCCTTTCAAAGTGATGAACTTTGTAATCTGGCTAAAGTTGCTAGCTATTGCTTCATAACTTGCTTAATCAGCAGACTTTCTCTGTTCATATATTTTTCTGATTACTAATAAATATACTAAACAGTCTGTTATATAAATGGAGTAGTCACTTGGCCTTTGCCAAGATGGAAACTGACCATTTTTTCTGCCTGTCCAATCTCAAGCAGGATTTGGTCCTTAACAGTAAGAAGTGTCTTCCATATGAAAGTACTTACTGCCTAGTTTTATGGTTTTTTAAAAATAAATTAGTATGGAATAAGAGTGTAACAGATGCCTTTTGGCAGTCTGAATCGATTATGTCAGTGTGCTTGCTGCCTCTCCCGTCCCCCACTACTTTTCAAGCACTCTTTCATTAAAATGATCAAAAGAGAGGCAGATGCAGCCACAGTGTGAGTGCAGGGGATGTGCAACCTCCTAAGTAGCACTGCCATGCATGGCCAAGGTGGGCGTGCCGAACAATCCTGTGCTAAAGGGTAGGGGCTCTGGGAAGTTTGCAGACAATACCCTTTTTCTGTGTATAGGATTGACTTGGATTTTTTTAAAATAGCTATTCAGACCCCCTATGTTAAAAAATGTCAGAATTTGGTGATTGCTTTCACCTTAATTATCAATATAACTCCACAGCTTTTCTTTTAGTACCTCCCTTTTCTGCAGGGATTTCATTTCAGTGACTAAGAAACCCCATGTTCCTGACTAAATGCCTTTATTTTTTTGGTGGGTACAAACAAATCCACTACCTTTTCAATCTCTTCAGTCTTCCTGTCTTTCTTGGTTGCTTCCTGTAATTTCACAGAATCCTGTATTTCCACATGATTTTTTTTACCAGTTTTCTACTTTTCTGTGCTTGGGATTTTTTTTTTTTCATTATCTCATTTGTTTCTTCTATATCTTACTTGTTGTTAGAAATCTGGTTTTCTTAAGTACCTCTTGAAACACTGAAAATGAATTTGTTTGGACTTAAATGAGACTGTATTTTATTGAAGTCTTGTGATACAAAGCTTCACATTGTGGTATCAATTCTTCACTTAATTCTGGTGGTTGAATTTGCTATATTGTGGTGTCTTTTATATTTTAAAAGATGGCCAAGGTGAAAGGACCCTCTGGGGTTGTAGACTAGAATGTGGATTTATGGTGTTCCAGTGAGGCCACTGCAGAGCTGTGTGAGTGCTCTCACTTTGTGATACATGGCTAAATCTGGGCAGAGTTGCATCACAGCCAGTGTCAGGCAGCTCTTCCAGCAAATTGGGAATAGTTCCTAACTCCTGTCCTATATTTCAGTGAGATGAAAGAGATGATATTCAGAAAGAAAAATTGATGTTTATGATCAGAAATAGATTCTAATAGTGAAATCTCTTGAACTACGTAATAACCTCCCAAAGGAAAAGGCAAGCAGCCTCATTTTCCAGATAATTTATGGCCAGCCTGGCCAAATTGCTCATTATACTACAGGGAGTAATATTCTGTTGGTGGAGGAATGGGCATGATTATTTAATAGGTACTTTTTGTTTCTACTTAGTTTTCCTTTCTATTTTTTATGGATAGGTTATATGTAAATGTAGTCAAAATGCTTCTTTATGTTATTTGCCTGTAAAACAAAGCCAAACATGCTTTGGATAAATATTAAAATATTATCAGCACTAGACATCAATGCAGCAAACAAAAAGAAGTGCTGTTTGGAAACATCTGATATTGTGGTTTTCAAGTGCACAAATATGCCTTGAAAAAATCTCCCTGTCTCTAGGAAGGTATTTGTGTACAAATACACAAAATACAAAAACACTCCCACCTCCCCCCCCCAAAAAGAAAACCACCACAGCCAAACACTTTTTCAAAAATTGGTGCAAATTAAACCCTACTAATTGAAAGTAAACCATCATATTAATCAGTTTATTCTTTTTGATGGTCTAGAATCACCATTACCTCAGATATGAGGTCACTTCAGTTTGCAGTTTCAAGCCCTCTAAATGTAATTTTTATTTTATTTGGTATATAACAGTGGTGACATTGTTCAGTGGAAGTATGTCTTTCAGGGATCACTTACTGCCAAGATTCCCATTATCAATAGTCAGTGACAGGTAGTGATTTACTGTAGGGAGTGAGGTAGTGCAGTGAAGCCTTTCAAGTACCACACATGAGAGCTTGGAGGGCAATTAGCACATAACATTGATATTGTTGCCTGAGTTGCATGTGCTTGAAAGCACCATGCTTATTAATATGACAAATGGCACAGGCTATTGTAGTACTGTTGTGGGAGGGCTGAGGGTGTTAAATTCAAGTCTGTAGTTTGTGCTACCCACTGTGTTTTTCCCTGGGAATGTTGTTTGGAATACACTTTTATGTTAATTGCAGTCACCGTTAACTTGCCTTGGACTATTGTGCAAATTCAGAATTCATGGAATGAAAGAGGCTTACTTACATTTCTGCAGGCTTGTTTCTTGTAGAGATTAATTTAGTATTATAAAACTCTTTATGGTCTTTTTTTATTTTTTTGCACTTTAATATATTCCTTCCCAACCTTTTCCACCCTCATGTTCTAACCCAGGGATTTTTGCATTTTTACTTTGTAAGTGGCAGTGCATAATATCTCTTTCAGTTCCCTCACAACTTTCTTGAGTTTTTGCTCTTATTTGAAGAAGAATGTCCTAAATCAGATATACAGTCTATTTGCCTATTCCTTACCACAGTAATTATACTAGAATAGCTTAGATTTGTCCACAAAAAATATGTTTTCTTGCTTGACTGATGAGTAACAATTTCTGTTAGAATATTTTCGTAGGTGGCTGGTAAATGCACTGTGGAAAGCAGGAGACAGCTCTTCTGTATCACCTGTGAAGCCTGTGTGCTGCCATTGTCCTTGTTCTGAATGCATTGCTTCTGTGGAACTGTCAAGTTCTTGACTCTCTATGCTTCTAGAAAAAGATGAAATACATGTTGTTTGCAGACCATATATGCATGCCAGTTTAAATTTACAAGCACTGTTATTAGCCTTTTTCATAACTTGTATTGGATCCTTTTATATGTTTTAAAATATTACTGTTTTAAAATATTTCCTTTTTAATATTTAAAAAATATTTCTATATTTAAATACCTAGTTTAGTATTTTCACTATGTTACTCTTACAATAGTCAGTGAATTACATTAATGAATTAATGATCTTAAAAAATTAAATGTAGGAAGTTAATTCTTTTGACCCTAACATCATTTTTCATAATTCTCTGTTTATTCTTTTCTGATTTTCTTCTTGTTTTTATATTCCTGGAAAATACATATTAGAGTTTTAAACAAATAGGAAATTATTATCATAAGCAAGAAGCAAAATATAATTGGAATGTCACGGTAATAGAATTTAAGTGATTGTTCAAGAAACTCCTTAGGAAGCTGCTTTTTTTTCTATGATTTTGATACTGCAGCACATTGCAGTTTCCCCTCCCAGTTTAAGTGAACACAGAATAAAGGCAGAATATTTATCATGCTTGTAAAAGGACATCCGCTTCATCACATGGTTATGGTGTCCTTTCTGCTGTGTCATAGTGCTTTATTTGTCATCATGTGCTTTCGGGTCATCATATGCAATAATGACATAGTGAAATAATTTCTTTGTACTATTGAATACAAAATTTATGAAGTTATGTATGAAAGAAACCTTTATCCTCAAAGCTACACATGAAGAACATTCAAGCAGTGTTTGAAAATACAGTTACTTAACTTACAGTGGTGTTACTTCTGTTGTCAGGGCTGCTGTTCATCTGTGTTCATGACTTCTGTCAGTCATGTCTGCCCAAAATGTGCAAATGCATCCAGATTGATTTTCAGAGACAGTTAAAAGCACATACAGAGCATATCAGTATAGTATTTGTATATGTTTATCACACAAATGACATAACTAATATTAATCCCCATTATATAGCTATTGTAAATATGGGAATTTAGACTGTGTGTGTGGTGACATGGATTTTTCTAAAATTTTATTCTGATTCTCCAATTTATATTCAAAACAGGGTGTGTTGCATTTTTGGCCCTAATCAACTATGGATGTGTACACTGAGGTGGTCTTAGCAATAAAGATGCAGATGTGCAGAAGGGTCAATAATCCAGCTGGGTGTCAGGATATTTTTTCTTTCCATTTTGCTTCACAACTATTCCAGTTTTGGCACACATCTTCTTAGGATTGAAATCTTTTCACTACCAACCTGTGTGAAGAGTGCAAATCTGCCCACAGCATAAAAAGGATGAAGTTGTTACATCAGTTCCCAGTGCCAGTGTAGCTGCTTTTTTCCACTTCGGCCTGTAAAGTTTATGTGTTTTAATCCCTTTATCTCATCATCTCATCAGTGGAATTCCTCTTTAATAATTTCTCATAGAGTGAGATCCCTCCAAGCAGACACCAAGGATGTTTCAGGTATCAATCCACTGTTTGTATAAACCAGAAAAAACCCTGTCTGATCTGGAGAGAGTTCTTTCAGGTAAGAGAACAGGCCACAGCAGAAGCTGCCCCTCGTCCTTTGCAGAAAGCAGTCAATTCCATCCATGTTGTCATTACAAGCAGAGACAGATGCACAGTATCAAGATGAGTTTTGGAAGTTACTGCAGTTTTGCATGCCCTCAAATACCTTTGTGATTATAAAATACAACAGTGAAGTTTTATTACGTCCAACAAAGCTTTGGTGGCAGGCTATAGCATTTACCAAGCTCCTAAAAACAAACACAAACTTGTCTAGAATGAAACTCATCTAGGATCAGGTGCTCTGGTGGCTGGTGAAACAGGCAAACCATCAAGCATAAACCAGAAATAAAGTATTGAACTACTTGACTTATGTGGAGCAATGACCCACTCTTCAAACATAATGTTTGTCAAGTTAAATTTTACGATTGCCTAATAAAATACTGCAAGACATTATTTGATAAATTGTCACCAGTTCTGGGATTTTGTGAGCACTTTTGTTGAAATGTAAAGAAGTTGGATGTTCTCTTTCCTAGGGCTAGTGAGTGACTGAAGCATTGCTGTGGGCAGCTCTGTGCCCACCACTGCCTGTTGCAGGGCAGCTTTCTTCCTGAGAAACCAGACCCCCCAGGCCACATGTCTGTTCATTGGTCATCATTTTCCTTCCACGCATTCCTTTCCAGTGCCAATTACCTCTTTTCAGCCCTCCTGCTGCACACACTGTGTTTTTCGCTCCATACTCCCTGCTTTTCAAGCCTCTCTGACCCCTGTGCTCTTGGCAAGAGCTGCAGGTCTGTCTGTGTCCCTGCACCATGTGTCACCAGTCTTGCACTCACCAGAGCAAGCACAGGAGCTGCTGCCTCGCTCAGGGGCAAATTACCGTGTTCAGCTGATCTGCAGTAACTTGCTCCTGTGAGAGGTAGCAGCTCCTGGCTCCTCCCTGCACCTTTATTTCTCTGCTCCTTTATGGAAACCTCCTTCCATAATCTGCAGAGCAGTGCTAGGTAGCCTAAAGGCAAACTCACTGCTGCTTTGTATATGAACCACTCAGAAGTTAATGTGTGCAGCTCTAGTTTGGGTGGTTCTCTTAGATAACCTGAGTGGATTTTCAAGGCAGCTTTTGAGTTGGAAGGGATGGGCATTTGGGGTACAGATCAAGCTGTAGTGGTTTCCTCAAGGTACACCTCCCAAAAAAATATGAAGGAACTCTTTGGCACCTGCTTTTCTGCCTTCACAAAATACTACTTAATGGCTGGAGCATTGGTGGCTTGGTGAGCAGTTCCTGAATTTTTGTCAGTATTATCTTGAAATCACAGAATGGTTTGGATTGAAAGGAACCTTCAAGATCATGAAGTTCTAACTGCCTGCCATGATTAGGGACACCACCCACTAGACCAGGTGGCTCAAAACCCTATCCACTCTAGTCTTGAACACTTCCAGGGATGGATTGCTTCTCTGTTCCAGTGTCTCACTACCCCCACAGGAAAGAATTTCTTCCTAATACCTAATCTAAATCTGCCTTGTTTCAGTTTAAAGCCATTTCCCCATGTCCTATCGCAACAGACCCTTTTAAAAAGTTCCTCTCTAGCTCTGTTATTGTCCTTCCCCTTTAGATACTGAAAGGGTAATGCACCTTCATCTTAACATGTAATAGTAAGTTAGCAAAAACAGACAGTGTGTGGAGAAGAAGAAATGATCAGGCTTCTTTGAAACGTGCTGCCCTCATAAAGTCCACAGCCAAGGGTCAGTCCCATGGCCAAAGGAAGGAGGCAGTGGTGCTGGCAATGTCCCAGCCCCCAGACAAGGTCAGCTGTGCTCAGGGGAGATGAACTCTCTGGTAAATCAGTTTCTGCTGCTCCCATTCTCTAATCCTTTGGTTTCCAGCCCAGAGCTCTACCCCAGTGCTTTCCAACCCAGAGGGCTTCTTTTTCACTCCTTTATACCTTTCTCATCCCTAGTGTTCTACATCCCCTGCTGTCCCAACAGTGCCTTACTCCAAGTTTCTTTTTACCCAGTTTCTTATCCTGTCCTGTGTTTATTTGCATTAACCACTGTCACTGTTGCCACCACACTCTGTGGCTCACCTGGCCTGACCATGCCTACTCCTATGGTCAGCTTCCCCCACAAACAGCAGTACTTGGCTCCTGCAGCTTGGATTTTGAAAACAGTGTGTGTTTATATCCCAGAAAAGACCAAATTAGGGAAGTTTAGTGATAACTATGTAGCAGCATTTTCTTGGTACTGGATGGGCCATTTAAGACCTTGATGTTATATTGTCAAAACTCTGAAATGGTTTGTCCTGACACTTTTGGGGTATTTATGTAGTTTGCATTGAAATATAACTCTGCAGCCCTAACATATTGGGCGTATTGGGCTAGAGGTCTGCTCACTTGGGTGTATAGGAGAAGAAAGCATGGAGTGTTATGTAACATGGACAGCACATCTTAAAGAACTACTGTTTCTTGGAGTATGTTTCTTTCCTTCAATGTACAGAAAAAAATGGGAATTGTATGGATAATGTATTGAATGGAAGAGACTACAAATGAAATATATGACAGTCTGTAAGTGAGGCAACTTTGTATATTGCTACATATTCTTAAATAAAAATTAATATGTGTTGAAGTGCCAGAAAGCATTTGTATTTCTGATTATTGTTTCTCATGATTTTAAAGTAGTTATTTGAAGTGACATTCAAAGGTAATAATTGTGCTGTGAAGCTGTCATCACTGTTTCATCGCCTGGTATCGATTTTAGCCGATTACAAGTGATGTCCAACTTTTTTCAGGGTTTGGTGTTGAGTGCTGCTGCTGATGTTTTAAGAGCAGAACTGTGCAATTGTTAAGCTAAGTAAGAAATAGAGTGACATTTAAAAGACAGCTTTGGCATAAAAGTGCTTCCATGCCAACCCTGCTTACCATTGGGAAGCCTTTAAAGGCATAGGGTAATTAGTTGAGAGTATTAGGAGAGAATATCTGTAGCAATTTAGACACATTAATGTTTATAATCGAAAGTTAATTTTAGGTACTTAAAAGTGCACTCTGGTATCGTGGTAAAGAACTCCAAAACCAGCTATGCATAGTTTGAACTTTCTGACTGGTGGGAGGTACATCTAAGTGTCATTTAGAGGTCAGTTGTGCTGAGTTTCTCTGGGTGAGATGGAGTTTGGCACATACTCCTCTCTGTTGCCCACTTCCTCAATGGCACATGGCTTTTTGGTACTGCCACTGGTGGCTGCTGTGGAGATGGTAACACTCTTGCACTAGCTTGGCTTTTTCCGAGCCTCAGTGGTGGCTCCTGTCACAGCCTGCTTACTTCTCCTGGCTCTTCTGTGTGAGCTCAGCCTCTGAAATTCAGAGATTACGCTCATAAGAAACACCCAGAGTAAAAGAGCTTAGACGAGTGATGAGATTTCAGTATTTTTTTAATTGCTCAGACCATTTAGGGGCACAAAGCATAGATATTTCATATTGGGGCACTCATTTCAACCTTCTTGAGTTCTTAAATGGAAACTGTTTATGTGTTGGTGATATAATTTTGAACTACAGAACTCAATAGGAATGTGTAAACTAGAGAAATACAGAATGCAACCTCTTATTTAAGGAAGAGAGAGCTACAAATAACTTCTAAACATTTTCCTAACATTGCATTAACATTGCTTTTTGAAGTGCCATGTGAGTACAAATAAAAAGTTGTAAGTAAATTACTTTTTAGCAGAGGCAGTGAAAGATGAATGAATAGTAATCAGCTTGTACTGTGTCAATATCAGTCTTATTAAGGAAGCCAAGTCTTGCAGTTCATTTGGAGCATACATCAGTGATAGCATCTTAAAACTGTGTAGACAGCTGGGCAGTCTCCTGGAAAGACCAGTTGTAAGGTTCCCTGGATGTTTGTTACTTCTAATTAAAGCATTCCTAAAGCCTTTGATTTTTAATAGTCCTGCATTTTTATTTGGTAAAGAAAACATGAAGTATAACCACATGGGAATTATCACACTGAATGTCCTGTCTTTTTTAAGGTCCCTTACTAGAAAAACAGCTAGTGACTATCTTTATTGTCTTATGATAATTATGTGCAGTTGTTGCTTTAAGGTGCCTCTCTCTGAAATATGATGTCCTACCTTGAATTCTTTTGGTAGCCTCTTAAAACCTTTGCTGATTACTTCCCTTATGTTTCTTTCTATTTAGAAAACCATTAAATATTTTCTGATCTTGCTTTATAGCTCTAGGAGAAAGTTAGCTCAATATGCTGGATTTTCCAGTTCCAGACACCTGAGTTCTGAATAAATTTGGCTTACTGTGACTGAAAATGAGTTCAATATGCTTATCCTGACTTACATATTATACCATTGCTAAACCATTGCCTAACAATACAAGTCTTTCTGGTGGAGACTGGCACACTGATAGGGAAAGGGAGGAATCCACTTGCCTGTCTGTACTGTGGCTGATGTGGTCTGATCCTTACTGGTCTCTTCTTTTTTGGGGCATTTCTGTCAGTGCACTTGAAACTTTTGTATACCATATCTAATTACAGAAAGGTTTTTGAAAGGTGATAGTTCAACACCTCTTCTTACTTAACTGTTTTATCTGTGTGAATGTTTTGACTTTGCAATTTTGCTGAGTCCCACCAATTCCCACTGTTGGTGAACCAGTTTAAAGACATATATATCATATTGTTGTCAGAACTGGGAAGAATCAAGATCATACTAAGGTATGTACATTCTGTGGGCTCAAAATTATTTATTGCCATCTAAGTTGCTGTTTTCTTTTGTTTGTGAAAACAGGCCTAGCAATGGTGAGAAATGAGTTGAAAATGGCAGGTGGCTTAGTTATTAAAAAAAACCCCTCAGTATTAATTATAAGTGTGTATATATATATATATATATATGCTTAATAATGTAAGAAGGAGATACCTCAATGTTATTGCTTTAGCTGACTGATGTGTACATTTATACTTATTTCTCACTATTTAATTTAATTCTTTTGTGAGGCCCTATTGCTAGAGGGAAGGGGATGTAAAATTGAAAGAAAATATAAAATAGCAAGCATTTAATGAAAACTTGGGGCTACTGAGGAGTATGATGGGTTTTCAATGTCCCTGTTAATCAAAACAGAAACTCTTTCCAGGGTTTGTAATCAAAAAGTTTCTCATTATTATGAAGAACCTGTATTTCAGTGCAATGCTTATGAGGCTTTAAAATGGAGGGAATGATTGCTGGGCCTTTGCATAGCAAGAGGAACATTGTAATTATGCAGTCAGAACAGAACAGTGCTCTCCTGCCCTTTTTGCTGGCCAGTGATGTTCTTGTCAGCCTGTTTGTAACAGCAGTGCCCTAATGCTCCTCTGGAATTTGGACTTTATGTAGTGATAACATTCACTTGCACAGTATCTGCAGAAATCAAACCCTTTTCCAGAAGTATGAACAGGCATTTGAGACACTTATCCAGCTGTCCCTCTGGATCTTGGTGGTGTATGCAATAACTTTATTAAGACTTGAAGAGAACAGTAAGCACGAACTGTATCTGGGGCTCTTTTTATTTAGCAAACCATTAGGCAATGTTACAGAGATTCTCTCATATTTTTCTACTTGTAGTGACATCATTTTTGTATTACTGTGCATACTTTTATGTGCCCTAATCTGTTATAACTCTTGGGCTTGCTGCTCTGAATGTGTGTTTATAATTCTTTTTCTCTTGCTCTCTCTTTGTCTCTAATGGTCTCTAATAAAAAGAAAAAGCACATACCTGCCATTCTTCCACATTACTGAGTGGCATCCATCACAAAGAAGCCTA
Organism: Zonotrichia leucophrys gambelii; assembly: GCF_028769735.1. Lineage (NCBI taxonomy): Eukaryota > Metazoa > Chordata > Aves > Passeriformes > Passerellidae > Zonotrichia > Zonotrichia leucophrys. The sequence continues at coordinate 17,682,501 of NC_088172.1, read as the reverse complement.
TGAAATGATTTTTTTGAAGACCTGCTTGGAACATAAATACAAATTACTGGTGTGCATCGATCTTTAATGCAAATTTCCCTTTTTTGTAGTAGCTCACACAGAATTGTGTAACCAGATTTGCAAGGGTAGCTCTTGCTATCGTGATGAAGATTGGTGCCCTGCTAGGGTTTGGTAACAATTACTGCAGATGCAGAAGAAACTTATGGATGTAAAGTGATATCTTAAAAGATTCTTTTCATTTTTTAGGCTACTCACCCAGAATGTTGGTCTTCTTTATGTTGGAAACTTTGACAGACCTTTTGCACAAATTAAGGTATGATTAATAAGCTGGGGGGAAGGGGGCTATTTCAATTATTTCATTTCTGTATGATTTAGAGAACTTCAGGACTTCAAGTTATCAATATAGCTTCAGGAAAAACAATGGGAAATAGTGCTGCTTTGGTTATGTTTACAATATTCTGGATTTGCTTTGGGTTTAATCTGTGCTCTTAATTTGTCAAAGAAGTTTAGTGTTTCCAATCATCTTTTGATTAATTTTGACTCTGGTTTAATTACCAGAAGGTTTTCTTGTCAGAGACATTTCAAAGCAAAGCTACTTTTGAAGCCCTGTAGTTCTTTAAGTGATCCTTGACAGGGAAGGCACTGCAGTAAAAAGCACAGATTGTTTTCCCAGTATTATTAGATTTATTATGAAAGACTCATACAATTGCTGGAAAATAATTTGCTTTTTATGACTTATTGTTTCTTTTTCTTCAGAGGACCTATAATAGCTTCATGTTTCTAATTGCCAGTTGCTAATTAGTTATTGCCATGTCACTTGCAAACAAAAATGTTCTACAAGTATATATGGACTGATTGTGATGAGTGTCATTGATATTTTCCTTAGAACAAAGAGAGGGAGGCATTAGCATGTCAGCCATTACACTGCAATGTGGAAATGTGTTATCTGTTTCAGAATGCTGAAATGTTCCCATGTCTTAGATGATACCTGTAATTATTACATATTTTGCTGCTCTTGGCTGCATTGTTCCCTCCATCATGTGCATATGCTTGTGCTTCAGAATTTTAAAAACCCTATTTTAGTTTTATATCAAAATGAAACTTGATTTTGAAAACTCAGATGTGTTCTTTTGCCATCCCTAATTATGTTACTAAACAGTATTCCCAACTGTATCTAGCAAATACATTTTACAGTTTAAACCTTAATACTCTATTTAAAGTATTTTAAAATAAGAAATGCATGCTTTTTATCTTCCTATTTCCCTTTCACTCATCTCCCCAGTTCCTACGTGTGTATTATTCACACGTAGGAACTGTGAATAATAATAATAATATTTGGCTAATAACCAAACAATTAAAATGTTACTTGCATGAAACAGGTTGTTAGAAGTTTCTTCAAAAATAGCCTTGTATACTTTTGTTGGTACCTCTTCAGACCTGTGCTTCTTTAAAAGCTTTATAAGAGTTAACTGTTCTCCTGTTCTAAATGAGGATCCGTTTCTGCCTGCTCCAGACACTTATAAGAGTATTAAGTAGCAAAATGGGGTTTTTTTTCCCATGGCTGGGAAGAGTTTAAGTTCCCTGGGTGGAAGTGAGAAAGAAGAAGTGAATACCCCATTTGTCTTCTGCTGCTTGCAGTCAGCAGTGGTACCCCTCCTAATACTTTGGGCCAAGGAGAGACCCTTGTGCTCACAGGAGAGCTGCAGAGATGCTGTACAAGACCCAGCTGCAGGACTGGGTGGCAGGCCACTTGCAAATGCTTAGGGAAAGAGGGCACTAACAGGACAAAGACAAAGCATGCTGACAGCTTCCTGCAATTTGCATGCAGCATCTTCTCTGCTGGAAGTGGTACCTGCATCCTGGTGCCTAATAGACTCACCTGGACTTCCCTCCCTCAGTGTGCTTGAGGGATTTTCCACTAAATTTTCAACATACAAAGCCATACTATCATTGGGAGTTAAGGTATTCGTTTATATCTTTTAAATCTATTGCCAAATTATTCTTTTTGGTTCAACCTAGCCCTTATGTCAAGAGAAGTGATGAGCAGCCATTCTCTATTCCTGATCTTTATCTTCCCATCCACGTTACCCAATCTTGCACCCTCCAGACCACAGGAACTTAATCTATTTAGTTGCTCCTGAAATCCCACCTGTATCTCTGATCAGTTTTGTATTTTACATACCTTTCTGTATTTCTATTGTTGTTTTTTTTAGAATAGGGGGTGACATAGTGCTGAAGATATGGGCACAATAGCATTTTCTTTTGTGTCTGCAGTTCTTTATACATGGGACCATGCTTGGTAAATACCTGATGTACAGTTAATTTGAGTAAGTTAATACTGGACTTTCTGGATATATCACTTGTGTAGTCTCATCCTAAATGTTGCATTTGCCACAGAATAGGTTAAGTGGATAATCAAAATAAATTTCAGTTGCTGCCTTTGAAAAACAAAGCCTATTTTCCACTTAATTACTGGAGATTACAATGATAAGTTTGAATAAGCAAATTCCACAAGATATCACTTATTTTTGGAGCTATAGGGATGTATATGAGTGTATGTTTGCACACTGTTGCTCTGCTTTGCTTTGCTCTGCTTCTGCTACTAAAAGCAATGCTGCAGTGGTGAGCTGATTGGTGTGGATTATTATTACCTTCAACTGGGAAATGGCATGTAGTTAACAAAGACAAAAAGCTTTTGAAATTGAAACTCCTCTCTGATTGCTTGAGATTCTAGATTGATTTTTGCTGCATGGCAACAGGAGGAACTGGTATAGGGTGATGGTGTCACACCTTTATAGAGATCTTCAACACCAAAAAAAGAAAAAGGGAGTAATAACTCACACTGAGAGTTTGTGGTGCAAAAAGAAGTTTATGTACTCTGGAGATGTACGTTGGTCTTTCATAACTGTTGACACAGGTCTCTTTCATTCTGCCCCCAGCACTTCAGGTGTTTAATATGCTGTTGCTAATGATCCCATCAGTTAAAAGACCAGGGAACTACGTATGGTCCTTGAATATATATAAGGCAGAGTTTCTATAACCTTCTAGTTCAAATATGCTTTTACACACTGTGTGATAGATTGGTCCCTCTTGTTATATAAATTACCCACTCATGTTCATTTGCAAACATCCCAAGTATTACGTATTCTATTAAGACACAGCATTTTTTGCCAAATATATGCATTAAGGAATGCCCCAAACCACTACAGTCTTCTGCCAGTGTAGATTTATTACTCAAAGTGGACCATTATTAGACAACAGTACTTCCAGTGCATTTTAGTGCACTTTCATTTGGACAAGTCGGAATGTTACCAGGTCTTTGAAATATTCATAGTAACATATAAACTCATATATACTAGTCATGTATAGTGCTCATATATTCATGTTTCAGTTTATATGCATTTACAAAACTGCAAAAAGAAAAACTCCTTATCAAAATATCCCTTCCCAAAAGCAAAACACGTTTGACTTTCCAAAACTGTGCGGGAGATAATTGCAACAATGTCTTTGATGATGATGAACTCTAGATGGCGATTCTGGGAAAAGAGTTTGAAATAGTAATGTCTCTTCTAGGATGATTTTTCTATGTCTTTCTTTCATATATCAATAATTCATTAATATATATTAATATTTATAATGTTTCTGAGACATAGCTGAATTGATAAGATTAACTGAAATTACCAGATCTTCCTCCCCAACTTGCTTTCAGTGGTATCAGTAGTTGTGCTTGATAGGTGTTGGATATCTGTATTTCATTATGCAAGAGAAATGTGAGTCATTCACTCCTGGAGCTTTTGAATCTTGCATCTGGTAGCACATGGATAGAAGAAATGGGGAAAAAGAGTTTTCCTGGCTAGAGGGATCTGCCTGGAACTTAACTCTTCTAATAACCTGCTAGTTCATTGGTATTGTGAGATTTTTTGTGTTGCTATTTTGAACAGAGTTTGTCATAGAACATTTAAATTTTTGCACAGTGTTTGTGATTGCTCTTGTTCTAGGGTAATATTTAGTGAGTTTCAGTAAGTTCAGTGACTTGTATAAATGATGGCTGTTTCAGTTAGCTTATGAGACAATTAATTATTTCAAAATTCTGCTATGGTAATGGCTTCTAATTTTTTTCCCAAGGGGAATGTTCTTTAAGGTTATATTGAAGGAATCAATTTAATAGAGGCCAGTTACTTTTAAAAATTGAATTTTGTTTCTAAATAAAATTATTCTAAGTTATTGTTTCATTCCAATGTCCATTCAATGGTATTGTAGAATAGTTTCACCATAGATGTTGGCTTTCAGTATCTTCTCCCATTTAAGCTATGTTTGTAGTAGTAATAGTGGTGGTTACTGTCATTTCTGCTTTCTTTCAAAGATGTCTGGAGCAATGCAATGATTTGCAGCTTTCTTTGGATCTTAAGTGGTTTAGGATCAGTGGTTTTCTTATTTATTAAACACCTCTTGAAAATTTGATGTAATGAAAAAGGTTTCTGTAAGTAATAATCTTGATCAAGAAGGTAAAGTATTGTCATCAGCTGGAATTAACTGGCAAGCTTTCTTTTTATATTTCTTTTATATTTTTTCCCTAAATATTATTAGTATTTTTTTTGGTAACAGGGATGCTATTAAAGCAAAAACTTTATCATAGAAATTTTGTGTTTAATAGAGGTAACTAAATCTATTGTCTCAGTATACATAATTGCCCAATGGAAGGGGATGTTACTGGGGTTTTATGACACGTTGTTTTTAAACTTGAGAGTTGATCAATAGATTACAATGAAAACCTAGCTACACTATATGCAGTAATTATATCTATAAAGAAAACCATACTGCTTGATCAATGTATTAGGATTGTCAGTTTTTGTGGTTCAGTTCCTAGTAGCTTCAGGGGTTAGGGGAAATGGTTCAGTACACTGTGTTCTCCATTATTAATAAGTCATGAGGCTTCTGGCAGTCTTTACTATGAGCTAATGACTAGTTTCATTTTTTGGCTTTCTTAGCACATTAAATTACCATTTAAATAAAGATTAATTACTACTGCTTTATTTTTAGTATTTTAAGAGTAGTTATTAAAAGTTTCATAGTAACTACTACTTTATTCAAAATAGAATTGTTTGATTTGATAGAATATGAGGACAGTTATATTGAAAAGAATATTTTGAAAATAATAATGTGTTGTTAGTATTTTGTTTTTTATTATAGGATCCCAGTGGAAAGATTCTGAGTTTTAAGTTTGCTTCTGGGGAAATTTTCTGCTGTAGTTACAGCAGTCTTGCTGTCAAGGACTAGCAAGGAATCAAGATCTCTGCTCTGACCTGCACGTCAATAGCTCTAATCTGTGATTTTATTAAACTTGAGAACAGTGTTGCTGATTGCTGAGACAGCTAAGCTGACCACCTGCACTCCAGAATTGTAGTTTGGTTCTAAGCTGTTATTTGTCCAACTGCCTCATTTTCCCTCAGCAAATACACTTTTAACTTAAAACATGATAAAGCATTATAAAGTTCTGCCAGAGAGAGGCCTTACAGCAGGTAATCACCCCAAAATAATTTCTTTGATCATATCAAATCAGAACCTGTAGACTCTCCAGATACAAATCCATCTACCTTTGCTTTAATATCTGCAGGCAATAGCTCAGCACCTCAGATAATTTAATGTTCCCATGAGCTGAAACATGAGTTGAAGCCTCATGAACATAGCTGCCTTACCTTTGTCCAAACACCCGGGATGAACTGATGTCTGAGAACCAGGTCAGACATAATTCATGGCTCCTTCAGCAATGTGAAACCTCTGTAGCTGATTACTGAAATGATTGGCCACAATTTACCAAACAATCCTTTCCTGAAGAAGAGGGAACAGGAATGAATTTATGGTCTCGCTGCTCTTAAGAGATTATTATTTAAGGTAGGATAAGCTGCTGATTTCTCAACTGAAGCTAGCATGTTTTTCTTCCCTGAGTGATAATGGCTTCTGCTACCAATGAGTGATCCCAAAGCTTGGGATACCCTTGTTTAGGGTACAGGTCCTCAGACCACTCCAGATGTAGAGAGAGGATTAGTCCAACTTTCACCATGCAATAAATTGCTGTCCAGACACAGCTCCATAGTAGCAGTGTGGTCTGTAAAGTTTTTTAGCAAAAAAATGTTTAAAAGTTTTCCCTTTGAACCTGTTGACCGCCACTAAGAGTGCATTGCTGTCTTAATTTTTTGATGCTTTGCTTACTGGACTTTCATACATAATCACAGAGATTTTTGTGTCCACTATCAGAGCAAATAGTAGAGCGAAAGAATTTCTCATTTATCACGGTCAAGTCATACCCTGAATTTTGTTTCTGTAGTCTATCTCCCCTTCTTACTGTTTTGTGCTGTTACTGTGTTTTATGTGATGTGAAATGCCATAGAATATGACCTAGGGAAATCATGTCTTCAGCTTGAAGATGGTACAGCCCTAGAATCTCTGAAGTGAGGTGTTCCTGAGAAAACAGAAGTGCTAATTTATCTCTAAGTGTTTGGTTCTGGTTGTTCACATTGAAGACAAGTAATTTCAAACTGAAAGAGACATCACTAGCTTGAACAGGGGCCTGTCAAATTAAAGACAAATAGCTGTAACCTTCGTTAGCTTAGCAAGATAGTGTCAGAGAAGGATTGTTTCATCTTCTTATTACCAGAGTTAACATAGACAGTGAGGGGAAGAAAAACGTGAGAAAATTATTTTTAGCTAGGAAAGTAATGATAGGACAGCAAATGTGTTATCCTGGAGAGAAATAATTTTGTTCTGAAAGCTGAAGAATGCTTTCAGAGCTACAGATCTGGATCCAACCTCCTCTAGGAACAAATACCTTGAAAATACCTTGGCAGTTTTGAGAAGGAATGTGATAATTACATGATTTGGTGATTGTGAAAGAAGAAGATAAATCCAGGTAATCTGAGTCCCTACACTTGATTAAACACAGTCACTCTAAATTAAAACACACAGGATGAGGATAAAGCTGTATAATCTGCCTCTACTGAAGTTCAAACTGCATCTTTAGGACAAAGTAATCAACATTAATTATATATACTTATTACTGTTAACAGTCTTCCAAGAGAACTGGTGGGTGGCTCTTACGTTTTATAGAGTGTTGTGGGATGTTACAGCAGGATTTTCATATCCTCTTGCTGCTTGCTTCTTCCAGAAGCTGTACTGGGCATCGTTGGAAATGTTAGTATTGAGCTGTTGAGAAACTGTGGAAGGAAATCCTTCTCTTTGTTTTTATTATTCTGTCTTTTGTGCTAACCACCTATACTTTTGTATCATGCAGAAGTCAACACATGGAAACAGTTTTAGCACCAGAACTTAAAAAAATAGGGCTGATGAGAGAATATTTCAAAATAAATTTCTCATTATAGTGGGAACTTCGGATTTTGTCCTAATGTTTATTGGTAGAATGACAATGTACAGTCTTGTGGGAAGTCTTTATGGGTCAGTGCACTTCCAGCTCATGGGAAGTCATACAATGCCGAGATAATTCCTTTTGGAGTCTGAACCTGTCCTTCTCCACTCCTTCCTTTCTTCTGCACTATTTCCACATCACTGACCCACAGTACTGGGTCAAATTCAGCATCTGTTTTTTTAATCTTCAGGGTTCTTTGAGATACATGTGAAGTTACCTGGCATAGGGTTGTGGACTGTGTTTGCCTTTGGCAGGAATGATGAAAGGCTTTACATTGAAGATAAAGTTAATAATTTTCAGCAGCAAGGTGGTTTTCAGGAGAACACCGTAGAACTTGGAATGAACTTGGTGGAACCTAGAGTACTTAGATATCTTGGAATCTTCTGTCCCAAGCTCAAGATGCCTTTCTTTGTGTCCTAAACAATAATCTGAACATATTCAATAACTGAATTCTGAATTCATGAGAGCAGTAACAGAATCCATGGGAGGTTCTGCCCTACCCACACAGTTGATATCTTGTAAAGAAGGTGAGGGAGGTGCTAGGGAGAATGTAGTGAACAAACTGCAAGTTAGAAAATGTAAGGTGCTAGCAAAAAATCACCAACTGCTTATTCCTAAATTACATGTTTGTTAAAGGTAGAGAACTTAGCTCATTTTGGAAAAAAGGCACTTTTGAACTACTACTTTCAGAATTAATTAGGAAAGAAAAAAGCATATGACTTAATTCTTTATCCCTTGATTTCTTCCTTACCTTTCTCTACATCTTGACATTGTTTGTTGCAGCTTTTCTCAATCATATTCGCTTCACTTAAGGGCAAGAGGTCCTGACTGCCTGTGTGTTTCTACAGATCCTGGAATATTAGAGCTCTCAGTCCTGCCTGGGAGTGTTAGACACCAATAACAGAAATAAATATTAATATATTATATATTTGCATTTATATTGCAGTAAAAGTCAGTGGACATATTTATTCTCTGTAGACATATTAAAGAGCAAAAATAAAATGCTTTTTAAAAAAGTCCAGCCTTAGAACTGGTGATGTAAACAGAAAGAGAATAACTATAAAATCTGCATTTGCACTGCAAAAACTGAAGCAGTGATTCTGCATGCTGTCACAATTGCTGCCCCTAAGAACAAAATGTTAATGAGCTATAATTTATAAATTCACTCACTTCTGATGGATCAGGCCCCATTTTGCTTTTTGTCATGATTAAAGCTATGAATTCATTTGAAAAAATTGTTCTTTGTAAAGCATGCAGTGTTCCATAGAAATCCACAGAATTAGGTGTATTACCTCTGCAGTTTTCTCTTGTTGCTGCCAGAAACATAGAATAATTGTTTTTTGTTTAGAAATATGATTTTTGTTGAGGTTTTTGTTGAATTTTTGGGTTTTGCGGGGCAGGTTTTGTTATTTCAGCTCCTAGTAGTGTTTTTTGAAAAGAAATCCAAGTTTGTTCTTGGCAAGCATGGGGTGAATTAAGCCTTCTGGAAAGGTTAAAAAAACCTTTTTTTAACACAGGGGGGGCACAGCAGCAGGTTTCCTGAAGACACTGTAAAACCTCTGTCTGTGGAGGTTTTCAAAGTTTAACTGGAAGAAACCCTGAGCAACCTGACTCATCTTTGAAGTTACCCAGCCTAGATCAGGAGGCTGGATTGGGTGTTGGCTGGGTGTCCCTTCTGACCTGAATTTTTCAGCTTCTGTGGCACATTAAAGTATAAGCAGTCACTGCTGTGAAACTTAACTAGTTCATAAGGATATATTATGGGAAACCTTAGAGTTGGATGTTTGTGAACCTCTGCTGTAGCATACGTTAATTAATTTCAGCATACAGTATTCCTGTCAGTTCTTCCTTCTTATCTTTTCCGATGGCTGTGACCACAGCTTGCATTATACAAGGCTTTCAGTACTTCCATTCTCAGTATCTTGGGATCTTTCTTGTTATATGTTTACCTTGAAAGTGTCCTTTTTTCTCATAACACAAAAAATACAAAAAGATGCACCCTTTTTCCATTAAGAGTTAGAATTGCCTTATATTCCAGAGATCCTATGGTCCTCTTTCGAAGAACATGCTGTGTTTTCTTCACTAAAATGTTTATTTAGAAGAAGAAAGATGGGTGTTTTACTTTGAAGTCATTCTGCAGCTGTTTCCCCATAATGACAGTATGGATTTTTTAATGGAGTATGCGGTATATGTTGAAAATAAAGCATCTCTGTCTTAATCTAAAAATTTGTGAGTCTAACTGGAGCTGAGAGAAGCTGGTGTTCTTAGGAATGTGTCTAAAACTCAAGAGGTTTATAGATTGTTCAGAGCCATATAACTAATTTAAAAAGAAATATAGCAAAGAAGAAAAGAAATTGAAAGTGGCAGCAATAGCTAGATTAGGAGCAAAGCTCAGGAGTAAGGGGCTGGAAGAAGAGCTGCCTGTGAGTAGCTGCTGGATGTAAATGAGCCAAGAGACTTTGTAAATGTGTCAAATGGCTTGTAAGTGTTGTGCATTAGTAAGGGAAGAGGGTGTGCAACAGCATTACAATACAGGATACCTGAGGAAACAACACTTGCATTTATGCTGGGGGGGTCACAGTCAGGCTGTCTAACATTGATACCTTCCCTTCCCCTACAGTCTTGTCTGTGGCCCCTGGTCCAGCAGCAACACCCTTGAAAAAGCTTCTTGGGAAAAGCCTCCAGAACTAAGCGCTGAGACCATTAGTAATTTTTTCTTCAGTGGTTTTGGTTGGGGTACTTTTGTTGTACTACCCACAAGATTAAGCCAAAGAACATTTTTTATCACATTAGAGATGTTTGATTTGGAGATTCCCATTTCCTTTTGTTTGATAAGTTATGAGATTAGTGGTGTTTGGTTTTTATTTTTTGTGGGGTTTTTTGTTTGGGTTTTTTTTTGTTGTTGTTTTTTTTTTTTTTGTGTGTTTTTTTGTCTCAGCATTCCTTCTTGAATTCATATGCTTTCTTACCTTACTGGTAATTTTCCAAGTATTTACCAGTGACTCCCTACAGATACCATTCTGAGAGGTACAGTCAAACAGAAAACTGGATTTTGAAAATGGTAAAGAGATTGCTCTTATGGTAGCTTTCCTGTGGCCAGCGGTATGGAAACATACTGTGATAAATGTGAGCATTAGAACATGCAGATTATGTCTCATTATAATATCACATTAATAGACAGTTTATTTTCCACTTTGAAAAGATGGCAAAACAAAAGGCTTAAGCTCTGTTTCTGAACCATAAAGTTATTGCTCACTACCAGCTAAAAATTGCTGTGAAAGATCCTGGAAATGAAGGGTTTGTTTTAGCAATAGATGAGCATAGATATTGCAGATATTTCTCATCTGCTTTGCCTTGAGCCTTCGTACTTGCCACAGTGGAATAACTGATCAAGTCATTGTAAAACTGCCAGATTTCTTGTGCTGTAGTGCAAGTTGTGCTTTGCTATTGTCCTTGTCCTCTTTGTCACATTGTTATTTCACAAGCTTCAGTGTTTGAGAGTGTTCTGGCTCCCATACATGGGTGATTTGGGGTTGGCAGCATCTTTTGTTTTGCTTTCTTATGTTTTACAAAAATCATCTGGCAGAGAGAATGATTTGTCCATGATGATTTTAAGCTCTTGAACATGGTAATTTGTTGCTGCAGCTGTTCTTCTGTTATAACTGCATTGTCAAACCTGGTTTGGGTGTGCCTCTGCACATAGAGAGTGTAATTTGTTCTGAATAATTGAGGATACCTTGATGACAGCAGCTGTTTATGGGGCCAGCTCCTATGCTTGAGTGAGTGGCAGTAGGGACTGTTTTTTCCTTTGGTATAGACATCCCCACGCTTAGTTTCCATAAATGTGATTGCATTTGCATTTTCTTTTGACTAGAACATAATACTCAGACAGTATGGCAGTGTGCTCAAGTTTCTAGGAGTTTTAGGCAATTTAGGAAACTTGTTGTAGATAATTGTTTTCTCAGAAAAAGTAGTGCCCTAAATTTGTATGTCATTATTGTTTTCATCAAAAAATACTCATTTCATACCCTGTCTGTGGTCATAATTGTTCTTTATAAATCTGTTCTGATTTTTGAAATAAGTTCTTCATCTTTTATTTTCTATTAGAGGCTTTTGTTGGTAGTGGAGCAAATGAAATAAAGGCAGTGGGATGGATAACAGTCAAAGAGAAAGAATAAATAAAAAAGTAGATTCTAAGTAAAATTATAAATGTCAGACTCTATGAGAAATTAATTCTAATTGAAAGGGGCAACAAAAGATGTTTTAGGCATTTTTACAATTTCTTAGTTGTTTATTGTTTTAAAGAATGAGAACATCAGCCAAGATCAGACTTGAGAGGGGGGGAAAGAAAGCAAATTGTTACTGTACTGTTTATAGGCAGAGAGTATCTAAATTTATTAGGCTTTTTAGAGGTGAATTATTTTGAATCTGAACTGAACAAATGAGGTTGAACTTGATAAATGAGCTTGAACTTGTAGTACCTTTGTGAAATGCAGATGATAATGTCTTTAAAATAAATTACTCATGAATAAATCAAGACGTTGAAGTTGCAAAGGGTGAGAGATGGTATAATAGGGAAATTCTTAGACTAGGAAATTGTTTCTGAGACCTTTCTTTATAGTATATGTAAAATGAATAGTGAATATCATGAATGAGAAATATTTTAAATGTCAGATACTGATAACATTGGAGAAAAAGCAGTTGATGGCAAAAATTATTGTATTGAGAGGTACTGTGCTGGTTTAGGGCTAGTAAAAGGCAAATGCAGATTAAATTTAGATAAATGAAGAAGAATAGAATTGCAAACAATAACACAGAAGGTAGAAGAAATACCAAATGAGATAATTATGCAGGATATCAGCCTTGAAAGGAAACGGGGTTGTAGATAATATCCTGTCTAATTAGAATACCTATAAAGAAGGTCATGTGATCTAATTTCAGCCACCATAGACCCTGCAGGCTCCTTGTGTAGGTGGTGGAAAAAGTGGAATCCAAGGGTGAGCCTGGGATCCTCTAAAAAAAGTGTCTGATGGTTGCCTCACTGAATCTTTCAATCACTTTGTAGAGGTGCCAGCCTCTCTCTGTGAATTACATATAGAAACTAGCTGAATTTTAGATAACTAATATAATGCCATAAATACTTGTCTGCCTTTCTCTCTGGACTTCTGTAAGTATGAGATTAAAGGCTGGAGTAAAACCACATTCTTATTGTACATCTGTTTTAACTGGAAGTTAGCATCTCCAGTATAGTATTCTCCACAAACAAGTCCTGTAGCTCAGTTGTCACTCCAGCTACTGGTAATTGATTTTCAGATATCCATTTTTTCACTACTTCTCTCCTATAATAGAAGTCTTCAAAACCAGATAGGTACTGCAAGTTTAGGGTCTGTTAGGGCTCTGATGAAAAAGTTGGTGGCTCTTAGAGAAGGTTAGCAAATAAGGAGGAAGATGTAACTAAACTAGATTATGCCCATGAAAGACTGGCCTGTAGGGAAAAAGATCAGATTTCATAGTAAAAGTAGAAGGATGCCGATCTACTCAAGGTGATAAGTAGCACCTGTATAATTCAAAAAATGTCCTTGATATCTACAAAGCACTAATCCTAGGGGAAGATGAAGCTGTACATAAACAGTAAATCAGGTAAGATTATTTCCTTTTGAATTGTTAATTTGTTTCTCTATTTGTGTCATTTACACTAAAATATATAAATTCTTTGTTCATCAAATTTGGTTTCACAATTCTTATTGCAAGGGTCACATATACCTTTCCTTGGCAGTTTTCCAGAATGATTATAGTATTGGTAAAGTTTCACTTTTGAGAGAGAAATATATATTGAAACTCAATTGACTAATAGTGATGCAATATCTTGTTATGTAATAGTCAACAAAACCATTATTCATTTACTTTTTATTTGACAGTAGTAAAGCCACTGCAGTTTTATCTTTCTAGCATAAAGTGAGAATGAAAGTGAAGAACAACAGAACTCAGTGGCACTATTACATTTCAGCAAATTGAAGTTTTCAAACTGCCACTTCTGATTCTCTCCAAACGAAAAAAGGTTGATTGTAGAGACAATAGCAGATTATATCTTCGGGGAAAATAGTTCAGAAATATTTGAAAGTATCAGAAATGTGGCAGCATTGTTAGAACCATTGTGCAGAGACTTTATTTGTATTGCTGAGAACTGTAGATGTTTTCATTTACTGGGAAGGGAACTGTAACTACGCAATATTGCTTTTTATGTTACTAACTTCAGTGAGTTACTGTTTAATTGATATACAGAAAAATTTCTGCCAGTGAGTTTGCAACCAAATGCTGTAATGAAATGTCACTTCTTTTTAAAAAGTGTTACTTTCCCTTGGTTCGCTGAAGTACTAAATCCATTTCAGTAAATGAATCTATTGATTTTAGCTTAATGTGTTGTAATAAAAAATATTTGAGCATGTTCTCAGTGGTGGATTCATGAGATGCCATGCTGGATTCTGTACCGGCAATGATGTGGATTTTTCTCTATTTTTCATGCATGAAGTAGTGGAGTCAGCATTGTTTCAGAACGGAGTTAATGACCTGGGGTCTGCTGGAAGCCAGTTGTCTCACTCAGCTGTGCAGAAGTCATGCATGGACTCTGACTGGGTCAGCCAAGACCTGATGGTGCTTTAAGTGGGAGGCAGTGAGGCTCTAGCCAAACAGCTCTTGAACCTCTTGCCCCTTGCAGACGTGGTTAATGCTGACCGTGCTCCTCACTGCCTTGAGCAGCTGCCCATTGCCTGCGCGCTCCTGCTGCACCGCACAAGAAATAAAATGCCCCATTAGTGTTGTACATTAACCTACCCAGGTGTAATTTAACAGTAATACACACAAGTGCAACCCAGCTTCTGCTTCATTTGGTTAGTGGGTCATGGTTAGCCATGCTTGATTGGTGATCATTGCAGGAGCAGATTAACTGCAGGCTGCAGAATTTCTTTTAAACCTTGCTGGGGTCTAGGGAAGAGGCTGGTCTGTAGAAGAAGCAATCTAAAGGAATATGCAAAAGCAGAATTTGAGACAATAATGTTTTTGTTCTTGTAGAAAATAATGCATTACATACAATTACTGCATTTTACTACATCACTACCTTCTCTTCCCACCTGTTACACTTTGGATACCATTAATGCATAGAAAGGGGTTCCAGAATAATTTAACTTCAATAGAAGGAAAGCAAAGGACGTATCTGATTAATTTAGAAGGATGTTTATAGATCAGTGAGTCAGATTTTGGATTTACAATACTAAAGTTAATGCTAATGCAAACACTAAAGCAAACAGACCTTGAATTACTTAATTACTACCTTGTTAATATTTCATTCAGAACTTTAGGGAGAAGTCTGTACTAACTAATTAGTAATTAGTAATTAGTGCTAGTAGTTATAGCAGGAAACTACAAACCAAGGCTTTTTCATTAATTTCTCCATTGTGTGCACTGTTGCTTGACAAATCAACTCCCTTTTACCTTGGACTTCCCAACTGCAGAATTACCTACATACAGCTGTTTTCTCTAAAGCATGCTAATGAAATTAGTTTAACATTACAAGTTACTTATACACATTACAAGTGTATAAGAATACACTTTGAGATTGTTGGATAACAGATGTACGGAGTTGCTGTTGCTGTTACTTTGTTTTTCTTTCTCTTTTCTTGTTTCTGTTCTTCTAGGGAAGAGCCTTCAAGGGTAGTTTTTTTTTTCCTGGGAAGTCTTAGTGTCACTGGCTGTCTCTAGAAAGTGCTTATGATGTTACTTGAAATACTATTACATCATGTGTAAAGCAAAACAAATGTTTTTGGCTGTATTTGTTAGGGAACTAAAGCTGTTTTTGTCCTGGGCCCTAGGTAGGGGAGGACAGCAGCTCAAACACAAGTGTAGCACTTGAGCAGAGCACTCAAATTAGGCTCAGAATTCTGGGGAATTTAAGAATTGGCCCATGCAGAGATCTTTACAGGAAACAGCTTTATGACAAGGGTTTTTTTTGGAGACATCATATGGTTAGAAAACTCAAGAGACTTTCCGTGGCTTTTCTTGCCTTAGCTTTTGCAGACTAAGTGGGTGAAGTCATTTCGTGAAATAAGAATGAAGATTAAATTGTTGCTCACTTACTTTGTTATTGGTTCCACATATAATAACAAAATGTATGGACGAAGCCATGAAAAGTGTGCTCATGTACAGTGGACTTTCTCAGATTTCCTATCTTTCAGGGCTTTGGCAGGACCAGCTATTAAACCATTAATTATTTCCTGTTATCAGCATTTACCATTCAAAGTTGCAATCCCTTTTAGCTGACAGTAAAACAAAAACTCCGATACAGACTTTATTCATTTGTCTGGAAACATTGCTGCCCAAATAGACCAAGAAGTTTATAGGTTTCTCCAACCAGATCTTGCAAAATCCATTATATCTTCTGTAGCCAGTTGTGACTCTTGAAAGTCCATGAATATTGTCCATTTCTCTGCCTCATGATTACTGCAGTCTGTGTTGCCCCACCCCACATCCATTACCGTGGTATCCTGGGAAATCTGGCTTCCAAACTCTGCAGGCTCATTAATAACAAAGCATGGAAAGGAAAGAAGAGCTTGCAATGAAAGGTAAAGCAGTGACAATCCCTCCATAGCCTCATTTATCGACAAATTTGTGCCATTGATAGATTAGCCCTTGCTTACCTTTCTTTCAGCAGGCTGACCTCATCAGCTGGCAGGCACCCTAAAACCATTTGCAGTTACTGAGCCACGATTAACTTCTCTGTCGAGCCCCTTACATTCTGTAGCCCCACAATGATCAAGAAGATCTGTGTGCTTAGATACCAGATTGTAGGTCAGATTATACATCATGTCATTAATTGCTTTTGAAGAAGAAGGAAAAAGCTTTCTGTGTCTTAAGCCTCAAAGCCAGTTAAGCTTTGAAGTTTAAAGGAAACCATTCAAGAAAGGGGAGGGAGTTCATGCCATCTCAATACTATAAAGGCAGATGAGAAGTGGGTTAGGGCAGTTGACTTTCACTACAGCACTTCCTTTGATCAAAGCTAATTTTTAAAAGTCTGCGTTAAGTCAGCAGCTATTAATCTTTTTGTTGTGGTGTATTATCTGTAATGGGAAAAAAAGATTATTTTCCTTCTAATTGAAATCTTAGAAGGATGAAAAATCCCTAACATGACTTTTGCAGCTTTTTTCCCAACACGTCTTTGCTTTATTATTTTGTTCTCATAGCACTGCTGAGATTATTTCTGTTGTTGTTGTTGTTATCGTTGTTTGGCTCCTCTTGGCTTTATATCATTGTATATCATTGCAGTGTTCCATCAAGGCATTTATCAGCTTCCTCATTCAAGTGGTTCTAACAGCCACCTAAAACTTATCCTATTAAAACTCATTATTTACAAAAATAAAGGTAGAATCAGCAGAGTTGTGATGTCCAACCTCAACAATTAGGTGTAAGAATGCCTCCTCAAAATGGCAGGGTTTTTAAAAATCATTGTAGTTTGACTTTCTTGTCATGTATTACAAAATAAAAGTTTGTGCTTTATTATTGTCATGGTTTAAGTCCATCCAGCAGCCAAGCCCCATTCAGCCACTCACTCATCCACCCACTCACTCACCCACTCACTCACTCCCCCAGCATCAAAACCTGGGGAAGAATAGGAAGGGTGAAGGTAGAAAACTCCTGAGTTGAGATAGAGACAGTTCCATAGGGAAAGCAGAAGCCATGTACACAAGCAAAGCAAGGAATGAATTCCCTGCTTCCCATGGGCAGGTGGGTGCTCAGCCATCCCCAGGAGAGCAGGGCCCCATCACCCCTCAGGGTCACTTGGGAACACAAACGCCATCGCTGCAAACGTCCTCCCCTTCCTCCTTCCTCCTGCCTTATGTACCGAGCGTGCTGTTCCATGGTCTGGAATGTCCTTGGTCAGTTTGGGTCACCTCTCCCAGCTGTGTCTCCTCCCAAGCTCCCCCAGGCTCCCCCCAGTGCCCTCCCCACCAGCCTGGCAGTACAAAAATCAGAAAAGGCCTTGGCTCTGTGTCTCCACCTCATCATCACTGTGTTCAGCACAAATCCGAAACACAGTCCCACACCAGCCAGTGTGAAGAAAGTCAATGCTACTCCAGCCAAAACCAGCACAAATATATAATACAAATACAAAACCTGAAAATTTAATTAAAAGATGTTATTCTTTTAATTTTGCATTTAAGAGACTTCTCTGATTTCAACATTGTTCTGAGCAAAACTATTACATGTACTGTGTAAAAGCTATGATGAGCAAGACTGAGCTCTCTTCTCTCACTCAAGACTTTGGTTTTTAGAAGACTTGGCTAATGACAAACCATTCAGTCTAATGGAGTAGACGGGGATCAAAAGAATTTATATTTCCTACAAGTTCTGTAAATCTCTCTATGTTCTAGTGTCAGATTTGTGAGTAACTAGGAATTGCCTCTGAAATTTATGAAGAAAAGAAGTCACTATTTTTTGTAAATATGTTCTAGGCAAAAACTGAAACATATTAAATATGGGAGATTAAAAGCAAGTTTTCTATTTCTGGCCTTAGTTTATCTGCACATTCTCTCTGTACAATCCCAACGTTTTCAAGTATTAATAGGGTTTCTAGATGTTGAAAACATTTATAAATTTATAATCTTGCTCCCTACCCCCATTTTTCTGATAATGCTTGCATAGCATGTTTAATAATTTACATACCACTTAGATACCAGTATTTGATAAAGTCAGTATGCCTAATTCAGCCTCCAATTATATATTCCTTTGTTTGCCTGCCATAGTGCAAAATACAAAGTAAAATTTTGATTCTATCTTTCTTAATGTTGTTTTTCAGTAACATTCTGAGGCAAAAAAATTTGAACCATGGGGGAAGCAGATCTGCTAAGAAACCAGTTTGGGCTCTGTTAGGCAGTGAAGAAGACATATGAATATATTACATATGATTATCATAAAATTAGGGCCTGGAAATGGAACAGTCATGCTGCTGCATTTTAGACAGTACATTTATAATAAACTGTAATAAGGTAAACACTTTGAATGGATATAAGAAGAGGCATTACTTGTGATCACAAATGTGTACAAATGTGTGTTCAGTTCATGCTTTTGAAGCTCAATTTAACACAGCAAACAAATTTCCTTATAGTGTTGACACAGTTGTTCTCAGTGGTGAATTTTGATTTATGGGGAGAAAACTTTAAGCAAGTGGTTGTTTGGGATCTAAATGGAAGAAAAGAGTGTGATTCTTAATGGCTGTAATTTGAAAGCTGTGTGTTGTTACGAGTAAAAGTGGGTTTAAAAGATTCACTTGCAATCACTTGATACTTTGGATTTTAGTTTAAATTTCTGTTGGTGTATTCTGATATGATTTGGCATCTTTCTGAAAGAATGTAAACCCATGATTTCTTGGGAACATTTCAGAAGCCGGATAGATATAATGAGAGTTAGGTTTAGGGCCCAATCCTGATGCTCAAAGGCATATAATTTACAAGGATAAGAGCTTGTAGAGCTGGATCCCACATGAGTAGCCATCAGATACTGTCTGAACTTGTAAAAGTAGTTTTTCCCTCCATAGAAAGACAGCTGGGAAGCTGCTGATAGCCAAGCCCTGTGGAGTGTCCCTCTAACCCATCCCTGGCTGTGTGACAGCAAGTGACAGAATCCTTTGTATGGTGTAAGAAGTACAGGTCAAACAAGATGAACTTAGACTCCTACAATAGCAAGAGCTTGGGTACAGATGAACAGATGAAAAAATAGTATATGAGAAAGTACCCTGTAAGATCTGTGTGTGAGAAGCACAAACATTTGTCTGGAAGTCCATCCTATTGGAGGTGAATTCCAGCATGTGAAAGGCAGCAAATGTCAGAAAAACTCCTCATCCTATTCTGACACAATCATCTAAGTTCTCTTTCATTTATTTTGAGGTGTAGGAATAGTGTTGCCAAAGTGATTATAAAATAGTGATAGCATTGCTTTGTCTCTGGAAGACTTGTTTGGGTTTCTACTGATAAATTATTAACAAGATTTCAGCTGCCCTGTGTCACAAGATTTCTTGGTAGCATGAGTGTAAGTACCTGAGGGGTAATTAAGATTGGGTTTAGAGAACCTAATGGGGGGTAAATGCTTTCCCTGTGGTGTGGCCACAAACTATCTCTTTCTTCCCCATTTGCAAACTGAGAATAATAAGCCTTAAGAATTAATAATTTATGAATGAGCTAAGTGGTGTTTTCAAACTATATTCTTTACTAGTAATGAATAACTCTTGTCTCCTGGATCTTTGTGTCTCATTATGCAGCACTCCCTGTTTAGGGCAGGCTCCCTTTTGCAAAAGCAGTCTGAGTGAACAAAACACAAATGGGGGTTAAGACTTTTAAGACTGGCTTTCACAAACTAGATCATGGCAAGCAGAGGTACAGTCCTCGAAACGTATCAGGCTGTGAGTGTAATATTTTCTCACAGAATCATTTCTATATTATTGTTTCAGCTTTTTTTGCCAGATTGCACTGTATATCCTTGTTCTCTTCCCTCTTGTATAGTTGCTTAACTTTCTGATGGGGTGGCTTTTTCTTCAGAAACCTCCTGTGAATTCCTTGTCCTTCACTGAAAGGTTTTGATGTTTTGGGGTTTTTCTGGGGGGGAGGGGTGTTGTTTGTTTGTTTTTGTGGGTTTTTTCTGTTGTTGTTTATTTGTTTTTGCATAACTTGCTGAACAGTTCTGCAGTTTGCTGTGGCATTTTACTACTACAAAAATATCTGCCTGCTTTTCTTTGGAACTTAAACACTTTCAAGCGTTAGCACTGTCTCCAGGGATTATTATTATTAGCACAATTATTTATGATGTGCCAAAACCAAGGCAGGCCTTGTAAAGTTACCCCAGGTGCTTGCAAAGCATTGTTTTTACCTCTTCCTACAAATTCATGAGCTGTAGAGCAGGTGAAGCTCTGTTTGCACCAAATGCACATCCTCTCTGCAATAAGGTCACACTGACAACTTGCTTTGAGAGCTCTGTTGCTGCTCTCTTAATGCCTGGGTGTTTCTGCAGTTCCCCTGAGAGTTTCTTGCTCTTTCATCAGCATGCTGAGGGTCAGAATTATATGAGCTGCTTTTTAAATAAGACTTTATTTAAGAACTCATCACAGCAGAGCTATGCCAAGTTCACAAATCCTCAGCACAGAATTCTTCAGTTTCTCTATTTTTACAGGAGATTTACAGATTTTTTTTCTTAAATCCAGAGACCTGTGATGATTAGAGTGCAGGGGAAAGGGATATCAATCTAGGAGGACAATAATTTCTTACTTTGTTTCATTTAACTGTTCAAGATGTGTATGGACACCCAAATCTCTGTGTCCCATTCTTGACGATGATTAAAAGAAAATGGGATTTTTTAAAGCTTTAGAGTTCTCTCAGGAATTAGGTGGAGATGGCAATGTCTAGCAGGAAGGACAGCTGTTCTTTGAGTAATGTAGATGCCTGAGCTATAATGCCTAAAAGTGTGCAAAGAGTTTATTGGTTTTCCTTGGCAAATGGCTTTACCATTGAGTAAAATGAGACATAAAAAAGTATATTAAAAAAAAAATCTAGAAGAGTGATCATTGAGGAAAACATTTGTGCAAACACATGTCTATTTCCACATCTTGGTCTTTGCAGTTACCAGTTATCTGCTTTCTTATAGATGCCAGTGTGTTCCTCTGAGAGTCAAAAGCAAAGCTCAGGAAAACATTGGTTTCTTGCAGATAGTTCAAATGGTGTTGCAAGGTCAGGTGTACAGGATACCTTCCAGGATGCATTAAGAAACCTATTTCCAGCTGGCACTGAAAGTCATTAAACTTGTTATATCACTGATAAGAGGAAAGCTTTTTATTTCTGATGTTTCCATCTGTCACTTGCCAGGAAAACCCCAGGACTCCAACCCATTATATGTATCAGAAAACAATATCCATATTTTTAATTACTACATGTAAGAATGAGAGGTTCTTTGAGAAAATATTATATGTTAAAAAGAAAGACTAAATCATGAACTGAGAGTGCTAGGCACTGGAAGTGAAAAACAAACAAACAAAATCCACAATTTTAAAAAGCATCATTCTTGTAATTTGGAAACGTGATTTTGCTTCTTTGCTTTTCATGTGAATCTACAGTGCTTGGTGTTAACATTGTGGTTTAATGAACATGAACAAAAGTGCGAACATTTTTCATTTCTTGATATTCTTTTTCAGGAATGACATCTCAAAATTGGAGCATTTCCTTTTCCTATATACATAAGAAGCAGCATAGTTGCACTTAGAAGGATTTATTAATGTTAAATAACCATCTCAACTGCATTGTGTTTACCCAAGCTGATAACCATTTGTTGGGTAAACATTCCTTAAAAAGGAAACACAATCAGTATGTTTAGTTTAGCAAGAAATCTATGGTTTGATAAAATAATCTCTTGAATAGTATAAAGAAACAGATATTAAACTGCATTACAAAATCTGTTTGGGCTTGAGTAAAAATGCAAAGCAGATTAACTGATTAACTTTTTCCAGCAGACAGGATTCACGTGGTTCAGTGGACGACTTATGTGAACGGCATTTAGTAACCATGCAATTTTTTATTCTTTGTGAAGTTTGACAATGAGAAGCATGAGATGCTTTATGTGAATGGGCAAAAAAGTTCTTCAAAAGCGTCTGAACAAACAGTCCAGAATTAGGAAGAAGCTCTGAATGAACAGCTTGGGATCTGTGTTAGGTGCTGGACTGTGCCCTGTAAGTGCTGGGAGCTCTAATAACTTCGTGTCTACTGACTGTCTCAGATGTTCTAACTCAAATAATTAGAATTACTTATATTCATGACTTCACCAGCATCAAAGTAAGAGTGCTTTCAAAGGATCCCTGTTTCTTACACCTCATTTCCTCTCAATTGCCTTGATTTGACATGAACGTCCTTGGAGTTCATCACCTTTAAGTGTTTGGTCTTTAAAAAGATCTTGCTTTGAGTTTGGTTTACCTTTCTATCTTCAGAAGCTGTTTTATTTTATTACTGCTACTTCTTGATTTTTTCTGTCTCCAGCCTATTCCTTCAGAAGTCTTGACGCCTCTTTGTTTCCTCAAATTCCCATGTAATTGTTCTTTTTGTTCCCTGACTGTTGTGATTGCATCTCCCTGATCTTCAGATGTTGCTCTACTGCTGTGGAGTCATAGTACCAGTGTGCAGCTTAATTCTCTCTTTGTCTTGGACATTCCACACCACGGGAGAAGTTTGGAAATAAAGTCTATTGTACTTTGCAGTTGTGGCCTGTCAGAGCATTGGAGACTAATGCAGAAATTGGAATTTGATATGTGGTGTTTTGCTATAGAGGCTTTATTTACTAGACTGTCATTTGTGGCTGAATCAGGACAGGGGGCTCACACATGTCATGGTTTTGGACAGTTCTTACAAGAATGTGTTTTATTTCTGCTGGGTGACCTCCTAGGGGAGGTGTGGGACTCCAGTTCTGCAGGAAGAGACGGGGAAACAAACAAAAGGTTTCTCCTTCATGACCACACAGCTGATAATTTATTTTGGGATGTGTCTTTTTCACTTGTTTGTTCACTTTGGCTGCAGTAGTGTATCCTAATGGAGAAAATGTAGTTATGATATCAGTAAGAGAAGGAATGACTTTCTAGGCCTCATGTAGCTGCTCTAAACTTTTCTTGCCTGCAGGCATTGGAACTTATGTTTAAAAAAAGAAAACAAACAGTTTGTGTATTTGAGCGTATCAAAAGGAAATGCCTTCATTGCTCATGCTAGCTGTAAAAAGGCAGATTCTTCCTAGAAAATAGAAACCCATTGCATTTAGAATCCATCTTGCCGTTATGTTACGGTTCCTTTTACTTTTTAATTCTCTATTTGAAAATAACGATGTTTTAAATTTTGTAAGACTTCAGCAGCTGCTTTTGCTCATTTTTATTCTCTCATGGAAGTGAAGGTTTTCTGCATCTACTATTATGATGTTTTCTTCTGGGACGTTAAAAATTGGCTGATGATTAGGGGTATGGCGCAAGAATAGAAATGGGTGAATTGAAGAATGTCTTTCTATCTATGCTTGGTAATAGGGGGGAAAGTGCAGCAAAAAGGCATTTAAAGAAAAAAGAATTTGAAATAGAATGTTTTAAGATTTTGCTTACAAGCATCACTTTCTTTTAAGGGGATTATTTACTAAACTAAAATAATTTCAATTGCTTTGAAAAAAACATGCATATGGAAACATAAGGCTTTTTTCAGCCAAGTTTCCATTTATTTAAAGGCTTATCTCCTTTTTTCTTTCTAAAGAACTTGAAAATGGGGAAAGTAAATGCATTTATAAAGTTTAGGCCTGTCCATTGTAGACATGCTTTCTGAAATATTAACTTAATTACCTTAAAACCTAAATTTGCATTGTTAATGCCTCTTATGTAGAGCGAAGCTTGCTTAGGAATTTCATTCTTCTTTGGGGTTAAGGGTGATGAGACTAATGTTTGAGTGGAATGATGTACCAGTCTGAAGGTCAGGTGCCCTTTGGACAGACACAGAAAAGCATTGGCTGCAGCAAAGATAGTAAAGGCATCTTCATGAGACTGGAGCTAACTACATTCAATTTAAATGGGTTCTTCTCTTTCTCAGCTGGATATATTAGTTTTTTTTTTTTCACATTTTGCTCCAATTTAACATAAATTCTGGCTGCATGTTATTCATCTCAAAATTACTCCATTATTCATCCAGGCAAGAAAATTTGAAAAAGGTTAGATATTTTAAATTTTTAAATATATTTTTAATTTCTTTCATAACATAGGGGATAGAAGAAGCCTGGAAAATGAGAGATTTCCTGAGCCTTAACTGTCTTCGTTCTTAGAAAAAGAAATAAGCTTATGCCACTGAAGTTCTTCCCAGTGAATGGCCCAGATGATAGTGCTGGGGGAAGCCTTTCTCAGCAGGGAGGGGAAGACATAATCATGTAATCTGACATTCTTAGGCAATGGTGTTGTATTACATTGGTCTGATTTGTTACTGAACTATTGCTGAAATGGGGATGCAGCTCAAGTCCATTTTTTTCCAGCCACACTTTGCAGACTAGCAGTAATGTAGTGAATCAGCTTCCAAAAGGATGCTCCTCTGTGGTTTTGGAAATTGCTTCTGTTGGGCAAATAGGTTGGTTCCTGATAATTAGATCAAGTATGGGCAGGACCACTGAACATTGCTGCTGCTGAACTTTCCTTCCTCTTGAAAAGAAATGTGTACAAGTTGGTGTTTGTCCTTGCCCAGGACACAGTTGTTGCCCCGACCCGTGCCACTGTTCTGATGCACACAGCCCCATGTCCAAGACTTGATCCTTTGGGATTCTAATTCTGACTGGCTGTCCAAAAATAGGCTAAGGAATAAATGTTTAATTAAGGAAGGCTCCATGGAGTCCTTAGTGTGGTGGCAGTTTCCGTCTTGAAATTGCTGAATGTTGGTTCAGGGCCTTTTATCAACATCATGGCAGAAGCACTGGCACTGTGTTAAGCACTGAGGAGAAGCATTTTGGCTGAGAACTGCCATCACTCCTAACTGACCTCATGTGAAGCACTAGAAGCTAGAAGAAGTACCTCTCAGGAAGAGAAGTGATGGTGTGTTATTCAAATACTGCTATGCACTGTAATATATAAAGGGGAGAAGGAGGGAGGGAGAATTGAAAAGACACTGTGCCGAGGAGCTCAGAATTAGTTCCCAAAGGGAAGGAATTTCTAGACAGTTAAATTTGATGTTTTCCCTGTCCCACTTTGAATCTGAAATACCACAAAGTAGCATGCGCATGGAAGGGTAGATGAAAGGTGTGAATTATGGATACAAGAATCACTGTAGCCTTGTTCAGTCCTTTGTATAAACAATACCCATTTAGAAGTTTACTAAGATACTATAGTGGAAGAGTGTTTTTAATGCTGAAAGTGTGTTTGCTCAGAATATGTGTAGTTTTAATCAAATGCCCAGCAGTTGTTAAATGGTTCTTTTATATTAGAATAAGTACCTATGTAAGATTAAGGTCACTTAACAAGTACAGGGAATTGTAGGTGCTGTATTTCTTCCTTTGTAAAGTAATTACTACAACTTGCAACTGTTAAAGGCTCTGATCATCGGTTATCTAATGGGAAAATTCATTTAAGTCAGTGCTTTGGCAAGTGTTCATATTTTGTGGAAAGATCCATCTTCCAGATTGCTAATGAATGGCCAAGCAAGTCTCTCGATAGTTAATAATATTGCTTAATTGCCACAGTCAGATAAAGCTGCCATCTAATTTATTGCTATTCTCAGCATCTGAACACTAGAAGAATGATAAGCCATGAGAAAACCTTATGAGGTGGGTGGTTAGTTGAAGTCATTACCTGCAGTTTTATACATTTCCTTCTCTATCAGGTGATCTTTCTAATATTTCCCTGCTTTGTCAGAAAATCAGACATGTGGCTGTACCCCCTGCTGTCCCCACTTCCACTAAGCAGCTGTTTTCAAAATAATATACCTTCCCAAGGCACTGCAGAGCCAGGAGTTTCTTCCTGGGTTTATGTATCCATGGTATGCTGGAAAAGGATGTTGTGTTTTCCTACATACACCTGATGAAACATAATGCATCCATAAACACATGTCAGTCAAACCTCTGGACTGCATGTAGCTTTTCAGTGCAGATGGAAGAGGTGCAGTGCTGCTCAGAGCATTCTGCAAAGGAAGAAGATTGCTAATCTGAGCAATCTAATGGTCAACAGAAGACACAAACTTCACTTAAGTAGTAAATGATTTGAGGGAAAAGACTCTTTGCAGGTGCTGGAATGGATAAAGAATAGTTTGTGACATGAAAACCTGACTCAAGCTCTGTCAGTCCTGCAGCAGGACAGGACTCAATTGTAATCAAGTTTTGCAACATTTTCTTAAAGTTCCATGTTCACTTGACAAGTAGAATCCTAGGGCTCCTTATCCAGGAGTGAACACAAGTATTCAGATTAAATACCAACAGTGTTAGGATTCTGCTTATCAAATCTTGTACTGTGCAGTATAGGAGGACTTGATCCATGCTCAGAACCATTTCCTTAATTAATTGTCTTTATCTGGGAGTTAATGGAAAAGGGGTTCATGGGTTTTTCCACTGCGTGTGCTATTAAGCTGTCTGGAGACAGCTATGGCCTTTTTTAAATCTGCATCTCTCTGACAGTAGTAAATTCCCATGTCACTGCTCAGGAGCAAGTAGACAACGGAGGTGAAAAATTATGCTAATGAATTGCAATAACCACCTCCTTTTTATGAGAGCGCTTATGCATAAGATCCTGAATCCAAAGTGTTACATTACCTTGTACGGATTTATTGGTAAGCTATAGCAACTAAATGCAGCTAGCAGTTAAATACAGCTTCATACTGCTGAAGAGGCTCTTTGGAACAAAGTGAAGTATATGGGTAAAATTGTTAAAGCGTTAGATAAGGTTCTCAGGTTACCATGGTTACATGAAAATTTTTGCATTGTATCATAGATTAGGATGCATAGGATGAAGTAGCCAAAACAACTACAAAGTCCAATGCATATAAACTACATTTCCAAACCACATGGTGTTGCCAAATAGAAAGACAAATAGCTCAGGATATTGGCTGCTGACAAATCTATGAATCAATAAAGAGGGGCCTGAAGGAGATTTAGAATATATGCCATTTGAAAGTCTGCATTGTTTTGAAGTTGCAGTCTTAATTTTTAAAGACAAATGAAGAAAGAGAAGAGAAGAAAAAACCTCAGTCATGTAAAGAGTGAAATTATTTTTGTAAGCTTTTTCCCGTATTGAAATCTGACATTTTGCTGTGAGACCTTCAACAAAGAAGGTTGATGAAACATGGATAATACATTTCGTGCACTTAGGCTGGCAGTAGCACTTAAACTGGAAGCAGTTTATTCCCATGGAAACCTATTTGCATTTGGGCCAGAAGTGACTTTTCCCCCCCCTCTGTTAGCACTGCTGATGTTTTAGCATAGTATAATTGCTGAATATTGACAGCAAATTTGAAAAGTATTTTTTAAATGTTAAGTAGCTGAGCATATGTAAAATGGAGATGTATTCTGTGCAATTTTTTTTGTGTAGGATGGAGGCACGTTGCTGAAAGATGCAGGGCAGCTTTTGATCTTCTATTATTTATGCCTAAAAGAAAGAAAAAATTGTGAATTAAAATCTGTTTATCCTAAACAATTTTTTTTATACAGGTGACAAAAGAACTCAAACAGTACGACAACAAAATTATAGAGTGCAAGTTTGAGAACAACAGCTGGGTCTTCATGAGACAGAGGATAGACAAAAGCTTTCCAAATGCCTACAGCACTGCCATGGGTGAGTAGAACAATTTGCTTTAGAAGTTTCTGAGGCTAAAATTTTAATGTTTTACCTCTGTTCTAAGTAGGAAAGGCACTCTGTATTCTTATTTCAGGTCTGGGTCCTGACTCCCATAACTTATTAAAGTAATGCCTCATCTTGGAAATGCTTATGTCATCACTAGTTTTTAGATAGCATGAATCCTCTGGCTGCAGGGTTATTTGATAAAGTCAGTCAAACCAAAACTCTGATACAGAATTTAACAGGTAACACAGAATCAAGAATCAAGTGCCTAAATCTTTGCAGAACTGCAAACACTTGTGCAAAGATGACTTTAAATGGCAGGGCATGCCTTTCAAGTCAGAGCCAAAAAAGTTTTTATTTACAATAGCATTGCTTCAGCTGACATCAGTCCCTAGCATTGTGTTGGCTTGCTGGGACGTAATGCAAACTGGCACATTATGACTGGAATTAGTTAAACAAAAAATCCATTAGAATGCCAAAACCATTATTTGGCAGATGGGCTAGAAAATTAATAGGAGAAAAATGTCATCTTGAGTTTCAACAATAGTTACACAAACAATGAAGCAGGGAAACTAATGAAAGGTGAGGGCATATTTATGCAGAGCTGCGAAACTTTTATATTCTTCTACCAAAAAATACTTTGCCAAATATTGTAGAATAAAGCATGATATTTACTTTGAGGTAAAGTGTAAGAGTTTGAGTAGAAGTGTGTGCAAAGATGAGTAGCAATAAACATATTGATACTGACTTTTGTTAAATGCCAAAACGAAATTTAATCGTATTTAAGACCATGCTAATTACTAGGGCTGATATAGGATTTTCTCTAGACCCTTCTACTTGTATTTCTGCCTGAGCAGTGAGTAGATCTTCTTGGATAAACACAATGTGGTCATTTTGCTAGGAGATGATAAATCTGTTGGCACCTTAGGGAACCAGCACAAAATGTAGCTGAAATACTCGCTGAGTAGTCCTGTCAGGAAAGAGGAATGGACCACAAAAGTCATACAAGTACGACATCTCTTTGTGACCATGACCTAAATTTTTCTTCTCTGGTTCACCTTAGTGTTTCAATAGTTACTTTTCCCTGGAGTTTTCTCTTGTCTTTTTTTTTTTTTTTCTTTTTTTTTTTAATGGATAGCATATTCTTCTTTCCTTCATTCTTAAGAGCATATGTATCTGTCCTTTTTTTCCTCTCATTTTCTCCATTTGTAGAGCAGCTTTGTTATTTCTGACCTTTTGTCTCCCAAAACAAAGTGGACTTCCTAAAAATTAAAATTAAAAGAAAATTAAATGCTACAGGCAGATTTTTTGAGATATATATCAAATTTTCTATAGGAATTTTCTGAACAGAAAGTTTTCTTTTGGCTTTGAGTTTTCACTTTTGATCATTTTTCAAAATCCCCAAAAATTATACTTTTATCATTTGAGACTTCTTTCTCTAGATCCTCTCTTCTCTATTAGCTTTCTCTTGATGAAAAATGCTGTTTATTTTTCCCCATGGTTGAAGTAGAAACAAAATAAGTATCTGTCTGACTCTTGCTTTTGGACTTCGTTACCTTTCAAATTGAAAACTGGAGGTCTTTTTGCGTGATTAGGCTAAGGCAGTGCTCAACAGTTGATATACCAGTTACATGAGTTACACCAGCTGCCATGAGACTGGAATTCTGTTCCTAAATTACTGGTAATCATAATGCTTCCCAACTGCTAAAGTCAAATACTGTGCCATTCTTAAAGCACCTTTTCACCAAAAATAGTGAAATAATTAAAAATAATTCTAGAAAGATGCTTTATTAATTGTAAAGTAATCCTTTGGTTCTGGTGTTCTGCAGGAAAGAAAGGAATGTTTTTGAGAATCATTGTTATTCATAACAATGTTACATTGCAAGTACATTTTAAGGAGTTCTAATGCTTAGTACTCCAGGGGATCAGTAGATTGTTTTGCATGGAAATTGCATCCTTACTGTGGCCAGCCCTTACATGCTATCAATTACCTTCTAATCATTTTGTGCTTTCTTCCAAGATAGTTGTAGGATTCCCACTTAATTTCATCCTCCTTTTTTCCTTTTTTTCCTCCTCTTAAGTCTCTCAGGAGGATTAATTAGGGGAATACAAAGTTACATAGGAAGGCATTAAAAAACATTTCATTTGTTTAGAGTGAAGTAAGCCTGTTTATTTGTTCCATAAAATTGCATGGACCATGGCTTACAAACTGTGGTCTGGGGAGTTGTGTTAAGTACCCCAAGAGTGCCTCTACCTGTGTGCCTTGGCCACCACACAGCACCATGGCTGCTCCTCCATCGTATGGTGGTGTAGACATGCCATTTGCTTGGTGCCAAGTCTTTCTGCCCCATGAAGGTATATGGGTTAAAAAAAAACCAAAGGACTGCACATTGCAAATTTAGGGTATTTATAGTACTTACTGGGGAAAAAAATAAGTTACCATAATTCAGACATTTTCAATAATAGAAGCCAGTCTTGTTTCCATCTACTTGGATTTGATGTGTGTTTCAAAGCCATGCCTCACAAGGCCCTTGTTGCTGTTCCTTGCCTCAATAGGATGTCAGTTTTGGTGCTTTTATAGTTGCTTCAGGAAGCCTTACACAGACATATGCCTTCAGTTTGTTTTAAAAAGAGAGATTCCCATGAGCGTAGAGGCCCAAGGCATTGCTTTGCTCTCTGGGGGGCAGAGCAGAGATTCGTGACTCCAGACACAACCACCTTGTCAAAGCGTGCGTTTAAGGCTTAATACTTGAGCCAGAGTATGTTTTTATTTTGCCAAGAGGGGCTGAAGTTATTGAAGTGTCGAGTAGAACAAATCAGTTTATTACATGAGAATGTGTTCTTTGTTCCCAGCTGTCTGCAACAGCATCCAGAATCCAGTGACGAAGGAGATGCTGTTTGAGTTCATTGACAGATGTGCAGCAGCTTCCCAAGGACAGGCACGGAAGCACCACCTTGACCCTGACACTGAACTCATGCCACCCCCGCCGCCCAAAAGGCCCCGTACCATAACATAGGGCCTTGGGCTCCATGGAGGAGAGGAGCATGTGTGTACAGTTCTCCAGGAGGTGACACGCAAGTGTGGAGGCTGGGAAAACAGAGATCTGGATTGCTCTAAATACTTCTGTGTGTTTTCTGAGTTTGGTTTTCGTTTTGTTTTGTTTTTCTGAATTCCACATACAAATGGACGTTGTTTTGTAACTGATAAATTCAACCTTACCTTATGGTATTTGAAGATTGAATTTCCAAAGGTTTAGACAAGAACCAAGTACAATGAAGGCAGTGGAAAGCTGCCTTGTTTATATATGGATCTCTTTTCACCTTTAATTTATAATGTCAGCAGTCTGGAACTGAGGAAATACTGGGATGCCGTACTTTTTAGGAGCTGTGTTTAAAACAAGCAGAAGTGGTTTTTTAACTGTTGTTATTAAACTGGCTGTGATTTGTCACCCATAGTATAACAGATCATAGTTTCTCTGCATTTCTGAGATTTGTGTTTAACAACAAACAGCAATGTTGTTTGTGTTCTCGGTTGATTAAAAACTAAGCCGCCTTAGGTTACTCTAATTTCAAAATTAGCTGGGTTTTTGTTGTTGAAATATTAAAAAAGCGAATTCTTCTTGTAAATAGCATACCTTTGAAACAAGGGAATGTGCTGGATGTTTGCTTTTTCCCCATGTTTGAACGTAATGCCAAATGTATAGTGGGCTGATTTTAGCTTTGCCTTGTTATCTGTAGATCAGAAATGTACCAAATCCTTAGTATTAAGGTCTCTGTTAAAGAGACTGTTTCTAGTGCAGGGCTTAGTCCTCCACAGTGATACCATTGTAAATACTTCTAAAAAGTACACATCACTGTGATGCACAAGAGTAATAAGCAGCGCTGATAATGAAGTCTTGCATCCAGGCACAAAATGGTGAAATAAATGCCAGGCAGCTCCTGTGTAAAGGAGAAAGTAGTTTCAGTGGAAGAGAGCCAAATCAGACAGGAAGTCTCTTGATTTACATAATTGCAGGGCAAAAGTAAGTAATTTTGGGGCGGTGGATGAGTGTCCCAGGGAACAGGACACTCATTTTCAAAGATGGGGTTGGCTGTCCTGTGGCACTGTGCTCATCCTCTGGCTGACTTTCTTTCTTACCAAATGAAGAAGCACATGAATGCCCTAATGGCTTTTGTTGCAGCAGACTGGCAGATGTTCATAATATTAGTTTTGAGAAGCTGCCGTCTGGCTGTCTAAGGGAGGAGTTGTTCTGAGCTGGGATTAATTGGAAACCAAATGCAGATTTTAAAGTTTACTGTCCATTTATCAAGCAGGGATTGAATTGGCTCTTTCTATCATTTACTTAGTGTGTGAGTCATCCATGCATTCAGTAGTCTGATTAGTGAAGGTCATTAATTTGTTATAACTAAAATGCATTTCTGTTTAAATGGATTTTCATGTTTGTAAACAAAATTTACTCCTGGTTTGTTTTTTTGGTTTTTTTCTATATGAAAACTTTTTGACTTTGCTTTGTGGTGGCTTCTCTGGTTGTTTCAGCCTGTTGTATAAATGCACACGGCATCATTTAGATGGTGTTCCTGGTTTCTCTTTCTGGGATATTCCAGATGTGTTTTAGAGAACTGAAGGAGTTATATAAGTTACTTTTTATACTATGGTAAAACTTGAGGGGAAAAAATGCTTTCATCAAAGTTCTTTTTTTCAACTGTACATAGTTTCTGCACATTATCTATTGAAAAGATGTAATATCACCTATGCAAGGTTGCAAAATGATCTCCTAAAAAGAGCCTTATAAATTTGATGTGAAAACCTATGCATCCTCTGTGCATCTTGCATTGAAACACACAGTTAATTATTTCTTTGCTCAGTATGAATAATTTCCCCCAGATTATACTTGTCAGTGAGATTGTCATAACATACACTTTGTCACTGATCTCCATGGTTCATGGCAATTGCAGTGTGTATGATAATTACAGCCTTCTCCGTGAGCTTAGGACATTTCGTTTTTTTAAGAATGTGTCCAGGTTATTTCTGTCTTTCTCCTTCCCAGCTCTTGCATCTTGTATTTCAACAAGACCTGGCTTCTGATTTACCTTTTACTCCAGAGCTGCAGCACTGCAAGCTGTCTTCCATGTGCATTCCACTAAGTCCATGTATGTGTTTTGGCCCTTGTGTTTTGACAATGTCTTTTTTCCCACTCTCAGTTTGAAATGGATATTTTGAAGGAGTAATGATTCTGAGAAGGTACAAAGCTCCACGTTCACATTTGACTGTCAAACTCTTCTTGCACTGTGACCTGTAGCTTTTCAGAGAGGTCAATCACCTTTGCTTTTCTGGGAGGGGAGGCTCCTGGGGAAAGTTTGAATGAAGATGGTGAAAACAAGTGGACTTTCACTTGGACCAGATGGGTTTAAGGCCATGAGAAACCTAAACCTCCTTTCTCTGCTACTAGATATTCAAGAGATTGAAGCTAAAAAGCAAAGAAGAGTCTGTGCCAGGAAAATAATGATGATGATGAAAAACAATACCCTAACTTGTCTACTCTTTGGTGTGCAGCATGATTTCATCCACTGTTTTGTCATTTGTTAAATATATAATTAAAATTTGGGTTCAGTGGAGTTTCCAGAAAATGTAAGTACATTCCTCTAAAAACCGTGTATTATGTATTTTAATAAAGTCAATGGTTTAAAATACTTTCCCTAAAGATGTATTTGCTTCGGATGCCTTTCCAGTGGTACTGTGCTACCAGTGCAAAGTACAAGGATACTTCAGTGTTACTGTTGTTTAGTCCTCCAAGAAAAGGATCCACATTTTTCAGTGGCTTTTCTCTGAGGCAGGAGCCCTCCAGCCCCGTGGTGGCCGTGATCCATTGTGCCCTTTTTAAGTGCGATTTGATTTTGCTGCAAATAGAGCCAGAAGGAAACCAATTGGTGCCTGAAATACATATTCTATGACAGGCTAATGTTGTGTAGCTTATCCATTCAGTGTTAAGTGCAGCTGCATGAAAAGTTGTGCAAGAGGTCTGTAGGAGTCTTCCCTGACAATTTATCATTCAGCATGACCCTACAGCTGGTAGCCCACCTACTTGGATCAGCCCCTGGACTTGTATGGTACTAAGGCAGTTTCCTTTTTCAAGCTGCAGCTGTCTAGGTGGCACTTTTCAGGAGCTAAAAAGCCTATCTTGAGTTTTTATAATTTCTTTCTAATTAAGATCCTGCCTCCACTGATGTTATGTTCTTGTTATGTGTACAATTCTTGTGGTGCTTCTCTCAACCATTTCTGACTTTGCAGTGCTTCAGTGCAAATGCCAAACCAGATCTGACATTTGAGCACACCAGGAGAGGCGTGGTAACTTCTCTGTCCCCTGCTCAGTCCTCTGCTCTGTGGGCATTAAGGAAGGGGATTGATGTGCCTGGGCCAGCACACCACACTGTGTAGTTTTTGTTGGCTTGGTTTTTCACAGGAGCAGTCCTTCAGGATCCCTGCTCCTCTGCATGGCAGCTCTTCACTTCTGTGCCTAAGAGGTGTGACTTTATATTTGCATAATGTGTAAGACATAATTGTCTCTTACAACCTCAGAGTATTCTCAAAGGTGATGGCACAGCTAGGTAATTTCCTGGGATTCATCTGTACTCAGCAGAGAGAGAAAGGGAGCTGGAATCAGAATTGTTCCTCTTGCATCTCTTATGCAGATTTTTGTGTCTTCAATGCTTCCTCTGAGTTCCTTCTCAATCAGTATGATGTGTCACATTATATGTTACTCTCCTGTGTTATTTGGATTTTGTGAGCAAAGTGTTAAATATTTTTATTTCATAGCATTGAAACTCTTGCAATGTCAGTTAAATTTATAAGGTCATTAAAAATATCCAATTAGTTGGTGAAGAGTTATTTATTTTCAATAGATGATATTGCTTTCTGTTAGTCCTCTGTCATGGTTTAACCCCAGCCAGCAGCCCAGCCCCACACAGCTGCTGCTCAATCCAGGCAGTCCTGCTAACTTGAATGGGAGAAACATTCTGCTGAAATGCCTTAAATAGCCAGGCCACTTCTGTCCTGTGCTACAGCACAGAGTTTACTTTCACTTTGCCTGGGGCTGCTGCAGCTTCCAAGGCTCACAAACCCTGCAGGGGCTGCATTTCACCTGTACCCCTTTGTTTTCAGTGTCAAGTTTCTACACTCTGTGCTTCTGGCATAGTTCCCCCTGCTAGGGTTCCTCCTTACACCTACCTGCCTGCTTCTCCAGTTGTCCTATGATGAGGTGTGAGGCTGAGAGCAGCCTGTGCCCTGTGTCTGACCCCCCAGTCATGTTCTTTGAGGGCAGTGCTCCACTGGAGCCTGTACGCTTATCTCTGCATGAGCCAGCCGTGAGGATCCGTGGTAGGGCAGTGCTGTCCCTGTCAGGCAGGCTTGCGCAGGGAAATCAAAGCAGCATCTACAGTATTCATTGTATGAGCAAGGAGCCCATTTCCTCTTCCCTCCCTCATGACCCCATCTCCCTATTTCATGTACAAATAAAGGTAAGACATACTCTTTACACTGACATCTGGATAAATTAGTTAATGTTTGCAGTGGGAGTATAGGTTAGCGCTCTCTCTGCTTCCCTGGTGAGAGTCTGCTGAGCTTCTGCAGAGATCTGTAGGGCTGAGGCTGGAGGTTGATTGAGACATTTACAAAACAGTTTTCCCTCAGTCAGGGCTCATTTTAATCTGGTTTGTTTCAATCTAGAGTCAGCAATGGGGGGGAGCACATGAGCTTGAACCTTTCCAAAAGTGTGAAAATACACAAGACTGAACTTGATGAGGGAATGGTAATAATACTTTTTTTCGGTGTTGCAAAGAAAGCTAAAGTAAAACTTAAGTGCAAACCATTTCCACTTCTCTTAGCACTGGATGTAAAAACAATAGACATTTTTCAATCAATTTATAGTCAAATCGACTCCCATTATAGGAATTTATTTCATCAGAAATACTGTTCATTTCTCCTTTCTCCTTCCTCCACCCTCAGTATCTTTGTGTCTATTTGACTAGCAGAAAGCATACTAATTGGGTTCAGGAGCATTCATCTATGATACTTTGAGAAAATTAAGTTTTGATTAACTCTTCTACTCAGAACTTTCTCTAATGTGG
This sequence comes from Zonotrichia leucophrys gambelii, assembly GCF_028769735.1. Classification (NCBI taxonomy): domain Eukaryota; kingdom Metazoa; phylum Chordata; class Aves; order Passeriformes; family Passerellidae; genus Zonotrichia; species Zonotrichia leucophrys. The sequence continues at coordinate 17,646,613 of NC_088172.1, read as the reverse complement.
GGAGACGATAGCATTATCATATGAAATAGGTCTGTATAAATGCCAAGTACGTGACACTGGAGAAACAGTATTTTGTTATTAAAACGTACTTCAAAAGTTTCTGAACTAATTTAATCATCAATGCATGGGAAACTTTAATCCAAATAGTAAAAAATTCCATTTAAAAAGGTAAGATGATTCAACAGAAAAAGCTTGGAAGCAGAGTACAAATTTCCACAGACTGCTGTGGGTGCAGAAGGGGATGCTGAGTGTTTCTGCGGCCAGAAAATCAGTGCATTGCAGTGGGAGCAACTGGAGACCAGGCAACAATACAGAGGACACCACACAGATGCTACAAGTTTGGTCTTGTGGAGGAAGGGGCATGAAAGGCAGCCAGGACTGATTCTATCTCGTGTATGGAAGAGGAAGGGAAGAGGTAGAATAATAGATGGCACTGGGAGTAGGGAACTTCAATGGAAAGATGAGAGCAGAGCAGACATCAGGGCCACTGAGAAAAGAGGAAAAGAGGTTGGTGAGCGGGGGAAGCAGAACAAGAGAAGGAGCAAGGGCTGGTGTGAGGGGTGAGGAGCTACCCTGGAGCCGTGAGACTGCTGAGAGAGAGGGCTGGCAGCAGTGAGGGAGGACCAAGAGCCAGCACGCTCATGATGAGGTCCTAAAAGAGCAGAGTCACAGGTAAGACATTTTTCTTCTCACAGCTAAGCTGTTCCTGAGCTCCAAAAGCTTGGGGTTACAATTACATCCCTGGGCATGAGCACACTCACAGATCACCGGGAGTAGCACAGTGAATGTGAGACACATCTCTGCATCAGAGCACAGGAGCATGCAGACACTTTTGAGCCCTTTTTAGGTAAATCTGTGTTACATAAACCCATGTGCGGAGCCGGTGGAGCTCTGTGATAGATTTTACTCTTGCTGCAGCTGGGTATGGCCTTGGCCTTCCTGCTGCCTACCCTGGATGCATGGCAAGGGCAAATTGGACTCTCAAGTTGGGGCATGCTCCACTTTCCCCTTACCTCATATCCTGCCAATAGGATTACACCTTTTACCTCTGAATGTATTAATTTCAGATGAAGAACTGAGCAGACTCCAGGACTAGAGAGGTAAAAGAATAAATACCAGACAGCTGTCTTTGCCAAATACTGTTCTGGTGAACTCCAGATTAAGAAACTTCATAAATGGGCCACAAACATGGCTATGTAGTATTTCTGATGAAGTGGACCAAGAAAAAAGCAAGTCTGCTGAGAGACTTGGCTTTGCAGGAACAAGGGGACACATTCAGGCTGGCACGGGAGTGCAAAACCAGAAACATGTCTCTTTCCAGGGTAAACAAAAGCTATGATTTATGAGGTAAGATAAGAATAGAAAAGCAATCTTAGTTTGATTTCCCCCTGTCAGTTTGCTTGGCAGTCAGTCCTGTTTCATTGTATATTTTAGTACTTATAATCTCCTTTGGTTTGGTTGATAGACTATTGAATGCAGGATCTCTTTAATGAAGAATTCTGGTTTGACAACATGGAGGTTTGAGACCCATAAAATAACTGCTTGGAAAGCACTAAGGAGCAAAACAAGTCTCTTTCCTCCATCAGACAGTGAAAAACGTCTCTGAAAGGTTTTCTGGTCTTTAAGCTGTGGTCTTCCAGAATAATTTACTTTCTCCTGCCATGGCAGCTTGTTCTTTTAACAGAAAAGATTTAGTATGTTCTCTTTGGCTGAGAAATCAATTGTATGAAATCGATGATAATTCTGCTGCCAGGTAATACTTATCCATGTGAGTCAGTGACCTGCTGCTATTCTGCAAAAATAATCTGCAGCAGGTAAATGCCGTAGTTTGAAGCAGCCGTGGTTGGCTTTGTGCATTTCACCATTTGCTGCTTTCATCAAATCTGTGTGTTTTATCCCTGAAACTAAGAGGAGCCTGTGCCAGCCAGTGTAACCAGCAGCTGGCCTTTCGCTTCCTCTTACAAACGTCAAGCAGAAAAACACAACTCCTTTGCTTCTGGTGTCACAGCCAAGTCGTTTTTCAAAAGTGCATGTAGCTAAATGAGGATGGTGACTCCTGTTGCTGAGCCTGCTGCACCCATTAGAAGTGGTGCTGGATTCTCCCTCCGTGTGGGACGAGCTGCACAGCAGGAGCAGTGTGACTGCATTAGGGAGAAGGCTGCTGTTGCACCCTCCTTTCCAGCCCAGTCTCCTCCAGCATTTGTAGCTGTAAAAGTACAGATTGGCTTTTTCCATTATGGCCTTACAAGAGCATTGCCCCATGGAGGTGAGACATCTGGATGCTGACAGGCTTGTGTGTGTTTCCCCACTGCACAGCTTTGGATCACACGGCTTGGCAATGCTCCTCAGTCCCCTGGGCTGGGGCTGGAGGCTTTAGAGGAGAAAGGCACAGGTGTCTGAAGGAAGTGCAAATTACCCCTCTTCCTTTCCCTCAAGGGCACCATTTTATCAGCAGGAAAGGCAAGTTGATCCCAGGGGAACAGGGGAGGCTGTTTAGCTCCAGTGAGAGGTGAAGTACATGGCTGGGTCATCCTGGCTGGTGGAAATGGGCTGACAGTCCGTCGGTAGCAAGTGTGCAGGCACACAGGTCTGAAGCAAAAGGAGGTCACTTTCAGCTACAGCTTTGTAGTTACCAACTCCTGTTAACTCCTCTGTCTTCAATTTACAGAAGCCACAAAGCCCTTGACACAGAGTGGCTACGCAAGCACTAAAGCCTTGTGGACTTGTGTATAATAACTGTTGTCCTTTTGAAATCTGTTTGTGCCACCGAGGATTCTTGATGCTTCACAGAAAATTAGAGACATGCTCGTTAAGATTTTGTCATGCTGGCCCAGAGCTGTGAAGGAACAGGGAGTGATCATGAGGCTTGGAGAAGTGGAATGAGAACAGCAGCCTGTGACACTGGGACTCCTCACCCTACTGATGGAGAAAAGAGTTGAGCCTATGTACCTGTGTCTCTGTGGAGCACTGTGCAGCAGATACCAAATGCCTGCAACATCTGCTAATGATAGCTTCAAGGAGGAAAAATATCAGCTTTCACTGATTATGAAATTCAAAATTTACTGCATTATGTAGCAGCTCCTGTTCAATCCAGAGGCAAAATATTTTCTGAATTTGTGGAGATTTGACAAAAATACCTATTCCACAAAGCCAGTTGTGAGCATAGAATGTTTCTGCTTTCACATACAGCTTCAGGAGGGAAAACAGAACAATTCCTGAACAGGCAGCTGGGTTATGAAAACTGACAGAGCATTGCCTGTGTGAAGAGAGTTTAAATGACGCACAAGGGACTGGTTGGTGTGTAATATGCAAATGCAAATCTATCCGTGAGGCATTACAACTACAAAATGTCTCACAATTATGCTCTTTTCCCGAGAAGTAATTTCTTACCATGGGTTCCTCCCCCCTCACAGCAGCAGGGCTTCATTTCCCAAGTGAACTGGTTCTAGTCCTTTATCCTTTCTCCACTGTGCTAAAGCAAGTGGACTGACAGCTGAAGGGGTTGTCACCTCTTGTGATGTACCTTAGAATCATATAACTATTAAAAGTGGATTTTTTAGGACGTCTCAGGTTCTCTCTTGGTCCTCACCAAGTCCAGGTTTGTTGTGCTACAAAAAGCATGCAAGGATCCTTTGCTTGCTAGATGCTGGCCAGCTAGTCTGTGGGGTAAATGGTGATCAGCAATGGCAATGCAATATCCAGATTATCCACACACACCATGTGCTGTTCAGTACAACAGTCAGCAGGCAGAATTCAGGAAATCTTTTCCGCACTTTTCATAAACTGAATTTTTTCAATTTTGTAAGATGAGTCTTGAAAATAGCTTGCAATACTCGGCGCAAATTGCTTCAGCCCAGAGACTGGAAGTGCTAAGACTCTTGTTTTCAAGTTCCTGGATAGATTCTAAGTGGCAATGGAACTCAATTCACATTCAAAGAGTGCCTTATGTTGGTTAAAATAAATGGTACCAGAGTGTCACATCGCCTCCCTTGTGCCCAGCTGCAGGGGCTTTAGTGACAGAATTCATTTTGACATTCAGGTGGGCAATCAGTGCCACGATCCCAGCTAAAGGTGACCTACAACACAAACATGCACGTACTGTTCTAGGCCGTGGGATGCCAGCTAAGCCATTTTGTACCACAAACCAGAAATTCTGTTTAGCAGATTTAATGGGAGGTTTTGTTCAGATTTAACTCCATGAAACATGGGTGATAGTGTTGACAGAAAGTGACAGCACAGCAAAAATCCGGGTAAGCAGCAACCAAGGTAACTTTCAGGTAGATGTGGTCCTCATGAAACCACAGGGGAGAGTGGAGTATTGCTTTTTCTTTTGTGGAGCAGGATGTCAGCATCAACCATGCCAAACGGAACACCAAGCCTAAACTTACAGGTTCTGATCCCACCACAATTGTGGTGACAAGTCACACTAGTCCAAGGGCTCACAAGGTCAGGCAGCAATGTGTGTGTACCCTTCCCCAGGGATACACATGCCCAAGGCCCAGCCTTTTGCTCTTTTTGATGGCAATGTGGAATTTTCTTTCAGTCCTTTACAGAGAGACACATTCATTGTGCTGGTGTTGAGTAAGGTGCAGAAAGATGGGACCAGCTGAAATGTAGCCAGATAATGGCTTTTGATACCTGCCTTTCAGGAGAAATATTAACAAATTACATGGGACAAGCACCTATCTGAAAGGGCACTCAGTGAGCTCTGAGATTCACATTTTGTAATGAAGGCATTTCTGCTGCAGTGTGAGATAAAAGCAACTTCATTCTCATTTGTGCTACCAGCCATGTTGGTGTCTCAAGTATCTGTTCACACACAGGTGATGATGTTCCTCCCAATGCTGTTTAAAGACTCCATGATATTTTCCCAAAGTCACGGAATAGCTGAGATTGGAAGACTCCTCCAGAGACTGTCTAGTCCAACCTCTTCTGAGGGTTGCATTTGTAATTTTTTAATTGCATGTTAAAAATGAAAAAATGTCAGAAGAGGAACATTAAAGACTTCTGTTTCTCATTAAAACAGGACAGCTAATGTACATACAGTATGTTCAGTGGCAGCAATTAACTAGTCAACAAATCATCATCCAGAATACCACAATTACTTTCTAACATGTTGTGCATGTGTCTCATGTGCACATACAGCACTTATAGATTAAATCTGAAGGATAGCATCTATAGAAGCCCATTGTCAATGCCCATCACCTCAAAGTTCTACAAGCAGGTGGTCTTTTTGAGGTTTTTATTTGGTGTCACAAATGCATTCATTGGCAATAATACTTAAAATACCATTCTGTGTTTCTGGACTACCCTCCCTTCTGAGGTCACAAAGGTATTCACTGACATTGGATTATGCTCCTGCAAGATTGTTCTTGTCCTGTTTTGCAAATGGGGATAAAAAGTCAGAGCTGCTATTTGGAATGCCATTTCCATGGCAAAGCCTACAGCTTCTCTCTGCTGAGCCATGGTCCTGTGACAGAGTACAAAATTACCCTCCATGACATCCCAAAATCTTTTCCTGCATTTTCCCAAGGATGCAAGGTCTGAAGTACCATCAGCACATAAAGCCTGGAGTAATTAGAAGACAATTTTGCAAAAAATATCTCCAGTCTCAGCCTTATATTTAAAACAGTGTAATTTCCCAAATAGGAACCCAGTCTCATTCCTTCAGTCTGTGATGCCGAAATCATTGCCACATCTGACCTTCCCTAAATGGGAACTCAAAATTTCTGGTGGCTCACAAAGTCTGCCTGTTTCTGTTTTGCTCAGTATTGAGGAAAAATCAGTTGCTCCAGGTGTAGCAAACCATCTAAAATCAAAATACAGTGATGTGAAGGCAAGACCTTCTGTAGCCATGTTTTGGACTAGGGCTTCAATGTCCTGAAGGAAGGAAGTCTGTCACAACCCAGGTGGCTGTGATGGCTCCTGTTGAAGGGAAGCTCAATCAAGTTCAGGATGTGGTATCCAGGCAGGATCAGAGGCAGCTCACAGACATTCAGTTGAGCTGGTCTAGCTTTTCTTGATTCCTCCTCTATTTCTCTGGATAAAGAAGAATTCAGCTTCATGACACCCATGTGATTGGATATGGGGGTAGCATTTTCTATTGCTGTAACTTCCTCAACACACAGGGTTCTGTTCCAAAATGCTGGTGGGTAGAGAAAATGATGTGTATGCTGAGATCCAGGGAATAAGCATACTTGTTATAGCTAGAAGGACTGCATACTAAATTGTCAGAATAAATGTTTGCCAAGACCATTGTTAATTCCCTAAACTTTCTGAAAATGAAAGAGAATATCAGCCCTAGCAAAATGTGATAGAAGTTTACTGCTTTGATGTTTCTTAGAGAAATTTCTGGGTAATTTCTCAGCCAAGTCTGTGCATAGTGCAGAGTTAAATATTTGTTTCAACTTCACTGAGTTGCAAATTTCTCTGATACCCGGGTTATAGATTTCATGGCACAGTTTTGTCACTCAACAAAAACAGGGCATAATTAAGCTCCCTTTTGACATATTCCATGGGTCTAGCTCTGCCTCCATTTTTCTTCTATTTATATGCTGTTCTCTGATTTATTTGGGCAGCTAATAATTCAAATAGGATTTCTATATCTTTCCAAGAAATAAATATTAGAAAGAAAAGGAGTTCTGCTGTCAAGAGATTTTGTTTGAGGTGGTAACTTTCATTGTTGCAGAAGGTTTTTTGCTTGGCACTCTGTGCTGTAAACAGAACTGGTAATAAGTCTTGCCTCTGAAGTGGATTAAGTTTTGTTGTAATAGAAAACAATATCAGAAAGTTACAGGACTAAGTCCTAAACTGACTGGAGAGATGAACACACTGTTTCCTCCCCCTCCCAAGAATTGCATGTGAGAAGAGGCTGTTTTGAAGTCCCTGAACCCTCTTGTGAAGCCTTTGATTTGCTGCATTTCTCACTGTTCTTCCTTTTGATTTGATAACCACGTAAGAGGTTGAACGAGGACATTGGTTGCCTCTGTGTGGCAGCCTGCATTTCAAAGGTAGATGGAAATAAACATTAGAAGGTTTTTCTGTACCCAAGCTGTATCTTAATCAGCTTCATAGGTGATTTTTTTCTCAAAGTCGTCACTGAGGAAAGGAGATGTTATTGTTCTATACATGAGTGTTCACTGGGGCTGAGAGGGAAATGGTAAGACCACATTTCCCTTTGTAAGCTGCTCTGCCAGCCTCTAGTAAGATATCTAACACCTCCTCTGCTGTGACAGAGCTGTCACTGGACAGAGGGGATTTGAATAGTGACTTGCTGATAGGCCAGACATTGTGCCTCAGAGACTGAGCTGGATGGATTTTTCACAAATGAGCAACTTCATAACGAGTTAGATATAAATTTTTTTCCCCTAGTCTGTGTAATATCCTGCTTTGTAGCTTCCTGTGATTAAGAGAAGGTTTGGATGGAATCAAACCCCATTTCTGAATCCATGTGGTCTGTAATGAAATTATTCAGTTAGTCTCTTCAGTTTCAACTGATTTGAATTTTCCAGAAAGTACAGGTCATCTCCATTCAGCTCCCCTCTGTAGGACTTCAGCCATCCAGAACCTGCAGAAAACTCATCTGGATCACTGCTTGTGTGTCCAAACAGTCTTTACAACTTTTTCACATTGGCAGTAGATAGTGTTGTGTTGTTAAAATAATCTTTCCTTGCTGTCATGCCACAGGATTCACTTTCTGGAAATGACATTGTTGGCAATGGGATGGTAGAACTTTGGAAAAGTCATTAACACAGTCTGCTCTTCCTGAAAAAGTATCCCTTAGCAAGCCATCTGCTCAGCCTGGAAAAGCTTTGTTCTTCTCATAGGTCATCCGAGGATTTGAAAGAAAAGAACACGATCAAAATCATGCAGGCACAGCTCTTCATGCCAGGCTAACAACCAGCCTAGACCTGCCATCAGAGAGGCAGGAGCAGATCAAACTCAGAGTTCATGTGGGGTGGCAATTAAGTCTGCTGCACCAGCAAACTTTGTCAGGAGGACCAATTGTCTGGTCAGTTCACAGGGAAGCACCAGTTGCTCAGAGAAGAAGCGCCAGCCCCTGTAACACACAGGTACAATAGACATAAGAAGCAGAGAAAAATGGGTTTGGTATTATAAGATATGAAAGTTGGATTTGATACTGGGATTAAAAACAACTGTTGCAGTTGTGCCTTCACCAATAAAGGATCATTTCTCTAAGATCTTCAGTGAAGGAGCTCAGGAAGGTGATGTTGGGTGTGCAGGAAGCTGGGAGCACAGGCACTGGTGCTGCTCAGGAATACTGAGGGCTCAGCCCTCAGTGGGGCTCATTAATCCTCTGGCACAGAAAGGTGGGACTCCTCATTAGCTGGGTCATTGCTGCTTGACCTTGTCCTATTCTGAGAGTAGTGCAAAGTATTCCAACACTTTTATTGTCTGTTTTTTGATCAGTGAAGAACTTTTTCCCACCTTGACTGATATTTGAACTTAGCTTGTGCTGCTGGTTAGTAATTCCAGACATTTCAGAAAGAAATACTTAGCCGTAGACATATGTCACAGTCTGAAATTAAAGCTCAATTTAGTTTAATTGTCCTTGATTTTATCAAGCATTCAAAATGACTGACTGATTTCACATGCAGAAAATAAATAGGGAGAGCAGCACAGAAACATCTTTCTCTTCATGGCAGTGATTTTATAGAGTTTTTATATAAAATCCAAAAGATCTTTTGAATTTTCTCATCTTCCAAAAGATCTTTTGTTTGTTCTGAACCTGATTAAATTTCTTAAATAAAGGCTACTTTGGTAGTGTAAGAGGCCAACATAATTTGTGCAAAGGCATGGAATAGTTTCTTAGCACAATATGAACACATCTTGGGGTGATGATAGTTTTGTATTAGTTTGCTAATATTTCAATGTTCCCTGAAGAGGCAGGCGATTCAGAGACCTGTGCAGCTCAGACAGGATTAATGGATCCAGCTCAGCAATTAATCTTGGCCTTTGAGTGAAACTGACATCCTCCCACTTTCTCTACAATCATGTGGCCACTTCAGGCTGTTTTGGGAAGATTTTCCAGAGATAACCTGAATTCTGCAATATTATTTTGTTCATGGAAATTCTGCTGCTGCTGTTATTGCTGCAGAACCCAAGAGTGAGGGGGATGAGAAAGCAAGAAGCTGGAGGAGGTAGTTGCAAGAACTGTTACTGGATTTTTATTCTTTTATTAGTTTCTGATCTTGTGTCCAGGAGCCTCCATGGTGGCCTGGGACCCACTGACAGAAGCCATGCTGTGAAGATCTCTCAGTCTGCTCTGAGAAGGGAAGGAGGTGAAAGCCAGTGGTGGATTGAAATGGCATTGCCTTCCACCACACTGTCACGAGAAAGGAGCACAAACACCCGGACTTGTGCCAATGGAGGGAGAGATGGCAGGTCCTGCCTCATGTACCAAGCAAGTACTGAGCAGGCAGCAGGGAGTCTGTATTGTTTGCAAGGATGTGGTTCCTCAGAAAAGTCCTCAGCCTCTTGGGTGCTCTGAAGGTGTCTGTAATATCAGTGGGAGGTCTGTGTCCTAGAGGAACCCAATTTACATGCTCTAAATACTCTCTGGGCTAGACATCATCCTTTTGTTGTGTCAGTGCCTGAGGTTTTTTAGCTGAATATGGCTCCAAGGCTACTAGAACCTTATCAGCTTGCCTGGGGATCTTTAGATCTTTTATCCTCCCTGTGTCCCAGCCCAGTCTCAGACCCATTTGTGGGGTGTCTGGCTGTCCCAGCTAGGCGTGTTGAGCCCTGCAGACAGGATGGGCATGCAGAGTGTGTGGTGCTTTCCAGAGCTACCTGCCTCTCTGTAATTTTTCAGAGCCAAGTCTGTTGCACAGCCCTTGCTGCAGCAGGATCTGAGGATTCTGTGAACAAGCACAGGGGAGAAGCAGGCTCCTGGTACCCAGCACTCCCTGCACCCATTCTGGATGAAGCAGGTTCTGGTACCCAGCACTCCATGTCCCCGTTCTGGATGAAGCAGGCTCTGGTACCCAGCACTCCATGCCCCTGTTCTGGATGAAGCAGGTTCTGGTACCCAGCACTCCATGCCCCTGTTCTGGATGAAGCCGGTTCTGGTACCCAGCACTCCATGCCCCTGTTCTGGATGCTGTCCCTCCCCAGCTCCCGGACCCGAGGACGGAGCAGTGCCCGGGGATCCCTGGCAGCAGCAGATTGCCCAGATTGCCATCTGGGAGCCCTCCTTGTGCAGGCCCTCCTGCTCAGCTGGCCTGCTCTGGGCCGTGGCATCACGGCAGCCGTGTCCAAGGGGACAGATGGCAGCTCTGCCCCCGCAGCTCCTGTGACCCACACACTGCTGGGAGCAGGGCCAGGGCACGCCGCGCTTCCCCCAGCAGGAGTCAGTGGCTTTTACTTGGGATCCACTGAGCTCCTTCACAGAGCGCCGAAAGTATTTTATTAGCTAGCTCTGGATAAGCTTCCTCTTCCAAATAGTTCCAGACAGGATGCTTTTTCACTTACTAAAGATCTGAGGATCATGTCCTCCATTGTTGGACACTGTCCTACTTCCTTTCATTCCTGAGGAGCTGTAACAGACTATGCCAGAAGAGGATGTGTTTCCTTAGTTCCTTCTTAATGATAGGAAGGAGGTGAAATTTTCTTGCTAGGAATTGACACCTTTTTAAAAAATTCTTTTGTGTAAAGAGAAGGAAACAATGTAACACAAAATTTTTAAAAAGTTTGTAGTGCATGAATTACCTCTTTTACCTTTCTTGTTTTTTATAGCTTTGACATAAGACATATGATTCAATTTGGATTAAAACAGAAATGAGTTCGTTTTGCTCCTACACATTTCTTTAAAAGCCTGCACATTCTGCTTTTGATATTTTCCTACCAGATCATTTCTGAAGGGAATACAGCTGCCTCTGGCTTTTAAAAAGTTTAGCTGCTGTTTTTGAAAGCTTCAGAACTAATCTAATCCATTTTATGTGCACATATGTGTGTGTGCATGCAAGGAAGTTTGTGTATGAAAAGCTAACATATAACATATACCAGTATATCTGTTTGGAGGGGTTTTTTTGGTTTTTTTTTTTTTTGTGATTTTTTTGTGTTTTTTTTTTTTTTTTTTTAGTTTTGGTTTTCAGTATTTTGTTTTTTTAATTTTTTGCACTATTTTCAGTCTCTTTTGTTTGAAACTTCTGGAAAACATTACAAAAAAGAAGTTTGTTGAAGTTTCCTCCAGTCAGATCATCGATGAGTACAAGAGGCAGTAATCACAGTTCTTTCCATACAGATGCATTTATTTAGATTTGTTCATAGACCAGAAATATCCCCTGGTACCCTTTGTTGTATGTCATGCTTTGGATATCTCTAATTTCATCTGGGGGAAAAACAAAAAAAGCAGCCAAACTGAATCCCCAACTCAAGCAAAGAGTAGCCATGCAGAATTCAGTGACAGGCCAGCCCAGAGAAATTCGCCTTGCAGTTCATCCTTCAGCCATTCCCACCTTCTCTCTCTCCTTTGTCTCTCCAGTGATGCCCCACCCCAGATGAAGGGACACCAGCCCTGTACCCTGGATCATGAGTTGTGAGCAAACAATCCAGCAGCCCTGTGAGATCGAAGCAAGCCACCTTGGGCAGCACAAATGATGTTTTGAGACACAGCATGCTGTCCATGTACCTCTGCAGCGCTTTCCAGCCATGGGCAGAGGCCTGGGAGGGTAGGGAGAGGCCCCTGGGGTGCTCCAGGTCCCAGCATCATGGAGACACACAGGCAGCCACCTCAGCACCTGGCTGTGCTCTCACTTCTGAGAGGCAGCACCATCCCACTTGCTATTCTTGTTCATGGGGTTTTGACGGGCTGCTTGCATTACCCCAACAGCCTGAAAAGTGATTATTTCCACTGATGGCACCACAGGATCTCCTGGCAAAGTGAATGCTGCTTCAGCAGCAGATTCAGTTTTCCCCAGGGCACAGAAACCTGTGTGACACGGGACAGCACAGCTGGAAATCAGATGCCAGCCTCCATCAGACAAACCAGCAGGCATGGGTGCCAAATGGGCTCAGATATGGCACAAAGTCTGCAGTGGAATTGCCACTGTTGTGAATGCTCAAGTTGCCCCTGAGCAGCCATGAAGTTTTTCTCCAAAGTCACAGTAGGTGTGAGTGAGCATTTCCCTCACAATAAGTCAGCTTTGCTTGTGACAGAGCTCGTGGCAGAGTGCAGGCACAATCAGCAAACACCAATGTTTCCCTTGCATGACTCTCCTGATCCCCCAGGGGATCAAAGGCACCCAGTCTGCCTGTCAGTGACTCAAGCTGAAATCCAGCCCTGCTGCCAGACTGAAAACTGCTCGGGGAAGCAGGAGGGATTCACGAACCCCCTGTGCCTGTGATGGCCTTGGTCACTGTGAGGTGACCTTCCAGAGGCTTCCACCCACACCCACCATATCCTGCAGATTCAGGGAAAGCTGGCCTGAGGGCTCTCAGGGCTTCTTCAGGCAAGGAAACTGAAATTTTAGTCGACTTCCCTCCCCTTGCTATCCCCAGCTACCATTTGGGGGAGTGTTATCCCTATGGCCACAGCCTTTTCTGATATGGCAGCTTGCTCTGATAGGGAGCAGTGGAATCAAGCTGGTGGCAGCAATAGGCACAGCAGAACCCAAAACATTTGTGGCCAAGATGGCTTTCACGGTGTTCAGATGGCTTGGAAATGGTGCCATTAGGGAGAACTTCCCCGTGTCCTCTCCCCACAGCCCCCTGGGTGCGATGCACTCTTTCTCACCATGGCCACACAGCTAACCCACAGCTGCCACCCAGAAACACCTTCCCTGAGCTGCTGCTGCTGCTGTGGCACAGACCTGTGTGTGCTAATGCAATGTAGAAGAGCCATGAAGCCCTCATCTGTCAGCCCTAGGTACAAATTTAAATTAAAACTCATTTAGGTCAGTGCTCCCTTTTGATTTATTGGCAAGCGTTTCTCACTGTTTGAGCCTTGTTAAATTTCTAGCAAACACTTCACTGACCAGCTGTTCCTATTAAGTCAAAAGAGTGCTGCAGAGCGGGGTCATTGCTGCCTCACTTTTGGGGGCTCTCCTACACAATCCCCACAGAGCTCTCTCGGGGAGGGAATTATACCCATTGCTCCGTGTGACGCCTTGCTAATGCCAGTGAAGCATTCTAGGTTTTGAGCCTCTGTCTCCCCCAGTTCTCACATATTTTTGTTCTATGAATCAAAAAAACACCTCATAAGCTCCCTGTCAACTGATGGGGCAGGGTAGTTTTCCACTTCAGGCCTTTCTCCTTGCCATTCTGTCCTGCTTGCCATGAACCAGTCAGTGATTTTCAGGTGGCTGCGGAGGCAGCGTCTCAGGTCTGCAGTGCAGTTGCAAACATTAGTCATTTAGAAGTCAGACTTTGTTTCTGTACTTACAGATCTCAGTGAAGAAACTACAAAGTATTAGTGTTTTACATGCAAAAGAGGATAGCTTTAGCATCCAGACACATCTCATACATGCAGTAAAGATGACGGAGCTTTGAATTCTCCTTATTTATCACAGTAATGGTATTTTACATTTAGATTGTGTCTCCCTGCTGAAGGATATCAGGGTAGCTCATAAACAACATACACACTTTAATAATACATCATGGAAACACAGCATCCTCTGGGGTGGACAGAAAAACCCAAGGAGAACTCAGTGCACAGCACGGAAAGAAACTTGTCTCAAAGCAGAAAGAGAAGTCACGATGCTTATGCAACACTCTTAGAACTATACTGCTGTGCAGAGGAAAAAAACAAACAGCACTGTTTTTTAAAGTTTTCATCAAAAAACCACTACATGGTGAGCTCTGTGGAATTCAATTTATCGAGCTCTCAGGATCACAAGTTAGGTCAGCCTTGCCAGGAATTGATGCAGTTTGTAAGTAATCCAAACTGGAGGTGTCAGAGCGCTGTTGTATTTCCCTGATCTCCTGCCTTGCTCTATTGTTTATTCATGTGGCACTGCATAGCTGTGCTTGGGGCAGGAAAGACACTACTTCCACCCCAGAAGCAGCAAATTGATCTAAAACTGAGAAAGCTTAGGAACCAAGGACCCTCCTTCCCACTCCAGGTGTGGAGCTAGTAACACATGTTTGTTTCAAGGTGTGTGTTTATTATTGGTGTTAGGAAGGATCTTTGCTCTTCCCTTCCAGCTGAATTGAGTATATCATGCAGGTAACGGTCCAGTGTCGAATCTGGGCCAGGACTTTTGGCATGTGCCATTCAGTGCTGAGAACAATAGAAAAGTTGGTCCAAAGATCTGAACTTGTCATCCTCTTCGCATTTGGAAAGGGTCCTTAGACCAAAATAGGTGAGACTGTTCTAATCTTCATTCAGCAAAATCCTCTTACCGATTGGTTTTGAGTAAGATATTGGAAAACTTTGTTGAGCCCACACCAAGGCCAGGGCTTTTTCTAGAATGTACATTGGAAGAATAGCTGGGAGCACTTTATCTTTCTTTTAATCTGTTGATTGAAAAATTATCCCAAATGGATTTTTGCAGCTCTCTTACAGGAACCTGTATGCAAATATCAAAATGGTAGAGAATAGCAGAGTATTTAAAATTTAGACTCAAAAGATTTAAGACCACAAAATAAAATCCTATCTGCAGTAGGGAAGACATCATGCATCTCTGCCCTGTCAGCCATAGTTAGACTTCGTTAGCTCCCATTAAACTCTTTGCAGATCTGAACTTGTCATCCTCTTTGTAATTCTAGGCAAGTAGCAAATTGGCTTAAAAATGTAGAAGCTGTCCTTATGTGTATGCACGCTTGCTTCTGCCTTCAGCTTTCAAGCATCTGAAGGCATCCATTAGATTAGTTATCATGTTAATAAGTAGATTTTAGAAATGCAGCATATTCACAGCTCTCACTTGGACAAATCTCAAGTGATTGGAGGCTTTGGTCTAGATATATCAGGGAACTGACCTCCATCCCTGAAAGCGTAACTTTGAGCTCATTTTATCTGCCACACAGAGAGAGGGGAATCTGAGTGCCCTGGTAGCAAGCAAAATTGAAAGCTACGTGGGAGATTAGAGATGGCTCCGTCTGATACTGAATTGCCATGCCTGGTGAGGAAAGGAGAGGGTGGTTATTGAAGGAGATACATTTTTCTGGGGAGGAAAAAAGCAAAAAGGAAGCAGCCCTTCTGGATCTTTCTCAAGGTAGCAGAGGATTCTTGTCCCTGTTATTACACATCCCCCGGCCCAGGCTATGGGCCAGGCTGTCCGTGCACAATGTGGAGATAGAGAGGACTATCTGTCAGTCATGTATGAGGAGCTGGGGGCTTTTTGTGGTGGTAAAGGAAGCTCTAGTTAAAAAAAATAGCCATCAGACTGAAGGAATGGTGATTTCCCTGCTCCGGTGTGGAATCAGCCCTTCTTTGCATCCTGTTAAATCTCCTCTGCCAGAGATGACTCATCCCTGAGGTTCATAAAAATACTTCTGAAGAGCTGAGAGGTTTTTTTTTCCTCTTTTCCTTTCTTTCTGTTTTTTTTTTTTTTTTTTTCGTTTTTACTGCTGAAGTGGACTCATAGCACTGAATATATATTTACAGAATTATTCCCTAAGGATATTTCGGAATTGTGCTCTTTAATTCCATCATACTTTTAGCATAAATATAAGAATGTTTGTGACACAGGGGATACAGCGTCAGCAATGTGGGTAAGAAACACACTTGCAAAACCTGAACTCATGTTCAATATTTTTGGAGAAAGGACAGGAATCTCATTTTCTGTTGTAGTAACTTGGTAGACATAGGCTTATCTAGGTTACTTGCTTATTGTCAAAGAGAGGACTGATCAATTAACCACTGCCTCGTGTACACAAGACAGCTGGGTGGGGAGCATCTTCCTTTTTAGTATGGGTCCTATTAGGGGGCACCAACATCCTACAGTGAGAATAATGCCTTTTTTTTCTCTTATGTGGAAAGAGATGCTGCAAGCCAGCATGGCGAGCCCTCCCCATGCTCCCTGGGGCAGTCTACCTGTTCTGCAAGGTGTTGTTATGCCACGAGTGCACCAGGGAGTGGAGAAATTTGCTCCCTGAGCATTTTCTGTATTGCATTACCCATCAGGGCTGTGGTATGGGAGCTGACCGTGAGTTTTGTGTGCAGGATGAGTCACAGCAGACTCAACCTGCTGCAGATGGGGGTGCTCAAAAAGCCCTGGCCCCCGAGAGGCTCCAAGTGACAGCACAGGTGACAACCTAAGCAGTTTTCTTCCCTGTGGAAGTGAGCAGCAACCAGTCAAGTGGCATCTTGGAATGAGTCATCGCTGCACTGAGCACATCATTATTTTGGGAATTAACTGGCGGAAGCGTTTGCCCGTGTATTTTAAGGGCCTAACAATAAAATCTGCACCATTATAACCAAACTTCACAGAGTTTGGCAAAGATCAGGCAAACTTCTATTTGCAAATGCCTTATTGATGTTATTCCAATGCTTCCACCATTATCTCCTGCACATTCTCTATCCTTTCCTGCCACACATTTAGAAAGTAAATAAGCTCATCAGACACATGTTCCATTTTATGAGAGCAGAGATGCGCACAAGAGCACAAATGAATATGAATAGCCCATTTTTGGCACTACCCAAGCTTTGGAGCTGATTTGTATGACTCAGAAATAAATACTGTGCTAAAAGGGCTCCTCCATAAAAATACGGATGGTGAAAGTAATGGAGAAAGGAGGAAACATTTTTCTCAGAAAATGGCTCTCCCTGAGACAGCTTCGTGAGACATGTGGCAAGTTCTGATGTGGGCCTGGTTTGCATGGCAGCACTTTGGGCTTGCTGACAGCTCTCTGCCCAGGGAGCCATGCCACTGCTTCACACTGGACGAATGCCTTCAGAATGGAGAAAAAATAGACTTGTCTTTGAAGGGAACAAAGATGAAAGGGAGTCTATAAAATTCTCAGCAACTGAAAATAAATAATAGTAAAAAAAGCCATACAGAGCTTTAATTTCCTTCCTGTTTTGGTTTTGTTTTGTTTTGTTTTTCTTAACACTTTCCCCATTTCACACTCTCAATCTTAAATAAGGAGGTGGCCTTTAATACTGAATTTTCACACATGACAATAAAAAATATTAGACTAGTTAGCATTATACATGAACTGGGGATAACTGTAAGCCTGATAAGGCTAGGAACACTCCTAATATTTAGGTTTTTTACCTGTGGCTTTTTAGGAGTGATTTTAAATGGAATTACTTCTCCTACCATTTAGGCCATAAGCTTGTCACATTGCTACCAAAATATGGAAAATAATCCATGCACCAGGGTTAGTGCAAAATGGGTACCCAAAAGGCTGTCAGTTGGGCTGGATTGTCATTGCATATACATAAGAAAAATGGGCTTTTTTTCACTGCAGAATTTTGGCGCCCCATGCTTTTTGGTAAAAGGGCTGTTAACACTGTGCAGAAACCCATAGGCAATTCTCTGGCCCTGAGGATCCCAGATCCTCACCATCTCCCCAAAATACAGACAGCTGTGGAGATCAGCTGGATTTTGTTAATTCTTGGAGCTCATTGAAGGGTGAATAGAATCTGAATCCATTTGTGAGGGATGGGAGATGTTTCTGTGCTGGACTATGCTGGCTGCTATTTAGATAGCAGCCCTGGGTTTGCAAGGCTGCCTCTATCTAGCTGCTAAGCCAGTCTACATGGTATCAGTTTATTCTATCCATTGTACACTAAAAATGATGTGTGGGATGCCCCAAAGAGATCTCAGAGGGATTGTACCTTCACAGGCCATGCCTTCAAATCTTCACCAGTGGTTATTTTGGCCTTGTAGCAGAGTAGATCCAAGTGTGCCAAGCTGAGAGAGCCTTAAGATCCAGACTTTTAAAGACAGATGCAAAATAAGATGTAGAAAAAGTTTCCTTTAAAACTGTCTTTATTAAATCACAGCCAAGCATTTCTGAAGACCCTTGGAAAGGAGAGAAGGTTTCAGTACTGCCTGGACTGACTGTCCAAGCAAGGAAAGGAGGAAGGTTTTGGGTCAGCTCTTTCCACAGCACTGCTTGATAATGCTTTCTACTATTGGAGATTATTGAGACAGGGTTAAGAGTTTTATTTAGTAAGTCTTTACTCCTTACTTTATTTTGGTGTGTTTTTTTCCTGGAAGATTAAACCAGAAAACAGTGTTCCTACAGTGAATAAATACATCATAGGAACCAGAAACAAGAAAGGTTTCATACCTGGTCAGCCTTTGAAGTCCTGCTGCACAAATAAAACAAATCTTTGAGAGGAATAATGTGGATTTTGTGTCTAGCTGCCACACAGAAGGGAGCTGAGAAGTAAGCCTGGGTCTGGCTGTGATCCTGCTGTGCCAAAACCCTGGATGGGGAGGAAGGGACGCACTGATTCTCTCAGGGCAGGTGGGCAGGCGATGCCAGGTCTCAAGGGAATGCTGGCCCTCAAAGAGCACCAACAGGGAGGAAAGGAAGGATCTCAGGAAGGGAAGGATCTATCTTCAGGTCCTGGGCTGTCAAAAATGGATTTTCAGGACCTGACTTCTAAGCTATTACTTGGTCTTAAGTGAATTCAACAGAGGCTCACTACAGTTACTCATTGGTACATTATGGCCAGAGAGTGAGTAAAAGGCACAGTGTGATTTTCCTGCAGCAGGCAGCATTTTTTGATGTACTTGTTATAAGGCTCTGATCCCCCAATTGAACCCAGGGTTAATTTAGGGAGGAATTAATCTTTAGCACACGGATGTCCATAGTGGCTTTGGGGAGGGCTTTATAGATCTGCAGACATCTGTGTGTGTGTGGTAAAACACCAAAACATCCCCTTGCTCCTGAAGGGAAAAGAGCCCCTGTTTGAGAGGAGACCCCCTCCAGACTGCCCCAGACAATGTCACAGCCCTGCCATGGCACATCCTGGCTCTGCCAGCCCTGCCTGTCCCTGCACACCCTGAGGGGCTCCCCCACCTCCCCAGGCCCTGGACCCCATGTCACCCCTTGGCCACCAGCCCTGCCCCATCAGCACTGCACAGGGGCCAGTCCAGCTCCCCACTGCCCTGCCCTGCTGGCCATGGGCCCCCTGAGCCAAGCCCACCCACAGGAGCACATCCCAGCCTGAGAACAGGCTCCTGGTGGCATACTGCAGGTGACATCACAGGTACAGGCTCCCCTGGCTGCTCTCTGTCATCACAGCTCTCCTGCTGTGCTGAAATCTCCCAAGGGAAGAAATACCTGGCTATGCTGGGAATGCCCTCGTCCATTCCATTTTGAGCAGAAGACTTTTCTCTGAGGGCTGGTTGCTAATTTGAGACAAGTTGTTAATGAGGGGCAGGCATATACCCTCAGCCAACGATCTTGTACCATTTTGTTGCCTGGAATTAGGTGTGGCTTTCACTTCCAGCCCCCCTGAAGGCAGTGTGCTGGGGTTCCAGCCTTCAGCATGCTGGGCTTGAAGTAACAAGGCGGCAGCACTGCTACATCTGCTCCATCTGGAGCTGTGTGATACTGATTCACTTTTATTTTCCCCCTGCAGCTTCAGCCACTGGAAATAAAGGGGTGCAAAGAATGTCATCCCTTGTCATTGTGGTTACAGAAAATCCTGGAAAAGCAACTGAGAGTAATGTAGCTTTGAAAATCAGGAACCGAAACAAGCGAAACCGTGCAACATTTATTAATAAATTTCAGTTAAGTCTCCCTGGTTTCAAGCCCAGTTACACGATTTCTCTAGGGGGAGGCAGGAGGAAAGTGAATTTATGACTGTTGAATGTTCGAGCCTGTCAGAATTGTATTGAGTACTACAAAAAATGGATGGCTAGAAATAAATTTGGGTGTGAATAAGCTGTTTCCTCCACAGGTCTGGCTTACACTGGCAGGGTGTGCTTAACGGTTGACTGGAGAAAAAAAAATGTGACAGACAGGATGGTTTCTTACAAGCTCCTCAGGGAATTTAAACACCACCTCTGTTCTTTTTCCTTTTAATTCATCCTCTGGTCACCAGCAAAATAATTTAGATTCAAGCTTTGGGTTTAGGAGAATTACTGGTAGAAGGGGAAAGGTTAATTTGTTTACTTGGGGTGATTTTCTGTTTATTTTGTTTTACTTTTTTAAGCCCTGATGTGAATTATCCATTTTGGCAAGTGAATGAGAACAGTTGCATGTACTTGGTATTTTCTGTCACATACACTATTATTAGTAAGAAACACATTTCCTTTTGGGGCATTAAGGACAAAAATAAGGCTGTTCACATCACCCCCCCCCCCCCCCTTATTAACTCTGTTAAAGCAATTGTGCTGGCATTTAAGGGAACTGGCAAATGCATTTGTTCAGTGGCAAATGTGATGCATTCAACATTCTTTTCACATGAAGAAGAAAACAGGGGCTTTCAGCACAGGGAATATAATAGCCAAGCTTTGGTAATGATTTCTAATATTTTAAAGAGAGGAGAGGGGAAAGAGATCTCATTTACTTGTTTCGGTGTGAAGGAAGGGGAACAGCTCTATTATCCAAAATCTCCTCTGGAGCTTTCAGTGCTATTTGGTGCACATTTTCTCTCCATGTGTAGACAGACCTGCCCTCAGTGACAGCTCACTGGGCTGTGGCTGGGGCTTTGTGTGCAATATGGACAGTATTGCTTTATCATCTGAGCACAAGGACAGGACATGTCTCCGTAGCACAAAGTTTATCCACTTGTAGGGCAGGATTCCTTTTCTAAGAATGAGCCCTATCAGGATGCTCAGATGCTGTTGAGCTCTTTTCTTTTGTCAACAGTGCTATCATCAGTCATAACAACATGGTGGGTCATCTTGCTGAGTACTCAAGCAACTCAGATCATGGGGTGCTGAAATTTGCCTCTTTTCAAGGTGTTTTGCTCACTGGTATTGGCTTTAAATTTGGCCCAAATTAGGTTGGTTTGAAACTGTTGTGGTATTTTCCACCTCTATTGCACTTCCTTTTCTGCTGGTACTGATTAAAAAGAATTCTTTGACTCTCCAGAGCAGAATTCTGGTGCTCATCCCTTGCTACTTGTCTCTTACCTACTTGCCTCCATTTGTTGTGGAGAAAGTTGGTGGTTCTAAATCCAAGCAGGGATTTAATCTTTCCTCTCAGCATTGAGAGGGGTGAAATGCAGTGGTGGGAAGTGCTACGGTAACTGATGTACAGTACAGTACACTTGTTAATTTTTTTTTAGACCAAAAATGCCCAAGCAGCTGGTAGTGACAGCAAGCAAAATGCCTCTTTATGGCTGATGGGGACAGAAAAGTCATACAGATAAGGCAAAGAGATGATTTTACTTTACACTTAGCAATGAGGTATTTTTCCGGTCTGTTTCAAGGACTTTGGTCTTAATCCACCAGTCTTTAAATATATACTAAGTAGCATTTAACAAGTGGCTTTTAAAATAGGGTGAACTTTTGCAAGGGGAGTATTTATAGAAGTAGCTATTTAGTTTGCTAGTAATTTTCGGTATTCATTTTGCTATTGCTGAATATATAGAACAGGATTATTCACCCACATTACCCAGCTGCTTCTGTTTGATAACACAATAAATATTGTGAGGTAAGTGTCTTTCCATGGTAATGACTGTGATGTCATGATTCATGTGGAGTCACAGGTATGAAGAAGTGGGATCTGTGAGAAAGAGTTGTTTTTGAGACAGAAAATCCTGAAATAGAACTGTCTTCCATTATTGGCCAAACGATAGATTAAAATGCAATTCAATTAAGGAATATTGCAAGAAATTAATTTTCTGTGATGCACTTGAAAAATGCTTCCTGATATTGGAGTTCATTAAAAACACAATTGTGTCTTATTAAAAGAAGCTGTACTTTTCCAACTATTCTTTTTCTATGGATGAGACTTGGAGTGCCAGAAGCTTATAGAAGAAGGGAATATATTACAGTGTATAACAGTGTCGAGCAAAGAATATGTTTGGGGGCTGGGGTTGGGATTTTTCATTTAGCTTGCTGGCAGCTGCCAGCTGAACTGGATGTGCACTTGCTTTTGGAAGTTCTCTGACCTCTTCAACAGCTGGGACTTACAGAATTGTAAACTTGACACACATTTGGAGAAGATTTTTCTGGTGCTGAACCTCCATGGAACTACCATGAAGCCATGCAAGGGAATATTCAGAAATGTAGGTTTTAAGTCAGGTGTACAAACCACCATCACTAGATGCTTCAGTGAGTGTTTTGTGTAAAAGTCCTGTGACATGGTTTGAGTTGATCTAACCCAAAATGCTATTGGTTCTTCTCTTCAGAAGTCTGCTGAGATAATGTACCGTTTCTCTAGCTCAGTAATGGGAAAAATATCTTGAGCGGGACATGTGCATGTGTATGATCAGCTGGTAATGAGCTAAATGGTCTCCACTGACAGCAACATCTACTTTTGTCTTTCTCCATTTGGTGGAGCTGCACATGAGCTGCTACACAAGAGAACATCACTTCATACTAAGGGAAATATGCTGGGAAAAATCCATTTTGGATTTATGTTTAGAATATCCACAGATGTCTGCTCAAGTTTTCCATTTCATAAACCCTTGTAGTCAGGCTGAAAATGTAACTAGAGCTGGGATCAATGGGCAAACTTACAGATATTTTATCTCTTGGATCAAAAGAGTATGGACAGGGCAAAAAAATACCAGGAAAATTTTAGCAGCAAAACCAAATGCAGGAACACAACTGCTAAAGATTTCCTGGTATGTTTTTAACTGAGGATCTTCTCCAGCAAGTCTCCATTAACACAATGTCCTCCAGTGCTATGGATCAACCAACTTGCTCCACCAGCGAGTTGACATCCATTACATTGGCATAACTGTGAATGTTATGAGAGGAGGTTGATATCCAAAAAATATGTCTGGAAGTGGCAGCACTCATTCAATCTGATCAAGAAATGATCACTAAAGGCAAGAAGAAATTATGGGCTTGGAGAGTCTGCCAAGAACTAGCTGGGACAAGCTGTCATGTGCTTCAAACTCTGAGGCTAACCCCACACTGACCAGCCAGAGCTCGGGATGGCAGAGGGAGCCTGTCTCTGGGATACTCTGTGCCTCTGAGTGCTGGACAGGCAGCACACAACACCACGGGTAAGCTGCATGAGGCCAGCACTCCTGGAATTACAAGGCAGAGAGAAGCATTGCCAGTGTTGAGTTTTCCAGGAAAGTGGAAACAGGTAAGTGAGGAAAGTACAAAGTCAGCTTTAGGTCAGCTCTGCAGAGGAAAAAAGAACACAATAGGCAGCTTTATTTTTCACAATAGCTGATTCTGAAGGTGTTTTTAATCATTTTCTATCCACTCAGACAGAGAAAGTTATCTGTGAAACTGCTACAAATATTTGAAAAGTGTTGCACTGCCCTTGAAATGAGCAGTATGTTTTTAAACTGATACTGTACAGAGAAGGTGAAGGCCTAACATAGTCTGTGATTGATCTAAGGTTTCCCAGTCAATCTTGTAATTTCAGGGATGGTAAAACAGCACCTCGTTATCTGTAAAAAAGAAACTTGCCCCAAACCCTTAAATTCCAAGACAGTAAGAGTGGGAAACAAAGAAGTACTACTGTGAAGATAATTAACCCTTGACAACAAAACAAAAATTTCTTGCACAAAGGACAGCTACCTAGCTCACATTGAAGCTTAGGGCAAATGTTAATACTTCCATAGCTGACTTATAGATTATCTGAAATATCTTACCAGAAAAGAAAAAAGCAAGTCCCTAAACCAAAGGCCACATGGAGCTTCCTGAAGTGTGGGAAAAGCGCAAGGCATGACTAAGAGCCAGTGACTGAAAATAAACATCCAGGAGCTGCAATGGCTTGCTTGTCTTGCTGGAACATGCAGGAATCAGAAGTCATGACAACAGAAAGAGCATTTGGATGCCTTCTGTGGGTGTCATGGTTTGAGCCTGGCACAGAGCCAGTGCCCCCATGAAAATGCCCTCACCCTGGTGTCTGCTGTGAGATGTGACCAGGAATAAGCAAAACAGGCTCCAGCTTAAACATAAAGAACACTTTATTACCTAAACTACAGGAAAATAGGGAAAACTATAAGGAAAAGGAAAAAAAAATTGAAAACCTTACAAAAAACCACTTTCCTCCTCCCCACTACCTGAATTTCCCAATCCGATACATTCTCCCAAATCACCAACTGCCCAGCCTGACACCACACTTTAGTATACTCAAACTTCAGTTCATGAAGAGGAGAGGAGTCCTTCTTGTTCCATAGGCTTCCCCTGGAAACACGCTGAAACCTCGTGTGCTTCCATGTCACTCGGCACCGCCCGGAAAAAAGTCCTTTTGCCGCTTCTGACATCTTCCTTCCATGCTCAGTGCTCTCACCACTGGGCATGGCCAGAGCTGCTTCTAGGGCTGTCTTTTTAAGGATGCCTTGTCTCACTCCAAAAAGGCACAGTCTCTGCTTTGGGACATCTGTCCCCCCCATATTTTTCCAACCCCCTGGGGCCGAGGGGTCCTCACGATGAACCCTCCTGGTTCTGAGCCACTGCTTCCCCCCAAGTGCAGTCTCTGTGTCACAGGAACAAACTGAGTCCATGGCCACAAGAAAAGTCCAGCCAAAAGGCCACTCCAAATCATCTCTCTCTCCACTCAGCTAGTCTTCTCCATTTCCCTTCGGGCCAGGTCCTTGTCTCATCTCATCTCCTATCTCTCTTCTTATTCAGCTTCGAGGAGGATTAGCATTTTTGCAAGGCCCCAATCATGAAAGAAAGGGGTTAAAACTTTCAGTCTCTGTCTGTCCCGGAGCTGCGGCACTCCCACACACGCTGCCGCTCCGGCCGGGCACTCTTCCCCCCCCTTCTCCTCCTGGGCCGGCTGCTATCACATTCGGTGTCGCCGGCTCTCCTCTCTCCCTCCTGGGGGGGGGGGGGGGGAGCAGGGGGCTGCCCGAGGGCTGACTCCCTGGGCTCTTCCACCCTTCCATCTTCCAAGGCCTTCTCTGACCCCCATCTCTGTCCAGGCCCAGGCCTACCGCATGGCTGCCCCTCCCCCCGCCCAGCAGCAGCGGCTGGACAGGGGAGGGAGATCTGACCTCTTCGCCTCGACATCCCCAGAGAACCTCCCAGGGCCGAAGCTCTGCTTTTTAACCCCTGTGTATTCTCGGAGGTGTGTCCAAACCCCACTGGCTACACCAGGTGTCAGTATCAAACTCCGAACATCCATTGGTTTGACCACAGCATCCCAGAATTCCCACTTCTTCCTGGTCAAACCACCACAGTGGGATTCCTTTTTCCTATACCCTTTATTTTCTCCTTCACACACATGAAGGAGGAGAAGAAGTTTCTGGTGAACCTGTTTGCTTACCTGGTTGCGTACCTGTTAAGTCCCAATGCCACAGGAGTTGCCTGGGTTGATGCTGCCCTTTAGTGGTGCCAGACATTTTTCTGGATGTGGCTGTGATTTCTGAACACTGTCACTGCCCAAGTTTGAGTGTAAATGATGTCAACAGAGAATGGTGTCAGGTCCTGTTTGCTCAGAGGTGTTCTTCCTAATAGTGTTGGAGGAGATCCTAAATGGGTTGACCTGAAACCAAGGGCTGTACCAAGAATGTCCTAGACAGCCTGCTGGGAACAAGGGCACAGGCATTACACACAGTGTTACTGGCACAAAGAGGAATTTTCAGATGTACTGTCACAAAAGGATAAATTTTATTCCCACTGAGGATATATTAGAGATGGGTGTAAGAGTAAGTTATAAAATGTGAGAAATGTATTGATGTTAATAGTCAGAGGTAATACATATCAAGTGTTGAGTCCCTTTCAAGGGACACCATTACTGGAGTGGCTGTGGATCAAATCTAGTGAGAAGTGTTTGAGGACATCTTCCAAGAGACTGAGTGACATTTATCCTACTGCTCACTACTAGATAAAATGTTGAGAATCCTCTGGATCGTCAGTCCAGCAAAAGTTGCCTTCAACTTCAGGTAAAAAAAGGAATGGAAGGAAGGTGCATTGATCTGGTACTCCCTGCTGGGGTAAGAACAGGAGAAATAAGCCTTTGAGAAGAAAAAACAAACAAAAACCCCAACCCCGCCAAGAAACCCAAGGAAAATTGTATCGCAATATCAAGAGCTGCTGAGATATGGCAGTGTTACCAAACGCTGGAAACAAAGAGGGGTGAGCAGGTTCTGTCGCAGACATCTTTTTGTGAAAAATCCTTTCCTTAGGATTTTTCCTCCTGAGAAGCTGAGAGGCCTCAGGAACAAAATGTAAACAATGCTGCTGTGGAATGCAACAGGTGCATCTGTGATTGGTCTCGTGTGCTTGTTTGTAATTAATGGCCAATCACAGCACAGCTGGCTCAGACAGAGAGCCGAGACACAAACCTTTATTATCATTCTTTCTTTTCTATTCTTAGCTAAGCCTTCTAATGGGAACCTTTTCGTCTATTCTTTTACTATAGTTTTAATGTAGTATGTATCATAAAATAATAAATCAAGCCTTCTGAAACATGGAGTCAGATCCTAGTCTCTTCCCTCATCCGAAAACCCCTGTGAACACTGTCACAAGGTTCAGAGGAGCTCTTGACTGAATAGGGAGATTTACCTCAAATACTCTCCCTATAACTCTCTAAACTGAGAATGCTTCAAGTCCCTGTTTTTTCCAGTCCAAAAATTTAGGGGAGAAGAAGTAGTTTGATGACAGAAAATTGCTGGAGAACAGGACTGTTAAAATTGGAGTTTATAATCTCTGAATGTATGATTAGCCTGCAAAACCAAACGTATGCCACAATTTATAGCTCCCATCTTATCCAAGACTGTCTTGAGCAGATGACACCTACACCGAGGACCAGAACTAAAGTGCTGATTCTGTGTTCCTGTGTACATGTTGGATTATTGTCAGAAAGAATTTAAACAGAAACAATCCAGGGGTTTTGTATCTCTGTCCTCTCAGGCTGTAACTCAGTAACTGGGCTGACCAGAGGATTTTCTGCCTGCCCTTGTGTCTCACTGGGTTGTGGCTCAGTGCCAGGAGAAGCTGTGCAGAGCTCTCCTGCCCGGGGTGTGCAATGGCTTGGGTGTGGGATTCCTGTCCATGGATGCTGCAGAAGGTAGGTGCATAATCCTCAAGTCCTAGAGCATCTCTCCATCCCAACAATTGGTATCTGTCCTCAAGGGAAGGCTGGGGCCAGAGGAACCTGCTAGTTCTAGGGCGGCAGTGAGAGAACTGGGGATTATTAGCAGTCTGAACACAGATTCTGTGAAACAAGACTTGAACCCTATCATATGTGCAGCATGACTGGTGGCCAAAGGAAGAGTGAGGAAAGTGAAGTGTGAGCATTTTCTTATGTAGTGTGGTGCAAGAGTTAGATACTTCTGAGATTTACTGGATTGTCTGGAAGTGAAACAATATCTGGTACAAGGCAGAAATAGAGCTGAAACTGTTTAGAAAAATAACAAAATCTTGTTTGTTGCTTTTCTTTCTAAGAAAAGTCTGTTGTTTAGGGACAGTGATTCTAAACATATGACAGAGAAAATAGCATTCGAAAGCAGTTGTATGCTCAAAATATCCATGCTTAAAAATGTAGTAATTTCATATACTGCTTTGGTTTGGGTTGTTTGACCAAGGCATAAAGTTAGATTTGCTGGGTCCTTAGGTTACATGTATGAACATTTCATTTGCATGAACAGTTAAGCCCCAAATACATTTTAAGAATACACTCTTATGAATTTGGGGCAAGTTCTTAAAGGCAAGACAGATTTGGAATAGCATGCATGACTGCCTAGGATCCCTGAGACACTGGATTAGTCATGGTGTGAGATGTGCCCATACTGAGGGACTTTGAGCTTTTTAATCTTGTCCATGCTTGTTGTAACATTTTGACTTGCATGAATCCAAGAATGCAAAAGGAAAGTGGGACATGAAATGAACCTCTTCCAGCCTCTTTATCAATGCAGTGCATTTCTCCCAGCTGGCCAGAATGTGCCTAATCAGACAATGAAAGGCCAAGAGACTCACCAAGAGACTACAAATCCATTAATTTGGTATTGCTTGTGGGAAAAAGCTGGAAGCAATTGCAGGATTTGTTAAGCAAAAGGCTTGGCAAAGTCAATTGATTAGGGAGGTTTCAGAGAAAGCTGTTCTTGCTGAGCTGCCAAGGTAAAAGGTCCAGGAAATTTTAAAGTGTCTTGTTGGCACCATGTGAAACAGAATGGGTGCTGCCATGTAAGAAAAGCTGAAAACTATGTGAAGTTGTTGCTTTGTTTTTTTTAAGAGAGGATAAGTATCTGATATTTCACCAGAAATCCAATCCATCGTCTTATTTAGCTACATTAAATCTCCACAGAGCCCAGTGCATACAAGGGACTGACAAATGCAACCGTTGTAATAAATACTCATTACAGGTGTTAGAGTAAAGAATCTCTGTCAGGAGAAAACCTTTCCTAAGATGAAACTGTTTTTAAATAGGGGACAGTCTCACTCAGCAAGCACATAATTCAGTGTTTGTCCATATTTTTTGTTCCTGGTCCCCTGTACCAACTAAAAACTCAAAACGAGGAGAGAACCAATGCTTTCTACAGCACCTCAAATTAAAAGCTATCCTCAAACACTCCAGGATTTCAGAAGGAGAGATGATACATCTCTGAATAAAGTGGAATTGTGTCCGAATCTGCTAAAAATTGAATGGGGACAAGGTATTACAGCAAGAATTTTCACACAGTCAGCAATCAGATGTAAGAAAAAATCTGTTATAGATGGGCCCTATTTCACAGATAATGAGGTAAAGAGACCCAGGTTAGGTGTCTGGAGGGAAAGAGCTGCTCCACAGCATCTTTCCAGAGACAGTGTGGAGACACGGGGACCAGCTAAAGCCTGACTGCTGTGCTCTGTGAGGCAGCCAAGGGAGAGAGGGGGTCTGAGTGACAAGGATGAGACACAGTGAGGTGCTTTGGAGCCTTTGGAGTGTTTCCGAGCAGTGCAAGCTCCACCTGTGCTGGAGCTCACACACAGCTGGGCCTCAGTGATCTTTTCCCCATGTGAAGGGAGAGGGCTGGAGTCAGGTCAAGGTTGGCACCTGGCACAATGCTGCCCAGGGAGAGATGCCAGGCTGAGCCAGGGTCAGGGACAGCCCCTCACAGCTCTGAGGGGGACACTGCTGCCCAGGGGAAGGCCTGGCTGGGCTCAGAGGGGAAAGGATGCTGTGCAGGGACCCAGAGGTGAGCGCAGAGCCCCTGCCCTGTCAGCCCAGCCTGCAGTGCTGGGCTCCCTGCACACAGAGGGCAGAGCACAGCACAGAGGGCAGAGCACAGCACGGAGGGCAGAGCTCAGCACAGAGGGCAGAGCACGGCACGGAGGGCAGAGCACGGCACAGAGGGCACAGCAGGCAGAGACGGCAGAGCACGGCACGGAGGGCAGAGCACGGCACGGAGGGCAGAGCAGGCACAGAGGGCAGAGCACGGCACAGAGGGCAGAGCGCGGCACGGAGCTCCGCAGGACAGCCGGGTCCCTGCCAGGCAGGGCGGCAGCAGAGGAGCAGCTCAGGGACACCAGGGCTCTCCACTGAAGCGTGGGGCAGCAGCCAAGAGCAGCGGGAGCAGAAAAGCTGTTGCAAGGAATCCAGACACGTTGGGCTTTTTTTCTCCACAGTGACCTGGCCAAGACCCTGAGACCTGAAGGGATGGTGTCAGGTCTAACCAACATCCTGTTAGGTGTTAGGAAAAACACTTAGGAAAATGAACTGTCCTTTTCTGTTGTGTAATCCTCCACCCATTCCAAATGGAAAGGGAAATGAAGTAAGGACTTATTTTTTATGTTTCAAGAAGTGCCTACATAAAAAGACAGGT
Source organism: Zonotrichia leucophrys gambelii (assembly GCF_028769735.1). NCBI lineage: Eukaryota > Metazoa > Chordata > Aves > Passeriformes > Passerellidae > Zonotrichia > Zonotrichia leucophrys. The sequence continues at coordinate 17,616,849 of NC_088172.1, read as the reverse complement.
TTCAAGGGAAAAAGCAAAAAGATTTCTGACATACTTGTTCTTTGTAATAAGAATACAAAAACTGGTTGCTTCTTCAGGATTCTTGCATTTTGCTTTATACAAACAGAACAAAGGGGCAATGACTGGGCTACTGAGAAAACAAGTTTTGTTTCTCCCCATGGAGGAGAAGAAAGAAACTGAGAAAAGTTTCTCTCCCCTTGATGAAAAAAAGGGAATGTAACTCATATTCTGATCTGTGGGACTTGTAGTTCTGACAACAGAGAGGTCAGTTATAAAAACTCCTAAAACAAGCAAAATGATTAGCATCCCTCCTCAGGGACACCTATAAAACCCTCACATATTTGTCAGTGGGAGCAAAACTTGGACATTTCTGTTCAGGCTAAGGTGGCACAACTACAGCTGCCAGTGATGGACTTCTGGCAAGATCCACGGACTGGAGATGCTGCATGTGGGAGGTGGAAGGGAGGAGAGAGGAGCCTTCATGCTGAATGTGGTGTGTGCAGTGTGTGAGGGGGTGTGAAGCTCCCTGGTGGCTCCTGGTTTCCAGCCTGGATGCAGGCAGGGGGACAGGGCATGTAACCTCAAGGAAGGCAGCCTGTGCAAGAGTTGTGTTTGCTTGTCCCTCCTTGGCCTGTCTGAAAGGGAGGATTGGTCAGGAATAGCCACTCACAGCCTGGGGAAATGTCTCTGGGGCCACCTCTCCCTGTCCCTGAGGAGTGTGTTCTGCCCCTTTTCCCTCACAGGCACGTTTAATTATCTTTCAGCCAGTTTAATGAGCTGAATCAGTTCACCTAGGGCAGACTGAGAGCAAGAGCTGGTTTGAGAGAAGCAGCCAGACACACATGCAAATGCCCGCAGGGGACAGAGGAGGAGAGGAGCAGGGAGAGGGACTGCCCTTTAGCCATGCCAGTGAGCTGCTAGAATCTCTGTTTGTCCCACCTTGGTAAACCTCACCCAAAGCAGTGGATAGCCAGTGCTTCTGGCTCCTGGGGCTGCCCCACACTGTGCTGGGGAACTCCCACCTTCTCACACTTCTCTTGTTGCAAAGAGCTGCCTTCCCTGGAGCACATTCTGCTGCCTGTGTGCCCGGTCAGTCTGTCAGAGAGTTTATCCCATGTATCTACAGGCATGGGCTGGCCCATGACCAAAAACACCTAAAATGTTTTCTGTGCATTGGCATCTGCCCTTGGGTGCTGCTTACTTCCCTGAGGAAACTGCTGACATTCCCTCAAGAAACAGAAGCATCACAATGGCATTCTAATTTCTGGTAACAGAGGTTTTGCATGTACTAAAAAAAGGCATAACCATCATGGCTTACTTACAGGCTTGGGAGGAGGGTTTGGCAGGGATAAAATCTCTGCAAAAAGTCTTTTGGAAGTGACCCCTCCTCTCTGTGCTGCTGACAGTCTTGGCACTGTCCAGATCACGACTCTTGGCTGTAATCCAAGTTTCTCCTGGATGCACTTATTGAATCTCCTCCCCTTCTTTTCCCCAGTGTGTTTGGAAGACAAAGCCACACAATGGGGCTTAGTGAAAGAGTTTCTTATTTTACCCCAAGAGCTACTTCCCAGGGGATGAAAAAGACATCCACACCCTTTAATTATGATTAGTTGCTGCCTTTCAGTTTTGAAAACCTAGCCTTGATGCCACACTTTCTAGAGCTCAGTGGTGGGCTGTAATCACTTCTGGTCAGGCCTCTTGGCAAATACACCAGGGCAGTGTCTCCTTGGAAGAGTTTGTCCTCTTTGCGATTGGTCAGGAGTTGAGGACATAGTTCCAAGCCTTCTGTTGGCAGAGTGGTGCATTTGTTTAGTATGAAGTATGTTTGTGTGATTATACTAAGTTAACATATACCTAAAAACCAAAGGTGCAATAAGATTTGTAAATTCTAAGGTGAAGTACCCAGTCTCAGTTTTGAGGAGAACATATTCCCTGGGAGTATGTAAGGACCTGAGAGGCTCAATAAAGTGCCTTCAAAGTAAGTGAATGAAATGGTATCTGTATCTTGGACAAGAGAATCTATTTTTAGACATGATGTTTTGACATTATCTCTGCACATCGAACCACATGCTTCGTGGTTCATGAAGAGAAACCTATCAATCTGGGGTGATAATTATATGGAAAACCTCACAGGAAACAGATCTTAAGAAAAGGGTATATGGATTAGTGATTTGAGATGCAGCAAAGCATAGGGGAGGCAGCGAAGCTGGATCCTTGAAGAGTGTGAATTATTTCACTATCAGCAGGATCACGGAGGACAGATCCAGGATGATATTGCGCTTAACAAAAGTTGCCCGAATATATCCAATCAGCATGTTTGACAGTGGCCAGGGGAACGCTGTGAATGGAAAACTTGCTGTGCAGCTGGTTCAGTGCAGATCCTTTGTGGAGAAGACAACGGCTCCTCAGCTGGATGGATGGGTGGGTGGAGGGAGGGATTCAATCAGTTCCCATAGCTCCAGGTGTGCCTGCTGAAACACTCTCTGGAGGGAGAATATCTCTGTGTTGGGGCAGTGTTAAAAATGGTTTTGGAGTCCCACATCCATATATAACCAAACAATACTGCTGGATAAATGTGACTTGTCAAAGCACATTGCATTTTTACCTTCATAAGACCATTATTTCCAGCTGATCCTGTCTAAAATAAGAAATAAAAATCAATAAATCCCAGATCCATGTAATCTATTCTTAAAATGTAATGGAACCTCATCAGTAATGTCTGGTAATTTGCTATCAGCATGGTCAAGGACAGACAAATTACTTAATTACATGTAACAGTTATTCCGCAAAGACTTAGGAAAACACAGATAAACGTAACTAATCCCTCTTTATTTATTCCCTGCAAACAAAAGCCTAAGGGTTTCTGGAGAGGGGAAAAAAAAAAAAAAGGAGCTGTGCAATTACCATAATTAGGGACGGCTGTCGCTCAAACCGCGCCTCAGCCCCGGGGCGGGCTCCGCGCGCTGCCCCTGCAATGCCGCGCTGCGGCCACCGGGCGGCGCCCTGCGCAGGCGGCCGCGCCGGGCGGGGCCGATCCCGGGGCCCGATCCCGATCCCGATCCCGGTCCCGGTCCTGGGGCCGATCCCGCTCCCGGTTCCGTTCCCGCTCCCGGCGCGCTCCGGGCCGCCTGTGCCTGGGAGCTGCAGCACAGGCAGGGGCATGGCTGTTTAGAGGCGAAGGGTCAAAGGAGAACTCTGCCAGCCTCATGGTCTGACTCGCAGAAGACGCAAGCAAAGTTGCCCCGCAGTGCCCCCATTGCTCATGGCCCCTTCAGCTGGCTGGCTTCATAGATGGAGGGAGAGCCAGCCAGTTCCCAGAGCTCCATCCAGCCTTAGGATGTGTGTCTGATGAAATATCTCCAGTGGGAGCACAACTGTGTGTTGGGGCAACCTTGAAAATCGTCCTGGAGTCCCATATCCGCAGTAGCCGCAGGTTGAACATCCACTGCTTCTTAGCTTCATGCCAAAACTATTTCTCTTTACTTGAGAATAAAATATGATTGCAATCAGGAGAGACAAAGCTTCAGATGACTTGGCATTTTTCTTCCTTGAGTGACTGCATTTCTCCAGGTGATGTCTTTCCTTGTAAAGAAAATCATCACAACAGCAATTTGTGGGATACAGGGTCTGTGCTCTTCACATCAAAACAGGAGGAGTTTTCACTCAGCTGCTACCTGATCAGGATTAAAAGATCATGCCACTGAAGCTACCTACACTTCATTCTGCAGCCATCTCTGGTTTGCATCTTGGCATCCTCACCTTTGCCCTGGGGCAGGATCTGTGATTCCTGAAGGTACGATAGGTATCCCAAGCTTCACATCACACTCTCTCCATGGAAAAAAAGTCTTGTGAGCAGTGGGTGGGTGCTAGTTACTACCCAGATTCTGAAATTATCTTCTGGTTGAAGGGAAGCTTGTGGAAGCCAAGGAAAGCCTTACCTCTGCACTGAGTGAGGGAAGCCTCTCAGCTCTCAGTCCTCGTCTTGGTTATGAAGACAGGTAACTCCTCCTTGATGGACACACTCCTAAGTTCCCTTTACAGACTACAGGAACCAAAAAAGACACAGAACAATGAGTGTTCTGAGTGCTAAGTGTTAGAACATAATCACAGCCAAAAAAAAAAAAAAAAAAAAAAAGAAAGCAAGAAATGTCAAAGCAGCCCCTCTGAGAAAAAAAAGAGAACCAAACAAGAGACTATAATAAATTCTGACCAAAAGACAAAAAGAATTCCCTTCCTAAAACACATGCAACACAAGAGATGAAGAAAAAGGCAGCCTGATTCTATTAACCAAGTATTAACACCCCTGGCTAAAGAAACCCTGCAAAAAGGAAGGATTAACATTTTCAATAAAAGGGACCAGATATTGCAGTGCTAATCATCAGCACACTCCACTGAGAGAAGAATAGAAAATAATGTTCTTAATAGTGTCAAAGAGAACAGGAGGTACACAGGCAAAGAATCAGAGGGTGCTGCTGGTAAATGACAAATAACTTGGTTAGAAAAAGGCATCACAAATAGGGGAAGAAATAAATCTGCAAGAAATAGTAACTTTGCAAATTGTTCCAGCACCTCTGTGTCTGGCTGAGCTGCAGTTCTGCTGGTGGGTGTCCTGGAAAGCACTTTAGCACTGAGCATTGAGGCCATGGTTTGCATTGTGACTTTCTAGTCACCATTTTTTGAAAAATAGACCCCAAATGTCCTAAACACTGCACAATCTTGCAAAAAATCATACCAATTTACTGAGTAGCTCTGAAGTATAATGCCTCGTGTTCTTGTGCTGCCTGTCATCACAGCAGCAGCCTGCCTGTTACGTTAAGGTGCCTGTGGAAAGATGGGGAATTGTTCTGTGATTTAGTGTAAACAGCCACAGTCTCTTTACAACAGTATCTTTACAACTGAGTCTGCTGGAAGCAGCTATTTAGCATTGGCCTCCAGAAGCTGAGCAGGACTGAGCCATTCCCATCCCTGCAGAGCAGCTAGCCAGGTATTGCAGGTAAGGAAATTCTGGGCAGGGATCTCAGCTCAGAAGGAGGGCTGAGGTGCTGAGGGGGGTGGCTGAAGGCTTTAGGCTTCTTTCTGCTGCCACCCTGGTTAGCACTGCATTTCTCTGTGATAGTCAGTGGCATGCAGATACTTTGGATGTCTGGAGCTATGTGCATTTTGTGCTGCTTGGGTGCTGTAGAGCTGATGTGGCTCTATGAGTGCATTAAGTTCAGTATCATACAGAATGTGATCAAACCTGTTTTTCCTTCCAAAAGGAGTCTCCTTAGAGAAATGTAGTTCTTATGCATTCTATGAAGAGAAAACTTGGGTTCAGATAAAACACATAATTTCTGGCTGCCACAGAACTGGACCTATAGGATGTTTTTAACCTCTTTCATGAGATGATAAAATACTGGGGATGGGGTTTTGCTCTTTCCCTGTTTTCATGCAACACTCCAGTACATCTGGGCCCTGTGAGTGCTACCATTATATGACATGATTGAATATAGCCAAGAATTCTCTTGCTCCCTGCCCTAAAATGCCTGCAGAGCCAATTAACGTTCACGTTGTACACAGGTAGCATTTTGTCCATTTTTGAGTGACAGTTCTTTGGAGAACAACGCAGATATGCACAATATTAGATTCCCCCACATTTACAGACTCAAGGAGAAAAGCTGCCCTCTCTTGAGACTTCCAGGGCATTTAAGCAGGCAGAATTTAATTACTGACAGCATATAAGGATGTTCTCTGAGCTTCTTGGAACAAGAACGAAGAAGCAGGAGCAGGACCAGGAGCGCAGACAACCCACATGATTACTCAGAGGGCTCCTTCCCAAGTTTGCTGAATCATGAACATCTCTGACGCAGGGAATTCTCTCCCTGCTGCTTGTTTCAATCTGTGCTGTGTTAGGGTACAGAGCTCTGGTTTACAATGTGTTTTGATTTGGCTGGGGGTGAAAGGTTCTTGGTTTTAAGTATCTTTTGTTTCCCCCATTAACCCCTACAGTGTCACAGAGTCCACTCTATCCTCAAAATTTCATTCCTGGATCCAGCGTCTGAGGTTTCTCTGAAGTTTCCTCAGGGGCCTTTCAGTTCACAAGAACACTGTTACCAAGAGATTAAATGAATTAAAAATTGATGACTGTTCTGTACTGAATGTCTTGCAGTCAAGGATATTTAAACAGATAGCAGGGAGGATGAGGGGAAGATTGTTTGCCAGAGTATTTTTTCCTGTTTTTAAATAATAGTTTTATGGGGACAGGGAGGAAGATAAGGAAATGTGGAGCAGGGGGAGTGTCTGCTGGTTCTGGGTAAGGAAATTCTTCTTATAAATGCAATATTGAGAAAAAATAGACTGCTCTAAGAAAAGCACTTTGCCTAAAAAACACAGAAGACTCAGAGAGGAATCAGAGAATTCTGCAAATTAATGTAATTTGAACCCCAAGCCTGTCTTGGCAGGGCTGGGCACTTTGATAAAGGGTATTCCCCTGTGTGAATTTCTTACAGCTTCTGGGGATGGAGTGGAACACAGCCAAGTGCCGTGATGGTGGCCCACTGTGGCTGTTTCATAGAAGGGCAGAGTGCAAGGCAGAGTGAACAGAAGAGCCATTTTGCCCAATCTACCCAGCTTTAGAGCTGGCCAGGATTCAGTGCTGCTATAGTCCCTGTTGTCCATGGGCTCTTGCCTGTGCTATGGATGGTTTTTTGTACCATCTGGTGTGATGGCTCCTGAGATGGGAGTGGCAGATGTTTGTGCCTCTGTTTTCCCCAGTGCTGCTGCTGGAGGCGGGTGGAGAAGTGACTGGCCCTGTGTCCTAGCCATTCTAAGGGAGTTGCAGGTCCAGATCTGCTTTAAGTTAATGAGGCTGTTATGGTTTACATGATACCATGTTCACAGTTCAGCTCTTTAAACCATGACCAAAGTTTTAAAAAATGCTGGTGACTATGGTTCGTTTGTCTTCTGCTTTCCAGCTGGAGACAATTTGAAAAGAGGTATTCTTTACAGCATCTGCTCTGAACCTGTTGGGCGCCTTTAAAGGTATCATGATCTGAGTACTCCAAAGCATCTCTCTTTTCTAAGAATGATGCTTGAACTCCATGTGCACCCCTAACTTCACCTCAGAGCCTCAGAAGATGATGTACTGCACAGAAGGAAAAATGTTCATAGATGAGAACAATCTAATTCTGATGGATCAGATCTGCTAGCAGACAGGGGTGTAAACTGGTTTATGTGCACCGTCTTTCTGTCTTTATTTCACATGAAACACCAGTAATTTTTGGCATCGTTCCAGTCTGGATTGGTGACTGTGTGGCCTTCTTCCCTGTCCTTACCTGCATAAAAATAATGGCCCTGTGTCAGTGTCAGTAGTAACAGAGGATCAGTTGAGCAGAAGAGGATATTTTGTGTGCTGTGAATTCCCACGCTTCGAGATACATCAGTTGTGAATCTGAGATTGAAGTTCAAATTCAGAGATACAGATAGGTGGAACAAACTCCATAGTTCACTGGGTAAAATCCACAAATCCACTGAGCAAACTGCTACAGGCTCTCCATGTGTGCCTGGAGAGGGAGGGACAGGACAGGAAATAGTGAAAGAGAGCACTGAAGAGCACCTTGTTTACCATGTTTGGAATAGAAGTTCAAACAAATGACAAAAGTTGTGACATCCAGTCTTGACTGAGAGATGAATGAATGCCTCAATAGGTACTCAGAATAAAGCAGCATTAGATCCTTCCTTGTGTGATTCAATCTATTGGCAAACTCACTAAAATGAATGGTCTCAGTGACCACCCAAGTTGTATTTTTCTTCTTTCCTTATAAACTATTAATTTCCTTAGAATTTAAAAACCATTTCATTCTGAAAAGCAGCTATTACACATTCATGTGAGCTAATATTTTTATGGACTGTCTTAGTTGTATTAAAACCACAGTCATTCAGATTTCAAAATGTAATTGACCCAGTTAAAGTACAACAGTTGTAAATTTATTTTTCATTCTAGTTTTGCCCCGTGAAATGAGCCTGTTTTCTTTGGAGAAGAATGAAGAAGGAAAGCCTCAAATACATGGCTGTAATTGTCTTCATTAAAAGCTGGCTGAAAAGACTTTATCCTGTGGGGTCTACTCTCTGTCTCTTTGAGGTAAATTCCCATGTATTTTTAATGGAAAACTTATTGCCAATCAAACCTGTATCCTTGCAGTGGTACATGAAAGTGGATGTTCTGTCCTGTTTCATCGTGCTGGGTCTCCTGGGAAGAGCAGCTCATTACGGCGTCAACTGTCCCTGCCCTTTGCAAAAAGCCCCACCAAGGTCATATCAAGAGGTGATGGATAAAGGCAAACTTTAACCCCTGACCTTGACTTTCCTGGTGCTGAGTGTTAATAAATCTACATTTAGGGATAGATGTTTTCTCCCAGCTGCTTTTTGTTTGGCAAAGGGGGTGACATGCTGTCGCACAACAGGTTGCATTTGCTCGGGCAATGTGAGTCTCCCCAGCACAGAGCCCCACTCCCACCATGGAAAAGTGGCCGTGAACAGGGCTCAGGTGTGGGGTGGGGCTCCAGCCACATGATGGTCTGAGATGTCTGGATAGATGGGCTCTCTCGTTTTCACAAGGGAGCACTTTGGTACCACAAAAACAGAGAGGTTTCTGTTCTTTTTGCTGGAGCATAGGTGAGGTTGAAATGTTTACCCATATCATTGTCTTCAGAGTAGTGTTTGAGATGACCTTCAAGCAGCTAACACCTTTTAAAAAGAGGTCTCCTCCCTATCACACCCATGGGAATACCAGGAGGAAACAATTCCTTTGAAAGGTTTCAAAACTACAGGGATATCAAGAGCACTCTTCAGCTCTCTTTTTCACTAGCCCCTTGCCAGGTGACCAGAAAGTTTTTCCCAAAGTTGTTCAGTGCCATAGCTTTACATGTCCAGCAAGGAGCAACTCAGCTGAAGGAGAGGCCTCTGTCCGCTTGTCTGCCTTTTTTTCTCTGTCCCTCTGCTTCATTTTCTCCAAATGCTCAGTCTTTCCTTTTTTTTGTTTTCCCCCAATCTCATCCCATTTTCCTCAGCTCTGTTCAGTGAACAGCAGCAGGCTAACTCCATCCTCTGCATAATTTTTTGTAGGACCTGTAATGCTGCTGGCTCTTATGTTTCCCAGTAGGGAAAAGGGCCATTTGGGGCACACCTCAACAGAGATTAGAGAATGAGAAAATGAATGTCCTGGGCTGATGCAGTGTGCTTCCGAACACTTGGTTTCTTTTCTGATGAGAAGTATTGCCCTAAAACTTCCAGTGCATGAAAGCTGCCTGTGGTAAGTGAGGTGGAAAAATTAGCTCCTGCATAGAGCTACTCTCAGTGGCTCTGGGCATTTAAGTGCTGTCATCTTCCAGGGAAGTTGAATTGTTCTGTTGCCTGTGTCCAATTACCCTATAATCAACTTAGCAGAATGTGGAGCAGGAGTGTGCTGAGATGGGGTGTAGTCATTTTGTCAGAGGATATATTCAAATTGATCCCGAATCAGGGCAAGGGCCCACAGGGGGATCTTGGAACAAAGGGCAGAGATTATACTGAGCTACTTGGAGTCTTTGCAACACTGGAGGAGAGAGAGGGGGGGAGTGCTTTCTGCACACTAGAGAAGAAATATCAGAAATGTCAGAATTATTAAGCCCAGAAGTTAATGAAACAAATGTTTGGGATTTATTAATTCAATGTAAACATTCAAGATTGCTGTAAAAAATTAGCAGCCAGCAATAGCAATGAGAGGTCAGCTTTAGAAGTACCAGTGTTAGCAGGTAATTGCAATTGGCTCTAGTATTGTTCCCTCTTCGCCTTTCTAGGCAGCAAGGCTTTGTCCTGTGACTCTGCAATTTGTTTAAACTCCTCCATTGCCAGAAATTCATTTGGCTGTATCTTTTTGTGTTTCTGGTTCTACACAGGATAAAAAGCTGGAATAGAACATTTATCCCTTCTAAGCCTTACAGTTTGTGCAAACATGTTAGAGGAAGAATTCACAGCCCTGCACCTTGGAAAAGTGAGATCTTTCTGCACAGCTGCTTTGAAGTGGGTGCCAGACCAACATTTGCTTATGTGATTGGCCAAGGTGACAACTGATGTCAGAACAGTTTAATGTGGCACAGCCCTTTTGCATCCAGGGCAGGGTCTCTCAGACATCACTGCTCTCTGTCTTTGCATAAATATTTCTGACAAATGCCCATTTGCTCCTTGGATGAGTTCTCTCAAGCCCTGGCATATAGTGCAGAGGTCAAAACAAAGGCCACATGAGTATGTCAGCAATCCATAAACCAGAGAACAAAAAGGCCAGGAAGGAAATACAAAGGCCTTCCTCCAAGGAGGCAACTGAAATTGCAATATGTTTTTCTTAGCTTTCAGAGTAATCTGTAGAGCAAGGAGGCAGAAAACAAAATGGAGTGGGAATAAATAGAACAAAAATTGCCTTCTGGTGGCAGATGATATAAAAGTGTACCATTAGGTATACACCCAAAGCGTGTGCTGCCATTCAGTGGCACCTTCATAGGCTGGAGAGCTGAGTGGAGAGAAACCTAGTGAGGTTCAACAAGGGCAAGTGTAGAGTCCTACATGTGGGGAGGAATAACCCCAAGTACCAGTATGGGCTGTGAGCTGACCTGCTGGAGAGCAGCTCTGCTGAGAAGGACCTGGGAGTCTTGTTGGATGGCAAGTTGACCTTAAGCCAGCAGTGCCCCTGCTGCCAGGAGGGCCAGCAGGTCAAGAGAGGTGATCCTCCCCCTTCCACTCGGCCCTGGTGAGCTCCCATCTGGAGTGCTGTGTCCAGTTCTGGACTCCTCTGCACAAGAAAGACAAGGAGCTACTGGAGAGGGTCCAGCAGGGGCCACAAAGATGATTTGGGGTCTGGAGCATCTCCTCTCTCTCATGAGGAGAGCCTATGGGAGCTGGGCCTGTTTGGTCTGGAGAAGAGAAGACTGACAGGGGCCCTCATCAATTCATACAAACATCTCAAAGGTGAGTGCCAGGAGGAGGGTGCCGGACTCTTCAGTGGTGCCCAATGACAGGAGACAAGGAGCAATGGCCATGAATTAAAACACACAAAGTTCCACCTCGACATGAGGATGAACTGTTTCACATTGAGGGTGGCAGAGCACTGGAACAGGCTGCCCAGGAAGGTCGTGGATCTCTCTCTCTGGAGATATTCCAGATCTACTTGGATGTGTTCCAGTGTAACCTGCTTTAGGCGACCCTACCTTGGCACGGATGTTGAATTGGATGATCTCCAGAGGTTCCTTCCAACCCTAATGACTCTGAGATTCTGTGATCAGGTCTTGAGGCATGCCTGACCCAGTCAGGCACTATGATGGTTGTGTAGTGTTGTCAGTAAAGGCTTGTCTAACTCAAGTATGAAGTCTTATGCTTTTGACCAGACAGTAATCTCTCATCTTGTATTCTGCTTCTTTGTGATCTCTTCCCTCCAGCTCTGATGGATTTTCAAGGAAGAGGTGTTTTCTTCATATCTGTCCACATTTGTCTCATGTTTCCCCTTCTTCTCACTTATGCCTCTGTTGTGGGTGCTCATATTTTGGTGCAATTGGTCCTATGGCTGTGCTGGCCTGCTACTGTGTACTGTGTCAAGCTTTGGGGTCAGGCATCATCCCCAGTCTCTCTTCTGCTGTCATGAATAATGAAAAACTTGTGCCCCTACAACTGCATATTAAAGTGATATCATTTTAGGAGCAGGTAGTAGTTCAGAGTTTCATTTCCAAAGCATAGACTTGATGGATTTGCCTACATTCAGGAACTTCCTGTCATCCCCAGTTTCATCCTATTTGATTCAGATCTCCTGCTGAGTGACAAGTGGTGTGAGCTTACTGCAGCAACAGAAGGTGAAGGGAGTAGTTATTTTTAATGCCCTAGAGGCACCCTTTGTCCAGATTACTCCTTTGTCCTCACTCCATATTGCTGTCCTTTAAGGTTCAAAAGTTGCCATGTGTCCTCAGCATGGCTATAGGAGAAGAGAGATAAACAAATTTGTTTCTCTCCCCTAGGTGTACTGAAGCCAAAGAAAACTTGGTTTTTTTTGGTTGTTTTTTTTTTGCAGACAGCATGTAGTGTTTTCCTCCTGGTAGTCTGTCAAACAGAATCTTTACAGAAAAAAGCATGATGATAGAAAAAGGCCAGAGCAGGAGCTGTCTCTGTCTCCCAGGTCAGGAAAAGGTCAATGCACATTAAATGAATATTGCTGGTGCTTCTGTTGCAACAAGGCCCAAGCAGTTCAAAGCCAGGCTGCATCATCTGTGGCTGAAAATAATTTGCAGTGCTGCTTCCTGAGCAGCAGATTGGCTTCCCATTACACAGGCTAATGAGAAAGTGTCACAAGTGGTCTCAGTAATAATCTGCAGCAGACACCCTCCCGCCCCTCTCAGCACACTTGCAGAGATTTTGATAAGAGAAAGAGAGAAAGAGAGAGAGAGAGAGAGAGAGAGAGAGAAAGAAAGCAAAGAAAGAAAGAAAGAAGGAAAGAAGGAAAGAAGGAAAGAAGGAAAGAAGGAAAGAAAGAAAGAAAGAAAGAAAGAAAGAAAGAAAGAAAGAAAGAAAGAAAGAAAGAAAGAAAGAAAGAAAGAAAGAAAGAAAGAAAGAAAGAAAGAAAGAAAGAAAGAAAAGAAAAGAATAAATGTTCTTTTGTATGCTCAGCCTGAATCTGCAATTCAAAGCAATGGGATCAAGAGAGCTGGAAGTGAGAGCTCTGTGTGTTTACATCACCACCCGACTGCAATTCCACTAAAGCCCTCAGCAAAGCAGAACTGTTGGCTCCTAAGGGCAGATATGGCATATCCCTGGTATCACTTGATTGCACAGTGGCATTTTAGGATTTCCCCAGTAAAAATGTCTATTTTGATACCTTTTTCCAACGCCTCCACTCCACCTCTCCCTGGACAGTCTTGTACCTAGCTGCCAACAATAGAGCAAATGGCCTCTGATCCCTGCAGTGTCATGCCAGTTTGGAGCAAAAGCTCAGAATCTGGGTCAGGGCAGAAATGAAAAGATGCTGACCATGAATCAGTGCTCACCACTGAGCCTCCCAGTTAAGATACAGTGAGGGGAGGCACCTGACCTTCTGAATGCAAAAGCCTGGGGATTCTTACTGGGTTGGTGTGTTAACACCAGCACTAAACTGTTACATTACAAACTCTTCTTGGCCATGCAATATTTCTCTTTTTGCATTTGGATAGCTGAGGAGGCAGTGCAGTGCCCTCTGCCTCTTAATCCACTTTTGCTTCCAGTGCTGCTCCAGGGAGGAACAGCAACAGCCCCTTTGTAATATACTGCCATGATGCTGACAGGTCAAAAAGCACCATGCTCATAAACCACCTCTTTCCAGGCTAAGGCCAAGGTTTGCAAAGATCAATTCTCCTGCCTTGCATGCTTCCAGGAGCCTGCACTAATTGCACTCTGTTACTCATAGTCCATTGCATTAAATCTGGCTTTCTAAAGGGCCCCGCCAGGAGCACAGCAGACATAAAAGCAGCAGAGTATACCACAACCTTGGAACATAAGTATTCCTCCTCTTTATTTCTGGCCCACTATTGTGTATTGTACATCATGTTGCAGAGGTTATGAGAGTAAGAAGGTCCTCACTACTGCCTTCTGGGTCAAGCCAAAACCTTTGGGGAGGAAGTGAAAGGAGGACGATTTCTTTTTCCCTAAGAAAATGTGGGCATGGTACAGCTTTCCCAAATAAGGGTGGGATGGGCAGTGGAGAAAAGGGGTAACATGCAAGGAACAGACTGAGAAGCATGTGAGAGGTGAAGGAGGCCTGACAGGGAAGCAGGCTTACTGCCAAACCTTAGTGGGGTGTTTTTAGCTCATGAAGGCACTGAAAGTTGAACGAGGAATGTACCTATCCAGGACCCAGTGGATAGAAGAAAAGTTGTTTACCATCCTTTCTAGTTCATCTTTTTCAGTCACTTTACCTAAATTTTCCTCACTGAAATAATTTACTTATCTTTAAGTTATTAGTTATATGTTTTATTAAGACCTGATTCTATGAGAGTCTGGGATACTTTTGTGTCTTCTGTGTGATGGATCCAGCTGGAAGAGAGAGGTGATCAGAAGGTCTGCCTCAAGTCTCTGGTCTGTTTTGGACACAGACAGCCTGGAAAGTGTGGTGTGCTCGGTAGGGGAGGTGTTTGCTATTATCAGCATCACTTAAATAAGGAGAATACCCACAGGCAAGATGCCCTACACATGCTCACGGGGCTTCAGGGATGGTTGTAAACTTAGGTCCCCAGTCCCTTGAATATCTTCCTGGATCACCACTGCAGTGCCATCCAAATGTCTCCCCTGGGGACCTTTTCTGTGGTGCCACAGCTCAGTAACTCGCTGGTTCTTGGGCAGATCTCACTCTAGTGAGGAGCCAGAAGCTTCCAGCTGAGACTGAAGGAAGCTCTGGGCCTGCATACCAATTTTTCTGCAACCAGGAAACAGGTCACAGATTCTGAGCCCACAAAGCTAAAGTAGAGCATTCTTTATGTTCAATCCTCACCAGAAGTCACAGAATATCCAATGGAACCTATGATAAATTACAGACTTTAGGTGAAAGACCAAAAAGGTGCGCTCTTATCACTGTGCTCTTGCCTTTTTCAGTGTATGCCTGATTTGGACTCACAAGTCACTATTTCTTCCAAAAAGTAGCTTCTAACCTAAGATAGGGCGTGGGTCAGAATCTGTTCTCCAGAGCAAGTGATTACTATTACAAAGTTGAAGGGTTACTAAAAAAGTAAGCATGAAGAATTTCTGTAAAGATTTTCTTGGCCATTGGTAAAAAGTTTGCTTTAATTGACTGTGAGTACTGTTTCAAAAAGAGGCCAGTATAACAGCATAAGGCTAGATGCCATCACCTCTCCTTTCTGCAACAGATACTTGTATTGCAGCATTGTGAGAATTTAAAAGAGGGAAAAAGGGGCAGAGAGGAAACAAGACAGATATTCAAAGAGGGAACAGAATGAAGTGAGTCACAGTAACAACCCATCTAGTCACCTGAGTTCAGAGTTATCTTCCTCCCTGTCCCCATAAAACTATTATTTAAAAACAGGAAAAAAATACTCTGGCAACCATCTTCCCCCCATC
This sequence comes from Zonotrichia leucophrys gambelii, assembly GCF_028769735.1. NCBI lineage: Eukaryota > Metazoa > Chordata > Aves > Passeriformes > Passerellidae > Zonotrichia > Zonotrichia leucophrys. Next base: position 17,601,753 of record NC_088172.1, on the reverse strand, counting down.
CTTCCTTCAAATATCAGGTTTGATATTTTGAAGACATTATACATAGGAATTATATACATTAATACATATTTACACTTAATTCTAATTAGACATGAGTGTTTTTCCCATTCTATTAGATTGTAAGAAGACATAACAAGATTGTGAGTTCTGTGCCCTGACTTCATGGGGTTTTGTAAGGCTGGGTTAACCAGGAGACCCATGAAATTTTGACCTAGCATTTGGGAAGCAGACACTCAACTAATCTGTGCTACTGTTTTGCTTAACCTCAAGTCTAAAGGAGACATTGAAACCCATAATAAAGCCCTGGGACTGACAGTCAGGACAGGTTACAGACAAGAATATCCCTGTGGTCTAAGCTGTCAAAATACCATAAATAATAAGAAGGGAAGGTTGAAGGGAGGACAGGTAGTAACTCTCAGGGAATAACAACACTTGCAGGTTAATCCATCTCTGCAGGTTAATCCATCTCTGTGGTCTCCTTGTCATTTAAAGTTCTCCTGCCACGTCGTGAGAATGGGGAGCCATAACTGCTCAGAAACAGAAAACATTTCAGCCTCTGGGGTTCTGCCTGATCTGTGTCACTGTCATTAAATGTAAACTGTCCTTAAACAGGCATCTTCAAGAGAAAACTACTGAGTGGGAGAGAGGGAGCTGAGACCTCCATGGCTTGCCTTCTGCTGCTTTCTCTCTTTCAACAGTGCAGATGTTACTTTCCAGTCGGGTTTAAGAGAGAATCCCTACTGTTGAGAAGATTAAGGGATTAAACAGAAAGGGCTCCATTGCAAGAATTTCGCTTCCAGCTGGTGCTCAGTTGGGGTAGAAAGTTTTCTGAGATAGGGAGATACAGATATATTCTGCATACAGATATATTTGGCTCCTCTGATTAATTCAATGTTAATACAGTGTCACATTTCCCCTTTAGAGAAAATTAGAGTAAGACAGTGCCACATGCTGTCAGTCCTTAGAGGAAATCTGCAGGGACAATTGAAGTCCTGAAATTATTTTTTTCAGGCTTTTAGTTTAGACTCATGACCCTCCTCCCTCCACCATGTAATTTTAACATTTTTTTCTTTTAGTTTTATCGCAAGTGTCAAAATTACAAATCTGTGACTGGATAGAGTAGGTGAACTGTGAATTTTTCTCTCTTTTGCTGGGTTAAGCCCTACCTTTCAAGCTATTTTATACATAAAGACATTCAGCTGCCTCTGATCTTCATGAGCTTTCTCTTGGTTTCTTTAGAATACAAAAGTAGAGGGCTCAAGCAATCCAAAGTCAATTGAAGTGAATGCTCTGTAAAGATTAGAATGCCTCTTTCTTACCATGCCTTTTTTGGGGGCAGAGAGTGTGACTCAGAAGACTGGGTGTATTGGGGAGGAAGGACTGTACCCAGCCTTTCCTCTTTGTCAGGTGTTACAGGATTGCTAACACACTTTAAAGGTGGTTTGAACTCAAAAAACTCAGCTAAAATACAGAAACACATCTCATTTTGTATTACACTGAACAGGCACCCTGTGCAGTTAAGAGGGGTGTTGGAACAAACCACGAGCTGGATTGACTGATCCCTGATACATGGGAACACGTGCAGCCCATTGCTGGCTTTTTGGTGCGGCATTTTCTTCCCATATTCCTTGCTCTACATTATTTCTACCATGTTCCTTCTTTGGATTTGCCTTTTTCCCTTCTTTCCACTTTCTTTCTGGAGGGTCTGATCAAGGAGGCCTGTTAAGGACATTGCCATGTTCCAGTTCCAGTTTAAACAATGTTATTACTGTGGACACACCAATAACCTAATCAGCCTTCTTCCTCCATCAGACTCAAATTCCCCCTATGGTTGTTTTACCTCATAAATGTGATTTTCTGGGATACGAAATTTCAGAATTGCAAAGTTTGGCTGCAAATGGAACGGAATGAATTCCCATCCTTTCTAAGTGCCTCGAAGGGGAATTGTAAAGGCTGGTGCAGTCTGTTCTCAATTACTTGTATGATTACAGGGGCAGTAGTCAGGACAAGGAGAAAAGATATCACATATTCTCAGTACAAGTCACTCATATTTTAGAGTCATTAACCCTTTATTTCATACTTGAAAAAGAAATCACTGGGACAGTAATTTCTTCCTATTTTCCTGGTAACCACAACAAAGCCCTTACAGAGTCAAGGTACATGAGTTCATATAATTTGAACTGGGCATGATTTAAACCAAGAAAAGGAGAGAAATTCTCGATTCTCCACTGACTTTTACAGCTAAGGCTTTACCTTTGGTTTTGTTTGTTTGATTGATAGATTTGGGGGTTTTAAATGAAAATGAGCAGAATTGCAGTGCCATTAATAGTCGTATGTTTGTTGATACCATCCATGCTGTTGTGGACAGCAGCCGGGTGAGTTCTTCAGGGACCTGCAGATTCATTCTTCCCCTACCCCACCCATTACAGCTGTCAAGCAGTAAATGAACTGGTTCCTCATGTTAGTTTAGCATTGGCTTGTGACCTGTATTTTCCAGGGCGCTTTATCTGCCTCCTTGCCGGCGCTGTGATCGCCCAGCCCCGCTCCTGGGGCTCCCTGTGCAGCCCCGGCCAGCTGGAGGGTCCCAGCTGGTGTGCTGCCACCACAGCCCTGCTGGCTCCACCTGCCCCAGAGCTCAGCGCTTGTCACTCAGGGGCACTGACACCGGCTATTAGTCGTGATGGACGCACACTTGACTGGTTCTGATAGTGGTGTTTTCTTTCTGGCTGTGACATTATTTGAACAGATCACCTTTGTTTAGCACTCACCATGCTCTCATTTGTCAAACAGTTGTCTTGAAACAATGTGACTGTACAAAGTTCCCAAATATCATGGGTCTATGTTTGAAGCAAATTCTGTTTTTCAGTTCTTCAGGTGCCTCTATCAGGAGTCTAAACACCTTTGTGAAAATACAGCTTGGAAATAATTAATTCCCTGCTTGATGACTCAAGAGGGTTTTCTTTATTGCTCCTAACTGCTGGGAGCATGTTCAGCTGCAGCTCAGCCAGAGCTCTGACTGTTCCCTATCTTTTATGACACCTACTTTGGTTAAATGAAGTTTCTGGAAGGGACATAGCAATGTGGATAAGAGAGGATAAACTGGGCAGACCCCTGTGTAGGGTATTTTCTTGGTCTCTGGAAAATTGTTCACATTTTCCTCATTCTGAAACCCTAATGGGCAAGCAAGCAAGCTTCAGAGCCATGTTGCAGCAACTGCCAGGGCAGGCAAGTTGGAACCATAGAGAAGTGCAGTCTTGCCTGCATAGGATCATAGAATCATCAAGGCTGGAAGAGACCTTTAGGCTCATCAGATCCTACCCTCCACCCAGCACTGCCCCTGTAACCCCTGAACTCCTAAACCACATCACCCAGAGCCAGATCCAGATGCCTCTTGAACTGCTCCACCACCATCCTGGGCAACCTGTTCCATCACCTGACCACCCTAACAGTGAAAAATATTTTTCTAATGTCTAATCTGAACATCTCCTGTCTCAAGGCAATTCCCTTTAGTCCAGTCACTGCAGTCATGGTAGAAGACACCAGCCCCAAAAACCTCCTTTCAGGTAGTGGCAGAGAGCAATGAGGTCCTCCTGAGCTCTTCTACTTGGAACTTGTGGAGGTTTCAGTTCAAAACCAGGCAGAAACACCAATTTTGTGTAGTGATTTTAGTTCGCATATTTGAGATGTCACTATTTTTGAGATTTCTTGACCAATGCACCAAGGAATGTGATGCACTCACTTCTTGCTGTGAGGTAGGATTAGGAGAAAGGCAAAGCAGGCTCAAAATTTTAAAAGAGTACAAAAAAATTTATTAACAGTAACTATAAGAAAGAGTAATAAAAATCAGAACAAAACCTTCAGAACACTTCTCCTCTCCCCACAACCTTTTCTTTCTTACTGACAATGTAAAGAAACAAAACTTAAAAACCATGACAGAACTACACAACCCCAGCTCCCTCAGCTTTTCTCAAAAGACATATTTTCCAGACCTCTCAGGGGCCTTGCTGCCCTTTGCTGGACAGGTCCAGATGTCAAGCTCAGCACCCGTCAGTGCATGTCTGCAGAGTGCTGAAATACAGCTCTTCTAGTAGTAAGGTGGAAGATGGAAGCAGTCAGAGAATTGCCTGCCAGTGAGTACAATATGTATATTGTGGTGCTACAGTTCAGGAAAGAAACAGCTAACAACCCTTTCAGTAGCACAAAAACAAGATAACATTGTGTTAGAGTACATCGTGTGTATCAGCAATCACAAACTCAAAGGAGTATTGTGGAGCAGCAGAATGAAAACCAGCTAAAGGTATCACAATACATTTTCATTCTCAGGCAGGCAATTATCTTCTCACTTTTTAGAGAAATAATACTTTTGAGTGCATCAGCAAGCTGAAAATGAAACATTTTCAGTATTAGAGGGGACAAATTCCTGGTCAAATTGGAAATGTTTGCATAATTTTTAAAATCTGAAACTACTCCCACCCCTCTCCCCAAACACCTGCCATTCCTTTCAAGTCCAGTAGGAATTTTTTTTTCCCTGTTAAGTGCTAGAGGGCTGCTAGGGGCTACCTGCAGCAAGTCAAAGCAGGACTGCCACCAGCAATAAATTAGATGATCTCTGGCTTTGTTTAGGTGAATTTAGAGATGATTTGTGGCTTTGCTATTAACTACCATATGTCTCTGTACTGTGCTGGGAATGGATTCCCACAGAGGTGGGCTCACTTCTTACAAATACAGAAAATAGCATATTCTGGTGGGTTTTACTATGCCTGCTCAGTATGGCTCAGTATAATGTTAACAGTACATGTGTGCACATCAGCAGAGAGGATGAACTGTCCATTAAAATATCTCACCAGATTTTAAAACTACTGGACATCAAGAATATCTGTACTTGTGGTTCCACATCACACCTGAGAGCAGTGCTCTGCAGAATTATCAAAGAATCTGATTAGTGTAATGAATTTTGATTCTGTCCAGAAGTTGTAACAAATCAGTTTGCTGAGACAGTATTTCCTGAGGAGTATGCAGGCCCATAGTAATTCCTGGTGAAATTAGAGGAGGAAGAAAACTGTCATTGCAGAAAAATAAACTTGCATGCTGAAATGTACCCTGCATGGAGAAACTGAGCTTTGTTATTTTACTCAGCAGGACCACGTGGTGATAAAGTGGGATTGCTCTGGCATTTCAGAATTGCTGTTCTGTGTCGTAACACGGTCCTCGAAATGTCAGAGCCTTGAGGAAGTGATGGACTGGTTTCTTAGCAGGAGCAAATCCCCAGAGCTCCCCTGGGTGTGCTGATTTGCACCATGCAGAGATTCTGTCACAATTTTAGAACACAAAGAAAATAATTAGGGGAACTAAGTTTATTAAATTTCAATAAGACCTTTGCTTTTGTAAAACTTACATATTTCCTTATCTTTACTTATAGAAGGGTGCATTTGTGTAGAGAATGGTTGGACTTTGCTAACACCCTTTGCACAAAACAGCACAAGCCCCTACATGGCTGTGTGTGATTATTACATTAACACATCTCTATGGTTACACCACAGAAACCTTTAAGTGTGAATGCATTTTTTCTTTTAAGTACCAAGATGTTCCTGATGGGAAAAAAAATGACCTCTTCTTGGCTCCTGAGATAGAGTCAGGGATGTGATTAATGCTGACTGTATTCCACAGTTTTTCCCTGAAGACTAGCTATTAATATTTTCCAGTGATATATGTCCTTTCAGTTAACCACAAATGGGTGGTCAGCAAGGTATCTAAGCCCATATTTTGCCTTAAAAAATCACTTTCACTGTACCTTCACACATATGGCCACTGACTTAATATCCATGAACTGATCCCTTCCAAAAATGCATGAATGAACACCTCATCCCATCTTACTTTTTTCCCTAGTTATCTGCTGTTTACAGCAGACCCAACAGCCTGTGAAATGGCAGGTATTTCTAGATTTGGTATATTACTAAGTTAACTCATAGTGGCAAGCTGCTGAAAAGCTTTTCTCATCTGTTACTATGCGTTCTTTGATGTACAGCCTAGTGAAGTCAGTTTGATTTGGCTTTATTTTGGGTTCTATCAGTTGTATCATTGGATTGGCCTAACAAAATAGCTGAAACTTTCAGAAGGATGCACCTCTCATTTTCTTTTAAGCAAGCATATTAATAGGGAAGAAAGGTATCTGAGATCCAAAGCCGTGCTTTGTTAGACAGATGTGCACAAATAAACCGAACAACCTCCTGAAACAAATTGAACCACAACAAGAACAGAGCAGCGGAACAAGCCAAGGTACTGATGAGTGAGATAAATTAAATAAAAGGCTTGAAAGCAAAATGGGTTAGTGTAAGTTTCCTCACTCTTCACTCCGTCCAGCAACTTTCAGATTTTTCTCCAGATCTATGAATTTCTTATGGTCCTGTCTAGATTCTTAGGAAAGTCTCCCTTCTTCTACAAGCACAAACCTTTCCTTCCTGCTCCAGGCAGTTCTTGTTGTCCACCCAGATATTTCTTTGTCTGCCCTGTGGTGCTGCCCACTCTGTGCTCGTGGTCTCTGCCACGCTGCACTGCTGCCAAGAAAGAGCACTTTCCTTCCTGTTGCTTCTCCAGCCTCTCTTTGCTGCTGCTGCCCACTAGCCCAACCTCCTTAGCAGAGTATCCTGTCCTCAGCCCAGGCACCATCCTGCTCAGTGCTGTAGGAACATGCTGTGGGAAGAAACTTCTGGCACTGGGTATGCTCAAAGCATGAGTTTGTAGCAATTTACCTTTGCTGTCTCCCCAGTGTCATTCATTATAAGAACCTTGACTTCTCTTTAAATTTGATTGCAAGATTCACAGGAGGGGGGAAACCAGCAGCTGACTAACACCCTGCACAGACAAGGTCTGCTCTTTGTCAGATATCCTGGGGATATTCCCAGAAGAGATCAGGGAAGTAAGGGGACAATGGAGGCTGTTGTGGGATAGGTTTTGTGTGCAAAGAGTTCTACAGGAGTGGGACCTGGAGTGTTGGCACAAGCAGTCTTGTGGCTTCAGAAGTTAATGTCTGCCAGGGCATATTCTGTCTCACCTTTCTCACTTTATATTTAAGCTTTTATATGAACTCCAAATCTGGATTACAAATTCTTCAGATGCAGTGTCAAATCATTTTGTCTTATTCCTGACCTTCTGTCTCCTTTCTGCTCATCAATTCCTCATTCTGTGTCCTGGTGCCCAGAAATCGAAGTGTCCTTTTAGAGTAAATTTTACTATGTATATTCTTTTAAAAATGATGTTTTATAATTTACAGTCATTTACATACATTTTTTGAGCCCTGCAATGATTGGACCTCTTGGCACTAATAGATTTGCATCAAGTGGACATTGCCTATGAATTAGTGTCTAGTCCTCTAATAATATCACAAACACCCCAGTTCAGTTCTTTAGAATATTTGGTAAGACTAAGTTTGCTGTTTTCCTTCATGCAAACCAGTGATAGAAGGTAGAAACCAGTGAGCATGCCCCTGGGACCTGGGAGTCTGGGCTTCATCAGGGCTTCAAACAAATCTTACAGCCAAACCCACAAACTATCAGAGACACAGAGCCATGTGTATGTGCTTCTCCCCTTCAAGACACTCTTTTTGCTCTGAAAAGCTGGAGCACAACTGTTGTACACATCATTTCAAAAACTGCCTCTCCACCTCTTGGTAAGCAACCATTTTGACAGAAATGTCAGTGCTTGTGCCTTTGAATAATTTTGATGAAAGAAAGGGTAAAAAAGTGTCCTCCTTTCTGAAGAGCTAACAGCATGTGGTGTCCCCTCACTCAGAAAATTTTCTTGAAAGTGCCTGTCCCCCAAAGACAAGTAATGAATGCTCCCGTTGCCAGGAGGCAATTGATATCTTCATGTGGAGGGCTTAATAAATTAAAGCACAGTGGTCAGCTTCCCAGAAAAATGTCACAGAAGGGCAGGTGTCAGGGAGAAACTATAGTAACATGGGAGGCAGGTACAGAGAATTAGCAAATTCCAGACAAATCAATTCCTGCTGCAGTTTACCATCCTAAAATTGCATGAAAATGAAGGTGAGCTGAAAATCTAAAATGCTTTTACAACAAATAAATAAGTAAGATTCTGGAAGACCTATATTGTTTAATGAACATGGTCTGAGTATTAAATTTCCTTTAATTGTGGGTTATTTCTTTGTGTTGCAAAACTTGGGACTTATGGAAATGATCTTATTAATTTATTGGGGTATTTTTTGCCTATGATTATTTTCTTGCAGTGTCTGCAGCCTTCCAGAGTCTGCACAGAAGTGCACGAGCCAGGAAAATTAAGGTAGTTGTAAGCAAGTTTTCATCTATGATTATACCAATGATCATATAAATCAGCCAGCTCACTCATTGATGTGAAATGGTAAAAAATAAATAAGACTTATTTTTAACTTAGTTCACTTCAGATGGTCATATTGAATGAGTATAAATATTAGAGATGGGGATATTTTTCCTAAATACTGCCCAGACCATCATGTTGATTTCAAAGGATAGCTCCTTACTAAAATCAGTAATTCTGCCAAACAAAATCAGAGACAGCCTCAAGGAGCAACAATGATATTTGGATTTATATGTTCAAAGAACCCTAGATTTAGAGTTTCTACCCATCTTAGTATATTTTAGAGGTATTTAAAAACTACATCTAAAATTGAGGTAGTTGGATTTAGACCCTTTAAGATCACTGCTGAATTTTGAACTGGTTTCTTTAGAGTTTTTTGGGGTTTTTTATCTGCAAAGACCCAGCAGAGCTGATGTAATCTCTAATGGCAAAAGCAAGGCAGAGCAGTACATTCCTTCTGTTGCTTTCAGATTCGTAATGTCATCTGCTGCATCAGGAGAAACGTAAATCCTTAAATTTAGATGTCTGGAGCGCAGTTTAGCTGTTCCTGTCTCACTCTGGTATTTGAAATAGTTTGCAGTGTGAGCACCCAGGACTGATGCCTGCTTCCTAATGTACCCGATGCTAGAGACCTTGTGCTCTCTCTGTGAACAATCCTTTAGTAGGTTTTTTTGTGCTTGGTCAGCGGGCAAGACTCTGTGTAAGACCACAAAAAGTAGATTTGGCCAAGGTTTTTATAGAAAATGCAAATATTTTAGGGTTGTTGAGTAACATTTTATGTCACAATGAAAAAGACAAGCTATGTTTACCCTTTAGAAATAACAGATGGTTATTGTAGGGTGTGGGGAAAAGAAACACAGAGGAACGGGTTGTTTCCAATGAGGATTTTAGCAGACGTGGAAATTAAAAATATGGGGGGATGAAGGTGAAAAAATAAGTTCCAAGGAGGCAACACAGTCATACATGGCTCTGCAGATGAATTCTCAGTTTGGTGCCATGTCCATTCAGGTTTTCTTTTGAACACCCAACCTGGACTTCCAAACAGATGCATGAACATATGTCAGTCTTGTGTCTTTAGATGCTAAATTGTGTTCCAAGAAATGTAAACTACCTGAATCCCGTCTTGAGAATAAACTTTCCTGGGAAAGGAGTTGTAGTGATAGCTGTAGGGCTGTTCTGTGGTGATAGTGGGAAGTGACTGACTTGTTGGCAAAAGAGGAAGGGTTGAGACACAAGGAAGTGTCTTAAGGTATCATTCATTAGAGGAAACATGGGAAATTTTGAAATTCCTGTTCAGAGGCTTAGACCTACCATATAAACATTAGGAAAATTCCACTAATACACTCAAGTTCTCTATGAGTAGCTTGATTCCTACCTCATGAAGTTGTCAAGGTTTCCAGATCCCAAGCCACTTTAGAAACAGGGCTTCCTTGTTCTGCTTTCTCATAACAGAGCAGATGCCAGTCTGGGTCGCTGCTGGGGCAAGAAAGCTCTCAGGGAGTCCAAACCTGGTGCAGGCACAGCCCTAATGGCTACAAGGTGTGCTACAGGATACAGGAAACAGGGCCCATTTCTTCTGCTCACTCAAGCGTTAATTCTCTTCAATGAGAAATTAAAAGAGTAAGACCTGTGTGAACAGGCGAATGCAAGTTGAAATGGGGTTGACCCACTTTCTTTCTTTTCTTATGCAGCACCTCCTAAATCATGCCAGGGAAGATGGATTATACTTTCAGTCATGAGATAAACCTGTAAACTACTTCTTGTCTGCAGCACTTGTGTATTATAGATCTTGTGTCTCCTGAAAGATGAATAATTACAGTCCCTGGGGAGACCCTCTTTCAAAAATGCAGTCATCATGGATTCTGCAGTGTGGGATAGCTGTATGGACAATGATGATAAAACAAACAACCTTCTTGTCCCCAACAGGCATGAAAGTGAAATGGGAAGAGAAGACAGCTCTCATTAGATTAATGAGCAAGGCTTCCAATTTCTGGATGAGTTTCTGTTTCCTTTGCTTTGATGAAATAAATACTGCTTGATAAGGACAACCAAGTACCATCAAATCAAGCTGTTTCATTAACCAATTGCATACATCCTGATTTAAAGCAGACTTCTCCCAAAACAATGTCCTGTGGATAGAATGGATCCTTTACAATAAATTGGCTGGATTTTCTTCGCCTCTTTTCCTGTTTGGCAATCTGTCTTCATTGAAAACTTGGTGAATCAGATAACAAAACCTAATGAGTTGTGCATCATAAATCTGTAATGTGTATCATGGTTGAATTCTTCCATGTGCATGTGACATTTACACTATATTTAGAATGTTGGGCCTACTCGTTATCCAAGTGCTACAAGAAGAAGAGTTTATAAGAATTCTCTTTGAGCATGTGCTCTGAATATAACATACAGAGGTGCTACATAGGGTCTCTTTTCTTGAAGTGTATATTGTAAAGAGTATAGTGCAGAAGACACAACCATTGTTATGAAGCAAATGAGCTTTCCAAGTTGAGGCATCTTCTGGGGTAGAAGGAGAGGTCATTGTTACCATGCATGCAAAAATCACTAAGTGATACTTCTCAGTCTGCCTCTGTTTGGTGCCACTGAACCAGGTGGTTACCATAGCTGGTACAGCTGTACTCTTGCTTTGCTACCCTTCATGGTACTAAAAGGCATAATGGTCACAGAGACCCGGCTACTCTGCCACCAAGAGATGCAGAATACAGTCAAGCTTAAATTGCCTTCACCTACCAACAATATTTGCCATCATGCCTCATTTTACAAAGAATCAGACATTGCTTCATTGATGCATTGGCCTAGGATTGATCTGGGTAGAAAAAAGAGACAGGACTGAACAACTACGCAAGTCAAAATGACCTTTCCAGTAAGGTGACAACAACTGCAAGTGCATAGAGACACAGAGCTTGAAATCTTTGTACACATGCAAGGAAAGCTCGCCATTTTGCCTCTGGCATTTGGGCTCAAAGTAGGAAAAGGACCAGAGATGTCTTCAGCTACCTCATTAAGTGAAAGCACAGCTACTCTCTCAGGAGTAGGGTAGGGTGTTTGTCGCTCTCCAGCTTAAATGACATATTTCAATGTTGTTAGCTTCCAACAATGCCTCAACCTTGAAAAGAGTTTCTGTGCAGAAAAACTTGAAACAGTAAAGCATCTTATGGCTCTAGGAAGACAAATGGTTATCAGCATTTACAAAGATTTGTGCTCCTACACAATAGGGTGCAAGTCAGGACATACATGTATATTTTTATTACTGCTTGTATTATTGCTACTACCAGTACTTTTGTTGTTATCATGATGAGAGCCAGCACAAAAGGCCTGTGAATATGCTCCTTGATATACAATACCTTGTCTCTCCAGAATGACAATGATTATACAGAAATGGAAGGGAAAACAGCACAATGAAGTAAAAGTCTCAGCATTTAAGCTCCATCAGTCCTTAAGCAGTGACTCTGGGGCCCATCCAAAAAACCAGGATGTATTGATTAGACATGGGACACATACCTGATAAAGCTTCAAACACAGAAACCAAATAAAGTCTTGTCCAATTTTTATCATGTTACACAATACAAAATTGCCTGAACAAGCAATAATAGACTATTTGAACTGATCATTGCACCCTCTTTATCTACACCCGCATTTAAAATTCATATCAATATCACTTTAGGTCAGAATCAATAGCAAAACTCCAAGTTCTTTCAGCTTGTCCGAGTATAAAGACTAGCTGTAAAAATATCTAAACATTTTCATTATTTCTCTTGGGTCACAATATCCTGATTTAAGACAATTAGAACCCTAATGTTATCTCAAGTGTCAGCACTGGCTTGAAGTCGTGATGCTTTTTCTCCCACTGTGTCTGGCCGTGGCACATTTTCTAGTGGTGAGCTGTCCCATATTGTTTTAGAAAATAGCATTTAACCATTCAATATTTTGCTTGTCGACATTGTGCCATGAAGCAGTGTTCTGTCAAGCAGTTTGAAAAGGGCAATAGCTTGCAGAGTGCAGACAAAAAAAAAAAACCCACCAACAAATAAAAGAAAAATATTAATTTGAAGAAAAAAAAAAGATGTGCAAAATCCCCAAAATTCTGGAGATTTTGGCTTGTTTGTCACAGTGAGTCATACAAGAACTACGAGAATGGACAAGTTCAGAACCTGAGAGGATGCTGCATAGCTGCTCTAGAAAAAGACTTACCTAAATATGTGCAGCCTTCTGTAGTCCAAGTCAAGAGTGAAGACACTTCCATTCCACTCTGCTTCCTGCAGCCCCTCCATGTTCCCAGGATGGGGATCCCACAGGACAAGTGACCTTCAGCTGGCATCAGATGGAGAGAAGGGAGAAAAAGTGTCAAGAAATAGTGGGCTAGCATGCAGCCAGCTTTTTACATGTTTGAGGGGCATTTCTGCTATAATAGGAGTGATGACATTAAGCAAAGAAAGGAAAAAGGATTGTGTAAGATTTCCCTGTGGTGTGTGTGAGACAGGAGAAATGGCTTCAAAAATTCCTGTGAGCTGAGAAACGATGTCCAGTTCTCATTATTATGGTGACTCTTCCAAGAGCTGAAATACAAAAGCTGCTGGCAGAGCTGTGGGAGTGAGCCAGAGTGGCCATCAGAGAAGAGAACAGCAGGAGGAGAGAGGGAGCAGGTAACAGAAATAGGTCACTCCATCAGATCAGATCAGTGTAAATCAGGCCTCACACCTTGTCAGAAGTTAATAGTCTCAGACTGAGAGGGAAGGTTACAGTGTGATGGGAAAAGCAACCCACCAAGCTCCTCCAGAAGACTGCAATTTGTTTGAGCTGTAGATATATTTTACCAATTATTTATTGCAACTCTACTTTGTCAGAGTGTTGGGGTTTTTTCTCCCTTAAGTGAGAATATTGCTTATCAACAATTTGATCCCTGTTTGCAATGGATTAAGTTCTTCAAGCATGACAAAGTGCACCATGGCTTTCCTAAATTTTCCGGGGTGCGCTTTCCTAAAATTTGCACTTTGTAGCTGCCAACTGAGTCTTGGCAGGGAGGATAATACACTCACCCCTAGTTTTAAAGGCTACCAGCTTTGCATGCGCTCATCTGTTATTAGTGGGAAATCTGTTTTTAGTATTTAGTATTTAATATTTAGTATTTAGTTCCTAGATTTCCCTTTTGGCTGACTACCTTCCTTGCTTGGTAGGATGCAGTAGGGGAGGGTGGTGCCTGGGCCTTGCAAGGGAGATCTGACTTCAGTCAGTCACAGCACTTCTGTGTCAGCCCTGGTGGTCTTACAGTCTCAGCCCACCCCTATAATTTTCAATATTTTTTGAGAGCTCATATTTAAGGAAACAGGAAGGGGTGGAATATCTATGTGGTTATACCTGCTTTATCAATATATAAAAATATCATCATGTCAGATGTAACTTGCCCTGCAATATAGGTGATTAATTGTTATGTAAAATGATAGAGAGAGAGGAAAAGAGGGGGAGAAAGGCTGCTAGTACTAAACTTGTGGATTCAGGAATTTTCAGGATGAGGACAGGGAAGGGAAGGGAAGGGAAGGGAAGGGAAGGGAAGGGAAGGGAAGGGAAGGGAAGGGAAGGGAAGGAAGGAAGGGAAGGAAGGGAAGGGAAGGGAAGGAAGGAAGGGAAGGGAAGGGAAGGGAAGGGAAGGGAAGAGGAAGGGAAGGGAAGGGAAGGGAAGGGAAGGGAAGGGAAGGGAAGGGAAGGGAAGGGAAGGGAAGGGAAGGGAAGGGAAGGGGTGTTCTCACATTTCTGTGTTCTGCTGTTCAGGGAAGGATCTTTTGTTTGGCTTTATTCTGTTTTCAACAAGATATTGGTTTCTGTTCTTGATGTAGCTGCTGTTGAATTCCATCCTACCCTGCAGGTGTTGTTGCCTTCATCTCTGAAGCAGGCATGCCTGAGCCCATCTGGTTGTGGGAGGGCACTAGCCTCCTAACATATTTTACCAAAATCAGGTGCTGACCTGTAAAAATAAAACAGAATCCCAGATACTGCATTTTCATGCATGACCTTTGCCTTATCGAGCTGCTCCTCCTTGCCCCTCCTATTCTGGAATGCAAGGCAGGGAGGCCCTTGTATAGTCTCTAATATTTTAAAATACATCAGAAATACTGTATAGCAGTAGAAGAAGGTACATATGGATTTGTGTGTGTGTGTGTGTGTGTTTGTGCACCCATCACCCTTGCCTACCAGATTAAATATACATGAGGATCGCTCAAGTGTTTATCTGTTCTTTCCACTGGCTGAGCCTGCAAAAATGCTCTTATTGGGTAGAGTTGTGTGCTTTGGAGGTAGAGGACACAAATGTCTTGACTGCATCCTGCATGCATATATTCATCCTGAGTATAGTTACACCAATTATTTTACCATCAGAACTCACTCAGCTGAAGATTTCTCTTATTTGTATTAGCATCTAGTATGGGGAATGAATTTTCTTTGACTCTATTTTGATACAGTCCACTAAAGGAAGAGGTTAGGGTGGTAAACATGGCACAAACGATACATGTGCTCAGGTCTGCAGAAAGATGTGCAGGGAAACGAGTGAATAACACCACCCCAGGGAGCTGCAGGGAGCATTAATTCATGTGCTCTTCTTCTGGCTGCTGCTGATGGTATCCCCAGTGGAAATCCTCCAGGTCACTGAGGAGGTGAGCCCTTATCGCTTCCCCAGAGCACGGCAGTCGCTTTGCATCTCCCTGCTCCAGATGGGGCAAGTCAGAAAAGTCTTGGAAAGGATGTAACTGTCAGAAGCACCAACCTGGTGGCAGTTGAGTTATTACAGGAAAATGGAGTACAAGCCTTGCAATGAGCCCAGTAAAAGCCAAAGGGGAGCATCATTAAAAGGTGCATTGTTACAGACACTTTACAGAGTGGTGCTCCCTGGAGAGGAGAAGACCCCTGACCAAAGCTCTCTCTTTCTTGCCTAAGATGGATTGGCGAGGAGGTGAAGTCTAGAAAAAGTTAGAGCCATGATTAATAGCAAAAGTACAGTTAGTAACTTCAGAGAGCATATCCACAAGATAATTTATGACAGCAAAGGAAGGAAGGGTATGTACCGTGGTGTTTGTGTAAAAGAAGGGCAGTTCTGCAAAACAGGCTTATAAATACAAAAAAATGAAAAATGAGGATATTTTTACATTTCCATAGTTGAGGAGATTTGAAGGCACAACTAATTCTTAATTTTTTTACAGAAACAGCTCTCTCCATTAACTCTTCACAGGGGTTGGTTGCCCCTACAAGGAGATTTTTTGGATTGTTTATCTTAGTTTCTTTCCTAGGAATAGAGTCACTCACTTCAGTGCATCAGCTTGTTGTTTGATATGTGTAAGCAACTGGGAGCCAAAAGTGGACCTATGTCACTTTGATTTTTCTCTTGGGCAGTTGAGAGACCAACTGACACCAAGCCAGGCTACAAAATCATTCTCAGACCAGGGCATTTAGAGCTAGTTGGCAAAATTGCTGATCACTTCTTCACTCTTCAATGCCTGCTTTACCTTTGATGGCAGTGGGCTAACATGGAACATCCTTGGAAATAAGAAGCAGTAGGTGGGTTGACTCAGCCCTCTAGGTTAGCTTGAAACAAGCCTAGTGGCTTTCTCTCAGTGTCCCAGGAGTATTTAAGTCCACCTTCCCTGGAGACCAGAAGAGCCTCAGGTGAGTTTCTCCTTCTCATGCTCATTCAGCCATGCAGCTTTGAGTGGGGAAGAGCAGAGCAATTTCCCTTGCTAATACCTGTCATTTCCCTGGACTTCCAGAGAACAGACTTTGGCCTCTTCAGGGATCTGCCTGATAGAGCACTGTGGGATAAAGCCTTGGAGGGAAGAAGGGCCCGAAAGAGTTGGTTGATATTCAAGAATTGCTTCCTCCTCCAAGCTCAGAAGAGATGCATCCCAACAAAGAGAAAGTCAGACAAAAATGTCAGGAAATCAGCATGGATTAAATATTTTCTCCTGAGCAAACTCAAACACGAAACAGGAAGCAAGGATACGCAGCATGAGAGGAAAAGAAGAAATTGTCCAAAGAGCCAGGTATCAGGTTATGAAAGCTAAAACCCTGATAGAATTGAATCCGGCAAGGGACATCAAGAGCAACAAGAAAAGCTTCTGTTGGTACATCAGTGATAAAATAAAGAGTAAGGAAAATGTTTTGAAAACATTCTTTACTCAGAAGGTGTAGCACTGGAACAGGCTGCTCAGGGAAGTTGTGGATGCTCCATCCCTGGAAGGGATGGCCAGGCTAGATGGGGCCTTCAGCAGCTCAATCTAGTGAATGGCATCCCTGCCCATGTCAGGTGGGTTTGGACTAGGTGATCTTTGAGGTGCCTTCAAAAACTACCCATTCTATGATTTCATGATTCAGTCCATGACCTGATCAGATGCATCCATGAGTCGTAAATGAACTGGTGGAGGAAGTTGCTAAGTCACAGTCTGTCATATTTGAGAAGTCATGGGAGTCTGGGGAAGTTCCCTCTGACTGGAAAAGAAGAAACATAGCCCTCATTTTTAAAAAGTGAAAAAAGGTTCAAGTATTTATCACCATCACTGAACCAGAGTGTGGAGGATGCAGGGCTGCTTTTAAGTCACTAAGAACAATTTACGTGATGGAGTGGCAGTGGACACTACTCTATGTAAACATTGGCTCAGTTTAATAGCAGGGAACTAACTAGCTGGAAGGCTGCACAGTGCCTCCAGATTAGCAATTAGCATGGTAGGGGTCATGACAAAACAGCCAGAGTTGGAAGGATGCTATTTTCACAGTCCAGCTATATATTCCTTTTGCCAAGGCCAGGAGTAAAAAGATCCCAAGCATGCTGGTCATTAAAAAGCAAGTTCCTTGAAAGACATGTTCACTAAGCTGTCAGGGAGCTGTTAGCAGGGAAAGAGCAGGCAGATAGACAGACTCCCACAGGGGCCTGAAGAAGCAGAGCATGCCTCTATACTAGAAAGAGGTCAGAGGAGCAGCTAACCCTGGAACTGTGACAAATCCTACGTCTCAATCTCTTCTACACACTGGCTTTTCCATCCCTCTAATCCTCTTTGTCACCTGTCCCCAGGCCTCTGTTATTCTTACCATATCTCTTTTTCAATCTGAAATAACCAGAATGGAGCAAAGGTCTTAAATTTATATAATGGAACAGAAATAATACTAAAAATTCTCCCCCACAGAGTCTGAGATATCAACCAGCATAAAACAGCAAAGTTTTCAGTAATCTGCCTGGACCTTTGTTTTTTCTAAATGGTCACAGTTAATTCAGAACCCAGCAATGCATATGGGCAGTTCAAATGGTATCTTTCAGTGTGCATTACCTTGCAGTTGTTCTCTGCCATCTCAATGCCAATTCTCCTCACTGATTATCAGAGGAGGTACTGGAGCAGCAGCTGATGTTTTACAACAGGGTATAAAGAGATGGCTGTTCTGGGAGTAACAAGGCAGGGACTCTTAGGAAAGCACTAGGTGCAGCTTATGTAGGAAAATCTAAGCATGTTTAAATTTCACACTGTTGTTATTTTTGCTCTCCTATTCCCACTCTGGGCAGGCTCACTGTGACTGAAACACAAGAGCGTCCATAAACAAGGAGTGACAGTGCCACTGCCAAGGATTCTGGCTTCATCTAATTTGGAGAAGTGGCATCTTCTGCTATTCCTTGGTTCCCAGCCCTGAAAGTGTTGGGAGTGGCACCTGTCAGCTGCAAAGGAGAGCCTTCATCCTGAGCCGGAGATGGCTGTGGGAAAGCTGGGGCAATACAACTGTGATAAGTCACATGTTGCTCTTGGACCAAGCAGAGTGATGGGACAGATCTCCCCACAGTCACCTTGTGGAAGTGGCTGCTGGTTTTCCTTCCTCATAGGCTTGATCCTGTCTCCACAGGGAACAGGAAGACTAATTTTCCCCTTTCTGTGTCCTCTCACCTTCTTTCTTCCACTGATGTTGCTAAGATGTTGGCTTCTGCCACTGATACCTGCTGTTGGAGGCTGGTGTGCCTGATACTGGGTAACAGTGGTAAGGGCTGTTCCTCTCCCTTGCTCCACCCTCAGACTCCTTCCCCACTTCTACATCCATTTTCAAGCCCATTCTTCTTCCTATGCTTTTCCTCCCAGCTATGTCAGAAAAAGGAAAAATATGTAACATGCAGAAAAAAAACCAAACTATTGACATTGCTGCTAATTTCAGCAGTGACTTTTTCAGGCTCACACTGTGTGAGCCAACTTTTATTGCCCATTATAAAACAATATGTCCTAATAGGGGGGGTGCAGTGCTCTATGCTGCCAATAAGAGGGCATTTAGCCTGGAAATCTGTGACTGTAATTTATTGTCAAGCATGCCCCATGCACACACACACAGGTAATGATGGTGTTAGCCGTCTGACAAATTACAGGGCCTTGCACATTTGACCTCCTCCCCTGCCCTGTGTGCAGTATCGCATCTCCCAGGGGGTTCATCCTGACATCCCACCTCTGAGCAGCTTCCAGCTGCTGCCATTTTGGATATCCTGCCTATTTATTTCTCTCCAAAGATCCTCTCTGCTCTCACTCCTGGGGTTATTCTGTTTTCACTGCTGCTGTATGCAGGGATCAGTTTTGTGCCAAGCCTTGCTTGAAGATCAAATACCTTGTAATTTTACTGATTAGAACTGTGAACTTTATAACAGTGGTGGAAGGGAGAACATCAAAGACTTCTGCCAAGATCTTTAGCTTTTGTCTTTAACCCTGAGTATTCTCCAAATAGCAGACTTCAAAGCTGAGACCTTTTCCTAGGTAGAGGAAAGTTATTCCAGACATTTTATGAATCACTTTGGATTAATTAAGTTTAATATTTTTTTCCTTCTGGTCTGAGTACAGTTCACCTTACAGTAACCAGAGCTTGAGAAGTACAGAGATCTCAAAATGTTTCCAATAAAGTTTTAAAAGTGTTTCCAAGCATTGCCAAAATAGTTTTGCTTTAAAATATTCAGTTTATAGTGTCTGATTCAGCGTGTCTATTCTCCTGGATTTTAGTAAAAGTTAAGTACTTAACTGTTGAATAGTAATAGATTAAAGCACACATTTAAACATTTTGCTGAATACAGTCCATACAAAATGCATGATGTTGTATTGCAAGGTTTTTTCTTCACCCATTCAGGGATGAAAGGACACATTCACTAGTGGCCTTGGCACTTGTGACTAAAGAAGGCATTTCACATTCAGATGGGTAAACAATTTATGTCACACTATCCAATGTCCTCATGCTGTCCTTCTCCTTCTAGTCTGTTTATTTATTTGAACATCTTTATCATAGCACTCAGCAAAATGCTTAATTAGACATGTTTGTATAGTAACATGATAGTAAATAATCTCAAATTACAGGGCTATGTTTTCAAAATTTCTCATATAAAAGATGCATTACTAGGGCATGTTAGTAGGAGTTGATCCTTGACATATATTCTAATTGGCATTTTGTGATTTTAATGACTAAATTTTCATAAACATCAGTGATAGTCCTGCTACTCTGCCTCAGATTGTTTTATTTTTATTCTGACCATTTGTAGGCTTTTTTTCACTTGCTCCAGCTTCCTTTATTTCTGTTTGATTCCAGAAGAATCATGTCCCATTCTCCCTTGCCTGCAAAGCAAAGGCTTCCCTTTGCTCTTCTGAACCTGCACATGGCAATTATAATCAGTAATGAAAAGTCAGCAAATAACAGTTTAAATGGTTGCTTTTCAGTAGAATGAATGTAGGATCCTCTGGAGCAAGCAGGGCTGGTGATGAGCCTGTCAGTCAGGAACTCTCATGCTTGGCAGGCGATTTACCTGTCTGATGTTCCTGCTCGTTCTCCATCATAAAATAAAAACATTTCACTTGTCAAACATCTTCCTTTTCTGGGATGCGTCTTGCACGCACACTGCTCGTCCATTTGAAACTCAGCTGTGCCTCTAGCAGTCAATTTGACAGCCAGACTCAGTCCTAAAGAGAGTTCCCAGTAGCCCACTGAAGCATCTCAAAAACCTACACAATGAAAATATTTTTAATGCATTTTTTTTTCTTAACAGAGAATTAACTCTTTACAAAACAGAACAGGACTTTCGATCTCTTTAAGACAGGGAAAAAAGAAGTCTTCTAGACACTGAAATGTCCAGGCAAATCTTTAATGTCTCACTCCTGTAACAGCTTGTCTTGAGTAAGCATATCTGGAGATGCGCTAATGGTGGATCTGGCCACACAGGCTCTGTGGATGAGGTTGCTCCTTGGTGACTCTAACTTTGGGATAACTCTTCAGACCATACTGCCTCACTGTTTCCTGGCTGCAGCCAGGAAACATCAGCATTTCTCCTTGGCTCAGCTCTAAAGTTGAGAGCCAAGCTTGCTGTATGGCCAGGAGGGTCAGCCCTGGCTCCTGCCCCAAAGACAGGTGCCTCAGTAGTTCCTCTCTTATCCATCCTTTAGGCAGCAAGAAGGGAAGTGAATACAAAGACGCTCAGCTTATACCTGTTCCTTCTAATTCAGAGGTAGAGGACTTTGCACAAAATCACAAGATATGCTCAATTGGCAAGGACCCACAAAGATCACCAAGTCACCGTCCCAGTCCTGTACAGCATCATGCCCAAGAATGATACCATGTGCACAAAGCTATTATCCAAGCATATCTTGAGCTTGGTTAGACTTTCCTGAGGACCATGTTTCAGTGTAGAAACAACATCTGGGTAAAGAAAAAACATCTGGGTAAACATCTGATATTACAGCTAAATGTCCCCGGACACAAAGTCAGGCCTTGAGTCCATGAACCTTTTACTCTCTCACATAGGGTCAGGGTTGTGCCTAGGGTTGGGCTGTGAAAACCACAAAGCCCAGAGCTCCAGGCACACTGCAGCTATTAAAGGCATATCAAGGGGAACACAAAACTGCCAAAACATGGCTCCCTCCTCAGCTTTCTCCTTTGAATCAGCCTTTGCTATTTATTTCACCACAAATATGGGATTTTTGTCTTAGCCTCTTGTTCCCCTCATTGAGAAGTTTTAGACTGCTCTGTGCCCTCCCCTCAGTCTCCTTTTCTCCAGCATGAACAGACCAATTGTACTGAGCTGCTCCTCATACAGCTTCAGCATCATCTGTGTAGTTCTACTTTGGATGCTCTGTAATAACATCTTTCTTACATTGTGGCACCCAGAACTGTCCCCAGCACTCGAGGTGAGGCTGCCCCAGTGCAGAGCAGAGCAGGACAATCCCCTCCCTTGCCCAGCTGGTGCTGCTGTGCCTGATGCCCTCAGGACAGGGTTGGCCCTCCTGGCTGCCAGGGCACTGCTGGCTCATGTTCAACTTGCCATTGCCCAAGAATGCCAAGTCCCTGTCTGTGGCTCTTCTTTCCAGCATTTCATTCCCTGCTCTGTCTGTATATCCAGGGCTGCCCCATCCCACATACTGAGTTTGGCACCTGTTGAACTTCATGTGGTTTGTGATTGCCCAGTCCTCTAATCTGCAGGGTCTCACGGCCTTTGAGTGAGTCAACAGCTCCTTCCAGTTTTGTATCATCTGTGAATTTGCTTAGAATTCCTTCCAGTCCTGCATCCAAGACATTCTCGAAGGTGTTGAAGAGCGCAGGAACAGAGAACAATCATCCATCCCAGTCACTTAGCTTGATAAGACAGTACCTAATGTTTTTTAAGGAGAACTCCCAGTTCAGGGGACAAACTGTTGAGAAAGCTTCTTTCCAGCCCTGAGTTCCCAATGATTGACCTCTGCTCTGAAGCCTCAGAGTTTTTACCAGTACCGTTAGGATTTTGGAAAACATGGGCCATAGGACCAGATCTGTGAGACTGGAGTTTGCCCAGTGTGGTATATCTGAAGCTGCAAAAACCAGACCACATCCAAGAAGCTTGGGGAATGTTAATTATTAATCCAATTGCTAACTTTTACATCTTGTCCCTACTGGAAGGATAAAGAGTGACTAAACTGCAGTATGGTCAGAGTTTCTAGTGTACACTAGAAGGTTGGGCTTCTGTTGTTCCTTAAGCTCTGCAGATCTTCCAACTGGTCACTCCCTGCAGCTGCCCCAGCTGCAGCTCTCAGTGAGAAGCTGGTTTTGCTCAGAAATCTGGAAAATATTTTAAGGCCTGAGGTTCATGCCATGCAAATGAATGTGTGTTACACATCTTGTTCTGAAAAATCACTGCCGTTCAATTAATCAGATAGTTATTCATCTCACACTGTAAC
Organism: Zonotrichia leucophrys gambelii; assembly: GCF_028769735.1. NCBI lineage: Eukaryota > Metazoa > Chordata > Aves > Passeriformes > Passerellidae > Zonotrichia > Zonotrichia leucophrys. The sequence continues at coordinate 17,579,206 of NC_088172.1, read as the reverse complement.
TGTAGCCTGTAACTAAGCCACTCATTATCTCCAGGTGTGTTGAATGAAACAATCTCATATTTAAGAATTTGTCAACAGTATAGCTGGATGCAATGACTTTAACATAGATTTTCCAGCATGGGATTTTACAATGTATATTTCTTCCTATGACCTGAGGTGAGAAAACAACCTTAATAACTTAAACATCCATGGTTTTCATCCTGTAGTTTATACCTGCGAAAGAGAAACAGGGTAAATTAAGTGATTTTCCCATGTTTATCTGGGAGGACAGTTGGAAAACTGCATTGAAATCCAGTGTTAACTTCATCAGCTCATACTCTGTGCAATATTGCCCACAATGGAGACTCCCAATGTACATAAACTGTGGTGAAAAAGGGAGCACAAGACTAATTTCAGGATATCATGCGATGCTTCTCAAGTTCAAGGCTGATGGAGTAACAGGAAAAGCTAACTGTAGAGCAAAGTTAGCTTATCCTGTTATCTCTAAGGAGACTGAAAACAACCATTGATGATATGGAGCCACCTCTTTCCGTGGCCAAATGATGCTGCAATTAGCAGTTTCTTAATATTTAATATAACATATGTTTTAGCATTACATTAATGTACCAGGACAAAAGGCATCACTATTTTGGTAAGTGATTGAACTTTCAGCAGCAGAAAGGGCAGGCAGAGGGAGACTTTAAGAACTGGCACACACTATGGCCCAAAATTTTAATTTCCTTTTTTTTTTCTGCAATTATATTAAAGACAAACCAGATGACTCTTATGTTGGCTGAAGACCTTAGCTTATGATTACTCATTTGAAAGCTTTTGCAGCTTAACAAATTACCACCCATCTGGTAAGCCATCCTATCTAGCCCCATGTGTGCTCTTCGCCATCCTGATATTGTGAATTAAAGCACATCAGCATCAGTGGGTTGGCCTGCCCCTCAGAGGTGCTAATGCCATGTGTTTGGAAGGGTGACAGCACCCTTTGGCCAGGTGGTAGGAGCACACAGCCATCTGCTGAACTTCTGAAACATGTGGCAGAAAGGACTGGGAGTTATTGTCAAATCTCCGCCTTCTGCAAGATAGATCCTGCGGGGTAAGGAAATGACAGGAGCTGCAGTCACAAAGCTTTCTGGGATCTGACCCAGCAATACCTCTGGCACACACCTACAGTCTGTCCCACATGTCCAAGCCTGATAAATCACACCAAAGGCAAATAACAATGGCCAGCTGTTCGGTTCATAGGACAACAAATGCTTTTCTTACCCACTTCAATTACTTATTGTTTTGAGGAGGGTGCTGATTTGCAGATTGTACCTTGAGTCAGCCTGCATGGACAGTGCTTGATGTGGGGAATCAATTGCCCACATTCACAAAAAGGGGCAGTGCTGTGGTGCTCTTGTGGCCTGCACTTTCAGACAAACTGGCAAAGATCAGAGAATGGTAGGACAGGGTGACAGTGGCGTTGAAGACATTGATCTGAGCTATATGTCTCTCAGAGAATTGTGTTGTTTTCTGCTGTAGACACAATCAAATATGCCAAATGGCTGCTAAAATGTAAATGTTAGCAGTCAAGGTCACCTTCCAAGGGACACCAAACAGTGTGCCCCAGGCAGGCCCCATTAGTGGCAGCACTGACAGCATTCCTATTGCCATCTCCTCCCCCAGTTCTTTGCTTCGTGCTGAGAAATATTCCAGAGGCAAAAGTCTTTTCCATCCGATGCTAAAAAGCTGCTCCCTTTTCCTACCCAGCCAAGGCTCAAGTTTAATAAAAATCCTCATTAGTTGTCATCTAAATATGCAGGAGGTCCATGCCAAGTATTGCAGCTGAGTTAGGGAAAGCCAAAGCAGGTTCTAATTAAAGATGGGGCCAGAACAAAACCTTGGGTCACAAGCCTGTACTTCATGAAAACTGGGATCCAGGCTCTGAATGCCATTGATCAGAATGATCTCTTCACTCAAAGCCCTGGGCACTACGTGGCAGCATAATTGTAAACCCCTAAGAGCAACCCTGCAAAACATGGTGGAGTTTCTCTGGCTGCTTCATTTTAATTATGGGATGGGAACCTTTAATTAATACAACTTGACAGTGAAAATATAATCAGTTGTGTAGCCCCTGTTGTTTGTTCACATGTTAATTTTGCATGCTTTTTTTTTTTTAACACGCTTGTTTTTTAATTTTGTGCAGTTGTGCGTGAAAGCCACTAGCAGCAGCAACCAAGTGTTCCACAAGGAGCCCGGGGGAACAGAGTGTTAATAAGTGCTGGGTTTGGCTCCTGAGGAGGCACAGAGGTGCTTGGAGATTGTATAAAACAAATAAGGTAGCTGAATTTTTCTGCTAACATGATCATTAGGGAAGGACTGAAAATCAATGATATCTTTTATTTCTGCCTTTATGTTTCAGGGTCAACAATGTACTGAGATATGTGGGATCAACAAGACACAGGTTTGCCATATAATTTTCCCATGGTTAGCTCTAGTAAAAGTGATTAATTTTTTAAAAGAAAATCTCCATTCTGCAGCAAAGATAAACTGTTAAATGGCTATGAGGCCTGAAGTACGAAAGAGAAATCCTGAATCTGAAACTGCGTGGCCAAGGATGCTCACCTTTCTTGAAACTTAAAATGCAGAGTTGCTTCATGTTTAAAATTCATTTCTTACCGTGCTTTTGTAATGAGGTGTTCCACCTGCATTACAGCTTCCTTTCTGTCCAGGAGAGTTCTTGGGTGGCAAAATCCTGTGACTTTGAGCAGTGGACATGCTGATAACAAAAACTAAAGCTGGAGCTTGAACACATGATCACATTCCCACAAAGTCCTCAAGACACAGGTTCATGATAGCACCTTGCTATTGACAAAATACCATCTTGCCAAAACATATTTTTCTATTGAGCCTATGAGTTTTGGACATGCTGAAAGTAATTTAATTTAACTTCATGAAAATTTCAGCAGAAACAATACGTCTCAGCTGATTCTGCTTGCCAGTAGCACATAAAAACCTCCAAGGAATCCATGCAAGACTTTAAAGTTGCTTTTTAGAATGGCATCTGTATTACACAGTGAAAAAGTAATAAAAAAAAATTAATGTTCCAATGGTCTTAAAAATTCATCTTCTTTTATTTTTCACTAAACAATTTTTTTCCATGAATCACCTGGCAACTCTTGGTCATGGAATTAGGAGCAGGTTACAGCGGATGTGACCACAGCCAGAGCTGCAACTCCAGACCTCCCATTTCCATAGGTTCAGACAGTGTTTGTGTGGATCTCTGTGACAAGCTCTAGTCAACCACATGCATACAGAGCTATTAACTAGATGCAGCACAAAGCACTGGGGCTACTGCTAATGGTAATTGTGTGATGTTGATAGCAGACTAGAACTCCAACAACCTTTAGAAATCAGCTGAGAGCTAAAAATCAGAGCTGATGAACAAACATTAATATTTCCTTCAGTTGTGTGAGACTCCTGTGAAGATTTACATAATTAATCTTCAGCAACAAAACATTCATAATGCAGTTTAATAATCTGGGAGATAGACAGGTCATATTAATTACTATCTTGCTTCCTGGTTTTAAAAGCCATTGCTTCCAAGCTCTTAGTTTAGAAGTGAATAGCTTGTATCAGCTTGAAGACAGCAAGTGTGCAGATGATTAATGCCTGAGTGCTTGGCTCTAACTGGGGATCTGTGAGAGGGTTCCAGGGCCTTGCACTGCCACAGGCTCTGCACATGACTGGGGGAGAAAGTGGTTTTGGACACTGTTCTGCATTACTGCTATCCCAGCAGCTAATCTCTGTTACCCCAGTTTCGGGTTCCATCACATCCTTCCTACAAATATAAACTAATTTTTGGGCTCTGTTCAAATATACATGTATAAAACTGTGTGTGGTTTGCAGTTTTCATAGAGCTTGTTTGTTTGTTTGTTTGTTCGATTGATTGATTGTTGGTTTGGTTTCTTCTAAAGAAACTTACTTGAATTCTTTTTTTTTTTGTTGTTAAATCCTATTGTGTCACAATCTGCTGAAAAGACAGTGACTTCTTGTGGAAGGAAGGAAGCTGGAGAGGGATTCTGGGTCATCGTGAAGAACTTATTGCCAGCCTAACTGTATGAAGGCTTTTGTAACTCTCCCATGCAAGGCAAGTGTAGAGGAAAGATTTCAAGGACAAAAACAAGGCATTTTTTACACCTGTTTGGGGACGTGCTGTTTGAAACTCCAGGTGTTATCATGGAGGAGAATCTGGTATGAAAGAAAACGGGCTTGTCTGAGATTCAAAGGGGGCAGCAGAGATGAGAGCCATGGGCAAATGGGAGACAGAAATCATCTTCTAAGTGTTAAAAAGAAAATGACAGCACAGGGACAAGCAATATCTTTATACAACAGAGAAAAGGCAGCCAGTGGAGGGATTCACAATGAGAGCTGACATGAGCAAACAGACAGGCTACAAAAATGATTTTTGCAGTGGTGCTCAGAGGAATACTGGCAAGGCAAGATTGTGTTAGTGCTCAAGTGAAGGATGCAGCAAGAACTGAGACCCCAGTTAATGAGCTCGTGGTTGAGGCTTTTATTGTGTAACTGGATAAGGAAGTTCGATTTTATTTTTACTTTAAAAAGGTGAAATTTAAGCTAGGGGATGGGTGTGAGAGGCTCACACACAGACTGTGAGTTTGATGCAAGGTAACAGTGTTATCCAATTGCTTAAGAAAGAACCAGCAGGAAAGACTGGGCTTTGACAGGAAGAGCTCTGCTGCAGCCTGGCATAACTTGCTGGCATCCCCTCATGAATTGCTAACCAGGTAGATATTTTAGTTTGGGCAAGAGACCTTTTTTGTGCAGAGAGCAGATTTCCTGGTTGAGGAAAGTCAGTCAGGGAGTGTGTTTGCAAAACAGACAAAATTAGAGGATTGCAGGAAAGAGAATGGCAGGTCCATAGAAATAAAAAGAAGGAGAAGATTTGGTCATGATGCAGGTGGCTGCATAGAGAGTTGGGATGGCTGGGGCTGCCCTGGGGCAGGAATGTGCCAGAGGTGCTTGATTCCAGCTGGGCTGGGAGTCAAGTCAGAGACAGAGTGGAGCTACTGCTTTTGAGGAAGGTCCCCAAAACATCAAGGTAAAATGGGATGTATAGCAGGACAGAAGGCATGGGTTATGCCAGTGAAATACCACTTTAAATTACTGTATCTTATGAGCTAAGAGAAAGAAGAGCATATTTGCTCTCTAGCTCTCATAACCTGGCATTGTTCACTTCCTAGTTGTGTGTAAGCCAAGCTTCTCATAATGGTGACTCAAACTTGAAACCACCACTATCTTTAAGAAGACTAGGAGATAAAACCTATTTATAGCAGTGGGCTCTCCCACCAGGCTGTACAACTACGGCTTTCAAGGGAAATAAAAGGTTGTTGGCTTCTGTGAGTCAGTCTGTTTGATCTTCTTACCTGAGTAACTGCAGAGTACATGCTGTAGGAATGATGCTGTGTCTTTATATCCTGTGCTACCTTGGAATCTCTGCATCAGCACAAAGAAGAGCAGATTTTCACCCTGTGAGAACTGGTATCCTGGCATCAGGCTCAATTAAAATGCTCTTGGGAATAGGTTTTGCTGCAGTCATTTGAGACTAGTGACTGAAAAGGAGGGGGGAAAAAATCAAATAGGGATTTCGATAAATAGAATTTCAGATCTTGCATAATACCATTCAATGGCAACAGCAGGTGTTTGACAGTACTGTGAACTTCCTCAGAATGGGATCCTGCCAACATGGCTGTGATTCAGTGCAATGATTCAATGACTGCAGGACGGTATCCTGCCAACCAGCCTTCCAGCAGAAAACTGTTCACCCCACTGCAAACACTGCCAGTCCATTAGCATTTTAGATTTAGTCTCTCTGCATGTCAGTAGAAAAAAATGCATCCCCTCCAGGTAATGGAAGGAGGAAGGGTGGACAAAAATTCCCTTTTCTCCTAGGGAATAAAAGGCAAAATTATTAGCTGCAATGTTATCTCTGAGGAAGAACATGGAATATGGCTTTTTTTAAGCTCAGAGTTGGAAAAAAAAAAGTCTTCCTTTTATTCTTCAGCCTTGCTTTTCCTTCCAACTCCAACAAGGGGCCTTGTCAAAAGAGTCTCTTCAGCTTCCACTTCTGCCTTCTAAACTGTGCAGAAATACTACCAACATCCTGAGAAAAGCAAAAACCTCAAGGACCTGTCGTTAGCATTTCCTGTTACGGATATTTTATCACCTGCTACCCCACAGCACCAATGCCCTCCCAATGCCCACACACCGAGGCTCCCATGCTCCTGAAGCCCTGGAGCGCCTGTCATGCCCCTGTCAGGAACATGAACATTCCCAAGTGCATGGCTCCTGGTGACACTTGCCGTGGGTACAGAGGGGAACAAGGCACACTCAGGTGTCACTCTCTAGCCGTGCACCAGCCTGTGGCCAAGACACATGACATGAAACCTCTTTCAAGTAAACCTGTGGTTAGGGGTGCAGCACGGAGGGAGCATACACAGTTTGTCTCAGCTCTCCTCTCTCTCTATTTTTCTATTGTGCAGCAGAAAGAAAAGTGAGAGTGGAGCTGAGAAGCAATTCGTGATGCTGCCACTGTGATCTTTGTTGCAGCACAATGTTCTCATCCTTGCCCAGCTCTTTTAAACCTGCTGTAATATGAATAATGATATACTCAGCTTAAAGAGACTTTGTTAAATACTTTGCCTTTATCACAGGTGCTGTGTAAACTTTGGGGATCAAAACGGACTCTTTGAGAAGTGATTAGAGCAGGAGGGAAGGGTTTAGTGGTTTAAACGGCACATTTGCAATAATTAGGCTCCCTGGAGTGATAGGTTCAAATCCTAGCAGGGTTGACTCAGCCCTTCATCCCTCTAAGGTAGATTAAATGACTTTTCTGTAGTAGGGTCTTTTGGACAAGACCTTAAAATGCACAGGCACATGAGTTTTCTCCTTTTACTGCAAGGATGGATTTTACAGATTTATAAATCAGAGATTCAGGTTATTTTGCATAAACATAGCTGTCTGCCCAAGCACTATTTGCCAAAACCTGTCCTCACCATTGTAATGCACAAGTAGGTCTGCTCACCAGCCTCCCTCACAGAGGGGCTCTTTTTTGTTGAAACATGTAATGTAGTAAGGGACACAGTTTGTGACTAAGCAATGCAGTTTGGATGTATCCTATAACTAAGAAAAACCACTAGCCTCTAGTTTTTTGTTAATTCTTTAAAAATTAGGTTTTTTTACTACATAGTGCTCTTCTCTTACTTGAAGGTGACTAACCCAGTCATGAGTTAAAGCGGAGCATGGGCTATTGTAGTACCATAGGCTGAGGGAGAGTTCATTATCTCTTCCTTTCTAAAAAAATGGGAAAAATTTTCTTTTCCTAAGGTAATTATTGTTACGGGGGAAGGATGGAAGGCATGACTTTTCTTCTCATTTATTTGGTCTGCTTAGGAAGCCAAGCTCATTGTCACTGGGGAGCAGTTCAAGAAAAATGCTCAGAGCAAGTTTTGGGAGTCCTTTTCAGAGAAGGGAAAAGATGATAAATCATGGAATCATTCAGGTTGGAAAAGACATTTAAGATCACTGAGCCCAACCATTAACCCAGCACCCCCAAGTCTTCCAGTAAACCATAGCCCTAAATTATAATTGGGTTTTGGCCCCCTTTTTTTTGTCCCTGCACAACCTCATGCTACATCCTTGTAGTCCTCCTAAGTTGTTGCCCTTTCTTCCAAAGGTAATTTTCTTTAATTTCAGCCAAAGCTCTCTGTTCAGCCAGGCTGGTCTTCCCCACCAGCTTGTCTTTTGGCCCATGGGAATGGTCTGCTTCTGCACCTCTAAGATTTTCTTCTTGAAGAATGTCCTGCTCTCCTAGACTCCTCTGTCCCTTAGTATTGCCTCTCAAGGGACTCTCTCAGCCGGGCTCCTGAACAGGGCAATGTCTGTCCCCTGGAAGTCCCAGCTAGCAGTTCTGCTGGTCCTCCTTATTTCTCCAACAATCTCTGCCATTTCATGATTTCCTTCCCTAGTTGCCACACTCACCAGTTGTGGCAGGAACCTTCTAGGCTGCTTCCTTTGTGCTGTTTCATATTTCCAGCATACATCTGATAAGTTGAAGTCCCCTGTAAGATCAAGGGCCAGTGATGGTGAGAATTTTCCTAGCTTCTTACAGAATATTTAATCTAATTTGCTGGGATCATGCCAGCACTGGAGCTTACCCTGTGACTGAAGAAAAGGCCATTTCAGTCTTACATCTGAGGGCTTCCCTTGGTGCAGAGAGAATCACATAGCCAAAGAATATGACTGTGCAGAGAGAGATTGTGAAAGAAACACAAAAGAGGGTTTCTTGTAGCAAGGGGTGTGGGTAGGGGAGAAGGCAGGTGGAGAAAGGTGCAAAAAAGGAAGGGAAAGAGGTTTACAGGATTGCTCATTGAGCTGTGGATATCTCAGGGAAGAACTGGCTGAGGACAGAAAACTATATGAGAAAACACATAAAACAACCATGCAAAGATGGAAAAAAGGTGAGGGAGAGGAACTGACAGGTGCCAAAGACACAGAAATTACTAGAAGAAAAAGCATCGCAGTTTTCCCTCTTTGATTTTGCTTTCCTGGTGGGGAAGGAGTGCAGTAGAAATGCAGGCTGTGCTTGTTGATGAGCTCTCCCCGAGCTCCTCCTCTTGAATTTCTCCATGGCCTGGAGATGCAGAGACCTTAGACCAGGCTGGCGCTTTTTTTGCCCATCCCAGGTGTTCTATACATAACTCTTTTCCAGCAAAGATAACTGACTCTCATGCAGTCAATACAGGGGAAAATGAGGAGAGGGCTGCAAGTATGGCTGAATAGCAGTCGAGTACAGCTAGCTAATTGCAGTTTCATGTCATTGCTTTCATAGCTGCTATCGTAACTGTATATATTTCCAGCTCAATCTATCTTTTCCGGCCTCCTGTCTTTGCAGCTGCCTCCTCTTCTCTCCTTCCTGATGGCTGCAAATCTCTGCTTATCACCCGCTTTCATGCTGTGTTTTGTCTGCTCTTTGTGTTCATCCCTGTACTGGTTTCTTGTCTGCATGTGGCAGTTTCTTATTTCTTGGATGTTGTGAGAGACTTTAGTATGAACTACTTGCTTCAGTTAACATGTACGACCTTTTGCCTTATTTTGTTTTTCTGGATGATTTAATTTTACACATGTTTACACTAAGGACTGGTTTTGCAACTGAAGTGGTCAATATGGATAAGCAACTGTTATGTGACTCAGTATTAAAACAATTATTTATTTATCAAATTTCTTCTTGTATGAATGTATCCATCCTCTGCATGAATTTTTCATGCAAGCTCATCTTGAAAAAAACATTCCCTCCTCTCAGAAAGGATTTGAACTCTTTAGGGAATTCCCCCAAATTCTAGTGTTTTTTTCTTTAATTGAACCCCACCGTGTAAGAAGAGCTCTGTCTACAATATTGATTGCAGAAAAACATGCAGACCTGTCAATCTCCCTTTTCCCAAGGCAAAACTCTCCTATTGTCTTTTTCTGCCAGGGTATAATCTTCACAAAGACAGACTTCAAACAGTTAAGCTTCTTCCCATTGTATTGGGACTATATGTAGTGCTCCATTTTACATTAACATTTAACAGGTTTCAAGCTTCAGTGATAAACTAGAAATGTTTTTCCTTCATGACAACAGTTTGACAGTTTTTAAAAATGGATATAAAATGGAAAATTACCCTACAGAGGAAATATCCCTTTCTCTTCATAACTCAGGCTGAGAGATGGCATGAATGGAATAACACACTTATTACATTCTGAACACTGAACATAAAATGCATTGCCTCCCTCTATTCCACTTGATTTGATAATCTAGCACAATTTAGGTCCCTAATAAATTAAATTGTTCGGAAACTTGGTTCACTGCCTAAACTCTGTGCAAGGCTGTGCTGTTTAATGATGCCTTACTTTCTTTCAGTGCTTTATCTTCGGGATAAATAATTCAGCCTAATAAACCCTGTGATCTGCAAGGTTAATTGACACCCACAGTAATTCCCAGCTTGTGCACAGCACCCATATTTGTCTATCTTTTCCAGAGTCCTGTCACATCACCTAATCTGTGCAGCTCACCAGCCAGGTTCCCTGCATTGCCAGGAGCCCTAATCATTGCAAACATCACTTCTGCTCCTGAACAGCCAAGTGCCTGAGGTCCACAAGCTTGTTCCCTTTCCCTCAAGTGGTTATCTTGCTAGTTGATTTCCAGGAAAATCCTAGGACAACTGGGACTTGACTGACACCAAAAAAAAGGTGAAAAAAGCAGAATGAAAAAATATTATAAAGATCCACAAATATATTATCTGGGGGATTTATTCACAGGTGATGTGTCCAGCTGTACAGCAGGATGAATGTATTCTTATTAATTATTAATTTGCTCAGATGGTCCTCCTCCCCAAACCTGACATTTATTGAAAAAAAAGTAATTGAAAAGGATTTGTCCAGTTCCACTCCCTGTCTTTGAGTGTTATATAACAGACTACTCCAGCCCTCTGCTCCTTCTCTCTCTCTCTCTGTGCTTTCAGGCTAACACACAGTTTATTGGGTATCAATAAAACATAAGACTTACTCCTGGTATAACAATAGCACCTCTTTGCAACCTTCAGCCTGCTTAGCTCCCAGGAATAGCGTGCTAATGAGGGTGTGCAGTGTTTTGGACAGATGCTAGAGTGTTATGCTGGGCTGATAACTGCATCTCTTGGATCCAACACTGTGCTGGGATGACTCATGCCTTTTACTAATTTATAGGAGCAGTCTTCCTTGAAATCCCAATGTAAATATTATAGGCCCGTTCTCTGTGAGTGACTACGGCCTTGAAGTCAACAAAAGTAATGGGCACTCGGCGTGGCGTAACGAGCCACCAACATATTCCTTTTAACCCTTGGATGAATTTTGGGCTGTTTTGCTTTGGTTTAATTTTTTTTTCCCCCAGGGGCTGTATGAACACAAGGACCACATAGCCTGAAGAGGAGCAAAGGGCAGTCCTCAAAGCAACACAAAAAGGCTGAACCTTAGTTTTGTAAAGAGGGAGGCTGAAGCTGGATCACAAGCCAGATGGTTTGGACTCATGTCATTCTCTAACTTTAAATCAAGGTTCATTTACTGCATGTGTTTCCTTTAGAAAACAGTCCCCAAACAGGATGGTGTCCTGATCACACCTGTCAGGAGTGAGGAAATGAGGGTTTTAAAAGTCAGGCAGAGCTCAGTACTCTGACTTTTCTATTTTGTCTGAAGAGATGTTTGCAAGTGTTTCTGTCTTGCTGGCTTGTATTTTTTTTTTATGTCCCCATGATTACCCTGTGTAAGCAAGGGTGTTCATGCACTGACATGCCAAATACAAATATCAGAGAGCCTATTGTAATTTCTAAAGGCATTGGGCCTGAGTGTGAAGACATGGTTCATATCTTCTCTCGCTGACATACAGTGCTTTAGCTGAGCACAAAACCAGATTTCCTAATTGTGCAAGCAAAGCCATTTTCTCAGTCTGTTTCAACCACCTTTGCTTGTAGATCAGTGAGCGCTGCTGTCTCCAGTTTGATATCCCCATTCAAGCTCACAGTCCTGCAGGACAGGATAGGACAGCTCACCTAGTCATGGCCCTCTCCACTGATTCTAAAAGGAAGGGAAATGACAAGCTCAGACCATATGCCAGATCTTTAGGTAGTTAAAAATAGATGAGAAGATGCCCCAAACTGGAACCGATGAGCAGTGAGCTGTCAGCAATATGAATCTGAGATGTAAAATCTGAAAGTCCCACATCCCATCGCTATCATTAATATCACAAACTGTGACAAATCTGTATGTGCTGTCAGTAGTTTTATAAGGCAAACAGGAATCTCTTTTCCCCCATGTCTTGTAAGACAGCCCCTTCAGCCAGATCCCCTTCCCTCAGATACTCCAGGCAAGTATACTCTGACCACAAGCTTGCCTTTAGAAAGGCTCTACTCTTCCACAACCTGTGTTAAGGCTACTTCAGACTTTTGATTGATTTTAATTCTATTTTTTCCCCCGGCATATTCTGAGCTGCAGTGGGGCTGGCACCAGCTCCAGAAGTCAAAATGTTAAAGGACTGAAGTAGGTTGGGAAGGACTGACTCATGACAAAGGGAAGAAGAAGGAAGCTGGGATGCAAAGCACCTTCAGACCACTTGCTACTCATCAGCATCTCTGCTGGGTTTGCTTACCTTCTGAAAGCTAGCCATGTGCTGGAGGACATTGCCCTAGGAGCTGCCTGGTCCTGACAGGCTAACTATCCCAGCATATGCATTGCAATTTAAGGCAGAAGCTCTAAGATCCTGGATTCAGTCTGATTCAGGCTGAATAGCTCTCTTCTCATGGTGCAAGTGCAGCCTTGGTCTGCGGTAAATCACAGCTATTCATCTGAATCTGGCTGCAGTTTGTTGACAGATAAAGTACTTGTAGTCTGCATACAGAATGTGTGATTTGCACAAGAAATAGAAAGAGGTTTTCCCTGTATAAAAACCCCACCCAATTTAAAGGTGTTGTCATGACCAAAATCACAGTTAGATTATTACTGCCATCTGAAAGTAGGTTTTGAGGAAGTAGTATTATGCATCTGTCTTTAGGAAGTGTTGCTGAAACTCCTGCTTTGGGAAACTTTCTGACACACACAATTACAAATGGCCCTCTTATATTTACTATGCTCCTTCTCTACAAAAACTCCCAACAAACAAACCTCAGCAAAGAAACCCCTGCTCAAACAGCATTTTGAAACAATGCCTCAAGGTTTCAGTAACCCTGTTGATCTCATGTGGATTGTACCCTGGTGTTTGAGGGGGACCACGTGCTGTGAAGGTGCCCCAGGGCAGACAGAGGTAACAGCAGAGGTGCATAGTCTTGTGTTACATGTCTATCTAGCTGACATGTTTGTATGTGAAAGCTGTCATGACTTCTGAAAATCAGCTTATTATTCCCTTTGAAAGTGCATTTGCCTGTCATCAGGACAGGCGTGCTGATCAAAATTTCAAAGTCACCAGAGGTCTCACAATCCCGACTAATGATGAATGGGACAAATGAATACACACTGAACAACCTGAACTACTGCCCCTGTTTTTTTTTTTTTTTGGATGTGCTGTTCACACATAATTCTCCCTAAAGATAGTATGGACTTGTGAAAGCTCAGCTTCCACAAAAGCAATGGGTAGAGAAGGTTGTAAAATGAGAGTATGTACTGGAAGGGGGGAGGCAGAAAATGCAGAAGATGAGAAGGACTGCCATGCTGGGGAATATACCATGATGCATATAATTGATTGGGCCTTGATTTAAAAAGAAATCTGTTTTCAAAGAAAACAATGAGATTTTTATGTTTTGACTGACCAAAGCCTTGATGCTGTTCCACAGCATGAGAGCAGCATCCTTCCTTAGAAAGACATCAGCAGTCCCAAGTGGCTATTTCTGCTTTTGTAGTGAGAGAGAAAATGGTAAGAGACGAAAGAAAATGAAGTGCCTCTGACAAGGAAACAATGTGCCAGAAGCAAACTCCTTTAAATACAGAAAGGCAAAAGGACAGAACTTGATTCATTCTCCATCTGTTTTGTGTTTGTTTGTTGGGGATTTTTACCATCCAATATTTTACCTTGTATTTATTTCTTTTTCCTCTTGAAATATTGTGCTTTACAGTAAGAAATCATACAACTGTAGAGGTTAGAGATGAAGAAGCCTATTAGATCATCTGCTCCACTGCTCTTGGCCAGCAGAGAATTGCTCCCTATGGTACATTTTCTAATGTTTTGTCCAGCCTTGTAAAAATCATGAGTGACCAGGCTTCCACCAGGTCCCCCAGCAGCTTTTCTACAGCTGAGTACATCTTGAAAGGTTTTCCTGCTACTCAGCCTATGGTTTCATGTTGCTAGTTTCCCCCCATTTGGCACTTCTGATTTTATGTAGTAGTCCAAAGTATTACCTCCCCTTTGGCACTCCTGTCTTCTGAATCTATACCTGCTTAGCATGGAGTCACAGAAAAATAGGGCTGAAAGGACCTTTATTGTTCATACACACAGAGCTTTTAAATCTTCTTTGTAAGGCTATCTGTCTCGAATCCTGGTATTTTTTATTGTTTTCTCTCCTTTTACAATTTGTCCATACACAGCAACTCCCCCAAGTGGGTGTGTTATTCCAGATGCATTTGCATTAAAATTATGTAGAAAATAGATCTCTATTGCCTTTGATTCAAATATCAAGGGAACTTCACCCTAAAATTGCATCTGCATTTTTGCAGCCAAACTGTAATGTGCACTTATGCTCAATTGGCCGCCCACTCTCATAGCAAAGTGTTTCAGTATTCCTGCTAGCAGTTTGCCATTGACTACAAGTGTTTTGGAGGATTTTGCCTCAGGTATATTTTCATGCTTACAAGTGGAATCTCATCTGGTTATTTTCTCATGTAATGTCCCCAGATTCAGTAGGTCACTCTGTGTTATTTCCATATTCTGACTCACCTTTCAAGTCCTCCCAGGCCAGGGTCATCTGTGAGAGCCCTTTGTGTAGTGCTCATATTGCCTATAATATTTATAAGGACACTAAATCACAGTGTTTTTGACACAAACAATGTCATTGTGGTTTTGTATTTTTTACTAGATGACTTTAATGTGTTGCCTAGTGCTTTCTCCCTTCCCTATGTATCTTTTGCTTTCCAGCTCAGATTCTTCTTTCTCCTGGAGCTGTGACACTGCCCTTTGTACCTATTTTCTCTTTTGCCTATTATGCTTTTTTTCAGATAATTTGTTGCCCTTCATGTTTTCTGGGCATATTATTTACAGCTGTATTTTAGTAAAATAGAATTAGAAGCAATGTTCTGGATCACTTAATCCAGATCTCAATTATTTCAGAGAGCAATGCCATGAAATCCCTTTAAAATATTAATTGAGTTTCAGTTTGATGAAACTGTAAAACCAATTAAGTTTTCTGAGCCTTCTTTTTCTACGGCACAGCCATTCTCCAGCTATGCTACTTGGAGAGTTAAAATCCTTCTTCAGAATTCCTGGCTGAATTTGCTTATGACCAGATTTTATCTCTTGTCCAGGTGACAATGTAGTCCTGGAGCTTCATCAGCTCTTGTTCCTCTCTATTTCTTTCCCTTTCCCACCTTCAGTACATTTATGGGTGGAAATCAGATTCTGTCTCAGCATTTGCTCTCTGAGTTTATACACGCCAAACTCTGCCATAAGCTGACTGATAGAAGGCAGTGTAAAAACAGCAGGATTAAAGATACCAAACTTGCAGGAAGTGGTATAAATCCTTTTGGGAAAACATCATGTTGTTGTAACTGTAAGCACTGAATTTATGGTTCATTACCATATTTCATATATATATATATATATATATATATATATATATATATATAATATATATATATAATGTAACTTCTTTTAGACTTCACTTTTGTAGCTGTTTCCATTCCCTGGATGTTCCTATGAGTGTTTCATTTGCCTGGTGTAATTTTAAGCTACCTTCTTAAACATGAATAATTACAGTTGCATGCAAAAGCCCAGATGAGGTCTTCAAAACATTTGTGTTCAGTGGAAATAGCTCCATTGGCCTATTTACCTATGGAAATGCCATAGCTATGGTCAGCTGACTGTAGCAAACTTCAACTCACAGCTGGGTTATTTTTAAGTGGATAAACTCATATGTCATGGTATTGCATGTCTTTCTGTTTCTATTCATCTAGCCCATGAGTTAACACAGCCCCTCCTTTGGAAGTCTGACCCAGTCCTCATCCCTAGGGTGAAGCCTCCCAGCTTCTAATATTCCCTCCTGCTGCTCCTGATTTACAGAATTTCCTGTTTTCCCCGGTGCTTGTATTATTCTGAAGTTCAGTGCCTTTGTACAGCTCTAGTTCATGACCATCTCAAATTCAGAAAGCTTCTTTCACAAGGGGTCCCAGACTTCCTTTGTGGCTGTAAGTCCTTTGGCCATAAGAAACAGTGTCTTGGGTCTACCTGGTAAAGGGCAACTTTTAGGGTTTCTGCATGCATTTTTTTGGACTCTAAAATGATCTTTTTCTTCCTAAAGTTTCCGTTCACCCTGTCTACACAGTTATCATGTCCAAGGCTGGTCGTGCAATGTGACAGTGTCACTTCCCAATTGTACCATAGGACCAATTGTGTTATGACCCTGTTACAGAATAGTAGTCAATCTCCTATTATACATGTGTGATGTTTAAAAATGTCATTTGATTATTTATTACAATCAGATATTTTTGTGTCCTCTCCCAATAGTTTATTGCTTTTAGTACAATTTTAAAAGGTGTGTTGGTAAAATAAAAATTCGTTTGTAAAGAGTATAAAATTCCATATAAAACAAAGTGCTGTTTTCCCTTTAAAGTACGTCATAGAACCAGCTACATTACTTGTTTGATAACCTTTGTTGTACAGCAACGAAAAATGTTAATATTGATAAATAGTTAATAATTTGTACCCATTTTAGCAGATGTCCATGAGGACTGGACAGGATAAAACTCTAGCAGTACCATTTTCTATTATATAACTATGACAATTTCACCAAATTCCCATCTGAACACCAAAAGTAGCTCTGATATCAGACTATCCTCTTTTGAACTATCCTGTTTTTGGGAATTAAACATCAATGTTTCTAGTTTTAAAGGCATTGTCTTCCTTTGAGTTGTTTATTTGTGTATTCTATTTTATATTGTAACAACATTTATGAGAAATAAAATATCAATGAAGTATCATTGTTGAAATGTATTTTGAGCAGCTTAAATCTTCAAAAATTTTTGTGAAGAATTCTGAAGCTTAAGGGTTTCATGGTGAAAACTTACAGGAAGACCTTGAAAATTTACATTAATCAGAATTTCTTTTCTCTGCACAGCTTCAATCTCAACATAAAAATGCTCAAAAATTCAGCACAACCTACTGTAGCTGGTAATCCTGGGTTGGTTTCTTACTGAGGACTTCAAGATCTAGAAAATAATATTGAAGATTTTTCCGCCTGTCTGTCTAGACAGATGCAGTTTTTCTGCCCAAGGATTTCTATAGATTATGCAGACACACACCCCATCCTGCAGGTGGTTCTCCACAGAGATGAGATGTTTCTTTTCCTAAGATGAGCTGTCAACATATTTATCTGTAATAGCATCAGTAACAAGCTCAGAAAGAAGAATGAGTAAAACTTGTGTGGTGTCAGGAATACACATTGTACAGCCTAATTCCCGGCTGTGATTCCAACTGCCTCTTTTGCAAGAAAGTTGTCTTTGTCTTCATTTTCACCTATACCTCATCAATTCATGCATCAGGTTTCAGAAATTATTACAGTTTTTAATATCCAGCCCCCAAGTGTTTCTGTGGAGAAAACTATTTGTTGAAGGCCTTAATGATGGAAAGAAGTCTAAAGCACAACTGATGTAAGATGTTTTTGAGCCACCTAACAAAGCCAGTGAGGTTAAAAAAACAGAAAGAAAATACAATTGGACATAAGAAGCAATTCCTTTGAGTTCTCACCTGTTCTTTGCCTGAAAAACAAGTAAGAAATATTAAGTACATATAAGTACCTAGCTCTCCTTTAAACAAAGCTGTGAGGAAAGCTTTTCAAATGTCTTTATTCCCTGTTTTCTTCTCTTTTATTTTTTTTTTTTTTTGCCTCTCTTCTAATGTGCTCTCTGGTGTCACAAAAAAAAAAAAAAAAAGCTTCTGGTCCTTTTATCTTTTGTTCTATTTCACCTTGAGATCAAGTTTCAGTGAACTAATTTGATCATTCTCATTTAACAGTGACATCTGTAAACATCAAAACCCTAGTGTTATTGTTACTAGGTGGTTTGGTTTTTTTACATCAGAACAGAATCTTGCCTCTGTACATTGGGGGTCCACCCTGATCAACGAGGGGGTACCCACCAGGACAGCCATTAGCTGGGGACATCATGTGGTGTCACTAACCTCCTCCTAGGAGGTCAGTGCCCACCGCTGTGGTCAAGAGCAAACCAAGGCAAATCCCATCATCTTTCTCTGCCTCTGTTCCCCCTTCCAGCCTTCCCCCTCTTTATCCTGCATCCCCATTCCAGCAGGGGGCATCTTGTATGGTTTGTTTGTGTTTTGCCTGTCCTGGTGGGCTCTGAGCTCAGTTGGGCTCATGGATCTCCAATGACCTGATTAGAAGTTGCCAGCTCTTCAGATGCCTTTTTCCCTCTTAAAAACTGAAGGGGAAAAAAAAAACAGCAAAAGGAATTGGCTGGTATCTGTGCTTTGACTTTCCTCTCCTCCTCCCTGCTGGATAGATATCTCTCTTGGACAGAAGCAGGCTCTGAGTAATGGGGACCACAGTTCAGATGATTTGTAAATGTCTTGCAGTGACAAGTTTGACTTATATCTCAAGTTCTTCTTGTTCTTTCCCTCACACAGCTGCTCTGTGCCTGCAGACTAGCAAGGCCTCCTAAGCTCATCTTGCAGCACCAAAACCAGCCCACACAGATAAGGTCTTCAACACTTGCCTGATCCAGGTCACTGCACAAATACATGCCAGCCTGCCAGGCTCATTTGTTATTTGGAAATGACCCGCCATGGTTTCTGCACCACTAATTGGCCATGATCCATTTCCTGTTTCATGCATTCATCTTTTTCTTCTGCTGCCTGGTCCAAGAGATGCCAAGTGCATCATTTACTGCACAGAACGTTGAACTGGGACTTAATGTGAAGAGTATTAGACAGAGATTTGGATTAGGTTTGAGATCAGGATCTCTTTGTGATAATCTCTGCAATTGTTCTTACCAAATCATCTTACTGCCTACAGTGATGACACTTCTGGAATGAAATGCAGAAAGAAAATATATACAACTCCAGGCAACAGAGTTCCATGAGAGATGGCTTTGGCCCAAGGACTTATGCAAAACAGATTTGTAATGTTGCAAATTTGTATTTTTTCTTTCTGCTTCAAGGAGGAAAAAAGCAACAGTTGATACTGCCATGAAGCTGCAAGCTTGAAAGATGGAAGAGTGGAAATTTCAGTGTCTTTAACAATGCTAATCCAAGCCTATGGACCTGTGAACCATATTTGCAATCAAATGCTTGTGAAATACATTGCAGAAGGCTCAATATTGTAAGCCCAACACAGGAAAATTCCTGCTTAAATCAATGGGAATTTTTTCTGAATCAGGTTTATGAGATTGGTTACTGCTTGAAAAACTACTGTTCTTCATCTCTAAAGACTCTCCCTGATGGGCTCCTCTTCTTTACATCCATGAGATTACTGTGCTACCTGGATGGTGACATGCTGTGTGGATGACTGAGAGAGACTGGGACTCAGCAGTGGAGCTGTAAAGCCTGGCTGGGCTCCTGTGACTGCACAAGTAAGAGACTGTGCATGTGCCTGAGCTGGGCCTGCACAGCACATGGCCTGCACATCACCCCCGTTCCCAGACCTGCCACTCCATTGTCAGCCTCTGATGGTAATACAGGCATCTCAGACAGAAACTGCTGCCTCTAATTTTAAAATAAATTCTGAGTCTGACTTCAGGTTTATTCTGAGATAAAAGTAGGAATGCTCAAACATTTTGTCCTGTACTTGCTTTACCTGTCCAATCAAACAGAAATTATTACTGTATATTTGTATGGCTGCCTCAGAAGTCCAAATCCTTATTAACTCACTTTGTTGCTAAAATCAAGGAAGCAAATCTATCAAACAGCCTTTTATACCCTCCAGGTTCATCATGTCTCTAGTTTAACAAGAAAAAAAAAAGAAATAAGAGGGCAGACAATATTCTAATGGGTGAAGCAACTATGCTTTGCACAAGTGGCTTTTAGGCCTGAGCATATGCATTTGACATACTCATTTTCTTAAACTGTTTATGTTCATGGATCTCTCCTCTGTGGCTGACATGTGTGTATTGGAATCAGTTCTGTCTTATCATCATTGCCATGGTTACCTTATCATCATTATTGTATGTATGTGTTGCTATATTACTATTGCAGACGTCTTACCAAAATTCCCTAAAGCAAAATGATCCCAGAACTTACACTGTACACATCCCTAACTACTAAGCATTGATATCTTTTATAATCTGTTTCCCAGCTAAAACAAAGATGGCTTAAACTTCTCTGCTGAAATAAAGCTGTTTGCCCTTTCTGGGTGGAGAACAAATCACTCCATGTGTCATCTTCAGCATAAGCCAATTCCTTATATCAAATGCAACAAACAAACAAACAAACCCTTCTACTTAAGTGAGCCACTCAGCAGCTTGATTTGCCTTTATTTCCCCTTCTACATTGCTAAAAATCACAGGATTATTGATATCTGCAGCAGGAAAGGCATGTCAGCAGCTGAAATGTGGCTATCGTGAGAAAGCAAACACAGAGATCATTTTAGCAGGGTAGGACACATCTCAAAGCCCAAGACAGAGAAAAGTTTGAGTTTGGGATGAAAAAAATCTTTGCTGGGGGCACCATGCTACAGCGCCACAAAAATTATCCTATGAAGACAGGCTGAGAGAGTTGGAATTGTTCAGCCTGGAAAAGAGAAGCCTCCAGGGAGATCTTACTGTGGCCTTTCAATACTTAAAAGGAGCTTATAAGAAAGATGGGGAAAGGCTTTACAGTAGGCCTGCAGCAATAGGACAAAGAGTAATGTTTTTAAACAAAAAGAGGGCAGATTCAGACTAGATACAAGGAAGAATTTTTTTATGATGAAGGCAGTGAAACACTGGGACAGGTTGACCAGAGAAGCTGTAGATGCCTCATCCCTGGAAACACTTAGGTACAGGCAGGATGGAGCTCTGAGAAACCTGATGTAGTTGAAGACATCCCTGCTTATTGCATGGGGGGTTGGACTAGATGACCTTTAAAGGTGCCTTCTGACCCAAACCCTTCTATGAATCAATGATTCTATGCAGTCCTTCAGAACAGAATTGGGAAAGCCCAGAAGCTAACACCTGGTTTTAATCCAAATTAGGTATAAACTTCTAATGGACAAATGAATGTAGAACTCTTATTCTAAAGTGTGACTGTAACTTAGCTTAGCACTAGCTACTAGATTTCCCATCCCATTTATCTTGATTATAAGAACAAATCCTTACTACCTGCACAGACAGAGGCTTTGAGTATGTTATGATAATGAATGCCATTATGAAGTTAGAGTACAGTGGTGTGAAGAAAGTGATTCACCACTGGGAAAATACAAACAAATAAATTTATTGGATGATACATTGCCTACATGCATGACTCCAGGTTTATAAACAAGGGATTATATATTTTTCCACAACTATAATCTAATATTACCAAACTGGAGAATACCAAATAGAGGTAAGATATTTCTAATAATTCCAACAATAAGAGAAATGAAATCTTAAAGAAATACAAGTAAATAGCAGAATCTCTAATAAGAGAGGACATGATAGTACTAATTTAGCAGTGAAATTTTTCTTCTGAAGCTAAGGATGACTGGCAATTTGTAAATGCAGCTAACTGACCATCTTCAAAAGTGGAAGTGGAAACTGGGAAAAAGGTCATAATGATACAGTAAATATAGAGATCATCATAATTTTTAACCAAAGGCAAATAAGAAAACATTTGTCTTGTCATGTGTTCAGATTGCCACGTCACTACCCAGACCTCACAGTGATCACATCATCCCACTATACCTGCAGTTATGGGGCATGGAAAGAACTACCATTATGTGGTAAAATTGTCATAGTACTGCAAGGATATTGCTCTATCCTCTGCTGACATCCAGGAAGCTTTCTCTGAATGTTTATTATAGCCATTGCAGCTTTGAGATACCTCAGAGGTTCTGATTTGCTAGGAAGGCCCAGCTGAATGACTGTTAGCTTGGGAATATCTTGGCATTGGAAGAAGGTTATCGTTTCAGGATCGCAGAGGCAGCAGGGCTCTTGCTGCAAGCCAGTCTCTCCTGGAGCATCACTGAGGGGCCGAGGGTGGAGGAGTAGAATTCTCCCAACAGAGACAGCCCTTTAGCTCTAAAAAATTAAATTCCTTAGGCAGCAGTCGTTATTCTATCTTCACCATCCGTCTGGGAAATGGGGATTGTGTTCATTATACCAAACAACTTTCCAGGGTCCGTGCTCTCTAGAAAACTGCATTGACGTTCAGGCTGGGTTGCCCCCTCTCTGTAGCAGAAGCTGGAATGAGATGCTTTTGTTTCTCCAGAATTCACTGGAGTGAGTCCAGAAGAGGGACACGAAGAAGCTTCCCAGATGCACTCCAGTATGTCAAAGTCTCTTGTGTAGTGGGGAGCCCAGATCTGAACCTAGCACTGCAGACATCCAGGGCTGCACAGAGAGAGGAAGGATCACCTTCCTCATCGTGCTGGCAGTGTTCTTTGCAATGGGACTACAGTGCAGATCCCCCTCCTTTTCCAGCCAAGCTGAAGCATCCACAAGACAAACTGGTGACTAACACGCAGCCTATCCTGGTTGTTTAGCAAAACACAGTTTGTCACCTGAATTGAAGAGCTCTGGTGAATCCCACAACAAAATAATTGAGTTAAACACAAATTACTTCATCATTTATGACATTTCAACAATGCCTGTGCTCTTATAAACTAATTGAAATATAAAAAACCCTGGCTTTCCTTGGGTGCTATGGGGCTTTTCTGCTTTGCACCGTCTGCGTGCAGGGTCTTGTGTGATTACTCAGCCCCTGCACATGTGGGGAAGCTTTATGAGCTTTGAGATCAGCTCCAGATGGCAGCTCGGTGCTCTCTTTTTCCCAACACCCATGGGATGCCTGGCTAGCAGGAAGTGGATGCAGCCCAAGGCAGCACAGGGCAGAAGAGGAGAAGCAGGTTCTCAGCAGGGCTATGGCCAGAGCTGGCTGTGACAGAGCCTCAGGGATGGGCTAGCAGAGAGGCATGAAGTTCTTACAAAAGGTCAACTGCCCCATGCCTGAAAATTACTCAAGAGGGCTTGCTTATTCTGCAAGCCTCAAGAGGGCTTGTTGATTATTGTGTTTATTATGGTAAGATGCTCTAGGATAGCTTGGTGTGAAATGAGCTCATTTGTTAAAAGTGACCTTAAAATATGAAATGCAGAGCCTGGTTCTCATCTTGGCACCTTCTCCAATCAATAACATCAGGGAGACATGAGAGGCCATCTCAGAATTGCAATGTGCTACATCAGCATCAATGAGGTGGAAATTAGTCTGAGGCTCACAAAAATTTGGGACTTGTTTTTTAATCACCTTCGTCTTCATAAAATTATTCATTGTACTTATTTAGCTTATCTCCACTTGGTCCTTCCAGGAGTATATATTCCATGAAAAGGAAGGAATGGAAATTTACCTAAAATGCTGCAGGGAATTTAGAATTATGGCTGTTCATTTGAGTAGGAAAAAAAAAAATGTTCCTCATCTCTATTAAAAGATATGAAGAGAAAAATAATTTTGCAGACTTGGGTTTCACCTTAAAGAACAACTTTTTGAGTGAAAACATCTGATTTTTCACATGAATCATCAGCCAAGGTTGATGTTTCATGGTCTCCTGTGAGTGTACCACTGAGCCCTGAAGGGTCACAGAGGTTTAACCCATGGCTGCAGCTCCTCAAGATGGCCAGCCTTGGCAGCAGCTTAGCGTGGCACATTGGAGCTGTGCTCTGTTCAGGTCTTACTTTCTCATTAAAAATATAGGTAGCTCTATTTTACTCCATCTTAAACAAGGCAGTGACCCTGAGTTTTCTGGCAAATCTCCAGATATGGTCTTCTGTAGGAAAAATTTTGGGTCCTTCTTGTATTCACTAAAAATAAAGGAGAAAAACCCTTATCACCAAGGATAGTGGCATTTGTCAGCTTCATTTTGCTTAGCTCAGCTGAATTACTGTCTGCCAAACAGGCAAACTTGAAAGATACATTTTTCCCCATCTCCTTTGAAAGTCCTGTGTCATTAGAAATGCTTAAAAATTGCAGGTAGAAAAATATCATCTTGGCTCTCCACTTTGACCCCTTAGCTTTACAGAAGTCCTTATGATATTGTTTTGACTGTTGCCTTTTCTAACATGGCCATATATATCCAGAGCTTTGTGTTCAGACAAATGGTCTTTCTACACTATTGCCTATTTATCCTTATTAGCTTATTATTGAATTTAACTTTCCAGTTTTTGCTTTCACTTTTCTAACCTCCAGCAAAAGGTGTTCCTAAAACTATAGAAGACATACAGGAACTGCTGGCAAAGCAACATAATAGCCAGAGGGAGGAGGGAATGCTTAGGGCAACTTCTACTCTGGCTGGTTAAGCAGAACTTCCATTGACATCCTGAAACAGATGAGGTCCTGATAAAAACAGTCATGATTGACTGTTGTGCTATCTGGCTGCATTCTAGATTTTTAAATGAATTTGAAAGCAGCCAGGCATCTAATCTTTTTCAAAGGAACAGCCAAGACAGAAAAGAATTTTGCTATGCAGTTTCGGAGCTAACTGTGCAGTGAACAAAATCCTGATCAAGCATGGAGTAACACCCACACTTTACATTTCTGTAGAAGGTATGGAAGATGTGTGGGATGGACTGGCCTATGGAAGTATCCATTTCTGCCTGGTAGCAAAAGAAGATATCCAGGAAAACTAGGATAGAAGTGGCACTTGTTTTTCAGGGGCAAATCTGGGAGCACTGGATCCCAGCACAAGTTTAATTTTTGGTAAGAGAAAGAAGCACAGCTCAAAATTGTTTGCTTTTGTTAGAAACATCCAGGTATTTGAGGTGCTCCTAAATCAGTGCTTGAGATCAGTAATATTTTGTGGCAATCACGGTCAGGAGTTGAACATGCAGGTGAGGAATAGGAGAATCCTGTACCAGTTTGATCACTTGGTGTCATTGAGCTGGGAGTGAGACTGAATTTTGTGAACTCCACAGTGCTTCAGCTGCTCTGCACCTGTCTTACCTACCTCACAGCTTGTGTCACTCCCTCTGCATGAGGTACAGAGTTTTTGCCACCATGTGCCAAGTCTCCTTTTCTTCATACTGAGTCAATGAGGGGCTAAGGATGCAAATAAAGAGAATAAGATACTTCTTCCTTTATCCTCTGAAGGCCTAATCCAGAGGTGATTGACAGCAGTGAGGAAGTAACTGCATCAGACCTTGATTCGAGAGTGCCTCTGCTGAAGAGCAGGGGAGCCGTACATCTGTGTGGGATACACATCTGTGACACCAAAAGAATAAGTCCCATTATCAGTCACCTTGGACTACATGGACATGTTTTTTCTTCCAGTAAAATATTAAATTCTCCAGGGAAGAAAAATCCTTTCACCATATCTTTGCATCCAAAACCATTTGTTAAAGGATTCATTTTAAAGCCAGAGAGAACTATTATTCTCTGACCTCTTATTTTGAAGAGAATACACAAGGTAGATTAAAGTGTTATTATTGCTTGATCAAACAATGTACTTGAATGTTTGTTGAGAAAAAGGTTTTCCAAAATACAGAAAAGTGTCTTTTCATAACAGTGTCAGACCTGTTGATGAATTACAGAATGTCACCCAACTGTGATTCCTTTTGCTCAGACCACGAATTGTGTTTGCATACATTGTGCAGGCTCAATATTTCCCCGTCATATAGGCATGTGGAAAAGAAAAAATGAACTAAAATGAAACAAAACAAGCAAAGAAGACACATTTGTACTGCCTATGAAAACAATCAGGAACACAATTATCTAGTGCAATTTTCTTTGGATACCTAAATAAAAGGTAAATTTGTTTTTTGGATAAAAGTGGTTTGTGCTTATGAAAACAAAACATGCCCTTGTATGTCTCAGAAGACTAAATAGAGAGAGAGCAGAAAATGTACAGAATGGGGTGAAAGAGGGCACCCCTGTGCATGACATTCTCTTCAGCAGATTCACTAAGGTTTCCTGGCCACTGCCAGTCAAGCTCCAATGGGATTTGCCTTATTTGACGGACAGGCCTGCAAATTAGCAAAGGTTAATTGGACACTGGAGCTGAGCACCCATGGGTCTCAGTGTGAAGAGAAGAAAAGCCCCTCCAGAGGCTGGTTCATGCATTCCAAGGTAGGAGTGTGAAAGAACTGAAAGGATCAGAGTCAATGTTACCCCACCGATCACTACAAAAATCTGCGATATGGACAGGAGATGTTTCCCCAATTCAACGCCAGTTGTCTGAGGCATCCCAACCCCTTTAAGCCATATCTTTAGCCATGGAAAGCCTAAGAGCTCAAGTCAGATTTCAAAGGATTTGGTATATGAATAATAGGGAATTTGGAGCTAAAGCATGATTAAGAGCCCTAGGTGGGGCTGCAGTGTGGGGGTAACTTCAGCCAGAATTTATTACCGTGCTAGCTGGACATATCCTTGGTTAATTCCTGCAGCTTGTATTTGTGCTTCACTGTGACTTTTATCAGTATGTGATCAGATATTTCTTTGAAGAACCTTTTTTATTTAGGCACGAATAACACAGGAAGCATTTTCCTCTAGCAAAATTTGAAACCTCTTTTTTCAGCCAGAATACTGCCCAAAGAGGTTGCCTGACCTGTAGCCTTGGCCCCAGGCCATGCAGCAGTTTCTCCACCTGCTATTTCTAGACTATAACTTCTGAAAGGATTTCTTGTCATCTTTTTACCTCTGACTCACAGCCCCAAAGTAGGCTCTCAAATATTTGCATTAAAACCCCCACGCTATGTGTCCTGATCTTCACATGAGCCCATAACTACTGCTGAGTAAAGGAACACTTACTCAACACCTCCTCATGGAAAACTGCTGCTTTTTCCAGCGGTTTCAGTAAGGTTTTGGAGTTAGATAAGCTCCCTAGAAACCACTCAAACTTACTCATAACAGTAAAATACCAAATTCTTTTCTGAACCTTACAGACTTTTTAGTGTCAGCAAAGTTTCAGCGTGTGTAAGACTTTTGTTTAACGAACCATGCTAGCATGTAATATTAATTTTGTGGCCCTTCAACCTCTTCCATCCAACCCTTCCTTTGTTTGCCATGCTTACCTGTCCTGTGATGCTTAAACATAGAAAGAAATCTCCTTCGGTCAGGGACCTGTCAATCAGTTAAAGTCTCTAAAGTGCAACACACTTTTAACAGGACTGTATTAATAATGAATCACATTTGCTTTCTAGATGTGCAAACACTTACTGGAGTTTTCTCTCCTGTGTGTCAGAGGGGGTAGGGACTCACTGCATCTAACGAGCAAAAAGCCACCACTAAGATGGCAATGTCAGCTGCTGTAGCCCAGCTGGGACAGGAAGCACAAGACCAACCTCCTGTCTACTAGCAACAATCTTTTGATCATAAAAGTCCCTCCACAGCTTCAGGCAAACCAAGGCAATAAAATGGGCATAGAGCCCAGCATGTCCAGTTTTACTGTGGTGGTACTTAGAGACTCAAGTTTCACTACATCAAAGGGAAGTCAGACAGTTATCAGCATGGATGTTTTTCTTGAGGTAAGACAACCCCTGTTCCTTCCCCTTTCCTTGTAGAATTTAAAGGAACTCAGGCAAGAGCTCACTTCAAAGACAGGTAGGTGAGGAAACAGAGGGAATATTGACTTTTAAAGTAACTTCTTGTCTCTATAGGATTAAGGAAGTTGGGTAGGTAGTCACCTTGTTTTCCTCATAATTTTCCTCTTCTCCTGAGCACTGAATGTTTTTCTCCTGGTTTCATCTTCTATCCCAACGTACAATCCATCAGTCTCCTCAGAGGATAGTCCCCTGACAAGGCAAACACAGGAGGAAACAAGAGACCAAGTAAAATCAGCCCCACGGGCCTCCCTGCTAGATGGTCTGAGGTACCCTTGCCCTTCCCTTTATCGCCGTGCCCCAGTGCCCGCCCAGCTCCAGTGCAAGTGATGGATGGGCAGCCAAGACACAGTCAGACCAGGGTAGGGTCCCCAGGGAACAGGGCTGAGAGGGTTCCTGTTTCCACCATGAAGGAAAAGCATAAGGGATACATGGCTCAACATGGTTACATCTGGGAAATGTACTCTGATGGCAGCAATAGTTTTCCATTGGCATTATTAAGAACCACAGGAGACTCCTGCTCTGCTCATTGTGTTTGCTGGTATTTCCACTGGCATTTCCATTTCTGTTGCATTCTGAGACTACCTGTCAATGCCTATCTTGCCAGTTACCCATTCTCTATTACACATTCTGCTTTTAGTTTAGTTCAAGTGATTTGTATTTCATGAAAACCCCATAATTTTTGGAATTTAGCGGCTTTAAGTCACATTTTTCTGCCTGCTACAGGTCAGTCTCCCACCATACCAGAGTGCTGACTTGGGTAGCCCAGGTGGGTAGCTGTTCCTGTGGGTGGACAAAATTTCCAAAAGCAATAAGGCAGGCAAGCACTTGCAATGAGTCCACTATGACCTTTGGACATCCCACCTTTGAGCACTGTAATTCCTCCAGCCATCAGCTATCTTCAGAGGCCTGACATCCTGCTACTGCCAGCTGCCCTCCTGTCTCTCCTCATGCTGCTGGCCATAGAGAATGGGAGCTGAATGGAATTTTTTCAGAAAAATTGAAGAAGTCACCACGTGATTTTAGTCAGACATTAGATGCTGCCTGGTTGCAGCTCAGCAGACTCTCACTTGCATTTCAGCAATGTCACATCTCCTTTTGCATTGGCCACCATTGTGTATAATTTCTACAGTGTGTACAAGAGCATGCTGTGAGCAGGAGATAAACTCTTTGTCCACACATGTGTTTGCTGTAGCTTTAGGAATCACCCCACTGTGTACTAACAAGAGATTTAAAAAATGAACATCAAATATAAAGATGTGAAAACTGCCATCTGATCCAGAAAGGAAGGTTTAAGCTCTCCTTGCTCTTTCAGCCCCTGAAAAAGCCTGAAAATTGACTGACCTTGCACTGTATGGATGTTTGTTAACAAACAGAGGCTTTTCTGGCCCAGGGAGGGAAGGGAGCTCTTGAGTATTCTCAGCCTGAAGATCAATGTCTGTCCTCACCTTCGAGAGGTACAAATCCAGTACTGCTAGTAGCTGCACCTCAGCTGATGGTAGCTGCTCTGACAAAACACTCTGGGTAATATTTTTCATATTATTTTCCTTCTCATACATCCCAAGAGCATATTTGCCTTGTCTTAATTATGGCTTTTCATTAACTACTCATCTTTATTTCTTCATGACTGATTGCCCCAGGTTCTTTCCCTGCACTACTCTTGTCCACTCATGGATAACCTGTTTTGTATTTGCATCTGTAATTCTCTTAACTGTGCTGAGCCTATACCTGCTGTATTTCATTCTTTCCTGACAGCTCCCCTAATTCATCCATTATTGCACTAGATCCTAGATTATTAATTACTGTCCCAGAGTGTTGGGTCATCCCTGTACTTATATTTCTTCCACTCTTTTCAGTATGTTTCTCTTAAATGTATTAAGAAACACCAGGACTCTGTGAAGCCCAGCCCTTGGGCAGGAATGGGGCACAGGGAAGGCAGAGGCAGTCAGTGATTTTAAGAGACAAGATATTCAATCAGACATTAAGGTTAGTGAAACCACTTTCACAGAGGTAGCATAGAGGCATTTCACCAAGAGATACAGCAAGCTAAATGTGCAAGGGGTGGTAAAGGGCGCTCATCAGCACTGTTCTGACCCTTCCATAAAAATATTCTTCGTTGACTTGATAAGAGCAAAAGCGCCAAAAAAGCCTCCAGTTGTCAAAGGTAGGTGTGGTCAGCCTTGGGGCTCCACAGAGCCAGGGATGTGTCTCGGTGGTGTGATCAGGCCTGTCCCTCTGGGGCGGGCTCACCCCACAGCATAAGCGGAGGGTGGGACAGAGCAGGGCTCCTGAGGGAGAGGAGAGGCTGGGCCAGGCAGGGGCAGCTCACAGTGAAGTGTTCTCAGCCCGCCAGATGTTCAGCCGCAGCCACCACTCCGTACTGAGCCCTGCTACAGTCATTGCAGGCAGCTGTCACTGCTGCTCTCTCCTCTGCTTAATATCCCTCTTTGGCTTTTATGTGAAGCTGAACTGACCACCCAAGGCCTTCTGACTCTCTGCCCTTTGCTGTGAGCAGCTCTTTTCCTGTGTAAAGCCCTTTCTTGTTGCATAAATTTTCTGTAAGGGTTGCAAGAGCAACCACAAGAGAGACCCAGGATAACATGGTTTATGAATTTGAGGGATGATATGGGGAAAATTGCAGTCAGTTGGCACAGCTTAGGAAGGTGATTAGAGAAAAAAGAAAAGCCCTATGGTGCAAAAAGAATAAGACAGACAAGAAGCAGAAAAGCAGGAGACATTTCTGTCCTCAGAGCATTCCGAGTGCACACGCCCCCTTGCCCAGTTGTTCAAGCTATCACTTCTATTGTGCACTCAGACCCCCTCCCATCCTGGGGGCATCAGCTGGGAACTCAATCACTGCAAAAGAGCTGAGAATATTTCTTCAGCTGGAGCAGGTCTTCTCTGACCTAAGCATTGACACCAAACCCAGCCAGAAGCAGCCAACAAACAGAAGCAAAGATATAAAAGAGGTGTGAAGAGGTCTCCTAAAGCCATCTGCATCCACTCTCCCAAAGCTTGCTGGAGCAAGCCTGGAGCTTGTCTTACCTCCCTCAGGATTGCACAGAACTGGCATGTCAGAATGTTGAGGTTTCCTGTCACCCCGGGCATTGCTGCAGAGGTCACATATCAGTGATGCACTGAAAATGGGCTCTAAGTGCTGCCTCTGCTTGTGCGGACTGTGCTTTTGGGGATGGTGTGGAATGGTGCTGAATAAACAACACGTCCCTACACCGGGCAGGAGAGTGAATGCCTGATGTGGAGGGGGGACACACATTAGTGCTACAAAAGGGAGCAGTTTGGTGTGCAGTGAATGTTTTTTGGTGCTGGAGTGCACAACACCTGACTGGGACCTTCCTCAGGGCAGTGGTGGATGAACTTACCTGACTGCTCCACTGAGTGTCCAAAAAAATCAGAGCCTCTTTCCATTGTTTCCATTGGTCATACTGTGCTGTGACAATACCTGAAAGGCTGAGCCAGGTGGTGCTGTATGGCCTGGCACAAACACTGAGTCAGAGACATTTGTCACTTTGAGGAGCTGATGCAAGAGCCACCACGTTGGTCATCACTGGGGCTGCTGTCTCTGCAGAGGAACCAGAGCCAAAACTCTGATTCATCTTCTGAGCTATATGTGAATGCTCAGCTTCAAATGCATGCTTGACTCTTACACAAACCATCTGAAAGAAATCAGGCTGTGAAATTTTCCCCGTCCTCCACTGTGCAAGAAGAAACATTCTGGTTAGTTGGGTCTCCATGACTAGAAATAGACCTGTTCTTTCCTGACTGATGAAGAGAGGGAGAGACAAGACAGACCTATTTGCTGCCTGGTAAACTTCATAACATTTTCCTTTCACACTGATACAGGAGCTGTACCTGAATGCTCCTGCCTCTCTGTGAAGGATGTGGTTAGGTCCTTGTCTGCCTTACTAAATGTCTGAATTTCCTGTCTCTTAGAACATAGCAAGATACTACTGTTCACCATGGAGACCATCCCCCATCTCATCTTCTAAGATGAGGTCCTCCTGCAAGCAGCAGCAAGAAAACTTCCCCGTCCTGTGGAGTCTCTGGGGTCCCTGGGACCATCACTCTGCTCTGCTCCTAGTCATTCCTCCATGGGGTGCATCTGTGTCTCAACAGAGCTTTGTCTCATTCTTCCACCTGATAGAGGAGCTGCACATATTGATCTAAGGGGCAGGGCTGACTTCCTTTGGCAAGTTCATGTCCTCACACTATGCCTCAGTTTACCCTTCCATTGCATGAGATGATTACACCTGCCTGCCTGCAGGCTGGCAAGTGTTATCTCTCAGGCTTCAGATGGGAGGTATTGAAAATGTCAGCTCTAATAATTTATATGTTACAAGCTGAAAACACAGTTTCAAGTGTACTCACCAGAAAAGAGTGGTATTTGGGGAGTCAGGAAGAGTGGCCATCCCTGCTGCATTGCTGTGCTCCTTTCCTTCCCTTCCCATTGCAGTAATGCAACCGAAGGTAAAACTTGGCAAGGGGAATTTAATAGTGAATTAAAGTGTAGGAGGCAAGGGAAACAGGCTGATGTTGCAGCACAGCTAATACGCAATAGCCAGACCTACCTGGGCTGGTGGATAATGAGTTGTCAGGATTATATGTGGCAGCAGAATGGCTTGTTTTGAAGTGGAATTATTGAACTGATTATGGGCAAGTTCTTGTATCTACGTCCTGCAAATAAATAGTGCAAATAATGAGCAGCAAACAAGGCAAGACACAAACCAAGCCAGGAGAACAAGGAGACAAAGTATTATCTGTCAGAGAGAGACACAAATTGAAAAAAGGGAGTCATTAAGAAAAGGAGATAAATCTGGGGAGGGGGAAGAATGACAAGGAGGAGAAACAGTGTTGCTGTAAAATGGGAAGCACTCATTTTTTAATGGTATATATCCCCAATGAATATCATGAAGATACCTGGCTGCTTTGCTATATATGAGACTGTATGTGTCACTCCATGACACTGCTGTATGCACCTTTCCTGGTCTGTGTGTGCTGCTGCAAGCTTGGTGCATCCCTGTGAGTGATGAACTACTTTCATCAGTTCGCACTAAATGTTGAGAATTAGTTGAGCTATAAGCCATATTTCATGTTAGGTTACAGGGGAAAACAGTAGGAGATAGGATTTATGCTCTCTGTATAAATGAACTTCATAAGCTTTTCTTCGCAAGGGAAAAAGAAATTGTGTCTGATAAAGTTCTGCACTAAAAAAAAAAAAAGAATTTAAAAAAATAATATTTCTAAAGTGGGAAAAAAACAACTTTTGTTATCACTGGTGATTAATTGAATTGATGTGTAACTGTTGTTCCAGAGCAGTGGAGATTAGAAACAGTGACAGACTATGCCCTAGTGGTCCCAATTCTGCTATTACCTGAAATTACAGTCCAAAGCAGACTGACTAGTGTGCCCCCACAAATTCATAAAAATTCAAGAGCCACTCTCACCAGTCTACTTTTGATAAATTCTTCTTGATTCAGTAACCTTTCTTAATGGAATTTCTCTCTCTCTTCCTCTCTTTTCTTTTACCTTTTTTTTTTTCCACTTCGGTCCACACATTTATTATTTTCCCTCCCACTCTCCTCCGTGGGAGTGCAGACCTCTGACTAAACATCCATGTTATAATCTGCACAGGAATTTACTGATGGTGCATGACAGAAGGGACTTAAAGAAAATTATGCATTTCTCAGGTCTACCCTAGGGCACACAAATCAAAGTCTCCCC
Organism: Zonotrichia leucophrys gambelii; assembly: GCF_028769735.1. Lineage (NCBI taxonomy): Eukaryota > Metazoa > Chordata > Aves > Passeriformes > Passerellidae > Zonotrichia > Zonotrichia leucophrys. The sequence continues at coordinate 17,545,999 of NC_088172.1, read as the reverse complement.
TGAACACTATATAGTAAAACTGAAAGTAGCTACACTTTATATGGAAATTAGATGATCCTAGGATATAACACAACTAAACATATATCAAAACATAGTGACAATGAAGGTGGAAACTACTTTTTCTTTAGTGAGGATATAAACCTCTATTTTGTTTTATTTGTCTTAAAATATGCCTTTTTCTTCAAGGATGAGAAAAAAATCCCAGTAGGAATATGCATTCACTGGACAGGCTCTAAAACTCGTGATTATTTTTTCATTTTCATTTTGCTTTTAGACCACTTTTATTTTTTATTGCCTTAGAAAAGGTATTTAGAATAGTTCATACAGTAATAAATACCTTGATCTCCTATGGAATGAATCAGAAAGGGAAGGGCTTAATCAGGGGGCAGGCAGTAATCTCATGGCACTTTTAGGTCAAGGGACCATATCTAATTTTGCTTTCTTTTTCTCTAGGTTCTTGCTTGTTTTATAACAAAACCAAAACATAAAGCGTAGCAATGTGATATCTTGTACATAAAGCCTGCTGTTTTCCCTCACACTGGCTCCTTCCTGGGGGATGAGCCATTAACAGCAGAGCCCCTCCAGCTGCTGTTGTTGATGGCTGTGCAAAGGCAGCTGCCACATGCAGGCTCATTGCAGCTGGGACATAGATCGTACAACATCTGGGTTTGTGTCGCTTCCCTCCAGGGCTTCTGCACACCTTTCATATTCCATTTTTTTAATGAAATAGGGAGCGGGAGCTGGAGAGGTCCATGTATGATTTATGCGCTGGAACAAGGCAATGAGGGACAGAGACTGTTCAATGCTAAAACCAAACAGAGAAGCAGAATAGATAAAAGGAAGATTGTGTTTATTCCACTAGTACTCCTGGATCAGCATTTGAAGAATTAACTTTCTACATTCTTTTGTGTTGTCATTTTATAGCATGAAAAATCAGCTCATTTCAGGGCAGCATAAGATAAAAAGGAGATGACAAAGTTCAGGAACCCTTGGGGCTCTCTGTTTTGATGAGCTGATAGATTAACCCAAGTGTTTTCCCACTTCCATGGACGTGTGGGATCAGATTGCATCTTGCTGCACTTCTCGACAGAGTGCAGTGATACAAGTCATCTCATCCATGAAGGCAACATGGCACCAAAATAGAAGCAGGAAAGAAGAAGTAGCCAGAACACAGAGCACGATAGCTGAGCAGATATGAGTTCATGCTCCTATTCTGTGACAGTCTTTCTACCTATAAATCTATTCATTTTGCCATGCGTCATTTACATATTCATAAACTCAAGATGAAACTAGTTTTCTGTCTCACAGGTCCACTATGAAAGGTAAATGATATTAAATATTGTAACCTACTTTACTGCTGTAATACCAAAGTCTATTTAAGATATTATTACCAGAAAGGAGAGAGATTTTATAGACAGTTTCCCTTTGTCTCAGAGGAGACCAGACGGTGATGTTAGATTTCCAAAGGCCAACATGACACTGGAAGAAAACATTTATGCTTTCCTCCAAAATATGTAGAGGCCTTGAGAAGTGGAAATCCACTGAGGCCACAACTGGAACAAGTAATACACTGGGACATCATTATCTATCTGCCTGCTACTTGCATATATCAGGGAAATCTATTTCCATGCGATGCAGGTGAGTGTCTCCCTGCTGGGGAGCTGAAGGCAAGGGATTATCCCTCTTTACTCATGAGACCACATCAGTTACTGCATCCAGTCTTGAGCTCCTTGATGTGTAGGAAAGGCACCAGTGAATGGGACAAATTCAGAGAGCCAGCAAAATGGTTAGGGGCACTGGCCCCATAAGGAAGTGCTGAGGGACCTCACTTTCTCAGCCTAGAGAAGAGGCAACTTTGGAGGCACTTTGGAGCCAGCTGTCAATGTGTGGAGGACATCATGACACACTCTGGAACACCAGTTCCCTCCCCACCTGAATGACTCCATCAGTCAAAATATCTCTATCTTTGCTGACAGTAAAGAAGGAAACGCACAGTCATCTTCTGCAGAAAGGTATTTGCTTATGTTTAAAGAGATAGCATATGTAGATAGAACAATTGGAAAATGCTCTGCCCCCACACTGTATTGTGTATGTATCTCAGGGTATAGAATAAGACCTGTTCAACGCCTGCATCTTATTTTTCAGAGGCTGATATCTTTGAATTTCTTTTACATGGCAGATGAGATATTTCCCCTTCAGTACACATTTTAGCACAGACATCACAGGGGCCACTGAGAAACTGTTTTCCAACTGTATTTTCAGTCTTTCAGTTTTGAACAATACATAAAGTGTCCTAGTGAAGAGAGAAAAATGGCTCTGAGTTAAAAATGCCCCTATTTACTGCAGTGCCTTTATACTGCCGGCATTAGAATGTGATTGTTCACACAAGCAATGGTGTTAAGGAAGTCAAGGCAATAAAACAGAAATCTGAGATGGTGCTTCTGCTAATGAGAAGGAAAATACAGGTACCACTGCAAGTCCCTGTCTGACCCTCCTGTCTCCAGACCAGCTCTGTGCAGAGGTATCTGCTGTGTTGAGGAAGAGGTTTTTCTGCATGGGAAAGGGAAAGGGCAGTGCATGTATCCATCCTGGGGTGATCAGCCTGTACAAACCTGCTTGACCTCGACTCTGGCAGCAGTGCATGGCTTTCTGCAGTCCCCTACCTTCTCCTGCCAGCTTCCCTAGCTCCACCAGGAGCATTTGGATTGTTATGACACACAAAGTCATAAGGTCCTGGTTGCTTTATAGCTCAAGCAGGAATGTTAATTCCAACATTATGGCAATTTCTTTCCCACTTCACAAGCACTGTGCCCACTGCACACAACCAACATTGGCTTTAGGTATGTCCCTTACCCCTCGGGGGCTTCTCATGCATCCCCCTGCTTATCTCTGTCTCACTAGTGCCACAGACAGGAGGGGAGGATTCACCCGTGAATCTTCAGGCAGAGGCACATAAAGGGCTGTTATTTATCACCTCTTTTCCCGTGAAAACGGAGGTGGGCAGTGCGGACAAAATCCCAGCTCAGCACTTGAAGGATCACTGATGAGGATCACTGATGCTATCCTGCATCTCTATCAGCTGCAAATGCTTCCAGATCCTGCAGGATAAAACCACACAAGGGCTGTGCTTACAGTGTTCATTGTGCAGGCTAGGCACAGCCAGGCAGTACATCATCCTCAGAAAATGGCCAGGACAGCAGCTCCGACATCAGCTACCTTGTTGAACAGCACTCTGTAATACAGCAGATGAAATTCAATTGCTTCCCAAAGAGCAAAGCAGATGCCTTCACCATCATGGCCTGTCACATGAAGAGTTATAAGTCATGAGCATGAGAAAGATTCAGCTCTCCTGCTTGGCCAACAAAATAAAACACTTGCTATTTTTTGGGAAAATAGGAGTGTCGTTCTGGGACAGCAGAGCCTTAGCGGCTTCACAGAGACAGAGCGGCTGTCACACAGCTTCTCTGCTGGCCCTGCAATGCCAGCAGGACTCTCCTCCCTTGAGCATGAATTTGAGGAGCGTGTAGTGCTTGCCAGCTGAATCACAGCTGTTGGTACAGAGAAGATTGATGGCAGGGCAGAGGCAGGTAAGCTCACCAGGAAACATGACCAGTTTTCTTTGGAAAGCAGTCCTTTGCTATAGAAGGGGAAATTATAGCAAGAACAATGAGTAGAAGAGAATCCTGGACAAACTTGCAACAGGAATATGGCATCCATCTGAATGAGAAATGGGAAAATAGATCAGGCAAAGAGCAGAGCAATAGAGTTTAGAGAAGATGTGTGTGTTTGCAAGGAAAGATGAAGGAGATATAAAGTGGAATGCAGAATCTAGCTAGCAGCTGGGAAGCAATCAGGAAGCCTGTAGTGGGTCTGGGAGGGGAAATAGAGTGAAGAAAAAGACAAAAATAGAGGTACAAACAGGTAGAAACAGAAATGAAGCTGTCACTGCACCAAGTTTGCACAGGCTCTTGTGATGATGATTACCTGAGTGCCTATGTGCTGTGCCCCCTAACTCCTCCAAGCTGGGAGCACAGCACAGATACCCACGTTGGCCCTGCATGAATGCTGCACAGCTCTGCAGGAATTACAGGCTGGGCAGCATATCTTCCTGGCCTCAGATTTGCACCTCCCCAGTAAGTCCTGCTTACATATTGGCAGCCATGTGCTGTAGAGCCCAGGAGCCACTACCCAAAAGACAATTATTTACTTAATGTTCATAAATTAATATCTAGCTCCTGGAGTCATCTGGCTCTTTAGGCTTTGGTGAGATGCTGTCTCTCTTTTCCTTTCCTTTTCTTTTTTGTTTTTTTTTTTTTCCTCCCCAGTGCACACGAGATAGTGTGGAGCTGTTGATGTGTTTAGTACAAGTTTATCTTGAACACATCTGCTTATGCCAAGGGAATAGTATGAACTCCCAGTGACCTGTAGAGCTTGCATTCCTAATTAGCTGAGAAATATTCCATAATCAGGGTATTGCCATTTCAATGGAGTCTATAGATAGAAAGGTCATGTTCTTGTCTGAGGTCACAAATAATCACTTCTGACTATATGGTTTCATTCTGACCTAGAGTTAACCAGGTGCAAAGCTGGTAAGCAGCAGGACAAGATTACACTGTCTCACAGAGTACATCTACCCCGAGGGCTTGCCTTATGCTTTTCAGCCACATTTTTTTCTTGTAACCTCTAACAAACATGTACAAACCCTTCAAGCATGACCGAGCAACTGCTTTGAAACAATGCCGGGTTTTATGGCTGCTTTGCTGCAGGCCATCAGCCCCAAGAAGGTGCAACAAGCAAAAAAGCTGAGAATGTGCCCTCCAGCGACACTCACAGGACCCGCAGGACCTGCCAGCCCTTCTTGTCACTCACTCTCCATTTGCCTACTGCCCGCCTGTGTGTCGGGGATTTTTGGTCATTTTATTTTATTTGCCCCCTGACTTTTTTTATTCTCCAGAACAGCATTCAGATTCTGGAACCATCCAGCCTCCTCCATCCACTGTGCTGCTTCACCGTAGTAAGGAGGCGGAAACTGATTTCTCTAAGGGTCTCTACCGCATGGACCCTCTCCACCACAGCAAGAGTTTGGGCAGGAGAAACTCCGGCACAGGGAAACATTCCCAGGTTCCTTCAAACTACCTACTGTGGTGGAAGCATTGTGGTTTGGAGTTTGGCAATGTTGACTGTAGCTTCCCAGAGGAAGAGCTTGGCTATCTCTGGTTATAATATCCTATGAGTGTCTTCTGTGGTGCAAACACAGACACAAATGTACTCAGAGGGGTGGGGGAAAAGTGAAGGTGATACACCACAACATGCCAGTGGAATATACCATAACTCGATGGAAACCATGTGAAGGAGAAAAATACACAAATGGCAAAAGTCAGTAACAGAGCTGCTCACCCAGACTGCAGGCTGATCTGAAGGAGCTAATACCCTGCCTCATCTTTCCATCTCTCCCAGCCTTCTCTCTGACTAGGCAATCTGTCACTACATCTCTACCCTGGAGGACATCAAAAACTGCAAATCTCTGTACCTATGCCTTGTTCCTTCCTCCAGCTGTGTTGTTTCAGACACAAATGTAGGTTAGAACATCTCTCATATGGCTACACGTACATTTGTGTCTGGGGAAAGGCACTCCACTGATTTTATGCCTTTGCTAGAGGGTTTCTTCCCACCTTCAGAACATCTGTATCACAGCAGAGACTGAGAATTGGATTGTGTGATGGATCTGTATGGCTTCTCTACAAAGCAGGCACATAAACCTGAAGCCAGGGCATCTCTGGTTGTAGGAATGGACTCCAGACTGGAAAACAGTGGCACAAAAGCCACCAGGAAGTGTTCACCTAACACAAAAATAGTTCCCAGGAAACTGTGTGTTTTGCTGTGGAAATTATAATTACAGTTCAGTTAACACTTGAAGATCAGTGTTTTCTTTTTGCCAGCAGTCAGGCTTCCTGGTGTTACCTGCAGGAATTCTGCTGTGGATTAATAAATAGGGTGACATGATCTCAGACTGTTAGGTCTCTCCCATCCTCCTCCTCCTCCCAGCCACATGCAGTCCAAACTCTGTGAAATCCTCCTGGAAGCCCTTGAGAAATGTTCTTGCTTCCTTCCAAAAAATATAAAATTTATTCTGAAAAAAAAAAAAGGAAGCATTGGTTGGTGAAATAAGTTACACTGTAAAAAATCCCATTGGCACCTCTGAGAAATTCACAATGACTGTTCCTTTGTCCAGGGTCAGTGTCTCTTGGGCATGTCCCCTTACAGGCTGCATATGTTTGTGGATGCTCACTGTCGTATTTGTTGTTTTGTTTGCACAGGGAAATAGTGTCAACATTCCATTTTTTGGGTTGTCTACAGAACAGTGAAACTGTGATGGTTGAGTTAGTTCTTTCAGGAGTATTATTCAAATAGTGATTACTGGAGCTGAATAATTCAGAAAGTTTTCAGATAATCTTTGCTTAGGTCCTGATCTTCCCAAAAATATGCTCGTACTTCATTTTTTGCTTGCACAGTCACACAGAATTAAATGGGAGCATGACAGCACATTGAAAGCTATGCCCATCATAAATCACCTTTCTGCATCAGGGCCCCATGCACTGCGTGTTAATAGATATCTGATGGGCAAAAAAAGATTTTAAAATAAGTTTTCTTTGGCCACATCTAAATTCCTTTTGTTTTCAGTGATAGTTTGGAAAAGAGACCTTTGGTAACAAAATAACAACAAAAAAGGCAAGAGGAAACAGTTTTTAAAGCCTCTTATGGAAGTTCTTCTGAAAACCCAGTTGTATGCTTGCATAAACAAGGATTCAGCTGAGGTATCTGCACAGTGTTCCTGTCAGAAAACAGCAGTGATGCATATGATTTATCAGAGCACCAGCCACTACATGCCGTGGATATTTGCTCTCAGACCACAGTGTTAAAGATTAGAAAAGGTATCTGTTGAATTCATTTGAATAGCAAATAGACTGGGGAATCACAATCTGTTCTCAGCTATTCAATGGATGAAAAAAGTAATTTATTGAATATATTAGTCTCTCAATTCTAGCAATTATTAGATCAGAGTTAGAGATCTGTAGACAATAATTTCAGGTTCTATATACAATTTCTACAAGCAACTGATAAGTGATGTTAGTGCGTGTAGTTCCTGGCTTCTAGCTCAGTCACAAGTAGTTTGTAACAAATCCTCCCCACTCCCTGTTCGGAGGCTGGCTGACAGTGCCCTCAGCCAAGCACTGGTGTAAGGATTTCTAAGATCAAAGCATGGGTTAGCTACATTAATCTTGTGGAATTAGATTTTTGACCCATGTTTGTAACTCACAAATTACAGTTACAAAACTTAGTCACCTACAATGCTTGCAAATGAATTTCAACAATCAATTGAGCAGCTGAGCTAATCCATATTAGTACACAGGGAAAGGAATCTTGGACATTTGCATTTTGCATAAAAGCAGGACTGAAAGTACTTCAAGGACAACTGGTAGGAAAAAAAGCACTTTGGGGAGAGGAAAGACACTGGAGTTGTCAGCATCTGGTATTTCTAGGACCAGTGTTCAAATTTTGCATAATTTGCTCAGAAATTAAAGCAGGTTTTCTAACCCTCTTATCAGAGAGCTTTTCTCCCAAGTGTCCATCCTCTTGGCAGCCTCTGCATGGAGACACCAAGCTCCCAGTCATCCTTCCCTTAGAAGCCATTTCATCAACTCAAGTCAGAAGCAGCCTACAGAAGAATCTGGAAAACCAGCATTACGTATGGAAAGAAGAGGAGAGAGCACCGAAGAGATGGCAGATTGCCATTTTGTACTCACCCAATTAATATGTTCCTTCCTCCATTTGCTCTCTTGGTCTTTCCAGTCTCCATAATGCCTGGTGAACAGATCAAGGGGTGGAGCTGAACTGGAGACTGTCACCTTATAACATCTCTCCTATAAACACATAGTACTAGCACAGGCAGGAGGCTCTGTCGTGCTGATCATCATCCTCTGAGTCAGCCATTTACAACCACCTTCTCCAGGCTGTCATCTTGCCACTACAAATTCAAAATCTGAGTCAGAACCCAATTTAAACTGCTATAATTAACAGTCCCAATTTAACCAAACCTAGCAGTTTGTCATGTTGCATTCTCTGCATACATCTGAGCATCTTGCATTTGGGCTACTTTGTTCCCTGCTCATCCCCTTCTGCTGCCAAGCAGCTCAGGTCCAAAGAGCACCCGTGGGTTTAGGCTCCCGTCAGGATAGAGTCTAACAGCAGCAAAGTATAAAATTCAGCCATGTTGGATTTGTTTTGCTTGTTAAAAAGCAAAGTACCAAATGTCATGGAATGAGTGCTGCTGTGTGCTAATCTATAAATACTGATGAGTCAAAAGGGGGTGAAGTTCTGCAAGTGATTTGTCAGTGAAAAAGAGTTATTGTATAATGGAGTGGCCCACTGCAATGAGGCAGCTCTGGGGCAGAGAGCCCAGGTTGGTGAGGAAAAAGACTGGGTGCTGCTTAAGGGAAAGATGTGTGGAAGTATCTTGCTCACTACTGAGCCCCAGGAAATTTGGACCAGCCAAGTTTCCTAGGTGGAAGATAATTGTTTATTAAACAAGATAAAAATGAGCACTATTCTCCTTGTTGTTTCTGTATACTCCTGTTACTAACAAATGCTTCACTCTGAGGAGGGCCTCTGGTCACTGTGGAGAGTTTGGAGTGTCCCTGACTTCACTTTAAGGGAATTCCCTGCTTTATTTTTAGGGGATTGCAGATAGGTGATTTACAGATTAACTCATGTTTTTGCAGCCACAGGTGATGCCAAAACTGTAGGTGTAAACATATTTCTGAAAAATGTGCCTTTTTAAGATTTAGAGAAGACTTTTTCCCTCTACCTTCTCTCCATTGCTTCCTTTCCTTCCTCTCACCATCCATTTTGAATGATTTATTTGGTCTGTGCATTTTGGTGTTGTTTATTTTTGCAGTGCTGTCTGGAGGCCACCACTAAGAGGTTCTGGCTCTTGAGCCAAGTGCAACTGGAGAACCATCCGCTGCCCACACGTGTTTACAATCTGCATGTGACGTGAACGGACTAACAGAGCTTATTTATACCTAATTCATACAGCAGATCAGCAGGCAAGCTGGAATAAACTCCATGTCTCCAAATCTGATTTAAGTAACTTATGCCCTAAACTGCACCCACGCTGCTGTCTCAGTACCTTGCTGTGATCCTGCTCCATCCTGTGGCTTCCCACGGAGGGCCACTGTGTGTAACATTCTGTGAACATGTCCAGTTGAGCCCATTTAAATGGATCATTTTTTATCATACTTATACATTGCTCTACTTCCTTACTGAAATACCTACATGCCAAAAATTACAGGCATTTTTTAAACTCATTGAGAAAACTATGACTCCCATGTTGGCTATGTCATAGACTAGCATTTAGGTGCCAATGAATATGTGGTCTTCTCATTATGTTCTCATCATTATTTTAGCTTCAGTTTCTACAGTGATATACTTAACACTGTAAAAATGATCATTATATGTCTTGCGGGAAAAAAATAAATATATTTTTGACAGTCTCTTTTTAAATGTCTACAGCTTTACAGGAATGTGCACAGTGCTCCCCCAATCAAACTGTTGTTCTTCACTAGCTATTATAGAATGTATGCATACACATAATAGACATATAATATTATAGGTGTGAATATGTGCTTGCATCTACAGAAAAATCCGGTGGAGTTCTCATTTATACTTACAGTGACCAAATTAATATAGAGACATAAAAAAATCTTGCTTCATCCTACATATTTTTACTTCTGTGAATTATTTTTATGCATGCTGCAAGTCTTAATTTTAAATTCAGTAATTCAGTTTTGAAGAAAAAAGTAGCTGATCTTTTGCCTGTTATTATACAAAATATATTTCTATCAAGTGGAAGGAAATACAATTTGTAAAATTATCAATTCCATAATGATTACAGTGGAGAAATATATTCTCTAATATAATTTGTTAAATGGAGGAATTTCATATGAAATAGTAGATTTCCAAATTTATACAAATAACACCAGATGGTGAGCAGCTAGTTTTAATTAAATTAGGTTTGATAATTATAGCTGTTTAATTTTTAGGTTTGACTCAGATTAGAAAGAATGTATTATTTCCCTGTAAAATTATTTTTAGTTTTCTTCCAAGTTTGTGGATATTGCATTATTCACCATGGCCTGGAGCAGCAGAGAGCTCTGGTCAACTTTCTGGCAGCTGATTCCAGCCAGCAGTGGCTCTGCCTCAGCAACCCAGAGGATGTGGCATGCTGGGCACTGCATGTGGCACTCTCCTGATGGGAGTCAGAGGGAGTTCTGCCAATGGGAGCAGGAGGGAGTTTCCCCACACCCAAATATGTTTTCAGAGGTCAATCTGTTGACTCCAGCCCTTCATTTCAGCTGCTTTTGAGCAAAGGAAGGCATCTGAGGAGGACGATGCCTTTGCGCTTGCCACATGCATTTCTGCACTGTGACTGCAGTGATCCATTGCACACACTCCCACACAAACCTGCACTCCCTGCGGTTTGTGGCCTGCAGCATTCCCTCTGGAAGGGCCCTGCAAGGGCTACAGCTGTTCAGCCACACACAGCAGTAAAGAGATGAGCCCTGGCACTGGTACCCTGCTCTAGCACACTCTTTTCCATCACTACTGCTTTCCAGAAGTTCCTCTGGTCTTGTCCCAGCTTTGAGCTCACGAGGTCCCAGTGACTCCACTGAGCCATGGAAATATGCTTAAAGCTGCAAATGTGTCCAAGCCCTTTTCAGAATGTGGATAGAGTCCAAAGCCTATCTTGCAGGACCAGCACCCTGCTAATCAATGCTCACAATCCCACGAGAATCACCTCCTGCCTTTGGAACAAGCTGAGTATGATCAGGATCCATATAATCAAGTCTGTTCCATTTACAGGTCTGGCAGTTGCAGCCACAAGCCCAAATGAATGCTTTCATCAACCTTGCAGGTCACAACTGCAAAAAGGGTCTTGGCTGCAGTGACATCTGTGAATGCTCAGCTTCTCCCCTGAAGCAGGATGTGCAGGTTGAAATATCCAGGCGAGAACAACTGAGGGGTGTTTGCTCAGTGGATGGTGTGATGCTCAGGGGGAAAAGGACTTTTTCAGTGTGACTGTGTTCATGGCATTCTTCTCATTTTCCTGAGCTGTTAATCCGTCTCCTGGAGTCTGTACACCATAAGAAAGAGGTGGGTGTGAAACAAAGAGGTTTGAGTCACTGTATCATCACAGTGCAAAGGCACTTGGAATATGGTAATTGTAATTGAAAACTATAATTGTAATTGAACATATAATTGAGAACTTCAATGTTGCAGTTAAAAGATGTGTTCAGGATCTGCCTATAACTTGTGGAAATCTTCAAATGCTTGTAACTTCAAGTACAATTTTAGGCTGGAAGAAACCAGCCCAAGGGCTTACTCTCCATTTCAGATGATGTTAAGAACATTACAAGTTTCCTTAAATCCTCCCCCCCCACTTCAGCTTTCTTAGAGCTTACGCTTGGACTGGCACACAGGCAAGGTGGTGCTGTCCTGCCTCCTCTCTCTAAAGTCCTTTTTCTTTTATCTCAGTTTTCTCTCAGCATGGTTCTTCTTCCATTATCTGCCTAGTGCAAATCCTGTCTCCTGCTCTCCTTTCTCTTTTTGTGTGTGCTGAAAGGCAGCCTCCCTGAATTTGGATGATATTGATTATGTAAATCAGCACTTCTCCTCTAGATTGCTTTTTCTTTGTGAACTGGGAGCATAATTTGCAGTCTTCTACCTGATAATTGTGAGGATAATTTGAGCTGTCTCTTTGTGGAATCATCAGTGACTGTTTTAATTTCCATATGTGAGCAGTGCTCTTCTATTTTTAATTTTTTTTTCCTAATCCTACCTCCTTCTGAACTACTGAATTGATTCTGCTGTTCATAACAGCATCACCTGAAGTCTATTTTGGAGTTTCCGCTGCCAGCAAGATTGAAATTTATCTACAATGTGGCAGGTTTTTCAACATTTCCAGAAAAGATATAATCCCATAACTATCAGCCTGACAATAAAGTTGTCTATCTGTAATGGAAAATTGAGGACTCATGGTCATGTTTTTCACTGCAAAAATGTTTCAAAATGAAGTAAAACAATACCATTTTGTTGTGAATAACACATGCCTTTCATCAACTTGAAAAACAATATGTTTGAAAATTAAAATAATGAGAGGTTCATGACATATCATTCTTTTATTCAGCATTGAACACAACCCACTTACAAAGTGCCATGCAGCACATTTCACAGCAAATGAGATTTAAGTTATCTATTCACATGGGTTTCTAAAGGATAGAAGGAAAAATAGAATTGCCTATTACTGGCCGTTGTCTCAGAAAAGGTGACCATTGCTTTATTATACCATTTTTAAAAAAGCACTGCAAGCAGCTTCCTCCTCCCAGGTTCACAGGATATTGGTACTGGCTAAGCACTGAAAATATGCTGAAGGTTTTAGAAGACACGAATAAAGAGGAACTCTGAGCTGAGGCAGAGACCCACAGGCAGCTCCCTTTGGTGTCAGCAGTCCTCTGGAGTTGGCTCCCTGGGCATCCAAAGGCTTCTCAGAGCACAGAGGCAGGACATCTCTGCAGTGCCTCGGGCAGCACTGATGATAACATGACCACGGCTGCCTCTTCATCTTCCAATTTCCTATCAGATCCTTCAAGCCTGACCTCGCAAAAAATACATGTAAGATATGGCTGAGATTGAACTAGTTTCTTCGGGACTGAGTTTCATTAGGAATTGCACAGTTAAGGAAAAAAAAATCTCCAAAGCTGCAGTAAAACCAAAAAAACCTCTCTCAAATTTCTCCACAAGAAAAAAAAATACTTAGGACTTTTATTTTTATAAACCAACCATTTCCCCTTCTATTTTAGTTAATGAAATAGTATCAAATGTTACATAAATTTCTCTACGTGAAAAATAGTTTGGAGGAAATATGTTCTATTCCAAATATGTCCAAAAAGGGTCACATCTGACCCAATCAATATGCTTTTTAAAATTTCTGTCTGCAAGAGAAATGTCATGGTAATTAGTACATTTTCATGAAATAGTTCTCTTTGGACAAACTGGCATTTTCTAACAGGAAAATATTCTGTTAGAAAATTTCAGATCGATTCTCCTGTTAACAGAATGCTCAGTTGCACCTGCAAATAAAGTCACACATCTGGGTTCTGTTGAAATCAGTCATGATTCTGTCAGAGGCTTCAAAGAGTCAGGAATTACAAATGTGGAGGCACGTGTGTATGAATATATATATCTGTATCATTTATATGTATCATCTATCTTTTACATATCTATACCTAGATAATTATAGATCTTGCTATATGCACACCAGGAAAATGACTGGTCTAACAGATGGGAGTCCTGCAGGAAACCCTAAGAAGAGCCAGTGCTGCAGGAGAGGAGAGGCAAAGGCATATGTTTTGTTGTAGCTTGAATTACCAGAGAGCTAATCCCCAGGAAGGGGGTATATTTGACCTTCTGCAGCATGGGGAAAGTTAACCTTTAATATTTCTCAATCAACACATTCCAGGGGAAACTTTCTGTTTCATTGCAGTATTAAAAAACCATTGAGATATCTGCATTTTTCGCAAGCTGTAGAATCTAGAGGGTTGGATTTTTTCAGCACCAGTCACACAATTTGTCAATGCTGTACTAGCTGAACAGTCAGTCAAACCAGACTCTCTTAATTCTTGAAATGTGGCCAGTTTCCCAAATTCAAACAAAGTGGCTGAAGATGTTTATTTTCATTCTTGGTTAGCTGGTAAATGGTTTGAATGTGATATTAAGCATCATTAGCAACTGTTGAAAGGTGAAATGATTGAAATGAATAAGAAATGCTACATTTCAAAATGTATGGGGCTGTATTGCTCCCATGAGAATGCCCTGATAGATTTAGGGTGTGGAGAGTCAATCCTTTATCATCATGCCTTCCTGCTTCTTAAATATTTTGACATCCAATTGGACACTAAAGGATAATGCTGAAATATACCATATAAGAAATAATTTAGTGATAGAGACTTGTATCCTCATAGGAAAAATTCCAGAAGAAGGTGAAATTGTTTGAATGATAAGATTGGGGGGAAAAGGCTGTGAATGGCCCTTAAGAACACATTTTCAATGCATGCACAGTAGCACTAAAACTTGCAGATAAAAATACAATAGGCTAAAAAATAGGCTAACAGATTTTCAACTCATGCACAATAGTACTAAAAAATACAGATTTAAATACACTAGGCTAAAAATATAGGTACACCCTCTCTGTTAGCAGTGCATAAGCACACATGTCTCTGTGCCTGTGTGTGTGAGTGCATGTCTGGGCACATATGGATGGAGATACGAAAGGCATGTCTTTTCTTTGACATCTATACAGAAATATCTTTCCCCACTAGTTCTGCTTTTGAAAAGCCTGTAATTTTCTTTGTCTTCTTTCAGCGTGGTACAAAAATCCTCTGAGATTCATTGTCTCTCGTGACCTTAATTCTGTTAGTCATGCCTAGATACCGCAGCAAACTATGGGTTAAAGTATGATATACCACACACATCCAGGGAATGGAAGCTTTAACTTCAAATATTGCTGCTTTTGTGCATTTATGTCAGAGCTCCAGCACGGCTCTTTCAGTGGAGAAAGAGGGAGATTATGGGCTCGTTATCTGGCCAGTAGTGTCAGTACTTCAAAAAATATGGGTTTCTCAAGATAGTAGGTTCTCTATATGCTGAGTATCTGTCTATCTATCCCTTAGCCTTCACTCTAAGGAATAGAACATGCATGTGTAAATGAGTATGTGCATGAATGTGCACAAATATACACATGAATATGTGTAATTATACATTATGATAATTAGAGTAACTGTACACAAAGCTGAAACAATGCTTTGTTCTGGTTGCCACATTCTTCATATTCATACTGGAAGCCTATAGATTTATTTCATCAACATATCAGACAGAATTGGCAAATGAGGCTTCAAAATGTTGGGTTAATTACCAAAGCAGAATCAGAAAGGTTAAAAAATGTTAATGTGCATCATTAGGGCAGAACAACCTATTGAGCACCAACTGATGAGGATTTATTGTGGGAGTTCAGACAGGCACATACCATGAGTGTAAGAGGAATTAAAGTGTAATAGAATGTGCTTTTGTGTCCAGTACTCCTGATAATGTTCTCACATGCTCACAGTAATAACTCTGCATTTGATTTTAATTGGTTAGCTGTCTGGACTGTGATCTCTCCCTATCAAGCACACAGATTACTTAAACTCACCACTGGGGTATCTGGGTACACACGGTGTGCATCCACTGATACAGTTCGTACTCCATGAATGTTTGCCATACTTCTCTGATCCCCAAGACTTGTGCTCTGGGATTACAGGCATATGGGAGGCTCTCTGTTTAGCCTGCACTGGGAGATGAAAGAGCAAACCTTGCTTGCACCGGCACTCCCTCTGCCTAGCTAAGGGAAGGAGTGTGGTGTTTTTGTTATAAAAGACTTTGCTGCTTGCGTTAGAAATGGCAGCGAAGTAGCCTGAGGGATATGCTTGTGTGTTGTGCTAACAACATATGTTAGATCTATGCCAACATCCTCCTCACTTCTCTCCCAGGTGCCTTATCTACAGCTGAGACACAGAGGCTGGTGGTACCTGCTCCAAGGGGAGAAGAGGTAAATGCTGGAAACATCTTTCAGGAACAGAGAACATGAGCTGTGTGTCACACATTCATTTGGTTTCAGAGCTAGCAATAAATCCAGACCCCCGGTAGGACCTAATTACCTCCCATCTGAGCACTAACTCACAGGCTAAATGCTGTCGAGGCGAGATGGGAACTCATTTCCAAGAACAGAGGCACAAACACATTTTTATTGGCCATAGAAAATGGTAGCGTGTGTGCCAATATAGCATGGATGTCTGACTCAGAACATAAAGTGCAGGTGCCAGCAGCAAGAAGATGCTGCTAAGAAATAGCAGCTCTGTGGGACTGCAAAGTATCAGCTGTCTGGGGAGACCAGAACTGGGAAAAAGAGACACTGATGATTGAAAACACTTTTTTTTGCCATCTCCACAGGTGCCCTTGAGCTCTTCACCCTGCAGTCGGAGCACAGAACCGTGGCAGTGGGAGTGATGGGGTTGCCCCTTCTGAGACGGATCCAAAAATTCTGACCTCCTCTTCCTCAGGGAAACTTGCAACTACAGAGACTCTTCATCCACATGGGAGAGGAGTGAGAGGGCAATGTTAGATAAATGCAGAAATTCCTCTTCTCCTCACGGGATGCTCCTGGTAATGGATAAGACCTCGTGGCTTGGCTTGCCCTCATCCCTGGAGTCTCCTTTAGGAGGTAATCTTCGGAGAAGAGAAACAACAGCATTACTATATTCTGCACAGTGCCTTGCACAGTGTATCCCTGATGTGACTGGGCTTTTGGGCACATCAGACCTACAGGTAATAACTACAAAGAGTAACTGTCTCTGAGGATAGGAGTGGGAAAGGAAATTGTCTTTGGATAAAAATAGTTCCTTTTGATTGTGTATTTTCTGCTGGCTCTTTGCCTTCAGGCAATGCATGACAACTTGAGGAGCAGGGAATTTTATCCCCTAGGCAATGTTTTATTGCTCTCTACCTTAAAGTCAGTCAATATTTGTAATTATCTGTCCATGCCACAGGTAACTGCAGGACTTTTTGGGGAAAAAAAGAATGAAGATGGCAGCACAATTTCTGACAAGATCTGGAGAAAAGATAACAAAAAGCAGGCTGGTGGGTTTAAATCCCCTGCACAGATCTCAAAGACTTTCTTGTTTTATACAAGTCCTTTGTACTTTATTATTATGCTTACTATGCAAAACCTATATAGGTGCAAGTGTATGTCTTTCTGTGCATATGCACTCACATATGACCACATTTGCTTATTTGCATATGTGTATGAATACATGCAGCATGTGTAGGCAGTGAGAAGCTAAAGGAACATATGCAGGGTTGACGAGACCAAAATTTGATCCTCCTTCAGCCTGCTGGGTTTTTCTAAGTGTGTGCTGGGGCAGAAGGAGAAAGAATCCCCTTTTGGGCTGAAAGATGCAGAGAGACTGAGGCTGCAGGAGGACAGAAACCCCAGCTCAACAGCCTGGTGCTGAAGAGTTAACTCAGCAGACTGGGTTTTCTGTTAACACAGTCATGCTGCTGACAAGCATCGGCAGAATGGTGTCCTCTCCTTCCTGGCACCCAACGTGAGCCAGCAGAAACTTGCCTGGAGATGAGTGTCTCAAACTCTGCACACAGCATCCTGAGGGCCTGCATCCCTTGCCAGCTACCAGTGACAGAGCTGACATGGAGAGGCAAGAGAGGGCACAGCTGGCATGCAAAACCCTGCCATCAGCACGCCCGCATCTGCTGGATCTGTTGTGAGCAGTTCACCCAGCTGGGATTTTAATACGGCTGCATCCCTCCTTTTGAAAAGTGGTATTTTTCCCCCCTTCATAATAGAGATGTGAAAAAAAGAACAAACACCAAATTAAATGTTTTTAGGGTAGCACATGCATGTGAAATTTTAGCCCTGTTGACCTTGGCAGGGTCCCCATAAAAATTAGTACAAAATTAGCGGCATTTGTTGTTCTGAAAGGCCGTCAGCCACGAAGGCGAAGACAGGCAGAGGGAGAAGCAGCCTGCTGATACAGGGCCCCATCCTGAAGATCCTGCCTGTGATCCTGCTGTGCTCCACAGGTCTGGGTGCAGAATGCTTGGTGGGTTGTGGTGAAATGAGGGGGCAGATGTGTGGCACAGTCATTCCTACGCTTCACAGTTCCTCAATTGCAGCTGCCATCAGTGGGCGTTTATAGCACCAGGCACCCCACACCCAAACCTGCAAACTGCTGCAGGAGCTCACAGGTGCTGACAGCTCTTGTCACCTCCCGGGAACTGCTCAGATCCACACAGGACTGGCCACACACACACCACTCACACATGGCACCTCGCCTGTCAGCTCCTGACACCGTCTGCGCTCTGACAGCTTTTTTTTATTTCATGGATGGACAGACAGCTCTCAGCCCAACAGATTCCTTTTCTTTCTTACGTGGCCTTTCTATTTTAGTGGAAAGCCTTAAATAGCATTTCTGTAATCATGCTTTTCTGCTGACCCATATTGTCACACAGGTTCACCCAGCTGCTCCAGGTTCAGCTTATTAAATCCTTCCTGGGTAGCTGGGAAGGCAGAATAAGTTATCCAGGAGGAGAACCAGGCATTAGGAGCAGGGGAGGCAAATGTAAGGGACAGCCCCCTTCCTGGCAGTGCTGGAGCTGAGCCCATGCACGGTTTCTCTTCTGCTGATTCTTGCAAGCAGAGCCTTGCACCGGCAGGAACATGGGTGCTGATCTAAAGGTTGTGTGCTCTGCTAGAGACAGGCACATGCTTAGGGCTGGTGATGATTTATGAATCTTGATGCAGGATTTTGAGGTGTTTGGCTCCTGGGTTCTAGTCCAGAGCCAGAGAAAAGTGCTGAGTTCTCTGCACCTCTGAATAAAATCCATCTGGAGTATAGCCTTCTTCCTGCCTTCTCTCTTGCACAGTATCCTCATGACAAGTGCTTGGAATGCTGAAGATCCCAAGCAAAAATCCCTTTTCCCTGAATCACCACTCCTTCCTCTTAAAACTGGTCACTTTTTAAAACCACATATGAAATTTGTCATATTTTACTTTCTCCCAGCATGGGGAGGTGGGTGTCAATCCTTGCTGCAAGTGGCTCTTGTTTTGGCAAGATTCAAGAGCAGGATAATCCCCAGGAAGGTGGAAAACATGGATTTGAACTTCTGCAGGCAAAAGAGGAAACTGAGCCTGGATTTGCGACAGCAAGAGTGAGTGCCTTCACCACATTGTCAGAAAATATGATCCTGTTATTTCTATCCCTACTCTGTACTAAGAATCACCTGGAAAACACACAATTTGTGGAAGTCACTGGATTTAAGCACGTGATAAATGCTGAGTTGCTGAGCTGTGGTAAGGTACTCAGGTATAGACAATATAAGTGTAAGAAATGTTGGTAAAGATTGGAGGCATCCACAGGCCCTTACTCCTCTACTGGGTTACCAGAATTTGTCCACATCTTTTTCCAGACTTGAACCTTTCCCTATTCTTAGCACAGTAATAAGTAATGGCTCCACTACCAATCAGTTTTATTAAGTCTCATGAAGTTGCTGAATTAAACTTTGGCCCCAGAGCCACTATGGTATAATAAATGCTTGTGTAGTAAACTGGTAATTTCAGAGCAAAACATTTTCTTTTCAGTCTGATAATTCATCTGGAAGTGTATAAATCTACAGGGCAATCCCATATTTCTCCAAACAAGAGATGGGCAAGGGGTACATTTTTTGGTTCTCCACTTAAAAAGAGATGCTAAATTACAGATCTCAGCTTGACTTAAGCAGCATTGTTGTTGCAGATATGACAAAGAAGAGACAATAACAATGAGCAGAGCAGAATGGATCCATTAGCAGCATGAATCCATTACACTTCCTCAAATATTTCTAAAATAACTGAGACCAATAGATACCAAAAATTCTGTAGAATCACTTAATTGAGCTGGCCAGCTGCTCTGTAGTTCCCAAACCTATCTTTTCATAAACTGGGGAGGAAATAATAGAGCACTAAAACCACTTTTTTTTTTTTTTTTTTTTTTAAGTGATCATGGTTTGATATTGCAGAGATAAAATATGGTCATTCATCCCTCAGTTTAAGCAAACCAGGAAAAGTCTATTCTGGTTTAACTCTGCTGAAGGATACTACATACAGATAGATTTTAATTTTTAATGAGATATTGAACCAGACAATTAATCTCTATCTTTAATGATGAAGATGTGGATAATATTGCCCATAAGTCATTGGTGTTGGATGCAAGTTACTACGGCAGCAAAAGGTAATGGTTTATTTCTTCCTGATCAGTTGTTTACAGGAAAATGTTTAGCTGACTTGCAATAGCACAAATAGAACATCCCAAAATCAAGATTCTGCTGAGCTTCAGGAGTCGCAGCACTTCAGATTTTGGAAGAAAAAGTAAAAATAATAATTAAAAACAACAACAACAACGAAAAGAGAATAGCACTTTTAGTTTTGGAAAGAGACAAAGGTTCATTAAGCACTGTCTGAGAAAGAGATTAAGTACTTGTTGGAAAGAACAAGAACTGCAGCAGAACATTGTAATTCCCTTTCCCTTTCCCTTTTCTTTCTACACATTCATTTCCAATCCAAATAAATCTTTCTATCTCATATACTTTTCTCTCAGGAGTTACTAAACATTGTCAGATTTTGAGGCAAGGTGTCTTCTCAGCTCCTGCCCTTCCCCACTTTTTTTTACAGAGGAACTACAGGGCTTCAGAACTCCCTTGCCCTCCTCTTGGAGCACTCCCTCAGTTCAGGTGCTGCAGAGACCACCAGAAGGGGCCTGTGCCAAGCCCTGAAGCCTCAGCAGAGATGCTGAGGGCAGAGTCTGGAGGAGATGCCACATTGCCCCCAGGAGTGCTAAGATACTGCCAAGGACCTTGCCGCTCTCCAGAGCAGCCAAGGACACCGAGGGCACAGGCACAGTCCGTGACCATATTGGTGCCTTCCGTGCCCGGCGCTGCTCGCCTCCCACGCGCGCCCCGCTGTGCTCTGTGCTCAGCAGAGGGACACTGCACTCACTCACTTCTCTGCTACCTGGCGCCTGAGCTGCACACAGACGTGCCTGTCATTGCCTGGGCTCTGCCACAGATGGTTAATTGCCAGTAATTGGCATCTGCCAAGAAGCCCCCTGAGACAGGGGCACCAATAGACTTCTGCCAAGGCTTGTTTTGTACCAAATATCCCAAGGGAGAATCTCGGCTACGTAAAACCCCAATATCTTGAATTACTCAGAAAAGCCTCCAACACACTGACTGACACCTCGGAGCAGTTATGTGCCCCAGCTAGCCAAACACATGTAATTATAAAGTAACTGCAAGGGTGAATAATATATCACACATCATCCTCTGAACATATGGACTCACAGATTCTATGTAATGAGCAATAGTCTGTGTATTGCTGGGATCTCATACAGCTTGGGGAGTAGGTTATATATTCATGTAGTGTGATGTGGCAGTCCCTCAGCTTATCTGTCCCCACAAAAACACAGGAGCTGCTGCAGCCCTGCAGTGATGTTGCTGGATGTGGGGCTGCTCAGAAATGGAAACTGAAATAAACAATCAGTTTTAGATCTTTGAGCATCAAGTCCCTGAGGCCATTCTAGAAACGGGAGTGCTAAACTGCAGCTCCATGGCGTGTTTAAACAAAAACTAACATAGCTTATCCCTCCTCTAGTGAAACAGGCCCAGGGCAATGGCACAAGGAGTTTCATGTTTTTCTTGGCATTGTCAGGCAGCTACTAGGAGCCCTGAAAAGGTTTTGATGTGGATTGAATAGTGCTCTTCCAGACCGTGGCCAGGGTCAGGGATGGCCACAGGTCAGGCTGCTCTGATGGCTGGGCACTGTGAGGAGAAAGAATTCCATTGCTCTGACTTACGCACTTGGCGCTCCACACACCTGGGACCAAAGTGTGGGAGCATCACCTCGGCTCAGCCCTGCAGCTTCTCCATCCCTACCCCTGCGTGCCTGCTGAGCTCCAGGTCAGGCTGCTCCACCAGCACAGCAGAGGGCCTCACCTTGCTAACACCTCAGTGGCCAAAAAATTATCCTGGAACTGGGATTTCTGGGCTCAAGCACACACAGTACCGACCAGCTGAATCTGGCTGAAGTCAGGTCTGCAGCCCAGAACAGGTGAAGGAAAGCAGGGGCAGTGAGCAGCAGTGTCTCTAGAGGGGGGAGGTTTCTCCAGCAGCTGTTTGTTTCTCTAGCAGGGGGAGTGTTTCTCTGTGGGTAGCTCGTGCTGAGGACCAGACACACACCTCTGTGTCAGGCATGGGCAGAGTGACAGCTGTGACAGCTGTGACCCAACTGTCCAGATCTCCCATGGCAGGGAGCCCTGGCTCCTACCCCTGGGATTCAGGACTAGGAAAGCCAAGGTCTGAAGCCCTGGCACTAGGAGCAGGTGGGCTTTCCAGCATATACAGAGTTGGCTCTTACAAATGGTAACCTCAAGCATCCACTCTGTGGGGAATTCCAACATTTTCCATTCATTGTCAGCATAAATGGCCCCCAGGTTTAAACCTCCCATACTGCAATGTCTATGAGGAAATATAATTGCCATCAGCTGAGAGATTTTGCTTTGGTTTTGATTCAGGGAGCTTTTAAAATTTTGTAATTTAATTTTTATATGTGAATAGAGCATAATAATTATTTTAATTATAAACAATATCAGATATGGTAATGCAATAATTCATTAGTATTCTAATTGTTAAGTGTTACTGTAACTGATATTTGCTTTGGTAATTGGTATTTTAATTGGTAATTGGTGTTCCAAAAGGCCATTGGGGTAATTCTTACTAGTGACTGGTAATTACAATGGAAGTTTTTAATTGGTATTCTAATTGGTTTGGTAATTCATATTTGGTTTTTCATTGGTAACAGAGCAAAATGGTCATTTGCAATAGATAATTGGTTTGGTAATTGATTTAGCAATTGTTACTGTAGAAAGTACAAAACAAGTGATCAAAACACATTAATTTATTAATACTGTAAAATATGTAATATTCTGAAATTAAAGCTAGTTTACAAAATTGACAATTAAATAATTGCAAACCAAAAATCTTTTAATAAAATATTTACATTTTAGAAAAATGGCTAATTATAAGAACTTATTTTTAAGTCCTCTTCTCTCCTATTATTAAGAATGTCTTGGCATGTGTGAGATCACATACCAGAGGAGCAGTCCCATGACTCAGCTGGTCCTGCTGAAAGCCAGCCCCAACTGCACCCACTTGACACATTGGACATGGTCCCCAAAGGAACATTTCCTTGTTATCCTGCTTTGAAACACCTGCTCCTGAACTATCACCTGAACATCACAACACCCTGCAGATAGGGCAGAACTTTCCCCAAGACTGCTCTTCAATCAGGATATTTAATGCCCTGTGAAGTCAGATGTGGTAAAAGCATCTGGGTTGTCAAAAAGACTGCTCCTCATTTCCCATATATATGGGATTATTATATTATATATTATTATTTTCTATACTGGAGGTCCTTTGTTTGACTTTCTGCAACACAGAAAGAGTGCAAGCCACTGGGTGGGAAATCACATTACTTTGAAAAACAAGGACTTTGGAGTGCTGCTATGCTGATATCATCCATGAAAAAACAGCAAGACTAAGATCTAAAGAGAAGAGTAACTAAAATTGCTCACTACAGCCTTTGATGCAAAAAAATACTTGGTTGCTTATATAATGGATGGTACAAATTTTCACAGAGAAATATCCAGAACTGCCAGCACTATTTCTGTCCAATTATGGCCTTTGGAAAACTATTGATTTTCTTTCAGATGCATCAAGTTGAGCATCCAATGTACATTCTTCCTCTCCAAAATGCTTTGCCCAAAGACGTTTGAATATCTGGCTCATTAGACTGTGTGCTTCCATGATCAGCATAGAAATCCAAGACAGAAAATACCCTTTTGGTCATCCAACCCAGCCCTCAGCACTGTGGAATTGTTCCCTCTCCCTCTATACACTTTTGACTGTTTTGTTCAGCCCAGTTATAAATGACTCAGATAATGAATTCCCCTGGAAAACTGCCCACCACCAGTGACCACCACTATTATGGACTGGGACTGGGATTACATCCAGTTACAGGGAGGAAGATTGCAAGGTGATATGTACAAAAGGAAAACACAGGAAGCAGCCAAAGGAAAGCCATGAATTTATTACAAAGAGCCTGTGTTTTGAAGTAAAAAACCCTCAACACTTAACAAGACAGTATAATTTTTGAGACTGTGTCTATGTCAGAGAATTAGAAGTTAATCTCGACCTTTAACAACAAACCAGAAATTCCTTAGAGTTGGGTGAGGTTTTTCCCATCTTTTCCAGGAAAAGATCCTTCAGAGCATAGCAGGAGTTTTGGAAAGAGCTCAGTTGTTAAGACTGGCATTTTGAGGGTATGACCTTCAAATTGTAAAAATTCTGCTTGTAGTTTAACCTACCTGATTTCCAAGAAAGATTTCCTTCTGTCTCCTCCACTTTAAATAATACCAACAACAGGGAATTATTTTTAAAAAGTTCCTAACAAGCTGGGATATGAGGGTGCATTTCTAACATAATTTTTGAGATCACCTTTATCTTTCTTAAATTATTTCCAAGCTCTATGAGGGTTTCAGCAAAACAATTAAAAATGCTTGTCTCCAGTAATTCTCCTGAACCAGTAATTCAAGTTTGATTTGTAAATCCTTACATTATGTTAATAGATTTTATACTATAAAATTGCATTTTTCAAACATTTCTCCTTTCTTATATTCTTTTCCTAAGTCTTTTAATTTAGCCAATCAAAACCCATTTATTTCTGATTTGAAAATTAGTTAATGCAAATAAGGCCTGGCTGACATTTGCAAGTCATTTGCAAATGCCCTTATAGCCTGCAGTCCCTCCTCTTGCCTCTTCTGAAACCACATTTATGCATTTCTCTGGGTGATTGATTGTGTGTTGGGTATATACTTTGAGCTACATCAAGAAAACATGATCTATTGCTGCTGGTCAGTATGTGTGCCACATGTTAATTATTATTCACATGTAAAAGTTTTGGCTATGTCTACATTGGAGCTCACAGCAGAGACTCCTTAAAAAAACAATGATGAAGATACCTTGAGGTCTTCCTACACAGCAAAGACACTTGTTGGGGTCAAAAACATGAAGTGGCTCCTGTATGCACCACTGTGCCTAATAAAGTCCATGTGCACTATTCTGGTTCTGTGCTTTATCTATGCTGTACTGTATTGCTTCTGGACCCAACACAAAAATCAGTTTGGGCAAATCACATTACAGTCCTTTGCAGGGGTAGGCTTGTCCTTCATTCAGCTACAGCCAGTGTGGGAGGATTTGCTACCCTATTTATCTTTGGGGTTTTTTTAACCCAAACAAACAAACAAAAAATAATTTTTAAAAACCCAAATCAAATGGATTATAAGTCTTATTAAAGTCCCAACACTAAAGAACTACATTTTTATCTTCCCTATCTTTCATGTTCTGAACTAACCTCTGCCCCAGCATCACCAAATGCTCATCTTCTGTCTTCTTGCATATACTTTTGAAGTTATTTTAAGCTTGAAACTAATCTAAAAGCTGGTGTCCCTCAGCTGCCTCCTGCCAGGGACACCTTCCATGCTAGCAGCAGCAGTGCTAGCAATGATTGTCAATTTGTACTAATTTGGCACTTTTTTCTTTTTGCTTTGCACCCATCTCCTCAAGAGAAACTGCAGGAAAAATACAGGACCTTTTGGCTTGAATCCTGTCTTACATGTTTGATAGTTCCACCAACAGATAAAACCTCAAAAGGTATGTCCTGCAAAGTGCAGTAATATCACGATTCCAGAGAATGCTCAACATGCACCATTGCCCAAAGGACCACCACCCTGCAAGGGCGCTCCATTGCAGGCAATAATGCAGCACAAGGATATCACACAGGTTTAAGCACATTAGTTCAGGTACTGGAAGTTGATTTATTGCAGAGGTACAGAGCTCTACATGTACTAATTCAACTTGCTTCTCAACTAACAGCTGTGCCCTTGCAGTAATTGCTATGACTTCTATCTGCTGTATTCTAGTCCCATTACAACTTTGGTGTGTACATGCAGGTGTTCAGGTGTTAACCATAGGTATCCAAGCCCCAAGATAACTCAGCAGAGAGGTAGTCCCTGCAGTCAGTGGAATTTTCAGAGGATTTCAATTTGCTCCAACTTAAAAACCTGTTCCCAGACTAGCATGGGAGGCCAGACAAGCCTCACACAGCACCTACAATTACTCTGTTACATTTAGGTCTCTGAATATGGAGGTGGCCACCATGCCCAGTGTGTGAGTATGAAGAACAGTACAGTGATGAGCAAATTTGCTGCTGTGATGACCCTAAGGGACAGATGTATTGTTCAGCCTGTACTGAGGAACCACACCAGTCTTTTACTGCTCTGGTGCACAGCACTGTCTCACTACACAAAAAAAGGTACTCCTTTGTTCCCCCTTCCTTCTCTGTCAGGCCCCCAAGATACTTTACAACCTCATCTCTGCAACTGTTCACATAGTTTCAGGCTGTGCTACAGAAATAAATTACTCCCCTATTTCTGCTCCTAACGTGTTGTGTCCCTTCCCCCATCTCACAATATCTAAAATCTCCCCTTCCTTCCTGATGAGGTAAGGAAAGTTTTGCTCCATGCCCTTCATGTGTAACAGCTTAGCCTCTAAATAGAAGAGATGACAGAAGAGGGTACAGCATCCACGGGCAAATGGGTAGGGGTGGAAAAGGACATGAGTAACCAAAAAACAATGATGCAGCACCTCCAGTTCTTTGCCAGTGAGGCTCAGGGAGGGGGATCCGTCATTAGTGGCTTGTTTTCTTTCTTGCCTTTCTTGGGTGTGAGCTGTCGGGTGGCGAGGCAGCTGGTGTGCAGTGACAGCTGCTTGCCACGCTGCTCATAATCGCCCCATTGATACCTTGAGCTGCCTCTGGCTGTTTGCTGTATCCACCTGTTGCCTTTGGTCTGAGCTCCTAAACCCTGCATTTCAAGGGCTGTTGCTTGCCACTGTGCACTCTCCAGCCCTGCCACAGGCCCCTGTGTGATAGTACAGGGTGAGCAAAACCATTTTTTTTGGCCTTGTGGCTCATTACTAATGTACTATTTCACCATCTCCCACTGCACTAGTGTCAATGGAAAGAAAAAAAAGTAAGGAGAAAAAAAATTATGAAGGTTTTGAGTATACTTTTTTTTTATTAATTCCTGTGCCCATATATTCCCAATATAGGGCTCTGCAACATTTGCAGTCTTCAGATCCGAAGAGACTTTCATCTACTTCTGAACACTGCCAACTCAATGGACAGATTGATTGCATTTGGGACAGGCAATCTCACTATAAAATGCTGTGTTTCGTAAGACTTCACTTTTTTCTCCCACTTCAGCCAAATTTTCATAGCATTCTCTCCAAAATTATGCAATAAAAGCAGTAACTGCTTTCTGCAAGAGATGCTGCTCCAGTGGTCATTCTGCATTGCATTCTCCAGTTTCTCAGAGAGGGAGATGTCAAAAGGAGGGCTTTTTTATATACTATGAAGCTTCACAGTGACTTTACACACAGTTTAAATAAAACAATGAAAATACTGAAGATTCAATAGAACAGCTCTAGTTTGTCTCAGACAGTAAAAATCTGAACCCTTCCATGGAGGGTTTGCCCCTGCCAGCATGCATGTGTTTATCAAAACATCATGTTCCTGGAGAATTTGACCTTGGCTGTGGCTCTTCCCAGGGAACAAAGGCCTACAGAAAAGAAATCTAAAGTAGCAAGTAATACAGACACACAGAAACTCTAGATAGGAATGGATCTCTGAAGGTCATCTGGTTCAGTCCCCATTCAAAGCAGATGTTACAGAAAGTAGCTCTGGGCTTTCCCTGAGCAGCTTTGGAGTATCTATATGCTCTCTGCAAAGCCTGTTTCACCACTTTCACTGTGAAAAAAAAAAAAGATCCTAATGTTTCATGTGAATTTCCCTTGCTCCAACTTTGCCTGTTTTAACCATTTGTTAAAAAAGACTGAAAAATCTTTATGTCATCTCATGAAGCCAAGAAGGATTACCCACCTGTTAGACTGAATAACCTGGCAAAATTTTGGGCATATTCCCCAAGAAAAAGACATTCACAAGATCTCATATTCAATGTCTTTATGTCTTTTCCCCACTGACGCTTTTTGAACCTGATAGTTTGTTTCAAGCAAGTATGATGGAGTACAGCAATCTCCCATGGATTTCCACAAGTTTGATGAAAACCATTTTGTGGGCAGATGAGAGAGACCATTGTCAGTACCCTCATTGACAAAAAGCTGCAATTTGAACTCAATTGTTATTAGATACCTGAGGATCCACATGGCACAAAGGCATTCTGAATGTCACTGCTAAAAGAAACGATGTGATCAGATGGCTAGCATTGTATTAGTCATCAGAGAATCCAACCACAGGCTATACAGATCCATAGGGAACTAGGCTTCATTAATTCTGCTACTTGTGAAATGCCTTGGGTTTTTTACCTTTACTCCTGTGCTTCAGCTGAGCGGTCATAAATTTGTACGAGCAAAAAAAAAAAAGCTCCTTCATATAATCTCCCTTTATATATCATCCTTCTCTTACATGAGGAAAAGAATGGCTAAGAATAGCTGGTCAGATGATTTACTATTACAATTTTCTGTGGGTATATGGGATTTCTGGATGTCACTCAGCTGCCTTTAACAATAGCAAGGACACAATTGTTTCCATAGTAATACCCATTCCAAAGGGGTGAAGGTGTGTGTGTTGGGGGGGACAGTGCAAGGCAAACAGAAGACACAGTTACACAGAGTTGCATATAGGACAAAAAAATCAGGCACAACAGAATTTGATTCTGCAACTCTTGCTATAGAAATTCTTTTTAAAGGTCATCCAATTATACTGAAATCAGCAGAAAACTGACTTAGCAATCGTGCCGGGGAAACTCTTCCACAGTTTAGACAATGTGAATAGGTGAGAAAGCTTTATGTCTTTTGTCACTCTCCAGTTGTGAATAACTTAACCACAAATGTCCCACTGCTAATGAGAGAAGACATCCCCTAGTTTGTGGTGAGTACATACTATTGCCATAATATTTCATTTCTTACTCAGTGCAATAGCTATGTGAGGTCTCACAGGACAGCCTCCCAAATAACCTAATGGGCTAAAATAAATGGTCTGTGTTGCTCTAAAAAAGAGTTAACCAATAAACAATTTCCTGACAAACAAGCTAAATATGTCTCACACCTTTTCATCTAAAAATACCATCTGAACAGAGAAATTCTGCTGCTGCAGCATCTGTCAGGGCTTTTCTGTCGCATTCTAGTATTCCTGGTCACCCGAAAGGAAACAAACATTGCAGAAACAAAGGAAAATCAACTCTGAAGTAAACAAAGCACTTCTGACTCTTTTGTCTGTGGTTTAATAGAAAATGCTCATCACATGGTCTTCAGCTGCAGCAGGAGAAGAACCCAAGAAGGTTTTAATAAAAATAGCTTCTATAAATCCCTGAAGGAAAGTGAGAAATTGAAGAATTCATCCATGATTCCATTTATCCAAGATGGCTCCTGGTGCTGGTGCTAAAAGCTCTGCTATTGACTCAGTCAGTTATATGATTCTTGGAGCTGGAGCCAATACAGATCAGCAGAAGAAAAGCTCAGGCCCCAGAAACAGGAACAGGGAATTGGATCATAGGTAATAAAATAGTTTAGTCCGTAGCTTAGTCCATAAATTACACTATTGTTTTCTAGTATTTTGCAATATGAACTGTGAATCCAAATATTCAGTAGTTATCAAAAAAACACATTTCATTTCTAAATCTCCTCCCCAGGCTGGACTTCAGAAGCCAGCTTTCCCTAGCCAAACAGAGGATACTTCCAAGAAAAGGCTCTCTTAGGGACACATCATGCTGTTGATTATCCTTCTGATAAACCATATGGTCTGGTCCTTATTTTTTGAAGTGTTCTCTTCATAATGGGAATGCATAGAATGGTTTGGATTGAAGGGGACCTCCTAGTTCCAACCTCCCCACCATGGACAGGGACACCTCCCACTAGACCAGGTTGCTCAAAAGCCTATTCAGCCTGATCTTGGAACACTTCCAGGGATGGGAGTCCTCCACAGCTTCTTTGGGCAACCTGGTCCTGTGGCTCACTGTCCTCACAGTGAAGAATTTCTTCCTAAAATTTAATGTAAACCTGACTTCTTTCAGTTTAAGACCATTGCTGGATGATCTTTGCTCCAGGTAACCATGTTCTGCTTCAGCTGTCTTGGCACCTGAAGCACACTGGAGCAAAGAGGCAGACATTAGGAGGCAGGTAAAACCTCTATTTTTTTGCTTTTATGTATTATTACTCCTTCAGCAATCACCGCATAAGCACAATCAAAAATACATTCCTTTAAAAGCAGATGGAGGATCATTACATGGCACAGAAACCCATTCCAGGATGGAAAATGAACCTGTCTTACATGCACGTTGGATTTCTGAAATGGCTACAGGGACATAGTCTGCAGCAGGCCCCTGCTTCTCAACCTCAAAACGATGTGAGAAAATCTAACTCTTCTCAATGGGGCTGCAAGACAGGTGGTGCCAAAACACAATTACAGAAGGATTTCTTTGGAAGAAATCTCCTCCCACCAGCTGTTTGTCCCATTTTATTCCTTGAGTTGAGCCTGCAAGGTGAGCTGCATGGATTGATTCCCAAGATTATCTCTGTTTAGAATGTCACTGCCATTTATGTGAATTTATTTTCCATGGATCCAGGGACACTGTGGGGCTGTGAAATGAACAGTTAATGGTGTTCAGTCCCCCCCTTGTCCTAGGAGAGATGATGTTGAAGGGGCTTGAGCTTTGTGATTTGAGTTTTGTTGTTCAAACAAGCAGTTGTAAAGCACACACATGCACCTCTCCTGCTTTACAGAGCTCAAAGTGCTAGTGACCTCTGTGTCACACAGGTGCCACAAGATTTCAGGTGAATATTGTGAAGTAACAAAAACCTGAGCTGGCAACCTTTCTGTGACCAAAGTGTTTTATTAGTAAAAACAAGCATGCAGCTATACATTTTATACTGAATACTGTATTACACTACAACAAATTTGTGGGGCAGGAAGGGATAATATCAGCAGTCTTTGACCATATGAACAAATGTAGCCACAATGACTGTAATATTTGTAGAAAAGGCATTGAACAGCTGGCAGAGGCCAAAGAAATAGCCAGACTGTCTCTTGAGGACCAGACTATGATATATCCTGAGGACTGGCACCGGAAGAAGAAAGAGAAGTTTGTATTTCTGTTTTGGAGTGACTACGTGTATCTCCTGAAACACAGGGGTAAGTGGTTTCCCCAGACTCACTATGCTTCCCTGTGCAGAACAAACTGATGGGAAGACCCAGCCTGGGGAGGGAGGGGGACCCTTAAGCACAGCTGCCACCTGTGCCCTGAGCAGAGTGTGCTGCAACAGGGACGAGCTCTGCCGCAATCCCCTGCAGCCTGTGGGGAGGGATGAGGAAGTAGGTGATGAGTGCATTTTATCCTAGCTGAGGTTTATAGTCATTACAATAGGAACTGAGCTCTCTCCCTCACCCTCCAATAATGGCCTCATTTTATTAAGTGCCATACAAACACACACAAAAAAAGGTGCCTCCTCCACACATCCACATCTCGAACAAACTTGAGCTAGAAAATGCGCAGTTCTCATCCAAACTCGTAATTGTTTCTCATGGCTGAAACGGAACAACTATGCCATACAGACTGATATATACTGTCCCTATTTAAAAAATGACATAATGGGTTGTTTTCATATCTAGCAGGAACAAGGAAATTGCGAACAAAAGTCAAGAGAGAAAACAAATCTGTATATTTCCATGAAAGAACCAATCTATTTTAGAGTCATCTTAGGCTGTGTTTTTAGTTGGGTTTTGTTTGTTTATTTGTTGGGTTTCTTTTGCCATACTGATGAGTGATATTGATTTGCATCGCACAGAAGTTGCAGATACAATCCTATGTCTATTTCCATTAAACACAGCATTCAGAGCATCCAACATCACTTGAATATTTTCCTGACTTTGATGCCTGTACACTTGCAAAGGTAGAGCATCAGGAAAAAGCTTTGTCATCTTGTTTTTCTCAATTCCTTCCCTTCACCACACAATTTTGTTTATTTATTTGTTTTAGAAACATACTTTTTTTACACTTTGCCATGTATATTTATAATGAAAAGATGATTTGTGTCCTCATTACTACTCAACTGCTCAATGATGAAAAAACAAACAAAGGAAAACGATTTTCAGTCAGCTCATAACATTCTATGCAGGTAAACTGGAACTATAAAGAATATGATTTAATGAAAGAAGGTGAGAAGATTTAAAAAAACACTAATAAGGGTGCTTCTTTGATTGAAAGATTGAAAGATCACTTAGGAGCAGAGCAGTGATTTCCTTTGTATTAGAAAAATACAATGCAAACATTCAAAAGCAGCATCCCCAAGGTCAAAGAAGCCCATCCTCTCTAACACAGTATACTCATTCTCCTCCTCAACAACCTCCTTTTTCCACCTGCATCAGCATTTTGTAATTTTCAGATGGTGGAGAGAAAATAAACTCACGTGTCTCAGCCAGCTTTTAGTTCTGAAGGAACATGCAAAAATGCCACAGAAGGCACTCAGAGCTCTATGCACTATTAGTGGAGCAGCTCATGAACATCCAGCTAGAGCTGCAGACACAGGCTCAAACTCTGCAGAGAAAGAGACACCAAAATCCTGATCTTTGAAATGCTTGTGAGATTTCTGCCCTTTGCTGTGGGTTGCAGCGAGTCACTGCCAGCCGCAGCGAGCAGAGCGCGCGGTGCCCGATGGTTCACAGCGCAGAGCCAGTTAGACCTGCTGGAGCCAAAAGGTGCTGCTCCAAACGGGAGCGCCACGCCACGGCCTCACACTCAGCACAGCCAAAGGTGCTGCTCCAAACGGGAACGCCACGCCACGGCCTCACACTCAGCACAGCCAAAGGTGCTGCTCCAAACGGGAACGCCACGCCACGGCCTCACACTCAGCACAGCCAAAGGTGCTGCTCCAAACGGGAGCGCCACACCATCGCCTCACACTCAGCACAGCAGCTGCTGTCCAGCATGCCACAGCTGAGACTAGAGCATCATGCAGAGTCAAAAACAAAAAGGAGGAGGGGTCAGTGGACTTCAGTCCAAAGGAACATTTCTAAGGCTCCTTCCCCAGGCATCAGCAAATGTGGGACAGGCAACAGATGTCAGATCAGCAATTCCCCGCCTCTGTATCTGGGAAAGCCTGTGTTTTAAAACAAAGGTTTCTCCTAGCAAGTGCTCACCAATCTTCTGGTTCTTCGTTTCTGTTATCTTTGTCAAGAGTTGGTGGAAGGATTGTGACACAGCACAGTATCACGGCCATTAGAGCAAACGAATAAAACCTTTTTAGTACTCTGCAGTGCCACCCTCAACAGAAAATGCAAAACATCCCAAAATATCAATAGAGCAGAAGATTAGGCTCAACTGCATTATGACTGGTATGGCTACCAACACCTGTCAGCAGTAAACTGAGAATTGTTTAAAAACAGGCATTGTTAACTATGTTAAATGTTTCTTTCCTTAATTCGTTGAGTTCATAATAACTAAATTACATAGAACAGCAGCTAAATTGGTTCATCGTTGCTCAACTACTATTTAAAAGGACAAAGCAAAAAGCTGAAAAGAATAATATTTGGGGAACTGGATAGCTTCAGGGGATAGTTAATGATGGGATAGAGAGACTTGAATGCCTGTATCACTGGCTTTAATTTGGCTCAGGGCAGTAGTGACACAAAGTAATTACTATACGAGAGCTATTCACGGGTCTTTTGTGTGAGATGAGGTGGTGGTCTCTTTCTATTCCTAGCTAGTGGACACCTGCCTTACAAAACCCAGCAGCACATCTCTCACTCTCAGCACCTGGCAAAGTCAAAAAGCTAAGCTCAGACTTGGGGAAGGAGCAGGGCTACTGTACTACCCAAGCAACAAGCTAAAGTGTTCTGTGGGTACAGCCCATAACAAGGACACTGCTGAGCCTCACCAGCGACACAAACAGCAACTGTCCCTGGCAGCTCAACCCTTTCAAAAAAGACCAACATTTGACTAAATATGGAGCTGGACAATTAACAAAGGCTCCGGGTAACCCACTCACTTTCATGGGTTCTGTAATTTCCTGGACTGTTTTTTTTTATTTGCTGGATGGCAGGAAAGCTGCTCCTGGACAATGAAATTTCTGATTGGGTTTTTATTGTTATTATTTGCAATGTGTTAGTGCCTGCAGGTCACAGACAGGATTATGACTTTGTTGTGATAGGTGTTCACAAACCACTAGTAACAGGCAGTTCTCACTTAGATGACCTTATACTTTAAACAGAAAAGCCTGAGAGTGAAGGAAGGAAAAAGATATTATTATCCTCATTTCATAGTGGGGCAGCAACTGTGCAGAAAGACAAACAGCATTAGGTCCCGAGGGGCTGAGCTCATGTTGCTCTTCCTGAACTCAGTAAAAACTGTGGGTGTTCAACAGCATGGAAATAAAGGGGCCAACATCGCATAACAAGTAAGGAGGAGAACCAGGACTTGATGGGTCCCAAACTGACCTTGCTTGTTTAACAGCTTTCAGAGAAAATGAAGAAAAGCTGAAAAATCATGTTTCTATAGGAGTACTTGTTTGTGCTGCAGCACCAAACTTGTTGGTTCCTCAGGCTCTGTGATTCAGGGAGAGAAGGCTGCCTTGGGAAATGGCCAAGGTTTCAGGTCTCGTTTTTCAATCTTTCGTTCTCCTTGTCCAAAAAATTTCTGTTGTGGTCCTCAAGGTGTGCAGCGGCAGAACTGTACTTTTAGTGAAGATCCTCCTTGACTTTCTCCAAAGACTGGTGAGTGTATGCCTGAGAAGGGGTGGAAAGGATCTATGAGCATCCATGGTGCTCATTGCTATCATAGCAGAAGTGTCCTAAAATGGATAGATAAAGATGAGCCTTAAGGATAAGCAGTCAGCCTTCTAAATTAAGAACTGGACATAAGAACAAATCTTCTCTCTTGTTTGAAAATGATTTAAGGAACTGCCACATAAAACTTGTGAAAATCAATCTGCCTGTGGACACCGAATTATTGTTAAAAACCAGTGTACTGGCTTCCTCCATGAGCACACTTCCAAGTGCATCATTTATGTCTTGTTTGATAGTTGGCTCTACCTATGGATGAAGAGTGAAAAATGACCAAGACCTCTGAGTTTATTTGAGGCAGCAGGAGGAAACACTCTTGACAAGAAATTATGGAGAAATCTTGAAATCAATCATGTTGCTGCAGGATGTAGAAAACTAGGAAGCAAGTGATTTTTCTGAAATAATCAAAGCATCTAACCTAATTGTTGTACAGATTTTTTTCCAAAGTAAATCATCAAGGTCTCATAATGCACCTCTGATCAACCTAAATAGATAAATAAAAAGCTTAATAGATAAAGGACAACGTTCCTGAACTGGCAAAGTTAATTTTTCATAAAAATATAAAATCCAAGTATTTGCAAAAA
Organism: Zonotrichia leucophrys gambelii; assembly: GCF_028769735.1. Classification (NCBI taxonomy): domain Eukaryota; kingdom Metazoa; phylum Chordata; class Aves; order Passeriformes; family Passerellidae; genus Zonotrichia; species Zonotrichia leucophrys. The sequence goes on along the minus strand of NC_088172.1, from coordinate 17,510,746 downwards.
AAAATCTGACTGAGAAGGCAAGAATTTGTGATTTAGAAAGAGCATAGGATCAGCTGGATTATCTCATCTGTTACCCCCTTGCCTCTTCTTCCTGAAATAAGAACTGAAGGAAATCCCAGTTGCAATATGTTGTGGTTTAACCCCAGCCAGCAACTAAGCACCACACAGCTGCTCACTTACTCCCTGCCCCCAGAGGTATGGGGAAGACAGTTGGGGAAAAAAAAGCAAAATTCATGGGTTGAGATACACACAGTTCAACAGGACAGAAAATTAAGGGGGGAAATGGATTTACAAAACAAGTGATGCATAATAATAACAGCAGTAATAATAACAATGCAACTGGAGTACACAAACCCAGTGATATACAATGCAGTTGCTGACCACCTGCTGACTGATGCCCAGCCAATCTCTGAGCAGTAACCCCCAGGCAGCTTTCCCCCACTTCACAAAATGAGCATGACATCAGGCAGTATGGAATATCCCTTTGGCCAGTTCAGGTCAGCTGTCCTGGCTCCATGTCCTCCCTGCTTCTTTTACCCCCAATCTACACACAGGTGAGAAGCCAAAAACTCCTTGACTTAGTGTGAACACTGCACTGGAACAATGAAAACATCACTGTGTTATCAACACAATTCTCATACTAAATCCAAAACACAGCAGTGTACCAGCTGCTAGGTAGAAAATTGACTTTATGACAGCCCGAATCAGGAGAAAATAGTACCTGGAGTGGTCAATCATGCACTTTAAAAGGCAGCTGAGTTCTAGAATTCCATCATGTGGTTGAGAGGCCAGCAAAACTCAGATACTCTAGTTTCACTAGGTGTTTGCAGTTTAAAATTTTGCTCCAACCAAGAATAGCAGAATTCTTACCTCGAGAAAGCTGTGGAGAACACTAATTTCAGGTTTATGGTAATAAGTGATTGGTTGATGGGAATAAGCTTTCCAAATTTTTGTATTATTTTGCAATATATAATATAAAAGGAAATATTTTGAAACCAAAACTCATTTTGAAGCAAGAAACTGAAACGTTTAGCTTGGAAATGTCACAACGAGACATTCCCACACTGTTGGAACATCCCTCTACCACTTACTCTTTTTTAAATGACATTTTCAGTGCAACCAACACAAGTTTGCAAAGCATTTCAGTTTTGACAAGGTTGCATTTTCCAGTGGAAAGCCACTTTTTCAAAGGTTTTCAAAGCAGCTCCACTGGGAACAGGTGTCACAAGATTGCAACAACCTTGCCTTTGCAAAACTGCTAATTTACAAGCAGGATCCTGGAAGAGGGGCATACAAGGCTTTAGGGGTCCCAGGGTGCCCCATGGTTATGAAGGTTGAGACCCTGCTGCTTGAGTAACTTCTGGCTGCCCATACCTCTTGTCTCCTGTTGAACTTGTAGGCTGAACAGGCAGTAGCAACTGTGAAGGATTGCACAGGGGGAAAACCCCTCAGTATGTGGCCATGGCTACATGTTCAACTCTGCAATGCCCTTCTCTACAATACAGGCTGAGAAGTGATGAAAAGAAGGATTATCCCGAGACTGGAGTAATGTTCAGTCCAGGATGGGAATCTTGAGCAAGTAAAGAATGTGGAGGTAGGATGAACAGTGAACATGCCCTTAAATTCCCTCAACAGGCTGATTTTGGTCTGGTAATGTCCACTTGATGTGACTTGCAAAGGGGATATGTCCCTCCACAAACATGGAAGAGAAGTTTAACTGGGTAGGCTCACACTGAAAGCAAAAGTACACAACATTTTCATTGAAATAAAAAGTCCTCTGAGAAGTTAGTACTTTCTGAAATGTATGGCTAAAGAGAAATCTGATCTGATTTAACACAGTCCTAAATAAAGTTCTTTTTACTTTCCACCGCTTCCGAATGACCAAGCAGACGGACTAATACCAGAAACTCAAGCTGGGCACAAATGAGTTGGCCTTTTTTTTCCCTTCCACTTTTCTCACAGGGAGTGCCATTTGAAATTATCTCCTTTCTTGTTAATTTAACGATTACCATCAGAAAGAGCCAGCGGCTGAAAAATTATTGTCAGTAATTATGATCTTGCAGACTCGCTCTGGGACTCGATGCAGGGAAAACATCGGATTGTGAGAACGATGCTGTGCTCTTGAGCAGATGCACTTTGGTGGATGGAGCCTGGAGATTTTGTTGCCTCAGACCTTGGGGGCCCAGCTTGAGAAGCCTTCAGGAGGAAGAGTCACTGTGAGATAGCAGACACACCTTGAGTTCGACACCCGTAAAATACAGCCATGGGAAACCTTTAATCATCACTTGTGAAGAGTTGAGTGTTTTTTTAACCTGACAAACAAGGAGAATCACATATTCCTCCTGTGTACGTGGATGTATCAGTTCAGGTAAATGGTAGATGGACCAGTTAATGTCTTTAGACACCATGTCAAATGATAAATATTTATCATGTTTCAGTATTAATTCGTGTGAAGACAAATACCTATGTATGACACTGCAGAGGCAGAAACACACGATCAAAGCTAGCTAGATATCACAGTGCTTAGGAACTGGCTGCTGAATAAAGCTCAGCTTTCCAGTTATGCCCATTGCCTGCCCACCTTTGGAGACATTTCGTCCCCCAGAGATGAGGGAATCCCCATCACTTCTGAGGGCTGCCATGACGGTGGTCGTGTAAGCCCGAAAACACCGAAGGCGGGATTCGGGTATTGAGAAAAAGGTAAATAAAGTATGTCAAAACCCTGGTGTTCCACAGGAAATACTGGGACGGGGAAAGGACGCCCCACGAGGGCAGCCACCGCCGCCAACCTCCGCAGCCCGCTGGGTGCGCCAGCCCCGCGGCCCCGGGCCGAGAGCGGAGCCGGTCCCCGCTATCCCCGCGGTCCCCGCGGTCCCCACGCGGTGCGGGCGGCGGGGCCGGGCCGGGTCCCCGCGGCGGGGATGCGCCGTCCGCCCCCCCGGGCCGGAGGAGGCGCTGCCTTCCACATTGGCTGGGGGCGGGCGCGCCGCCTCCCCGGGCCCGCTCCCCGCGCCCGGCCGGGGGCAGGCGGCGGAGCGCCGGCAGGACGGGGCTCACGGCCGGGCAGCGCCCACGGCCCGCGGGGCGCGGGGTGGGGCGCGGCCCGGAACGGAGCCGCTCTCCGCCGCCCGCCCCCGCGGTGTTCCCCGGTGTTCCCATGTCCCTCCCCCTGGGCGAACTTTGGCCAGCGCCGCCTGTCCGCCCCGGTGCTGCCAGGGCCGGGACAAAAGGCACACACTGACACGTGATGGGCGCCGGGCTTCATAAATGGGACCGGAGCGGGGCGGAAGGCGGGGGGGACGCAGCGGCGGCGTGTGCCGGAGCCACGCCGGGCGCCCGGCGGCTCCCGCGCTGCCTCCCCGCGCCGAGGCGGCGGCGGGCGGAGGCGGCGGAGGAGGGGGCGGGCGGGCGGCACATGGAGCGGCGGCGGCGGCAGGGCGGCGGAGCCCGGCGTGCCGCCTGAGCCGGGCGAGCGAGGGCGGCGGTGGTCGGAGAGGAGGCGCCGAGGGGAGGGAAGCGAAGAAGGGGAGGCAGCCGGGGGGAGAAGTCTCCCACCTCCTCCTTCCCCTCACCGGCACCGCCTCCTCGGCGCTCCCCAGTGCCGGGGTGCCCGGGTGGGGCGGCGCTCCTGCTCCCTGCCGGGGGTCGGCGCGGCCGGAGCGGGCGGGGAACGCGGCCGGTGCCGTGCGGAGGGTAAGGACGGCGCGGGAGGCGGGGGGGCAGGGGAGGGCGGCGGGTGCCCCCCGATCGGGGGCCGGGGACCCTTCGTCCTCCTCAAAGTTTGTTGGCGGCGTGGGTGGGAGGGGGTTTTTCGGGGAATGACACCGCCTGCCCCGACGGGCGGAGGGGAGGCGGCTGCCTGCGGAGCATCCCTCCCCGCGATCCGCCGCTGCGTCCCGCGGCGAGCGCGACCCACGCTGCGGCGGGGCCGGGGACCGCGCGGGTCTCGCCTGTGCCCCGGGCACGGCCCCGCGCCGCCGCCTCGGGCGAGTCGGAGTAGCCCGGGGGCACCCGGGACAAGCCGGCGGTCCCGGGAGCGCAGTGTGGCTCCGCGAGCCCGGCCGGAGGAGCGGGACCCGGCGGCCGAGGGGAGCCCGGCAGCGGGCGGGGTGCGGGCGGCTGGTGGCGTTATGGTTAACACGCGTCTATTCTTCTGTGCGCGGAGCCGGTAGCCTCCCGGGCTCCCACAGGACCTTATCTGACACCGGAGGTTTTTCCTCTCGTCCTGACCCACTGGTGATTTACAGCGGGTAGCATTCAGCCCGGCTTTCCTGTGCACTTTTCCTCTCAAAACTCTCTCTGTGAGGCTGTGACCGAAATAAAAGGCGGTTCGCAATTTTGCGCGCAGTGATGTTCCGTTAAAAAATGTCACTTAGTCGTTCAGCACCCTCAGAATATCAGTAGGGTTTGTTGGTTGGTTGCTTGATTTGTTTTTGTCTGAAATTTGGAAGTCTGGGGGGGGAAGGAGCTGAAAAAGAGTGAGCCTTTTAAACTTCACGCAGCATTTGTCATGTGAAATCTTCATCTGTTGAGAAATAATTTTGAGTAACCAGATGGGCTTATTTCAAATGGGCATCTTTTTGTCTCAAAGACGTCTGCAAATCTCCATTGAGAATACTCCTGGATGAGGTATGTACCGAGCCTTTGGTAGGAGAGAGCTCATTACTGTGATTGCAGTTTGATTAAGTAAAATGGTGTCAGAAGATGAAGTCCATAGTTTTCCTTCTTTCTCTAAAATTGTTATCACTGTTATTTTCTCTATGGTAGCAAATTATAACATTAAGAGTTTCGGCACATGTTTTTTTTTTTCTTTCAGAAGATAAAGGCTCATATATAACATACAGCCAGATAACAAAATTCCCCCTGAGTCCCTGCTAGGGTTTAAAAAAAAACCAAACAAACAAAAACAGTGTAGCTTTTTTAACCTGCTAAAGGTGTAGTAATTTTTTTTCCTTTTTTCTTAGATGCATCATGTTGTTTTCATTGTTATTGTTCACCCTTTCTTAAAGGAATATGGCATTCTCTGCTGGGGGTGGCATTGCTGTTAAGGCGAAGAATCAGAGCGCTACTAAATATGATGTTTAATAACAAAATGTACAGCATTGCTAAAATTACTTGGCTGTGCTTAATTATTTTTGTGTTACACCTCATATCAACCACCAGCATGTGTTTTTCCTTCTCAAGAAGAGAAAAACACCCTGTGACTATAGTAGGAATATTTATTATGCAGGCAGAGTTTATTAAATCAGTCATAAAAGAAATGAACGTAACATCTTTAAACAGTTCAGAAGATGAATGTGTAATTCCTGATTTGCTTGAGGTTAAAATTAGTTTTGTAGCAACGAGTAACAGCTTTGCTTTATTATCTGTTGGTCGTTGGAATAAGAGGCAGAACCATTTGAATAAAACCATTTTAAAGCAGAATTCATAAAAACAATAATTGTTTGACTGAGCCAGCAGGCACCCATTGCCAGAAAGGAAAAAAAAAAAGTTGGCTAGGTAAAGAAATTGACTTATTTGCTGAGAATTTTGCTCATTGACCAGTCTGTGGTACCTAAACACACAGGAATGGAATCAAAATATCTATAAAACTCAAGGTGCAGGTGGGAGCAGGTTACAGTATTGCGAGGATGAGCCGGTGGATGCCTTTGATCCTGGCTGTTGTTCTTTGATGAATGATGTGAGCTCAGTTGCATAAAGGACCCCGTTAAAGGCTTTCATGCTCTGTTGAAGGACTGACAGGTCTTAGCCAGTGCGAACCTCTCTTTAACTTCCCCTATTACAAGTTTTTGATTGGGCAGCAGAAGTTTAGAAAGAAATAACTTTATTTTTTTCTTTTTGAAGCCATTTTTGACTTTCAGCCTTTAATGTGGCTGTCTCCAAATGCTTGCATCCCACTGGGAATTTTGGTGCTGAAAATGCTACACACTAGAGAGGGAGAGCTGACATGGTTTTCTTTTTTTGTTGAGTTGAGGTGAGGTAGGTGAGGAGACTAAGAATCAAAACTCATGTATTAATTTAGTATTGCCTGAGATTTTTATAATACATTGCCATTCTTGATGCTGCAGGTCCCATGCACTCTCTTCTGCTCTCCTAGTTTCTCTAATTCTGCATGGTTCAAAGAGAAATTACTGTAACTTCTCAAATGCAAACTTTGTGACCTATCTAGTGACCTACCTAGGCATCTGCAGAATTCATTTTTCTCAATGGTGATTGTTATTAATTTCTTTCCAGATGTCTATTTTGTCTTTATTTGACAGTCCTCATGAAACAGTAAATTATTTTTTTGCTGCAATTTCTGAAATAGTTTAGGCTATGTAACATGATGAATATTCTACAAAACCGCTCATTGACCATTTAGGTGAGAATGTGGAGATTTTTCTCTTCTCTAGCAGCAAATTCGCAGTCTGGTGATGGTTTAAAATTCATACTGTGGGCGACCCTAACACTGGGATTTGGCCAAGTTCAAAGCAGCTATGCAGATGGACACACAAGACAGAAGGCAGAGGGAAATAGACCCTTTTAATCATAACAAGGCTGCTCTTGTTTTCTTATCTACAGTGGAAATGCATGCAAGTCCCTTGTACCTAAAAGCAAGCTTGCAAATGTGCCAGAATAGACAGCAAGAGCATTTGCTACTAATGCAAAGTTGAAAATGTGATAACCTGTCTTCTCAGTGCTGCTCTATATGTCTCCATTTCTAGACTGACACTGTACTGCTGCCAAAAGTGCACATCCCATCACTGTTGGTGGGATAAGGATTCCCCCCCCAAACTCACACCCTTTGAAAGTGTGTGGCTTTGTTAATGACTGCTGAAACCAGCTATGACCTGTCCTTTTGAAATGGCTGTAAGGACTTATAAATCAATTTCTTGTTAGAAAGAACTTTTTTTTTCCCATTTTTCCCGAAGGTACCATTGTTGCCCGTGAAAAATGATTGGGTTTGCAACATAAGGTCGGAACACATTTTATTCTGCCATTTGTGCCTCATGCAGGGGCATTATGGTGGTGCACACCCCAAGCTTGATTCTGCTTCTCTTCAGTAGGAACATCCTTTCTTGGTGAAACTGACCACATCCAAATTACAGACAAAATAGGTATTTCATTACAGTGTGTGACAATGTGATGTTCACTTCTTATACATTGGCTGGACTGTTGGTGAAAGTGGATGTTCTCTACAATTCAGATGTTGCATTGTTTGTGTAGATTGAGGCTAGATGGCATCAAATAGTGCCTCATCCTTTGTTAACCTCTTTTATGGCAATTATGTATTCTTAAGAAAGATGTGTTTACTCACTACAAAGTACTGAGCAGAAGCAGGTCTGTACTGTCAATTCCCTTTCTGCCCTCACTGGAGTAGTTTCCATCTTTCTGCATTTTAATAAACATTTCAAAGTTTATGTTTAGGATCTTGAGGGGCTCCCACCTTCCTGTTCTCCTGAGGATGTGAAACATGCTCTCAGAAATCGCTGCTCTTAGTCAGTTGTGCCTCTGTTTTAAGGAATGCAGCTCTGAAGTCCAGACTATGTACATGCCTGGGATGTTAGGTGACATATGTGTACATACATGCAAAATAACTTTTGCAGGATCTCAGTGATAGATATATTTAGATTCTTGCTTTTAGCCAAAAAGGCTGTGTATAAGGGGATTCAGAAGGATGTTCAGCAATCATCTTGCCTATATTTTTAGTACCTACACTTGTCTGCATGTACTCTAGCACTTGAAATTTAGGTTTATGCATGACATACTGCAGGGTTTGTGAGACTTCAGTTCTTCCTCTAGGCATGTGATTTTTTTGTTTATGTCTATTTGTAAGTTTATGCATAGAAGTATACCTATATATATAAAGTCATAACTCATCCCTCAGTATATTTTAGCTATTTTTCCAAGTCTGATGTAATATTGGTTGGAGTCTCTCCACAATTTGTTGTTCTGCTACTTGGATATCAAATTCTACTGTAATTCTTTTTCATTTCTCCTCTTCCCTCCCTCTCTCCTTTTTTTAAGAAAAGAAAAGCATCTGCATATTTCAAAGACATACACCATTGCCAAGCAATCTGGCGTAGTGGCTTAATATGCTGGCAAATAATTTCACAAGTTATTTGTGTGTGTGAAGGCAGTATATTTGAATATCATTATATTGTGAATGTAACTATGAAGACAGTTATCTGAGCTTGTTTAAATCTTAGGAAAGGCCAGACATCTCCAGAAATGAAAAAATGGTTTTCATTTTTTAATTGGGAGTGTGTATTTTTGTCCTTTGCTAATGCTGGTGGCACGGGACATGGCAGTTGCCAAAAGCCTTTTTGTCCTAGCTTCTGAGCATTGCCAGTACTTGATGGCCTAAAAAAAGTCTGCAGGAGAGGCAGACTCTTGAAGACTGAGTTAGAAGGGATGTTGCTTTGCAATGTGTTGCTGGCCTTCTGTTCACTAACATTTGTCATTGACCCTGAACCTGTTTTTCTTTTTTTTTGGCGTGTTTTTCCATCGTATGGGTCACTCAGTGGATCCATTTGAGCACTCTCTTCCTTTCCACCTTTGAAGTCCATATCCTGTATGTCATTTTCCTTAAGCAGTTTGATTTTTGTTAATGTCCCTGGCCAAATTTGCTCAGCTAACTTCTCCTGAGTGTCCTCAGCCTGGTCCCAACTGTCAGCGTGTATAATGCTGTCCTTTTCTCTGACCTTACCAAGGATGGCTTCTCAGAGCCCTTTGCATCTTTCTTCATCATTTGAATACAGATCAGAAATGGACTTTCAAAAGAGCAAGTCATTGCCTGCAGAGTGAGCAGTGGATCTGTTCTTTCTTTATGGTGAGATCTGAAAAATCCCACTAGCTTTATCTTTCAGCTTACGGAGGTGTCTCTGAAGTTCGCACAGATCAGAAGAGGAGGGAGGTTTTCTCTCGTGAATTTTCTTCTCCACCTGATCTGCTTTCCTCCAGCCCGTCACAAAGGCAATTCTTCCCTTTCTCTAAAATCTGTATCGCTGCCTCACTGAGGCACTTCCACTTGGGTCTTCCTTTCTTACCTTTCTCCATTTTGCTCCTGTCTTGCCTGGAGATGTCTTATTCCCAGTATAAGGACAGTAGTTATCTTTCCTCTCTCCTAGCAATCCTGACCACACCAATAACTTAAACCCCATTACCATTGCTCTCGGCATCTCCTTGCTATCTCATGATTTCTTTAATTAAAACTTGTTACAGCCAGTTTGTTGAGGGGGGATGAGAAGACAGGCATATACTCTATGCAGTTTATGAGAATTCTCCCTGGAGCCTGATGTTTTTGCTATTTTTCTGTCTCTAAACCTTACTCTTTTAATAAAGTCCTTTAATATCTTCTGCTGCAACAAATTTGTGACCTTCTGTGTTCTGTTCTGGTCATTGGATGGAAACTATTTTCTAGGAGTGGTTCTCTCCCTCTCTCTCTCTTTTCTTCCCAATAAATGTGGTTTTTCTCCGTTTTGATCCTCTAGACATTACATTCTTCTGGAGACCTTTAGCATTTAGCATCCAGTGGAGCCTGGTCTTTTATGTCCTGCTCTGTTGTTTCAAATTACTTGTCTCCCTTAAACTACACATGTACTAAGCTGCCATTTCTTCTAGGTACTTCCAGGAGATTGAGTGTTAACCCCTTATCTCTTTTGCACCTGGCTGGGCTGCTCTGTCTCCATTTAACATTTATGTCAATTCTGCTCAGCAATAAGTGCCTGCACCATTTGACATTAGAGAATGGATAGAGAAAAGGCTGGAAATGAGAGGATTTCTGTCGGAATTTTAAAATCCGAGATGAACTCTTTTGTGATAAACTTTGAGAGTTCAAAATTAACCAGTTTCCATTCCAGTTCTCTTCCATTTTCTTTAAGTACCACGGTATTGTATCAAACTTTTCATATTATCTGTCCATTCTTCTTCATTGGAAAAGAAGAATAGAAAGTCCTTTATTGGGAAACCAGTCCTTAAACTCTGATTTTAAGCAAGTAACAAGGTCTTGATTGCTTCACTCTTTCCTTTCACCTGAGTCTTTCATACTTCAGCAAGATTCCTCATCCTCTTTCAAAATTCTATCTTTAGATGAAATTAAGACAATATAAAGTAAACTGTGAAAGGTGTTTAAATCTAGAATTTTACAATAGCCACCTCTGCCTTCCATCCCTTCTCCCAAAAGCTGGGCAGAGCAGGTAGCTCTAGTTTCCTGTAAATATTACCCTGATGGTCCCCTTGGCTGGTTTGTGACTTCAGTACTTCATCTTGTCTATAACTAGGTGGGAAATGTGTTGTATAAGGGGTTGTGTTTTACAGGCTGAGGAGTTTTGGGTGACCTCAGGAGTTCTAGAGATTTTTCACAGACAGACAGGGCAGCTGCCCCCACACTTCCTCCTCTGCGTCTCTGTGGGATGCAGGAGGTGCATCCTTGATTTGCTTAATTCAGAGGAAGGGCTTCAAGCTAAGCTTCTCGTCAGGCATGCACCCTGCCTCTTGGAATATCACTTGGTGTCTTTATTTCTGGATGTTTAGCTCTCAATCCAACATGGAACAACTCGAGCAGTTCAGAGATGGGCAGCAGGATGTAGAGGTTGCCAGCACGCTCACCTGGCTCACAGAGAGCAAAGTTTTGTCCTTCTCCCATACCAGAAGGAGCAGGACTTCAGCCTTGCTTTTTGAACCTCTGATATTAGACACATGTATATGCTCTGGCTGTTTGGGATGTGAGGTGCAGCCTCCTTTTCTCTGTACCTGCAAATCACCTGTGCTGAAACTGGCACACATATTGCCAACTTTGGACGGAGGAAATAATACTATTCCTTTAAAAGTATTGTCCATCACTGATTAACACCCTGTTTCCCCCCTTGTTTTGTTTTTGTTCAGGTTGTCAGCTGCTGGATGCTGGGGGGTGTCACATAGGAGCTATTTGCCCACAAATTGGAACAGTCCAGCCCTTATCCTGCTAGTGTGCAAACGGTATGTTAATTAACACAAATAACCATGTACATGTGCCTTCTTGCTAATTAAGGTTCAGCTTGCCAAAGATATGATCATGTTACATAAGAACAAAATTGGGTTCATTACTTGCATGCCCTAGTTTACCCCATAGCTGATAGTGCCTTGCTGTTATCTAGAAGATAACATCCCTAATTTGCTCCTCTCCTAGTGTCTGTGCTCCTTCCCGATCCCTCACACAGAGAAAATTCTGACTGAAATGAATGCAAGTTTTCCTGAATTAGGAGTGACAGCATATTTGCCATTTTTAGCTAGGAGTAGCACAGTTTTGGAGATGGAGTAGTAAACCAGTAAATAGGATAGGGGTAGCATTGCCTTCGCATTCTTCTCAGCATGTGTTTTTTCCTTGCTTGGTGTTACTGAGTCTGAGAGTGCCATTTCTCAGTCTGCACATTTCTTTCTCTAAGGCTTGGAAACCTTGTTCTGTCCTCGAAGCTGTATTGTCCATCACCATATGGGATAAGGTAATTATTAGCCATATAAATTTTCATTTTATAGGACAGTTCTAATTCTAGAGGCCAACAGTTACCATGGTAGATCTCATTTCTCTCGCAGTTTTACAGCTGACTGCATATGAGTGTAAATTATTGCTGTTTCTCCTGTGGTAGTACTTTGTGGACCCAGTTTGGGAGAAGTCCCACTTATTGGGCACTCTGCAAACTTATCAGAAGATGATGCTCTTCTCTGAATGTCTTAGAACCTTATAAGGTATAAACAAAGAATGTGCATTTGTATATTTTTATGCATTCAGAAATTGATAGAATTCTTCCTACTTGTCCTTTAGCCTGTTCTTAATTAAGTATGATTATCATAGAATAAATGTATAGACATGGAGATCAAAATATTTTCTAAAATGGAAGCCAAAAAGCTTTGATTGTGGATTCCCCTTTCTTGTTTTGATTCCTTTTCTTGCAATGTCAACATTTTTGCAGCTATGAGTATCATCATTGTATTGCTCATAATTACTTCTGGGGAAGAGAATAAATACTCACTCCTTCTATTCAGGCTATTAAAATTGCTTTATCAATCATCCTGTTTCGAAAATTGTAACAAATTCAGCTCTTTTTGTAGACAATGATAAAAACTTTCCAGCTCTCCTGAACAGCAGGAGAAGATAAGTAATAGCATTTTAATGAAGTTATGTTCTTGTTCCCCAAGTGAACTGGTCTTGTGAACCAACAAGAAGTCCAAAGGAGGTATAATTCCCCCTGTTGTCCTTGATGATGGGTTACCAGCCTCTTATGTACTATATATTTTTTATTTTACCTTTAGTGTATTTACATTCTGATATCCAAGCATCTTTTAGGGCTATATGTAACCACACAATGGAGGGCACTAGTAAGGCTTGCCCCTTCAGTTCTTCACTAATTCTTTCGCTTTGAAGGCAGAGCCTTACAACTTTGTGTCTCCAACCTTCAGGTGGTGTTTAACACCTCGTGTGTTTGATCCCTGGTGAAGTAGGCAGGGAAAAAGGGCCGAAGGAAGTTGGACGCTGCCGCTGCAGACGGCTCAGCCGGGAGTTTGTCAAAGCCACTCCACCTAGTGGCGGTCACTTGGCACAGCTGGGCTGGCAGTGCCCGTCAACAGCTGCCGGGTGATGGAGAACGGACTAAAATGGTGCTCAGCTACGATTGTTCTGCTCTGGTCTACAAGATAAAAGATCCTTGAAGTTTTTCTCTGTTGTTTAATTCTTATCTGCAATCACAATTCAGTACTTGCTGTGAATTGCATGCAGTTGTGGAAGTACGCAAAACATTTTGAGTGCCAGTGTTGGTGCAGCCTCTCCTTCATATTTAATCAATGTTTCAGTCCTTTTAAAAGCTCTTGTAAAATGAGTGAGGTAGTTGGGCTCATTTATGAAAGCTGAGAGCTTTAAAAACTCAAAGTTGGAAGAGCGGATTCTGGCAGGGCAGGAGAGTTCTTGGCAGGACAGGGAGGCTCTCCCTTACTGCCAGTCTGCCCATAGGGGAGCTTTCTGCAGCACACAGCTGTCACTCCAGCCCCAGGGAGAGAGGATGAACCTGTGTGGAGGACACTTCTTCCCTGTGGAAGCTCTGAGAAGCCAGAGGGGCTCCTGGAATATTTCCTGTGGAGATGGTCATGGCTCTTGGGCAGAACAGGTTTGGGTTGCATTGAAGCCATGCAAAGAGCACTGCAAAGAGCAGCGTGGCTGCATGGTGTGGGGTGTCTGCTTTCACGGGTGCTGCCTGCTCACCACTCCAGGTTTGGACAGAAATGCTCAGAGCCAAAATGTGTGTGACACTGTCATTGCTTCTGTCACTGTCTTTTCTTTCTATGTCAAATGGTGCAGCACCTGTGTCCTGATATCTGCAGTGCCAGAGATCCAGTCTTGTTTTCGCCAGACAGCAATGGAAAACATCACTGATCTCTTCAGTGCATTTTAGTAGTGAGCTTATACTGGGATAAACTAGTATCTAAATTAAAATAAATGAATTTCCTGTAAAGTGTAATTCCAGATCAGGCAAATGGTTGTTTTACTGCAACTTTAATAAAAATCAACTGCAGCTTGAATAGGTGCATGCACAAATACTGCTAGAAATTTCCAATTAGGATATTCCCAGCAGCAAACAAAACCAAAATTAATGTTAGCAGCATCCCCCAAAGCCTAAACTACACTACTAATGAACTCCCAAGTACTCTGAACGAAAGCTCTCTTTGCAGAGACAATAAGGTGAAAATTACTGTAATAATCTCAATGTAAAAATACAGAGGAAAAAAAAAATCATTGACATTCAAAGTAAGACTTGCCTCTCCTGATCCCATTAACCATGTTGTTAGCATAGCATATGCATGCATAGTGGTATTGTCACATAACTCACTGCCACCTTCAAAAGAGCACACAAGAATCCGTGTTCTTTCATTTGTATTTCAAATAAAGGTACGGGTTGCATGGCACCTAATTCTGAGAAAGTCTGTACTTGACATGACTCCAGCAGGGATCAGCTACCTCATAACAATTTGTTTGTCTGTCTAGCAGAAGTGCTCAGTTGAATACAATTTATGAAGCTTTCCTCAGACATAATCTTCTCGACATGGGGCTGTGGCTTTACTCATTAAAATGGTTCCCTTCTGTCAAAAGCTTGAATAGTAGAGGATACCACAGCAATCATTACATATTTATAGAACTACTTTTTTATTTAATATTTTTGGGTAGTTTTCAAATTAATAACACGTTCTTCACTTCTGGTTGTAAAATGGTGTTATAATGCCAAGCTTAAAGTTGCCGGGCTTCACCCAAAGCAGATTTATCAGTGGAGTCATCTGTGCAGCGTGTAACATCTGCAAATTCTCTAGGAACAGCTATAGAACAGAAAAGTACCTTCCATATTAGATGATTGCTGTTCATTTTTAATGTATGCTTCAGTGACATTTCCCTCCTTCACTGCTCACGCCCTCAAAATTAAATTCCCTAATACTGTCTGTCTAATAATTATTTGCTGAGCAAACTGTGTCTGCAAAAGCTGACTCAGCCAGTATATTTTGTGTGTTGTGTCTATCCCAGTAAGGGTTGTTTGTATTCATACTTTCTTGCAGCATTGGAGTTGCAGTGTCTTCTGAAGGTCTAAGTTCATATATTCCCTTTAATACTCAATGTCCAGGCCTGCTTAATAAAAGGCAAAACTTGAAAGAGCTATGGAAAAAGTCTTGGGTGTTCATATGCTATAAGGGCAGTATAAATATATCATCAGCCAAGTGATCTCTGCTTCTTTGGAAATGCTCATTATTTCACATATTTTTGAGTACTGCTATTGTTGTAGAGAGGCATTCTTCTTTGCTATAGTTATCATGGGAAAAGAGAGCAGTGGTACCTGCTGTGCATGTCTTCTCTTTAGGAGTTGAGGTGATCAGTACTCTGATTTTGTACTAAATAAACTCTTGCAGCCTTTCTGAGCATTTATTGTCAGTTGTGTAAAGTGAACAGGTTAGGTCAGTACAAGCCTATGTACTGGCATCTAGGATTTCTTGAGTGCAACAATTTCCTCCACACTAAAAGCAAGAAGAAGATTGGTTTGCTCCTGTTGCTGATTAATCATCGAGATGTCCCATAGCAGATGTAGAATATTTGTAGCACACAGAAAGAGTGATTCTGGCTCTTATTTGTATTCAGATCACTCTCATCCATTGAGGTGGTGGAAGGGGGCCCTAAAGCAGATGTTCAATCCATATTCAAGGCATTTTCTATCAGCAAAGTAATATAAAGGAGTACAGCATAACAAGAACTGTAAGATTTGTCTTATATGTCGATGCATGCTCAGTTGCTGATGGGGTCCTCTCCCAAGGGAACCCTGACCAGGAGTTGTTCCCCACAACTAGTCACCATCCATGAGCATAGGCTGTACTTGACAGATCTCAGACCACTGGCTACTTGGGTACCTTCTGCTGGGTCCCCCCAGTTTTGGAGGGGACAGAATGTTTTTGAGGGTGTCCCCAGGGGTACAAATCACATTACAATGCTTCTCACAGAAGCAGTAGCTCCTGGTTCCTTTTGCCTGGAATTTTGGCCACGGCTTAAACTTGGTGCCATGTTTATCCATGCAAACTTGAACCGTCCTTACTGAGACTTCTGCTGTGTACAGAGCAGATCATTGATTCAGTGACATAGCACGGCTGTCACCTTTCCTGAAACTGTGGACAGAGCTGGGTAACAGCTGGGTAACCCACCTCCCTCATATTGCACAAACATCCCAGTACCTTAGTTTGCTTACCAGAAGGAAGGAATACAGTTATCTTTGTATAGGAGTGTAATGAAACTATATATTTATTGATCAAATACCTTGCTAATAAGTTTGCAGTAGCAAATTCAGGATGTTAATAGACCTCAGATTGCCATTGCAGGATAATAAGAATATAGAGGCATACTGGGCGAACTGTGAAATCTGGAGTGCGTGGCTCTGTCCCTATCGCCTCTCTGTTGTCAATTTTTCAAAACCCTCTGTGCCTTTTGAAAGAAAAACAAAGAAGGTGGTGACTCAGTTTAGTGCTGCTCCTGCAGTGGCTCTTGGTATTATCTAAATGAAGCAAGCCCAAGGAATATTGGTCTGCAAGGTGCTTTGCAATCAGGAGCTGAGAAAAATATCTTTCTGGTGGAGCAGCTCACAAGGTTTTGATGAGAAATGAAAATTTCTTTCCTGTGAAACACTCAATTCCCTGTGCCTCTGTTTTTCATGTTGCTTCTTAGTGTAATTCAGTTTTAGTGAAATCTAGGTGATTTCTCTCAAAGTGCTTAACCCACCCTGATTTCCCACAATGTCAAAGTTAGATCTGCACTGAATACCAGAGAAGGGTTGATTTTGTTTGACACAGTTCAGCTAAGTTGTCCGTGGAGTTTGTCTCCCTGTTTATGTTAATGAAGTCTGATCTTTTCCTCATATAGGACTTCCTCCGATGCATTTTTCCATCCCCCAAGTATCTCTGAAACCAACAAGACTGGGGTTATGAAGTCAATTCTAGATGGCCTCGCAGATACAACCTTCCGAACAATCACGACAGATCTCCTTTACGTGGGCTCCAACGATATCCAGTACGAAGACATGAAAGGTGACATGGCATCCAAGATGGGGTACTACCCCCAAAAGTTCCCCCTTTCTTCATTCAGGGGTGATCCTTTCCAGGAAAAAATGACTGGAGGAGATGATTCCCTGTTGAGCATTATTCCCTCAGAGCAGGTAAACATCACAGAGTTTTACAACAAGTCCCTGTCCACTTTTAAGGATAATGAGGAGAATATACAGTGCGGGGAGAACTTTATGGATATGGAGTGTTTTATGATCCTGAACCCCAGCCAGCAGCTGGCCATCGCCGTGCTGTCGCTCACCCTGGGCACCTTCACAGTCCTAGAGAACCTCCTCGTCCTGTGCGTCATTCTCCACTCCCGAAGCCTCCGGTGCAGACCCTCCTACCATTTCATCGGCAGCCTGGCTGTGGCTGACCTCCTGGGCAGCGTGATTTTTGTCTACAGTTTTGTGGATTTCCATGTTTTCCACCGGAAGGATAGCCCCAACGTCTTCCTGTTCAAACTGGGTGGAGTTACAGCCTCCTTCACCGCCTCCGTAGGTAGCCTTTTCCTCACGGCAATAGACCGGTACATCTCTATACACAGGCCGCTAGCTTATAAAAGGATTGTTACCCGACCAAAGGCTGTCGTAGCATTTTGTGTGATGTGGACCATCGCTATCGTAATAGCCGTTCTTCCTCTGCTCGGCTGGAACTGCAAAAAGCTCAACTCTGTTTGTTCGGACATATTCCCTCTCATCGATGAGACATACCTGATGTTCTGGATCGGGGTCACCAGCGTCCTCTTGTTGTTCATTGTCTATGCCTACATGTACATTCTGTGGAAGGCTCACAGCCACGCTGTTCGCATGCTGCAGCGAGGCACGCAGAAAAGCATAATCATCCAGTCGACGGAGGATGGTAAGGTTCAGATCACTAGGCCTGATCAAACTCGTATGGACATCAGGTTAGCCAAAACCTTGGTCCTTATCCTAGTTGTTTTAATCATATGCTGGGGCCCTCTCCTCGCCATCATGGTGTACGATGTCTTTGGGAAAATGAACAAGCTCATCAAGACTATCTTTGCCTTCTGTAGCATGCTCTGTTTGCTGAATTCAACAGTGAATCCCATCATCTACGCTCTGAGGAGCAAGGACTTGCGACACGCCTTCCGCAGCATGTTCCCCACCTGCGAAGGGACGGCGCAGCCCCTGGATAACAGCATGGAGTCTGACTGCCAGCACAAACACGCCAACAACGCGGGGAACGTGCACAGGGCTGCCGAGAGCTGCATTAAGAGCACAGTTAAGATTGCCAAAGTTACCATGTCTGTCTCCACAGACACAACTGCTGAAGCGTTGTAAGTCAGAGACTTCTTAGCGTTGTGAAAAAAAGGAGTTTAAGTTTAAAAAAAATAAAAATTTAAAAAATCAACAACAAAGAAAACCAAACCCATGGCTTAACGTGTTTGTACACTCCTGTAATATTTTTTGGTTTGTCATTGTAAACTGAGCGATGATTGTGTTAAGAGCATTACCATCAGCCAGTTCATCAGGTTTTACAATTAGGGATTCTAGCTAAATTTTCACAAGTTTTTCTCAAAAGGTGTTTACTGAATAATAATGTTTCCTGAAAGAGGACAGAGAAAATACCAGATTAGCAATCATTCCTTTGGGGGTGTGAAGAAGAATTGTGAAACCTAATAGAAAAATAACACGTCCTAAACCAATACCATCAAATAAGAAAAAAAAGCCTTGTAATCATGCTGTTCATTTCAATGTGAAATGTATTTCATGTCTCTAAGTAATAGGAGTTTCTGAATTTTTCCAAAAGCAGCAGTGCTGAGTTTAGAGGTTTTGTAAAACGTGTCGTGTCCCGTGAATTGTGTGCTGTTTTATTATGTGTTATTGATATTTGTCTGATTAAACAAAGTGATAAGGTAGAATTCCGTGGAAATAACGTGAAACGTGATATGTAAACCCCATTGAAAACACTTATTGTATTTGAAGAATTCCTATGAGACATTTTGGAAATTTTACACTTTTAGTGGTCTTCTGTGGACTTAGAGGAGAGGCTTTGTGTTCTTCTGCTAAAATTATTTCCCACTACCCTTTACTTTCATATGCATATGAGACTAACAGCAACAGAGGAATAGAGGAGGAATGTGAGAAAGGAGTGCACTGGTTCAGACTTTTAAATACCACTGCGTTTATACAGAAGCATTATTTTTGGTTGCACAGACTACTGCCCTGCTCTTGGGCGTTGCCTGAACACGAGTACTGAAAAGCAAAGGTTCTGGATATTTGGCTCCTTTAATGGGCATCTGGTTTTAAGCCATGTGCTGGTGTTGGACCACTGAAGACAGCATGTGTCAGACTCAATGTGCGATGTTATCACTGTGCAGTCAATGTGTTCTTGAGGTGTGTCACATTCCTGTATCCCAGGTCTAAGCAGATTCAGAGCCTGAGATGCCAAACTCTCGTCTTCACTAAAAGAGGAAGGAAATATTGTCAGACTTAGACATTTTCTTATTGTGTGAGTGTGTATATAAATAAATATCTCTGTGTGTGTACGTGTGTGTGCGTGTGTGTGTGTGTTTAAGTATTCTAACCAGTGTGAATCATGGTAGCATAGCTATGATAGGACACTATGACCAAATGTAACTGTATTTCTTGTTGCACGCTTTGCACACGAATTCTGTTTCTAAAATTGAGTTCTTCCAATTGATTACTGGTGAAAGTACCGTATTAAGAGCATCTTGTTCCACGCCGAAGCGTGTATCCATGTGCTAGAGGAAGCAACCTTTCAGTTGCACTTGAGAATAAAGGGAAACGAGAGGTAAAGAGCATGGAATGAGCCTGCTTTGACAAATGCTGCAGCTGATGGTGTTCCTGAAGACTGAGAAAGCCAGGAGTAAATTGTAGTTTGTTTTAAAATAGTGAATTCATTCAAATCTGATAGCTTGCATTGAGGTGTGTCTCTCTGAAACCACTGACAAGGTTTGACACTACCAGGAGGAAGTTACTGAAGGAAAATAGTGACTCTGTTCCGTGATGGGACAGTTTCTGCAGCTGGGACTGTCACAAGGAACATGCTACCAGATAGCCTTTGCAGCATGGATATTCTGTGGTTCTGTTCTGAGTCATAAGGTCTGGGATCCTCTACACTGCTGCCATGGTTTTTCAGACTGTTTCTTCATCCTGCTGTCTGATTTCTACCAAAATAGCTGAAAATGCAGCTTAGTCCTTTAGCTGCCTGGCACTTACTGCAGCAGGGGTGACTTTCTCTGTGGCACAGGGCAAGTGGAGCCAAGTCCAGACTGCCCTGCCACCCATCCTTGTGCTTAAGTAGGGAGAGAGAGGGGGCAACAGCCCTGGGTCTCTGGCTCCCTTAGTGCAGGCCAGAGCATGTGGCTGAACAAACACCCAGCTCCTTTCAGCCAGTGGCTCTGTGGGGGTGCACGTGGCTCCAAGTTCAGGCTTGGTGAGGGATGGCATCTCTTAAAGATAAGATTGGACCAGGTGAGGTGCTGAGCAACAGCTGGGAGAGACAGGGGTACTTTCCTCCTCCACCCACCTACCCTGCAGCTTGCCTGTGTGATGGGACAGGGCACTACTGTGCGCTCAAGGGGGCTGACTGCCCACTGCAGTCAGCCAAAACCAGTGGATTGCCGAGGATTCCCTGAGCATATCAAGTGCTTCTGAAAGATCTTTCTTATGTCTAGGTCTAGTCCATCCTAAAGCAGTCCTCTTGGAGGAGTGGGGGGAAAGCCCATTTGAAATGTTAAGGGTATTTTAAGAGCCATTTTTGAAACTGTCTTCTTGTGAATTAAATGCAAACTTTGTGGAACTTTGTTGTGCATTCAAGTTCTAAATTTTACGATAAATCATGGGACAATGGGGCTGTCTTGGCACTTAACTTGGTGCTTACTGATATAATAAGAAATAGCATCCTGTGAAATGTTATCGTCTGTCATCAGTATCTTCATTTGCATAATGAGTTTTTCTAAAGCTCTGGGAAGTGCATCGGTTCACTTAGAACCATTTATTAAAGAGTTGGCAACAATTTCCTTACATGTTGCACAGTAAATAGAACTATTCTTTCATTAGAAAAATCTGCTGCCGTTCTGAGATAAGCTGTACTTATACTTCAGCTTTAGGTATTCCTAATTTGCAGTTGGCTACCTTCACTTAGTGATAGCACAGCCAAATGATACTGTGTTCCACAGCCACCCACACCATCGTAATCATCATCATCATCATCATCATCATCATCATCATCCACCCACCACCTCTAGTTGCAGTTACGTGTGTGTGTGTACCAACTCCAAGTGTCACGTATCTACCGAGAAGACCATCTATGTCACACGTGTGCAGAGTTAGATTCTCGACAGTCTAATTGTATATTTGTATGATACAATCTCCTCAGTGCTGTGCAATCACTATCCACATCTTGCACTGGCCTTTCGATGAAAATTTTAGTGTGTCTGTTGTGAGATTGACAGCGCATTCTACCTGCTGTTATTGGGCTGAATGTATGTAAATAAGTCATTTAAAAAAAAAAAAGTCATCTGTACAAGCAGTGGCCTAAAAAGTCTGTAATTGTGGACTAGGAAAATTGTTGAAGTTGCTGTGACATCTCAAATACTACCTTTGAATAAACTGTTTACAGGGTCTCTTGGGATGCTGTTTCACAGTGAAAGGAGAATTTTTCCTTGTGATAATATGAGGTAAAGAAATCAGATTACCTGAGATTTTTATTTCCAGTGTTTCGAAGTGGAGAACATAACTCTTTATTGTCTGTAAATCTAACATTATTACTTCCTCTTAGAAGAATATTGTATCATTAGATGTTTGTTTGAGCTGGTAACATTCTTGCAAATGTTGCAATATTTTTCATTAGCAACCTGTATAATAGTTTGTACACAAGTACTGTTCAGATTGTCATGAAAAGTAGCTTTGACCATTTACTTACCAGTAGCAGAATAGTATTTCTGTAAGATTTCCAGTGTATTCCTACCATATCATATTTTATTTCTATAATGTAATTAAACTGTTATTTATTCATGGAGAAAAAGTATTCCTCTGCTTTTTTGTTCTCCAAATTTTGAGATAACTGAGGAAGCCACATGATGATGCTGCCTCATCCCACGATGGTGCTCTACGTTTTGTTTATAAGTTTGTCTGTCAGATTCTGAAACAACTGCTTAAACAACTTGACAACAGGTTGTCAAGCTTTGTGGGTTTTAATTGTACGTTGATGTGTTTGAAGGAGGAGGTAGATCATATATTTTATATTTGTGTATCCAGTACTATGGAGACAAGAGAAATGACAGTTCAAACTTCATCTCCTGTTCTATTATGTAGGCAATTTCCCCTTTTCTCAGTATTAGCCAAAATGCAATAAATTCCCTTTGCCTTCCTCAGATTAATGTTAGCTCAAAGATGTCACATTTAGACAAACCCCTGTACTTCTGAAAAACAAAACACAAAAGAACAGAAGAAAGGAGTACAAATTAAAATAGTGCTGCCAGCAGCAGCAGTGACCTAAATGAGTTATTGGGGGTTGCAAATGTAATCAAAGATTGGAGATAAACAAAGAGTTATTCTAGTTTTGGCCGCTGCCAGTGAGGACAGAGTTGATGGGTGTAGGGAGTGGATGATGAAGTGGCCCAGGAGGGATTCATTGAAGCTGTGCAGGCTCAGCCGTGCCACTGCCTCTGAATCACATTAGAGTGCTCCCACTGCTGCTCATCCACATATGAAAGGAAGGGTTGAAAAAGCCCACTAAATGCTGTAGAAAGGTCCCTGCCTATTTCAGAGGATCAGTTTTCCATATGACTTAATCTCAGATTCACGTTACTTGGGCAATTTTCCTTCTTCACATCTGTGGTTTGAAATCATCCTTAGGGGATAAAGTGAGCATGTCACAGAATCAGGAATCATTTAGGTTGGAAAAGACCTCTAGGATCATCAAGCCCAAACATGAACTGCACACTGCCAAGGCTTGGGATCATGGTTGTGTCACAATAATTTTATTTTTAAAAATTGGGTCAGAGGTGAATTGAGAAAGTCTTGGCAAAGCAAAAGCAACTAGAAATAAAAGATTAGCTCTTAATTTGATCTTTAACAGCATACTACATTTAAATTAAATCTGAATACTTCTTCTAAAAGCTGTCACTTTGAAAGCAGCCAGGAGACAATTCCCTCTGTATTTCCATGGTCATTGGAAAACAAGGCTTATGCTGCCACAAACCAACAGCTCCTCTTGACAGTAACATCTGGCTGTATTTATAAGTCTCTTCTGAACAACACAAGAGGAAATAGTGACAACTTTGCAAGCAACTGCTTTCCCACACTATCCCAGCTCAGGAAGCATGCGGGCAAATGTGCTGTCATCGTTTCAGCCCTTCACATCTCTTATTGTTTCTGCTTTTCTGACAGCTGTTTTAAGAAGTCACAATGTCATCATGCACATGCATCAATAAAACATCTTCAGCTTGTTGGGTTTATTGGGTTGGGTTTTTTAAATGTTTTGTCTTCAATGAAAGTACAGCTATGGCTTGTTGGAAAATTAGGGAACAGTTTATAATAGAAGAGAAAAAATAATTTTTCCTGTGTTTAAGAAAGCATAGAGTAGGGAGTGTATCTGACAGTTTATAATATGTGTTTCCCTCCATTCTGTTTTTGTCCATTGGTCTTTTGAGGTAATTGATATAAAGGATTTTCTTTGAATAGCAGTACAAAATATGAAGCACAATTGCCTTTAACAGAACTCCTTTAATATGAGCAGCCATCTAATACTGATCTTTGAAGTTCAGTTAGGAGAAAAAGTGATAATGAACCCAAGGTAATCTTAATGACAAGGTATGACATGGCCTGCTATTGCTTTCCAATAAATCATCTTTCGTATTTAGAGCAACACTCACTTTAATGCTAAAGCATTTTAAGGTATTGAATCCTGTCTCAATAAAGTCTCTCAGAATTTTTATTGACTTCAGCAGAAACTATATCTTATCCCCGGTTTTTGAACTATCAGTGTGCATTTGGAAAGTGCAATTTTATACCCCAGTATATTTGCATTTTCACTGACATTAAAACAAAAATGGGACAGGATAAATAACAGCCTCTATATTCATTGGGGGTTTTTACCACCAAGAAAATCTATTTTGAATTTTGGTGGGTCAATGCAGAATCGTAAAGTCTGGCAGGAGTTCAATGGACTTGTCATGTGAGTGAAGAAATTTATCTATATGTGTGCAGATGAGGTGGAGAACATCATGAATGAAGCTGCTCTCAGTAATGCTGACAGAGTTGCTTCCTGGCTGCTTGCACTGGTGCTGTTTTGATACTGCTTCCTTTCCTTCTCACCTGTATATGCATGGTGAAAAAGGCCACACACATTCAAAATCTTTCCCCAAAATAAAGTAGTATCTCTACTTTTTTTTTTTAGTTGTTTTTTCGTGATATTAATTAATATTTATTAATATTATTATGGGAAGCAATGTCACAACCACTGTTTCCATGAAAGGGAAGCCTCTCCTGCCATTTGAAGCTGTATCTGGATGGATCAAGTCCTAACATTGTTACGTGAACCATTTCTTCTTTTTCCGCATGGAATTCATTGTAAGTCCTTCCAGGGCTCAGCACAACAGGGATACTGCACTTTCCATCTAGCTGAAGAGAGGGGTAAGGAAAGGGAGCTGGAAACTCCTTGGTCCTCGTTTGCGCCAGGCTGTTCGTGGAGCTGCTGTGTGTGTAATGCTGCGAGGGTCTCTGGGGACTTCCCCGCGCTGTCTGCTCCCTGCAGAAAGGTGGCTGCTGTGACCTGGCTGACAGCAGAAACCACGTCAAGAGGGGAGAAGAATAATCTTCTGTGGTTGAAACTCGGAAGAGAAAGGATTTAAGACTTTGCAGTGTAATGAACCAGAGATGGGGATCTGCTGTGTGTCATTCCTTAGTTGTGGAACAAGGATTAGGGGTATCGTTTTAATAGAGGAATAAGGGAAGTTAAACAGGCTATGGATTCATCCAGTAAACACTCCTCCCAAACCTTCAGAAGAGTAGTAATAAATCCTGTAAGACCTTTCATCAACTGCCTGGAGGAAAAAAATTATAATCATTGTCTCTGCAGTGCTTAACTTGCAATATAATTCAAAGTCATTTTAAAATTATACACCTACCTGCTACCAATGCAGTCTGAGTAGGCAAAATTAGTAACAGGCATGCTCACTAAACCCAAGGTTTAAAGCTTTAGCTAGAATGTTAATGTCTAAATTGAGTAATACTATCAGTCATGAAAATTACAGCTATCTGCCTCCTTATCTTTTCCCATTCATTTGAGGGGTTTTATTTGTTCTTATTATGGCACTTGCAAAACCCAATAGCTCTGGCAGAAAGAGAGACAATCTCTCTGCATGTGGCCACTGGTGTTGCTGAACTGCCTGCTGCAGCATGTTCAGGGCACCCAGGGAATGCAAAACGCTGATCTGGACAAGGAGGCAGAGAGAGAGGATTTGCTGCTTCATAGCTAGCCTAGGAGTTGATTAAAAAAGAGCAAAGCCTTCTGGGCTGCAGCCCCTTACAACCCAGGAGATGCTGAGAGGACACTGTCACAGGGGGAGGAAAGCTCCATATTCAACTTCTGCTTTACTCCCTCAGTGGCAGCAGTTGCTGGGTTCCTTGGCAGGGAGCCCAGTGGAAATTGTTGTACCCCAGGATTAGTGCCCCTAAAGGCACCTGGAAAGGGACCTGGCTGCTTCCTGCCTGTGCTGAGTGTGAATTGTGTCTCACCTGAAAGTTGGACCTTAGACTGAAAGTTGGTGTTTAAGAAAAGCTTCCACTTTCACCTTTGGAGTTCCTCCCTCAGGATCCTGAAGCTGACTGAAATGTGGATGTGTATATACAATAAAAAACTACACATCTACTGCTCTTAACAGATAGATTGCAGGAAGACTAGCTTAACAGCAGTGTCATTAAAGAACTCAAAGAAGGCCACAATGTCCACCAATAAATTAGTCATTTAGCCCAGATACTTTTCCATGCAAATGATATATGCAGGTAAACAATTCATCTCATTTTCCCCTGGGAAAGCTGAGGATCTACTTTAGCTTAGTTAAAGGCTGAGTTGTCTCAATGCCAATGCAAGTGGTTGCATCTGGTGCTAGAAAGGAAAATACAGGAACCAACAGCTGACCTCCTAAACAGATATATAAACTGAGAAATGTTGGGTTCTCTCATCCAAAACATTTAGCCCTGATTTGAAGTCCATAATTTTGTTTCTTTTAAAACTCATTCAAAATAACACCGGACCCTGCAAATGCTTTGTTTTATTGTTGCAGACATGATGAAGCTACTGGCTGTTGTAAGTAAGGACAGGGGGTATTCAAATGCAGTGCTGCTCTATGCTCATGCTTTAGCTCTTTGCCCTTTCTTGCTGATTACACAAGGTTTTAAAATAGTTATTTGAGATCTAATCTCAGCTGCTGCATCAGCTGGCCCCTGCTGAGGCCTAAACCCTTCTGCTGACCAGGAAAGTGTAGACTGCAATCTCAAAAAGGAATATGTCACTTGCCTTCTAGAGAGCAGTGTAAAGGTGGGAATGAATAGGAAAGTATTTTTCCAAAAAAAGTGAACAATGCCAAGGCATGAGAACATGGGCTGATGTACATTTTCTGTGGTCCCATGCCCTCTGGCAGTTTGTTCCTTCTCTCTGTGCTGCCACCTCCACAGTGCCAACACAAGTGCTTGCATGCCTGCCTGGTGAGTCAGATCCAGCTGAACTGATCCAGCTAAAAAAAAAATAAATATTCCCTTTTGGGCATACTATACCTGCCAGATCATGCCCTGACTACATGACCTGGGTTTCAGAGCTGGAAACTGGAGCAGAATTTGTCACACAGGCAACTCAACAGCTCCATCAAACCTGGTTCCTGCTGTGCCAAGCATGCAATGGGACCTTCAGGGTCTTGTTTTTCATTATCAGAACAATCTAAAATTGTTCTGCACTTCCAAACAGGAGCTCTGAGGGAAATGTGAGTTTCAGAGCCCATTGAAGCACCAAAACTGTGGGGACTGCATGTGTGTCTTTCAGAGCCAAAGTTCCCACGAGAGGAATGGGCAGAACAGGCAAGTCCAGCCCCCAGCCACATGGCTGATGGGCTCCCCTTGCTCTGGCATGGCTGGGGAATGCCTTTTCACACTGAACACAACATCCTGGGGCAGGTAGGGCAGCGTGGTGGGGCTGCAGCAGCCCTTGGGGCACGGGGTGAGCACCCTTTGGCACAAGTAGCCACCACTGCTGGGGCAAACTCCTCTTGCTGCCTGCTCCAGGGGGTCCCTCTGTGTACTGCTGTACCTGTTCTGTGCTGGCCCTATGGGGAATCAAAGCTGCAAGTTACTGGGAACTGAATCAGTGTGCTGCTCATCACTGCTTCAGTTGTGAGATGCTTTGCTGGCCAATTGGAGAGTGGCTGTGGAAGCAAGCTACATTTCAGGTGCATCTGCAGCTCTCAGGCATGACAAACACCACAACCTTTTCAGCAGCATGAACACTTGGTGCCTTTTCATTTCTCAAATTTAATTGAATCCCTATCAATGACATGAGCACTTGGGGAAATGTTCACTCTTAAAAAAAAACAAGTCAAACTTTGATTACACAGGCCTGTATTGTTAAAAAAAGAAGAAACTGCCTAGTTCTGTATCAAAAAATCAATCTTCTCTAAAGGCTGAGTTGGTAAATAAATCAGGAGGGGTAGCTGCTGTAAATTGGAAGAGCTCTTCCACATTCACAAGCAGAGTAATAGAGGCAAAACATGCATGAGTCAGCCACACTGCTGAACTGTGGATGTGCTTACCACCCTAAAGGAATTGCAACCATATCCTTTCAGAGGAGGCCAAAGCACCCCACATTTTCCTTGGGCACAGAGACTCACACGGGAAGCTGGTAGTCATCATCATCCCTGGCAGTCCAGACTGTGCCTCTCCTCACACTGACATGTACCTTGTGTACCTGTGAGCCACTCTCACCTAAACTGAGCCAGACATTGCCAGGAATGTGTAAGCTTTCCGGCCAAAGAGGATTAGACTCATAATATTCTCCTTTTGCAAGTCACTGAGCTAATGGTCTGGTTTTACTCATATTGGTTGCACCTGACAACTCATGATAATAGAGGCTTGAGGTATTTGCACCAAAACAAATCCCAACAAAAACCAAAACAAAACAAAGCAAACAAACTAAAAAAATAAACCAAAGAACCTCACCAAAACTACCAGCCTTTATCAAATAATTCCTATGGGGGAAAAATGCAGCACTGCATTATTAAAGCAGTATTTAGTCTGCAGCTAAAAGGCCACAAAAGCCTTTACTTCTCACTGCTAACTCAGGTCTCCTTAAGAGGCTCGACTGGGATTTAAAGGGTAAGTATTGTGGAATAGTCTGCAGATGAGAGAGCAGAACCCTTAATGCTGCCTTTTCAGGACATTATTCTTTCCATTTGTATAGAGACAATTGCTTCAGCTAACCTGCCTGGCCTGTACCCTAGGCAACCTGACATATTAAAACTGCCTAATCCATCAAACAAATGGTTTGTCCTGGCTCCATCAAAAATAAATAAATAGCTATCCCCCCTCCCTGAGAAACAAAGTGTTTCAACATCAAAAAAAGCTTCTTCCCTGCCTCATCTTCCCCCCTCCACACACCCAAAGGGAGACTCTTACAGCATGGCTACGACATCTGCAGAAGAGCAATATCTAAGGAGTATCACTTAGCACAAGCATTTCTCATATATCCTTGAGATCAGGGATCTAGGGGAGAGTTGGTCATGGAACTGGAATATCAACCCCTGTAGTGTGGCTACAAGATTAAAAACAAACCTTGAGGCTGATGGCTTGTCATCAGCCTCAGATCAGAGTCTTGCACAGCACTAAGCATCTCCTCTTCCTTCCCGACTGTCTTCAACAGCCTGCAGAAAGCCTTTTCCAGTGGATCCTCACAGGATCTTT
Organism: Zonotrichia leucophrys gambelii; assembly: GCF_028769735.1. NCBI lineage: Eukaryota > Metazoa > Chordata > Aves > Passeriformes > Passerellidae > Zonotrichia > Zonotrichia leucophrys. The sequence continues at coordinate 17,482,232 of NC_088172.1, read as the reverse complement.
GTTTTGAAAATCTGAATTTATTTACTGCCTTTTATTTCCTGGCTGGGGATGCATACATGGAGCCTGCTAGTGAAGCTGAAAGAGCAGAGTCAAAGCACTTTCTCAGTGCTGGCTGGCACAGGTGGAAGAGCACTGGCCAGTCACTATCCCTGCGTGCATGCTAGAAGATGCTGCCATGAAACCCTGCACAGCAGGTTCGGGCACAGGGCTGGGACTGTGCATCCCTGCACAGGCAGCTCAGCATGGTGCTTCCCTTGTCCTGTACTGCCATGAGCCACAAGCAGACCTAAACCCCACCATATGCCAGCCATCCTAAGCCTCATTAATTCAGCATGCTTTGACAGCATCTAATTTCTAAAGGCACTTAAAATCTTTAGCAACCACCATTAATACCTCCATTATGGAGCATAAAGGCTTATATGCACCTAAATAGGAGCTCTGAGGTGGCACCCTGGTCCTGGGCTGAATAGATGGACAAGGGACAGCTGCCTCAGTCACCTACCCTTTGTTTTAGGCTGCAGGCAGGTCTCACCTCTTGCAGCAGCTGCACTGTGCTCTGCAGCAGGCACGATGATGGGTATCACTGGCTGGCCAGGATTTAATTAAACACAGATGGAACTGAGGCAGCCTGAGCTTGATGCAAAGTGCTTCAAGCTCTCGCTTCTCCTTGGGGTCCACAAGCTGCAAAACCAACAGCACTTTCCAGTTTTGTCATAAAACTTCCTTAAAGCTATTTGCTGCTTGTTTTTTGAAGCAAAGCTTTCATTATCTAGAAGAGACATTCAGAGACACTCACAGCAACTTATCACTAGTAAAAATAAACATTAGGCCTGGACAGGCTAGGTACATCAGTGCACTTGCTCAGTAGCTGCTTTTGCCTTGTCCAAGCAGCAGCAGGGAATGGCCACTCAAAAGCTTCTTTGGAACTACCATTATTTGCAGAGATGTTGCCAGTTCTTGGTGGAGAAAAATGCAACACAAAAAACCAAAAGAGGCTCTCCATAATGGAGGCCTGCCACCTCAGCCAAGGGACCACAAAGCAGTGTGGCCCTTCTTTCCAATCTCGTGATGGACTGGGAGGGCAGAAGGGAGAATATGCATCTGGATAAAGATTGTGTTACTGTCCAGAGCCTCCTTGTCCTGGGAAGGATGAGAGTCACCTCCCAGAACTGGCCCTATGTGGATGTTCATGCATGACCATGTCTTGATGGCTCCTGGACTAAGGAGAAGACAGCAGGGTTTCCTCCTGCAGATCATGACCAGACATATGAATGTTATTTCTTATGAGAAAAATTTGAAAAATTTTCCAAAAATGCCATAGAAATTACTTAATGCCTTGAGAATCCATTTTTCTATAGATACCCAGCATGTAACGTTTGTGGGTTTATCAAAGAGAAGACTGAAAGGTAACTATCCTGGAATTACCAACTACTATAAGGCTCTTGAACCAGCAGCAACGTGTAGAGCAAAAACCAGTGACTGGAAGCTGAAGCCAGGCAAATTAAAATGGGAAATAAGCCATATATTTTTAAGAGTGGGGTTAATTAACCACGGGAACAAATCCTCAAGGGAAGCTATGGATTCCTATCTCTGGAGAGTTTCAGATCATGGCTGGATGCCTTTTTAGAAGATGTGCTTTAGCCAAAGACGCTATTAGGCTCAATACATGGGTAATTGTGTGAGATGTAATGGCCTGTGATATACAGGAAATAAGAACAGATGCTTTAATGTTTCTTTCTGGCCTTAAACCCAAGAAGCTATTCATCTAGATGGGAGCCCTGTGCCTATAGCTGAGAATTTGATCCAAGTCTCCGACTGCAACATTTATAAACTGGTGAAAAATGAGTGTATAAATGCACCAAAGAGAATAGATCAAACAATGAATGGGGAACCAAGGATGAAGGAACACACCAATAACATAATTTATTTCTATTTTTTTTAAGAATTATGCTGGAATGCAATGACACCTATAGAAACCAGGACTGTGAGGTAGTAATTTACAGTGGTGAAATTCAAATGAAACAGGAAGATATGAGACTATGTTTGGAGACTGCCAGGTTTCTGTGATAAAATTGCGTTAGTAATTAATAATCTCACAGAAAAAAAGGCGAGAAGAGAGATCATCTGCTACCATGTGTCTATTAGCAGATAAATCCAAAGTGAAAGATATCCCCTGTGGGACCATTTGATGGATTATATTAAATTTAATGGTAATGGAAGGAATACTGTAATTGGAAGATGCTGGAGGGAAAAGATACTGTGGGAGCAAGAGAAGGAGATGCACTGCTGGTACAGAAAGCACCTTGGTATAGGAATGGGCTCAATTTCTGCCAAACTGCACCAAAAGAGCAGAAGAGGCTCCATTCCCCATAGGCAAAGGCCAGAAAATGTACAGGATCATCTCAGCTACTATGGAAGCCAATCTGTAATATCCCCGAGGGAGGTGCGTTTGGCAACCGAAGTGTGGAAAATAAATATTAGAAATGCCAGAATTTTTTGAATCTTCGAGTACATTTCAGAGGAATAAAATGACAAGTTCAATTAGGTTCCTCGAAGCAGAGGAGAGAAACTGATTAATCAGGCATGGAAGTTCCTAAGTAACCAAAACAACTGTGTGGGCTTTCTCCTCTTGACTCATGTTACAGGAGGAGGGTGTATCTGTTTGAAAATGAAATATATTTCCACATGCTCTATAAAGGAATGTCCAAACACATCTAGATAGAAAATGGTCCCTATTATTTAGGTCTCTCCAGTGCCTCTCATGAGTTGTACAAAGCTATGGAATATGTACAGGATTTTTGGGGTGTTTTCTTTGCAGATGAAGTAGCTTTTAAAAGAATTTGTGGACTCAGTGCTATCATCCCAAAACAGCAATATAAACTTCACAAATAAACTTGCATTGAGCACAAAGATAACGACACCAAATGGCAACCTAGATTAAAATAAGACAAAAAAACATAATATTTGAAGTCCAAAGGCTTCTTGGAAAAATCACCGTGTCTGTCAGGAATGCACAACGTGTAGAGCCATATACCTGCCAATTGTCAGCAGAATAGCCCTCATCCAGTGAAACATCACATTATTATTGCGACTGAGCTGGCTCCTTCCCAGAGCATTGGCTACCGTCTCTATCAGCCTCGGAAAGCTGCCTTCTGCAGATGGGCTTTTTCAGAGGTGTTGTACACCTCACCGCTCACGGGAAGAGACAAACAAAAGCCAACGCGTGTGACACACAGCTGAACCGTGCAAATAATATCATGCAAGAGCATGCATCCTGATCATAAAGCTACAGGATGTCTGCAGAGAAATTCAATTTTCCTGTGGTGCTTCTTTCGCTCACTTTGGTTAAATGCTGAGGGAGGGGGAAGGGAGCGCCCACTAATCTCAAACCCCTCATGTTTTGGAAGGGATTTTAGGGTCATTTTTTATGTAATTTCTGGTAATAGCTGATTGAATTTGATCACGACAGTGAGTAGGAGGGTGACCAAGGTAGGGCTGTACTCTTTGGTCATGAGCACAGCAGAGCACAAAGCCACTGACACAGCTGCCACACTCATCTTGTTTTGGGCTTTTCTCCATCTCCCAGCACCCAGCCCTCCTCTGCACCACGCTCCCAGTGCTGTGACACCCGGATGCTCCTGCCCACCACTGGAGCGTGTGGGTGCGTGGCCTCCCGGCGTCACAACGCACTCGTGGGTGTTTGTGTCATGAGCAGCTCAGGCAACATCACTTCTATCTGTGTATCTCCTCGACAGCACCAGCCAGTCCAACCTGGGCATCGCTGGTTTATTTTTAAGGAATATTCTGTTCATATGGACTCATAGCTGCTTCCCACTGGAGAATGTCTTAGAGTAGGAAATCTTCCAAATAACATATGAACTGGGGAGAAGTGAGAGCTAATAGAAGAAGCATAAAGCTCAGTGCCAGATCCTCTCGGTGCTTAACCCTGACTCTGCCAATGACTTGCTGCAACAAGGGGGCTGAGCTTTGTAGCTAATGCCTCTCCCCCCTGCCCCCAGCAGTTATTATAAGGATGAATTATTTAATGTGTGTACACAGCTTTGATGTTGCATGCACCATTTCATATGTACATAAGTGCTAAACATTATTGGGTGGTTCTGTCATCGTTAGAACACTAAACATGCATTTCTGGGCTTAATTAGGTGTGTAAAAATGGCTGTGCACAGACACACTGGAAAATGTGAGTCCTGATGTATAAATAATTGTGAGGCCATGGCAAAGTAGGTCTCAGCAAGGGAAAGCCCATTGGGATTTAACCTTGGCCAAGGTGTGCTAAAAATACCCTTTGTGGCCTCTAAGCTCCTAAGGCATCCAGAGAGAATTCCCACCTCAGTCCTTTCCTGGTCCTTTCCAGTGTGAGTTTGAGCAGAAAAGGAGGATTATTTCATGTTCAAGAAAAACAGAGAAAAGCAATCAAACAAAAACCTGCCCAGAAGGTTTTTTAAAGTATGAGCTCAGATCTTGAGCTCACCAGAAGTTTTGAAGAGACTTCTGTGTACCCTAGGAGGAGAGGTTGTGGGCTGAGAGTCACCTGGCCCATGTGTGAGTCAAGCCACCCTGAAGCACATTTCACAGCTTGACTGTCCTCTCCACTACTTTGCTTGAGGTGTGATATGTCACATCCAAACTCATGCTAGCCACTAGCCTTTAGCTGCCCTGTAAAAACGCTCCACTTGCAAAGCCAATATATTGACACCGGCAAAACCCTTTATGCAAGTCATAGAATCATAGAATGATTTGGGTTGGAATGGACCTTAAAGCTCCTCTAGTTGAATCCCCTGCCATGGAGAGGGACATATGTCAACAAGGCACAGCAGCTCTGATTTGCATTTGTGCAATTTACTGCTGTTTGGTGGCCAGCTAATCTCCACCAGTGCAAATAGTAGCCTTGCCTGTGGGCACTTGGGGACAGTGCTGACAAAGCTCCGTCAGTGGCTGTCACCAGTGGTATAATATGGCAAAATCCCCAAACCAAACAAGACCTTAATTTCTCATTGAGGTTTGAGTTTCCTGAAATCTAAAGTTGAAAGAGGCTTCATCCTTTACTCAAGGAGTAAAATCCCCTGGTGAGAAAAAGTAAATAAAGGTTCACAGTTCACAGGCTTTCTGCAAATAAATGCCTGAGAATCTTACCATTTGGATCAGTGTGGTGTAGCTGCAACAGCATCTCAGTCTCATCTGTGTTGCAGGACCTTGGGAAAAGCAAGTTCAGCTTCTTCTGATGAACCTATGTCATCACAAGAATGTTTTCAGAGTACATTTTTCATATGTTAATAGTTTCCACATTATTAAACTGGATCTAGTTATGCTTGGTTTGTTAGGAGCAGCAAATCATATTCACAATCGTGTTTTCATTAAAAAAATTATTCCATACAAAGATCTCATTAAGATGTTAATTGCTGCTGGAATTATATGCGCATAAATAATAAACAAAAATACCTACACATTATTAAAAATTTATTTCCACATATACCAAGCCATTTATTTGAATTTGTTTTGGATTTTAAGTGGGAAGCAGTGTGCATAATCTACCCAGTGCATAGAATCAGCAAAAGATTCTCTGTTTTGAAAACATGGCTTTATTTCCTTGCCTGAAGAGTGCCACTTTCCAGACCATACTAAAAGAATAGGTCATGCCCTTTTAGCATCAATAAAATGAATGTGTGGATCCTGTATTTTAACCAAGCAAGATGAATCTCTGAACCTTCAAAGAGGTCTGAATGGGCTATCCCTTGCCAGAATATCTCTCAATTTGCTGGTGTTTCTTGGCAGAGAATTCACTGAGGGATGCAAGCGAACCCCCTGGCCCATGTATGACCACCAGCTCCCAGACAGGAAGGGCAGCAAGGACACAAAATCCTGGCAGGACACCCTTCCTCCACTGTGGTGGCAGCAGCTCACATGGCTGAGTTCAATCACATCACAGGAAAGCATCTGTGCTTGTCCCCCTTGGTGTCCAGGTGTAATGACAAAATGGAGTTTATTTTTGGCCTCTAGAATGAGAATTCCTTGCTCTTGCAGAGCGTGCTGGACACTGAGATCAAAGATGCCCCATGTAAGGTCTGATGACATGTCCTGTTGGGCAATAGCTATCTCAGGTGGCACAAAAAGACGAATGAAAATGAAAATATGAAAGCTCTGGCAGTATCAACACACTCTCCTTTCTGTGCCTAGCTTCTAGCACCACAGGCTGACTAAATGCGCAGGAATGGGGAGCTTTCACTTAGGATAAAAGTGGGAAAAGAGCAAGAGAAACGTAAATGCTGTGTGAAAACACACTCAGAATTATAAAAAGTCTCTTCCTCAAGAGGAGCCACAGTAGAAGCCTGAAAGCCTGAGCAATACAAACTAGGAAATAGAGAAAGGAAATTAAATTTTGAAGGCCATGGATGTTTAGATAGTGTTATCTTCAAGACAACAAACAGCAATGGGCCAGGAAATTCCAAATTAAATCCAACACTCTCCTTATTTCCTGATTTTCTCTTGTTAAGGATAAAAAGCACAGTCAGGACCTAGTTAACATTATATTTCCTGCCATATGACTCTATTGGCATAATTTTTGTTGCTAGGCATACGTGGAGTGACCTACTCTGAAATTTAAAAAAATTCATTTCCTTGACATGCAGAGGTAAGACAAGAATTTCAGAGCTGTAGTTCACAAGAAACTTAACAAGCCCAGCTGCTGGTCCCACAGGGTTTTTTTGTAAATCCAAGGTGAATGGATGGAGGTCATAACTGATTACAGATTCTTTTGTTATTAGATGACATTTATTGATTAGTGTGAGCTATTTGACAAGTGTTCATCCTTCCAGAATTTAAATCACGGAGCTCACTGGTGTTCCTGCAACACAACTGCCATTTTCTGAAGTGCAGGAATTCCCATGAGTTGACCATGAAAAGCCAGAGGAATACTTTATGAATTCTCCCCACATTCTTCTGCATGCACCAGCTCACCAGGGTTGTTGGTTACTTGAAGCTCTTGACGTGCCCTGCCTCAGGAAGACATCATCTGGGGCCCAAGATGGTGATCTGACTGGCAGTAGGAGCTCCTGAGGGGAGGGCTGACACAAATGAGCCCAAAGAGTGGTGCAAGGAAACCTGTTCCATCCCCAGGCTGATCCTTAGCATGGGGTGAAGAGCCCAAGAAGGGGCATCTGTAGCTGTGGCCTGCAAAGCTCAGCAGTAAGAGCAGCATATGGAGAACAACTGGTTGTGAGTTAGTGCCAATGCAGCTTGTTTGCCAGGCAAAAGGGATTTGAAAGCCAACCGAGTGGATTACAGACCCCCAGCTTGCCACCCAGTGTTTGGCACAGGCTTGTGCCCAGTCACAGGCTTGCACTGATCCTACCCTACTCCTTTCTCTGCAGCCAGGGTCCTTCCAGAGCTCAGGACCTTCCTTGTTATCGGGAAATACTTGGGACTCAGTCCTTATTAACAGCAAGGTTTTGCCTCCATGGGCTATGGGGGCTCAGCAGCCTTCAGCTTGAGGCTTCCCTACATTGATGCTGACCCTTTGAAGGGAACAAGCCCCTTCCTTTTCATTCTGACTGAAGTCCATCACTGGCCTGAGGGCAAACAGCAGCCAGGAGGACTTGCAGATCCCACAGGAGTGGCAGAAGCCGCCTGGCTCCTGCTAGCTTGAGCTGAGCCCTCCACCAGCACCTGTGCTGGCAGCATCCAGAGGCAGGCAGCTCCCAAAGCACCACCCAGAGGCTCAGCTATGGTTTTCAAAGCAAAGAGTTAGACTTTGATTATTACTTTTAGATCATTGTTACAGAGCAGTTAAAGTCATCACAACCCAACTTTTCACTGATATCTATGAAAACTGACCCAAACTTCTGAGCTAATTCTGTGCTTTTAGAAACTATTATTTCTTGATCCTGGAATCCTCAGGACTGAGACAAAGAGGTGGTATGACTTTGTCCTTTTCCCTAAGCCAATTTTAATTTTAAAAACTGCCCCTTTTCATTCAAAGTCAACAGTTCTGGAAAGGAACAAGGGAGGGAGAGAGGGAGGAATAGAGGAGTTCAGGAAGGGATGAAGTGAAGAAGGAGGGAAGAAAGACAAAGAAAGGAGAGGAAGAGGAAGAAAGGAGAGGAAGAGGAGGGAGGGAGGGAGGGAGGGAGGGAAGGAAGGAAGGAAGGAAGGAAGGAAGGAAGGAAGGAAGGAAGGAAGGAAGGAAGGAAGGAAGGAAGGAAGGAAGGAAGGAAGGAAGGAAGGAAGGAAGGAAGGAAGGAAGGAAGGAAGGAAGGAAGGAAGGAAGGAAGGAAGGAAGGAAGGAAGGAAGGAAGGAAGGAAGGAAGGAAGAAGGAAGGAAGGAAGGAAGGAAGGAAGGAAGGAAGGAAGGAAGGAAGGAAGGAAGGAAGGAAGGAAGGAAGGAAGGAAGGAAGGAAGGAAGGAAGGAAGGAAATATACTTTGTAGCCAGCAAGATTACAAGTGACATTGGAAAGGAAGGATTCTATACTGTTCTGATCCTTCAGTTTTGCTTCCTATTTAATATTTTTTCATTCATCTTGTAAAAGTCTAGCAACACAGTTTGCAGTTCAGGCAACACTGAATCAGTCTGCCAGAGACAGATAGATATGGTTCTTTCCCTGCTAAGGTCTGGCATCTCACTTCTTGATGAACCAGTCTTGCCAAAGACATGCTGAAATTTTAAGTCATCTCTGAAGGATGTGGAAGACCTTTCCAGGATTTGCAAGGAAGTTTTTCACAAGGATTAAAAGTTATAAATAAAACCCTCCAAAGTTGGTGGCATAGTGCTGCTGTAAGTGATGCCTCAACACAGCCCTGCTGTGATGTGCTGTATGAAAACCATCATCAAGAAAACCTATGAAAATGAGACACTAAGTTTGTAATGTTTTAAACTTTAGTTGTCTCTGAGCTTTCTTTTGACACTCTGTCCCCTCTCCAGTTAGAAATACTTGAACAAAAAGAGAAGGAAAAACAAAGAAAGACTGGGGGAACCACAGTCATGGACATTTATTCATTTTATTTGTCATAGAGGGAGAAAGAAAGAGAGAGAGGGAGAGAGGGAGAGAGGGAGAGAGGGAGAGAGGGAGAGAGGGAGAGAGGGAGAGAGGGAGAGAGGGAGAGAGGGGGCTCAAACTTTGTCGAAAAAGTTGGGGTTTTCCTTATTTAGAATGTTGAATATAAATTTCACACTCTTCATAACAAAATATGGAAGAAATCTGTAGTAGCCCTAGGCAGAGGCAGAGAACTCCCCCAGATACATGCATTGTGAGATATTTTAGATGAGTTAGGGGGCAAGGGAGGAAAAGAGGTCTCCAGCAATGAGAAGAGGTGATGACAAAGCACCCAAAAATTTTTTTGTATGCAATTTAATGGAGTACGTTTTACAAACTAACCTCCTATTCTGCTCAACTGTGCAGTGACTGAAGGCCCCATCCATTTCCTCAGCTGAAGAAAAGAAAGACACAGATCTCTCAGGACAGCACCTCATCAAGCAGGCTAGGGATTAACACACACGATTTCTCCCTGCATCCCACACTCCACCCTTTCCACTCAAGTGCTACTAATCTGTGTAGAAACATGAGAGATTCCTAGGGCATGGCATGAAGGGAATCAGGGACCTTCCCTTGAGCAGCCTCACTGCTAAGGGGCTATGAATGGTGAAACAGCAGTCTGTGCTCTGATCTTAGCACAAAATAAATATTACCATAAATATGTCATAGGTATTATCATAATGTCATAAATATTATCATAAATATTATAATTTATCATAAAATAAGAGTACAGACTGCTGTTTAATGTAAAATGCAGACAACAGGTATCCCCTGCAAACGGAGCAGGACTCAGGGATGTGTTCTTACTAGCACCTTTGTACATCAGGTCAACAAAAGTTCCATTCTCTGCATAGTGAAGTGCTCCTGGTGAAGACAAAATGGGTGGAGGGCATGAAGATGGATGAAGAAATGGATGAAGTTGGGAGAAGCATGCAAATGAATTAGGAACACACAGGAACAACTCTTATTCTGTATGATTTACCAGCATCAAATGGCAAGTTGGTTCAGGAACAAGGAATGTTGTTTGTATCTTCTGAATGACAAGCTGTGTTTAACAAAGATGTGACTCTGCAAATGATTTAGGATGGAGCCATAGCAAGCAGGTGAACACAGACATCAGTGTCAGAGGGCATATGGTTCTTGGTTGAACAGATAATGCTGGAAAATTAGAAGCTGTCAAAAAGAGTTAGAAAAAATACCCAAACATGAGACAAAAGATTTTGAGAGGATCTTTAAGAAGGTTAGTCATAAAAGAAGACCAAAAATAAGTGATTGGTGTGTTGGTGGAGAAAAAAATTGCCACAAAGAAAAAATATGAAGCATTAAAAAACTACTGACTTTAGCAGAAACAGAAACCAGTGGCTAAAAGAGGAAGGCAGATGTGTTCATATTTTGAAAGAGGAGAGATTCTTGTAGAGCACAGAAGGCAATAAAGCTGTGGAACAAATATTCAAGAAAAGTTCTGGACTTCCAGTCTTTCAATGACCCCAGAGCAAATCTGGATGCTTTTCTGCCAGTATTGTTAAACACAGGCTTCAGGTGAGTTACCAGCCTCAGCACAACAGTGACAGACAGGGAAGAGTGTATGACAGACATCAAATTGCACCGGATGAACTGGTGAATCTGTGTTCTCTATGGACATGCAAACTTAAAGGTCTTTAAAGCTTTCTCAGAAAATTAGAGATACCTTCCCCTCAGCTTAGCAAGTGCAGCACATGGGCAGCGTGGGTAAATCAGTGCTTTAACAATAAAAACAGGAGATTTAATTATGCATGACTTGCCCCTACGCTGTTCAAAGGACATTGGCATTTTTGCTTCCACTGGCTGAGAACCTGCTGTGAATACCACTAGGACCAGGAAGGCTGATGACATTTCATCATTCACCTTATGAACTTTTTATGAGACAAGGAATATTCTTTTATCCATTTATCTACAGAGATAAACATCTGAAGGCTTTAAAATTGAAAAACATGTCAAAAAGCCTGTCTTTTCAGGATCTTTTACAATGAAATACATACATACATACACTAGTCTGCCTTTTTATAAGGTTTGCCTCTCGGCATGCTGCCCCATTAAATTCCTCAGTGGCCTCTCTTTCTCCTTTTTCAGTTGTTTGGATGAAGTCCTAGCCCCACCTCAGTCTACAGACAAACTTAATTCAGGAAAAGGAGGGAACCCTTGCATTTTTGTATTTCTCAGGTTTGTCTAACCAGTGCTGCTTATCCTGACAGCTTTGGCTAGTCCTCTACTCTCTTATATGTGAGAGTGGTAAGGGAACAACCCTGCACCCTACTCTGTCTTCAAGTGCGCACCAGAGACAATGGCTGGGCCAGGGCTGGATAGCCCACACACAGAGGTTTTCTAACACTCAAACTTGCAATCCCTTTCAAGTTTTCTGTGATTTCTTAAACTCCATACCAACAATTCAGGCGCTCTTCCAGGTAGCACCATACTCATAACAACAAAAACCATAAACAAGGTTTGTGGGACTTTCAGCTGGAGAACAGGGGCCTGGATACTTGAGCTAATGCAGTGAAATATTCACTCTTCAAGCTGGGTAAAGTAAATGCAGGAGCCAATACACACTGTGTGCTAACAATTTTTCTGAATGCTTGCTAGCTACAGAGAAGCTCAGAAAAAGTGTTCCTAATCCAGGTTCATGATAGAAGAGTATTCAAGAAGAGCCTTCACAGGTACCACCAAACAAATTCTCTGTTCTGACCTCTTCTTTCTTGTCCCTTCAAAAACTGTGCTTGCTGTACATCTTACATCTCTCTTGCTCATTTTTTCAGTCTATTCTTGCCAGTGATTTCCAGCCTCCATTATTTAGGTTTCTCACCTCAGTTTCTGTTTTCTTATCCCTTTAGCTCTGCACTTTCTCTCCAGCCTTGTTCTTCATCACTCCAGTCCTTTGACTCTTCCATCCCAGCAACCAAGGTTGTTTCCTCATTTCAGTGTCTTCACCCTGCCTTTATTCTCTCCATCTGCACGCTCAGCATGTTTGGCTCCCTGCTTGATCTCTCTCTCTGCTTCCCAAGGTGTCACAATCCCAGTCTCTTGCCCCACAATACTCACAGTTCCTGTCTGGCTTTCTCTCCATCCACCTCTTCCCCTCAGCAAAAATCCTGTTCACATTCATCTCTCTTTTCCCAGTATCTGCCCCTCCTTACCCCTCCCATTAGGTTTCTAAGCATAGTCTCTGTCTCAGTAAGCTCAAGATGCTGCTTAATTTCTTTGTTCTTCTCAGCCTTTCTTCCATAGCCCCTTCTTTAGTACTCCCAGTCTCTGCTCCCTTCCCAGTTTCCTCCCATCCCACACTACTCTCACCAGCCCCTCTCAAAATACTCACCCAGCCTGTTTTAGTCTTCTTGCTCTTTCCTACTTCTCTCTTCCATCATCTCCAAGTCACAGTGTCATTTCTTTCATTTCTTTTCCTTTCTTTTCTGTGCCATTTCTTTTCTTTCAATCTTAGTTTTACAAGCCTTAAAGACTTGGAAAGGCTGTTTAGAACTATGTTAATGAAAAAGTATGTTGGTACAGGGGAAACTGGGGTGGAATCAGACACTAGGAATGCAAGAAGAATGGCATTCGTAGGGATTAGGCATTCCGTGGGATTAGCAGCCTTTTTCCACTGAGTGTGTTCTCAAGAAAAAAAAAGAGAAAAAACAAAACAACCAAACAACCAGACTTGACTGGACTTTCTGTATACTCAGAAAGAAAGATAGTATCTTGAAGATCACATATTCACTATGGAAAAATTCTGCTTTAAATGCTAAAAATTTGGCAGTTAATTGTAGCAAAAATTTGGGTCATTGCAATTATCAAGGGATCTTAATTAAAAATTTGCCATTATTTTAGGTGTAATTCAACTTAATTTAATCCCAAAATAGTAGAAATTTCATCTGCATGAAAATTTACCATTATTATTTCATTCTAATGTTGTGACAACATGTAATACCTTCAATAAGGATCAGTACAAAGTGCCAGGAGACTTTGTAGGAACAAATACTACAAAACCATTTCTTTGGGAAAGGGCTTACAATCTCAAATGAAAATTTAATTGGCTCAATTCTTCCTATTTCACCCAGCAACTTTCTGATTATAAGAACACAAATATAGGGTGCAAAAGACAGCAAAGTTAAGTAATTTTAAATGCCCAATTCCCCATAGATGGCCATGCTGGATGTGGGGTTTAATTGCTTCAGACATGCAAGCTTTTTCTCTAGCTCACTTTTCAAGGCCCACAAACACACAAATTCCTGCAAAAGTAGCAGTGTTCTGAAAATGCACCATAATGAATTTTCCAGTCACAGCGCTCTGACCCAGTTGTAAGTCAAAGGTTTTTCTATACAGCTAAGTAAAAAATATAGTAAATTGTACGTGAACAACACTGGCCTATTATAACAAGATTCTTATAATGAAGTAGGAGCTGAATGCCCAGCTCCTGAAAAATCTATCTCCATACTTTACAGAAAAACAACTGGAAAATGCAGAGCCCTATTTCCAAAACCCATACAAAATCCTGTACATTTGGCTTAACACTTAGCTGTACCTTTCTGGTTCATGAAATCATAAATCAAATTCTTTTCTTATTTTCTCCCTATAATAACTGCAAAATGCTGAAATTTTGCCACTGGTCATGGAGCACTGAAACAGGTTTTCAACTAGCAATCCTTTATTTTACTTTATAAAACATCAGGTTAAAAAATTACCACGTTTTTCTATCAATTGCCCTCCTCTATGCATAACAACAAAGGAAAAATGTAAGTACTGATTATTTTGTAAAGGCTGTTTGATTAATTGAAGTCACCAAAACATATCAAAATCTCTGAAATCCACCATAAAAGTTTTATTTCAAAAAAGAGACAGTAAAACTGTCAAAGAAAAAAAATTAATTTCTATAATATATACTATTAGTCCATACATAAATTGAACTGCACATGCATCTAGACTTAAATAACTATATAAATGCATCCTAAATCTCCTGAGACAGATGGGAGGTCATATACAGACAAGACATGCATTCCAAAATGATTTTCCTTTAATAGGAATAAGAAAGAGAAGATGAAAGGACAGTGAGTAAGTGGTTAAAATACGGTTAAATTGCAACAAAATCCACAAGATTATACTGCAGTATTAGACAGTGCAAAGCAAATGAAACCAAGGGATGACACAGTGGTTTGCCCCTGGTTTGGAAAATCACTTCAACATATGTATGAGGACATCTTGGTTCAGGAAGGAATGTAAGTGCAACCTTTAATTCAATCATGATGAGATTTTCACCTTCAGTCTGGCCCCTGTATCCTGGGTCCAGCATCTGGTGCAGTGGGAGGAGGTAGTGGGTATTCTCTGTAGAGAAAAAACAGGTGAAAGGGTCTGACTGAGGCCGATGGCCCTCCAAGGAGGGCTGGAGGAAGGCATTTGCATGAGGGTAAATAGATTTTCCCTATAAGCTCCCAAAGCACTGGCGCTTCTGTGCAGATCACACTTCACAGGGCATAATGGGGAGGCTGCTTTACCTGCAATGGTCAGAAACTCGTGTGGATCCCTGAGATCATGAAGACATACACAGTAAAGAGTAAAACCTCCTTGACCTACTCTAGGCTCCCCACACTCACTGGTATGGATTAGTTCAGCTGGTTTTGAATTTCATTTCTTGAACTACTTTGCTAATGTACCTATTACTTTCTGCCAGATTTGCTAGCAGACCATGGAAATTTAAAATCCTCAAAATGTCAACCCAAATAAGACTGGAGGTTCTTTGAAAATGCTATTAAAATACAAAATGGTTGTATAATACTATATATTTGCTTCAATATGGAAAAGAATATTCTACTCCCCTCTCTTTCTCCCCCAGCTATGTTATGCCCTAATTATAACATAAAAAGAGGAGTTAAAAAGTCAATGGCAGGACTGATGGTAGGGTTTCATATTCATGACACATTCAGTGGAAGCCTTTTCCCAAGTAGTGAGACCTGATTTTGCTACATTTTTAAGACCAGCATCCACAATTTAATCTCAGACTCACCACAATAGACTTTCTTTGATTGCATGGGATCAAAAACTCACCTTGAATCTGTAAGCTAGTTTTGCAAACTGAAGAATTGTTATCATCCGCTTTTTCCTCCTGCATGCATTTTCTTCTTAATCTTGAAAAACTTTTAAGTTTGTCCAGCAAATGATATAAAATGACATAGCTAATGATAGTGGTACCAAAAATATAATTTCTTTTTTTAAAAAAAGATATTTTTATAGAATTAAGTGCACGTCATTTTTGAATATGATGTTTTATTTGCAAAAATGTAAATGATCTTTTCATTAAACAGCAAACAAAATGATGTAGCTCTGAAAAATATGATAATGCTTTTTTAAGGATGTGCAGATGGTGTAGTTAGAACATCTGCAGCAAGAGAGAATTTGAAGAAAAGGGAAATTTTTTGAGAGGATGAGTTACTACCTCCAATCCATGTTTTTGCAATTTTGTTGCAACGTTCTTTACTGAGAAGCATTCTCTACCCTGGAGGGCTCAGTATTTGGCCTCTTTTCAGAGCTTCTACTGGACTCAAGAGAAAATCTCAATCATAAAATCTATTAAACCTTTTGTTCAGTCCGTAGTACATTTTTCAACATTTCACCAGCTCAGCTTTTTTAGTTAGTTAAACAATCTTTATTTACACAAAGCACCTTCATAAACAAAATAGACATGTAATGGAGGAGGGCTAGAGAAAGATGGTCAGAGGTGTGGTAAGGTTTCAGCATGAAGAATCACTATGTGGTCTTGCACATTTCAGTCCAGAAAGAAAATAGTCAGGGAACATGTTAGTGGTCCCTTTCAGGGAAACAGGAGTGTGGATTAACATTGACTGTCTTTTGGAGAAGGAAAGAGGGGCAAATGAAGCAAGCAGGAATTTGGTTCAGCTGGGACAAAAGATGTGGTTGAGCTGTGGATCTCCCTGTGGTAAGATGTTTCAGCTTACACAGGTCCAAGGGTCCACTCAACAAACCCATGGAAGAGAACTCCACTCAAGATTGCTACTGCTCAGAAATTGCATCTGGTTTAGAACACCTGCAAATGCCTAGAAGCTGGAGGAACACATATAAAACATACAGCCTTGTCTTGTTTTTGCACTCTTTCTAGGCATCCTGGCTTTGTCCACTGATGTTTATTACAGAGCTAAATGAATTCTTGGTCTGTCCCACATACTTTAGTCTCCTTGATGGCAGAAATGGTTACATGTGTACATGTGCAGGTGACAAATTAATGAAACTTATGAAGCAACTTTTAATGATCTTCCTGTCCTGGGGTGACGTTATGATGCTTGTATCCCCATTCATGTGTGCTGTTTATGCTGGATATTATGCTCTGTGCCTTCAAGACTGGCTCTGAAGAGTGAAAGTTTTGTTTTGGTTTCTTGTCAGCCACTCCCCCACGGCTGGCAGGACACAGAGACCGGACAGTACATGGGGCTGCTTTTGCTTTTCTTGCTTTTGCTCTTCGTTTTGCTCTCCCTCTTGCTTCTGCTTTGCTTCTGCTTGCTCTTACTTCTGCTCGTTAGCTAGTTTAGCTAAACAGTCCAAATTTCTTCCTGGATTGTTTCTCCTTTCCTCTTTTTGGACCATTTCGAACCTGCTCCGGACTGAGACCTAGGAACACCGAGAGTTTGCACCGTGTGGCTGCAGCAGCTGCCCCAGCTCTGGAGGGACTGAGAACAGAGCAACCACCCCTGAAAGAGACTTTCTGATTTTGTCATCTTTTTCAGAGTGGTGTCATCCAGTATTGTTCATTTTGTGTGCTGGGGGGGTGCTGAGCCTGTTAAATAAACAGGTTCTTTCCACTTCTCTCTGAGGAATCCTTCCCGAACTGGTTGTGGGAAGGGGCCATGTGGGTTTGCTTTCTGGAGGGGCCCTCCTTTGGAAATTCTCTACCAAATTTGCCCTAAACCAGGACACTTCCCTATCATTATACATTCTTCCATGTGTCAAGAAGAAAATGAATTATAGTCACTGCATAATGGGTGTTGTGCCTGAAGACCATTGAGGAGATAAGGAGCACTTCTAGTCTCTGCCTAGACTATATGGTCAGCTTCATCTAGTCTGGATTAACAGTTTCACAAAATTTAGAGAAGTTAAATATATCACTTTCAATATCCTCACTAAAATCTGTCTTTGGTTCTACAGTTTATAGGTGCTTAGACTTTTAAACTACCTGGGGAATGATGCCCTCCTTAAAATACAAGCGCTTTTACCCATTTAGTTGAAAATCCTGTAGTCCAAGATAGTGAATAAACTGTAAAAATTACGTCTTAAAACCAGTAATTTGAACATATTTTAACTTCTTTATATAATATTTCCATGTAATTTTTTTTCTAATTCTTTTCATGTTGCAGGTCCTGGAATGTATGTACTTGTGCTCTCTCATTCCTTGTTTCATGCTTATTACAAATGGTGGGAACGCTGTAGCTTCAGGTGGAAACTCAATCATCTTCAAAGTTGTCCTCCTGAGAAGGAGACTATTTTCTTCCACGTTACACAGTGATCTTTTCTTGGCCAGTTTCTTGATTGTCTTGCTCAGATTTTGATTTTCAAGTAGATTTACAACAGCTCTGAAATAGAAAAAATAATTAAACAAAACCGTATTTTTAAAGTACGTTTATATAAATTGCCCTGAGTAATTTTCTTCCCATCTACCATCACTGTAAAAGCTTTGCAAAGTACTTCATCCCGGCCCTAAAAGTTTCTTCATTTTCTCTAGTGGTAAAACAAATATCAAACTACAGAGAAAGTTAAATAATTCACCTTAGGTCATGTTTGTCAAGAGTAAAAGCATATTTTGATCAAATAAGACATAAATCACAATGTAGGCTCCCCAGCTACCAGTGAAGAATCATCAAGATCATAGCAAAGATCACACCAAGAGTTGCAATTATTCCAGTTACCAGGAAAAAGACCAAAATTACTTTTGTTCTGGTTCTTCTTGATAGCCCTGATTCTATTCTCCTTGCTTTTTTTTCTTGTGTTTCGAAACAAAAGTACACAATCATTATTATGTCCAAATTTTCAAAATAACTGAGCATTTAGTCTTATGAACAGGACTGAAAAGGAGCAGGGCTTGATTATTTACTATCTGATATCTTTCACAGCCTTAAGGCCTTTATTGTATCAACAAAAGTTGGGATAGTAAATTTTTTATTGCAAAGGCATATATGTAATGAAGGAAGATGCAAAGAAAGATATCAACTCATGTGGAGTGTGAAATGTCACTTTTACAGCTGTAAAACACAAAGAACTGCAGTTCCTTAAAGAGACGCAGAAAGTATCTGTTTGCTACACCTTAAGAGTGACAAATATAACAACCTTTGCTCTTTAAAGCAATATTTTAATGAAAGATTTCAAGATGTGTCAATGTAAGACACATGAATGATACAGAAGAATTACCAGAAGTTGTCTGCCACTTGAGTCAGGCTGAGTTCTTTGTTTTGTGCCTGGTACCAGGTGCTCTGTCACCCAGGGCTGAAGCACCAAGGGATTACCCTGCTGCAGAAGAATTTTAACAATGGCAATTGCTGCGATAATAATGATGATAATGAAGAGAAAAGAGAGCATGCCAACAAAACAACTGAATTCAAGGACTCCAGTGCTGCTTTTCAGTTCCCTGTCTCTATCAAGGTCTGCAAAGCCTTTATTTAAAGCAAATAACCACTAGGCATGGAAAGGAGTTGTTTTGCATGGCCCAGAAACACTGTAGTAAGGAGCAGCTGCATAAGTCTGAGAAGTGAAAGCCATAGCAAGGATATCAGGTAAGAGTACATTTTGTAATACTGCAGCCTCTTCAACCATTCACTTAAGGAAACAGAGCCATTACTTTGGCTGTTTCTCTAAGACCATACTCACCAGTTAGAAGATGTATCTAAGAACCCAGGAAGAGTGGAAAATGCTGAAGATAATTAATCAACTTCCCCCATCTGCTTTTTGACCACGAAGGAAGAAACGCCTGCAATCCAAAACCAGTCACCTTGTTCTGAAATTTAATTGTCCTTATTTGTTCAGCACTGTTCAAACAAATCAGGGAATTTTCCCAGATCTCTCCAGCTTTCACAGTTTTGCACAAGCCAACCCTAATTTCTCTTTCATTTTCCCTTATATATATTTTTAAATTATAACTACTTTGTTGCTGACTGGTATGCAAAACTCATGTTCACCCTGGTATGAATTCTGAGCAGCAGAATGATTGCTGTAAAACCATTTCTATTTATGTTTTATTTCTACTTCTATATAAGATCTGTGCCACTGTCATCACTGTAGTATCTAAGCAACTCTTCCATCACATAATTTGAGTTTCATTCTCCTGCATCACAGAATGTTCATTCAGATATTCTTAACCATAGTCCATCTATAGGAATCTTCTGATTTTTCTGCAAGATACAGGACAGGTAAGAATGGTGAACTGGCTGAGAATAACATACATAGTAAGTATATCATACAAAGTAGATTTACTTGCCTTTAGACTAATTCACTTCATTCTCTGTAATGTGTCTTTTAAGATTTGCATGCAGTTGTGGGGAATGGATGTTAGAGAAAATTATCTTTGATTTTTGCAATTTCATTAATGTAATTTATTATCTCCTTAGATGCGAGTTTGGAACTCTTAAGAATACTTCTATTTACAGGCTGTAACAGGAGCCTGACCAAGAGAAAAGCAAGTTTTGTTGTTCACAGCTAATACACTCAAGTTTTCTTTCTAGGCAAGAAAATCTCCTAGTAATCAAGAACCAGAACTGCCCAAGAGACAAACTGATAATACAAAATATGCCTTCCAAGCAAAGAAGCAGGAAGCAGACAAAAGCTGCTTCCCGCCTGGCTGGTTCACAATGAGCAAAGCCAGACTCACATCAGGTACAGTTTAAGCCCCTGACTGCACTCCTGTAGTCCAGGCAAAACTCACATTGGCCAGTGAAATTTTGCCACAGCCAGGACATGCCTTTCAAGCACCTTCACCTTACAGGTAAGGTTACAAAGAGGTATTTACACCAAACTGAAAAAAAGCTATAATTTTCTTAGGAAAAGTAGAAAGAACAAGTCTTTTTTTGAAACATGCAAAGTCTAGTTCAATGATTTTCAACTTGAAGTCTACTGCCCACTACAGATCTGTGTACTACTTTACTCTAAAAATAATGGAAAAACACTGTTCTGTATTTTACACAATTATGTTGCAAAAAAACCCACACTAAAATTGTATGCACTCCACTAGAAATTTTCTAAGGTTCTATAAATGTAAAAGAGATTGACAACATATCTGAGAGTTTCGAGCAGATAGGCTCCAACTCTGCTCAAAACTTAGCATATTAACTTTACCTGTTGATTATTTATATTCATGTTTGCTAAAAAGGGAGTGCCTCTGAGTGAAATGCAATTCCTCTTCATCCTCCTTTCCCTCAAGTTTTTCACAGAGCTGGAGTTGCTCCTAGATCATGTCATGGACTGCCCAGTAGTGCTCCATCTACAAGGAGATGTTCAACCAAATGTTTATAAGATCCAGCAGCCAACAGGAGGTCTCTCCACCAGTTTTCAGGTCCAGGAAATATGTATCACTTTGGCAGAGAGGAACAAAATTTTGCCTGTGCAGATTGTTGGGTTTTGATTTTTAACATAATGACGATCCATAGCTTTTCTTCTTCCCTTCTAGAATATTATAAACCTTTTTCTATGGCTTTATATATATATGGATGGATTTAAGCTAATGGGAGAGTAGGATTACATACACACAGAGGAGTTCTAGGCTGGTAACTCTGGGCACCAGGATTCCCTATTTAATTTCTATGCAAATGGAAGGACAAACACGGTTTTGCTGATTGCATGTTTGTACAGTGGCCAGTTACACAGATGCGCCTTTTCTGTCTGAAGGAACAGAACAGAACAGGCACTGAGGTCAGCACAGGAAAGGGACTCAGAAGAGCTGGGGGCTCCCATGGCCTCTGAGACACAGCAATGCTGTTGCCTCCATCTTCTCCTCAGAAGTGCCACTGGACACACACCACAGCTTGCTCTCTCACTCATGAGAAGCGTGGAGCTTGGAGCGCAGCTGGGATCTCAGTAGGCTGACACCCTTCATGTGGCATCCTAATGAGGATTGCTCTCTGCTCCTGCATTCTTCACTTGCAGAGTCCTCCCTCCTCACAGCACTATTATTAGCAAATAGGAACAAGCTGCCTTCCAGCTCTGAAGTCTTCACAAAACTTTGAAGAACACAACGGGCAGGAGTGTGGAACACCCTTCAATGTTTCAGGGTAGTGATTTAGTAAGAAGGACATGTCAGTCACTAAAAAATCAGATTTTCCTCACAGGGATCCCAATGATTTTTGGTGAAGATAATTTTTCTTTTTCTGATGTTTCTCTTGCTATAAAAGACAAGAGAAACCTTGGGTCTGAACAGCTCTGAAAACAAAAGAAGGGACAAATTACTAAAGACTACTCACTTAAGAAAAAGATCATTATGCCTGTTTATCCAAAGGTTCCCAAGGAGCACCGTGATCACAGACAAAGGACACATGGAATAATTTTTTCATGCATAGATTTAAAATTGACTCCTACATAGTTCCAACACATGGAAAATCCACAAAAATTCCTGTGAGGTTTTATGTGACCTTTGGCAGTGTCTCTTCCCTATCTCCTTCCCACCTCCCACACGTTAAAACCCAAAGCACAAAGTGTCACAGTATGTATTTTCAAGTTTGCAGATGGTGTTGTTGAATCTGGCCACTGCTGCTCAGGTGGCAAAGCATCAGAGCCTGGTAAGAGGGTAAGGATGAGACAAAAGCAAACACATTCACCCTTTATCAACTGCATTGATGATTTTTAGCTCTGTTGAAGACTTAAGGGCTCTTTCTCTCTAGGAAAGTGACAGGAAGAAAAGCCAGCTGCAGAGCAAACACTTTTCCACTTCCTGCCCCATCCTGTAGCTCTGGCATGAAAAAATGTATCTCTGGAATAGTGGAAGGAGAGATCTAGGTAATGAGAAAGACAAAATATATAAATTTAATCTTACTGACTTGAGTGAGGCAGAGAGATGTTCAGAATTGTTTGGATTTCAATTAAAAAATTAAAATTTAGGATATATATATAATAATATATATATCAGTTATAAAAATAACTCATCAAACACAAGGAATCTTGTTACATCCACTGAGGCTGTCAGAATGATCTTTCTCATTTCCTCTTGACTCTCAGAAAAGTAAATACAATCTTCTGATCTGGCTAGGCTTCTGTCCATCCACAGACAGAAGAACTGGAAGCCCTTCAGCTGATAGCTCCTTCTGCATATGTAATTAAGAGTTAATAATTTCTTTGAAGTCCAAACAATGTCACTCCTGGGGAAGCAAAGCCCAGAAACTCCTTTGGGCATCTCTGTGCAAAGCCAAAGAATACTGATCTGCCACTAAGCAAGACAATCCATTCTTTCTATTTAATATACCTTAGACCTTGTCTTCCTCAGATTCATTAATAATTATAAATATTTTCTGTGTCAATATATCTCAGTCCTTGTGAAAATTTCTCAATGGGTCCATCGGGTGGTTTCATCAGACCACTTTTCACCAAGTTTATGGCAGTCACAGCTTAAACACAAATGAGTGAGTTGTCCTATTGGTGACTCACTGACTCAAGTCAAAGGAACAATTTTCATGCTTAAACCTAAAATAGATTAAGTGCTCTGCTTATTCTCAAAAATGAAGCTTCCACTATACAAAAAGGCATGTAGAGGCTAAATAATAAGAGAAGTAGAGGAGAGGAGGGGGGAAGCTTTGTGCTGGCCATATGGATTTAAAAAATGAATGAACAAATTTTATGTTACTGTACAATGGCAAAAAGGGCCACCACAGAGATACAAGAAATAGACTGTCTTTCTGAAAATATAAGACAGGATTCCCAGGCCAGTTTTACCTAGTAAATAACACAGAGGGAAGAAACATGAGGAGAGGTATCTCAATGGATTTCTTTCTTTCTAGTCGGCCATAATTTTGAATAAGACCTCAATTTACATTATTCAGGGGGAAAAAATTGATGAGCAAGGCATTTTTCATGCTTTCTCTGATTAGGAAAGATTTCTTTGTGGCTATTCTCCTGTTTTGAGAAAATCAGCACAATGCTACCTTCATCATGAAGCCAGCAACATCCCATTAGCATACCAGCCTGGAATAGTACCACTGAACTGTTTTATGATGCATTCTTTTCAGTGTTAAACTTCAATATATCTATTGTGCATAAGCAAATTCCAGATGGCCACTAAGAGAAAATCCCAAAAGTTTGCTTTCCTGTTTCCATATTGAAGTGTAAAAGAGACATCTGCAGAACCAGTGCTGCTGGTGCTACCAGACTCAGTGAGACAAAGAGAAATCTATGCTAACCAGCCTTGGTGCAGTTAAAAACAAGCAGGTAATAGAAAACCCTCTTTATTTTAGCTTGAATTTTTACAAAGAATAAAGAAAAGACTCACTCCTACCACTAGGAACGCCTTCATTTCTATTCTGTCATTTCCTCTTTTATGTCTCTTTTACTGGGCTGCATTTCATGACTGTCATTATCACAGCACACAAGCTCCTGCCTATATAGTACCACTGACATGCAGTCCCATGAAGATTGAGTACTACATAAAAACACAAGGCCATATCTCTACAGCACTGCGAGCATCTCTGTGAGCTTACCAGTTGATGTGTAGACTGTGTGTTTTACAGAGGCAACAACATTTCCATTTTCTTGGTTTCACGCTGGAAAGTGATTGAATGGGTATCACTGAAAAATTCCATAACAGCCAAACCTTTGAGAGGAATGCGGCTTTATGGCCATATAGAAAATAAAAAGAAAAAAAAAAGAAAAAAAAATTGAAGGGTATTTTGTGTGGGTTTTTTTTTTTTTTGTTTTGGTTTGTTGGTTTTTTTTAATAGAACTGCAAAGACAAGTTGTATTGTGTCAGATGCACAGAAATGTTCGTATTCTGCTCCAACAGCTTCCAGTTGGTCACGACCTTTTGGCTGCTGGGAAAATTTCTCCCATTTCTTCATCTCCTACTTGAACAATTAGGAAGGGCAATATGGTTGTGTCTTGCTGCACATATGTTCATCAGGCACTATGCCCCATTCTTCTGAAATAACAGTAAACATTACTCTCTAAGATAATTGTTTCCCTCACGTAAACAGGAAATTGAAGCTGCATAATGGAGCAAAGTCATGTGAGTATTACCAACTCACCAGCAAGAAATCAAAACTTAATTGCATTATGACAGCAGAGGACATTATCTGCCCAGAAGTCTGCACAATTCATAAGGAGAATGTGGTAAATACATGCCATATCCAATTTTTCTGCACAAAGTGTAATTCACATACTGATCTTGTTTGGAATTAACATCTTCCAAACATATTTAAATATGCTGCAGGTATAAAAGTACAAGACACCTTCACCCAGGGAAGGCCCTCAGAAAATGGTATTTCCCCTATAGGAGAAACTTTAGTAGATATATCATCAACTATATGAAACACCTCTGTATAGGTAATAATTTCATAATCCTTTGAACCACAGGATGTTACTTGGAGATTATTCTTTCTCCTAAGATTACTTAAAATACACTTTTCTTGGTCTAATGCCTAGAATGTAGTATCTAGCACAAAACCAGTATTTTGCAGGGAATTCAAATCAAAAGCATATCACTACAGAAAAGATATCTAAAACATCACTGGACTGCTTAACACGGTAATTAAAGGGTGAAATGCTGTCACTTCATTCCACTTCCACCACTGAAACAGAGAATGTTTCTTTTATCTTATATGCTCTCCATTACTGTATGGCAGTGTTTCACTTACATTCACTATCACCCGGGCCGCAGCATTCCTCCATAGAGACAATAATTTTTCCTTCAGTCCCAGGGCATCCACTAGTTAACAGAACTTCTCAAAGGCTGATCCCCTTGAGGGGAAAAGAAAAATCTTTCTTCATTTCCTTCATATTCTGTTTTTGCATTCTCTCTCTTTATCCTGGCTGTTAATACTATGTTTCTACCAAACACCAGGCAAAACAGACTTCAGGCTGCCTGCTAAAGCTATCCTGTGCTGCAAAGATTTCAATACAACATCCACTTCTGTCAGACTCTGCACCCTACAGAGACAGATTCTTCGAATCATCATGCGTCAGAAAAGGAACTGAAAATTAATTCAAGACTTTTCTTGCAGCATTAACACTTAAAAGAATCTAATATATGTTCTGCAAAACAGTTCATTCACTTTAAATATCAAAGCGTTCAGGCTCCTGGCCTTCAAATGCTCAAATCAGATGGCACAGAGAATACTTTACAGACTTCCGACTCAGTTTGCCTCCAGTCTTGTGACTGACTGACTGAGTGTCTTCAACTCCCACCAAGGTCAGCAGAAACCAAAGGCACTGAAATCCTGAAGGCACTGGAACTGGGGAGTCTGAAGTTAGCTAGCAGTGATCAGGAGTGCATGATACAGGAATATCACTAATAGCCTCCAGAATGAAGCCTCTCAGAGCACAGAGGCTGGTGATGGGTAATATAAATCTCTTATGAGAAACAGGTGAAATCATGTGTTTACCACCTGGAGTGGTGGGTCTTACTGAAAACAAGGGGAGATAACCTATGGCATGTATGAAGCTAAAGAAAATTCATACAAAACATTAAAGGAAGCAAAAAAGTGTTTGCTCTCACTATCAGGATTTCAATGGAAACATCCTCATTTTAACAATTACACATATATTCAAAACAAGTGCTATAATTGTTTTTGCCAAACAGTGTGTACACAGTCCATTGGAATGACATAGCTTGTGGGGGAGGCAAGAATAATATGCTTAGGCCCAGTAAACACTGAAGGTTTTGTCATTTTTCCAGAAACATTTTGCTTACTAATAGATGTGGAAAAAGGAGAGTTAAAACCCCTTTGCAGTGGAATAATAAACAGGAAATTGGTTTGAATATCACACTTATGATACATCTGCCTTCCATAAATGTGTATTACAGAAATAAATGGATTTCAGAATGTTTCAGAGATGCCATGCAAATCATGTGACACAGAACTTCAAATGACAGAGGGAGACACCACCACTTACTGAAAATTACACAGAACAAGGATCGCTTTCTGTTCCAGAGAATGTCTCATAGATGTAGAGACAGAGGTGTAGATGGCAGTGAACTGACACCTTTATTAAAGGCATTCCTCTTTCTTTAGTGCCATGTGGGTTGTTCTAGCCAAGAAAAAGACAGGAAATCTATGAAAAGACAAAAGGCTGACTTGATAAAATCTGGGTGCTGGGCAACTGTAGTCACACTCACCAGGAAAAAATTTCACCATGAATTATCTATGGCAATATTAAAATTTGAGGAGTATATCATACTCAAAGTGTTGGTGAATAAAAACTCTTTTAATTAAATCTGCAAGTTCTTTCAGTACTTCTCTCTGCCTCTTCCTTTTGGAAAGCTTTTTCTTTCATTTCTATGTTTCATTCCCCCACCTCTTCTTAGCTGCTGCCAGTGCTGAGGAAATTAACTACTGAGATGCTCTAACAAATTAAGTCTTAACTTCAACAAGTTATACAATCTAAACTAAAAGAAAAGTAGCCACACTGCATTAAAATAAATTCCCTAAATGAAATTCACCCTAAAGAAATGTAAGTTAACTGTCTGCAAGAAGGGTGGTGAAGAGACACAACCCACAAAGAACTGAATAATTTGCAATACCAAAACAGCAGTTCTGAGAGAAATCTAGGGGTAAGAGGGCACAAAACAATTAGATCATAAAGACCCTAAGGCAAAACTGAGGAAAGTATGACAAGACATCATTAACATATGTTTTAATTATGCTTTAATGCCTCTATAAATCTGAATTAAAGAAACAATGGACCTGAGCCCTAGCATTACTGCAAAAAAAATGAGAAAATTGAGTCAGTTCAGAAATCAAGAAATATAAAGGGCTCGATAGATGAATCCAGGAAATAAGGACTGTGAAAGAGACAAATAGTTCACAATATTACCGGAAGAACCAAGAAGCTGCCTTTCAGCTTTTCAAAAGACAAACATAGAATCATGGAATGGTTTGGGTTGGAAGTGACCTTAAAGACCTTCTAGTTCCAACCCTTCTGACATGGGCAGTTACATCTTCCACAAAGACCATGTTGCTCAACGCCTGATTCAGCCTGACTTCGAACACTTGCAGGAATGGAATATCCACTTCTCTGGGCAACAAGTTCCAGTGCCTCACCACTCTCATAGTCAAAAATTTCTTCCTAATACCTTACATAAATTTGCCCCTTTGTCCTACCACTACATGCCCTTGTAAAAATTTCCTCTCCAGCTTTCTTGTAGGCCCCTCTTAAGTACTGGAAACTTTTATTAGGTCTCTCTAAAAGCCTTCTCTTCTCCATGCTCAACAACCCCAGCTCACTCAGCCTGTTTTTCACAGAAGAGATGCTCGAGCCCTCTGATCATCTTTATGGTCCTCCCCTGGACTTGCTCCAGCAGGTCCACATCCTTCTGATGCTGGGGTCCCAGAGATGGGTGCAGCACTCTGGGTGGGGTCTCACAAGAGCAGAGCAGAGGGGCAGAATCACCTCCCTCAATCTGCTGGTCACACTCCCTTTGACAGCCCAGGACATGGCTGGCTTTCACACCATCCCCAAAGCCTTCTTCTCAGGGCTGCTCTCAATCCATTCTCCTCCCAGTCTGTGTTTGTACTTGGGATTGCCCTGACCCAGGGCCAGGACCTTGCACTTGGCTCTGTTGAACGTCATGATGTTCACTCAGATCCACCTCTCCAGCCTGTCCAGGTCCCTCTGGATAACATCCCTTCCCTCCAGTGTGCTGACTGCTCCTTGTACCTTCCTACCAGTGCACTCAGTCCTACTGTCCCTGTTGCTGAGAAAGGTGTTAAACAGCAATGATGCCAACACCAAGTCCTGAGGATTGCCACTCATCACTGGTGTCCACTTGGGCATTGAGCTGTTGACAGGAAATCTTTGAGAATGACTATCCAACAAATTCCTTATCCGCTGAGTGATCCATCCATCAAATCCAATTTAGAGACAAGGATGTCATGTGGGACAGTGTCACAAGTCCAAGTAGATGACATCAGTTACTCTTTCCTTATTTACCACAGGTGCAACCCCATCACATAAAGCCACCAAATTTGTCAGGTGCAATTTTCCTTTAGTGAATGCCACTAATAATCTCTTTATTTTCCATGTACCTTAGCATAGC
Organism: Zonotrichia leucophrys gambelii; assembly: GCF_028769735.1. Classification (NCBI taxonomy): domain Eukaryota; kingdom Metazoa; phylum Chordata; class Aves; order Passeriformes; family Passerellidae; genus Zonotrichia; species Zonotrichia leucophrys. The sequence continues at coordinate 17,453,935 of NC_088172.1, read as the reverse complement.
TCCCAGAGGGATCTGCTCCATGATCTTGCCGGGCACTGAGGTGAGACTGACAAGCCTGTAGATCCCCAGATATCTCTGATTTAAAATGGGGATTATTTTTCCACTTTTCCAAACAATGGGATACTGGACTCACAGCTTCTCAAATATGACGCACAGTGGCTTAGCCAGTGCCTCCACCCTCAGAACACACAGATGCATCTCATCTGGTCCTATGGACTTGTGCACCTTCAGGTCTCAGACCTGATCTACTCCCAGAATCCCTCACTTTGCCTTCTCTGACATGGGTTGTACAACTGGAGCACTTGTTGGTGAAGACCAAGGCAAAAGGGTTGAGTACCACACCTTCTTCCATGTCCTGCATAACCAGGTCTCCTTCTGGAGAGAACCCACATTTTTTCTAGTCTTCCTTTTATCACCAAAGAGCCTATAGAAGCTTTTTTTGTTCTCCTTGATATCTCTGGACAGATTTAATTCCACCAGGGTTTTAGCTTTCCTAACCTGAACCCTGGACAACTTCTCTGTATTCTTCCCAAGATGCCTGTCCTTGCTTTCACCCTCTGTAGGCTTCCAGGTCAACCCACAAAATCATTAACTCTGAGATAAAACTGAGACAAAATTTAGGGGAATTCCCTTTAAACAAAGCACATTTGAGACATGTGGTCACATAAGGACAAAAGAAACAGATTTTTATTATCTAAAATATGCACGCATTGGAGAAATTAGGCTTTTAAGAGTATAGGCATACATATACTGCATCGGTATGTGGAACACATCAGCAGAATTGAAATTATGAAGTGAAGAATAAAAAATATTAAAGAATGTAGAAGTAAAATATATCTGTGGCACCATTTTCTCTTTATCCTTTAAACCATGTGTTTGACTGCATAACACCATATTGAGTGGGGGGAAGTGTCCCCTGCTTTTTGGGTCTCTCTTTGTTCTGGGGAGTCCACAAGATTTAGCAGGTTTTGTGTCTGGTGGTTATTTGGTGTTATTTCCGTTCTATTGCTGTTCTGATTGTTAGCAAACTGTTACTTTTTCATTTACATCTACTCATAATCGTTCCTTATTGGTGGAAAGGGACTGGTTGAAACTATAAAGAGGTAACTCATTCTAGAGTGTTGTCCTTTAAATTGTCCCAGAGCAAGACAATCTCTCAAACCCATAATGTCCTAAGATGTGAAATAGGATGGAATCAAGCAGGTTCAATCAATGGAAATAGGAAAAACTGACCAAATAAAATATAAAGGCATATGCTAGAAAACATCAGAGAGATGGGGACAAAAACTTGCCTCTCTTTTTTTTTTTTCCATGCTCTTAGGAGAAGCTGAATTTGTTTAGGAAAAAAAATAGCATTTCTGATTCAAGACAGCTTCCTAAGTAATATAATTACCACCTCACAGCAGTTTCTATCATCACGCCAAATGCAGAATTGTCTCCTTAGGGCTCATCTCGTTTTTCCACTCTCTCTTTCTACTTCAGAATGATACCTCTCCTCTCTATTGCACGATTTATAAATTGCATAAATGTGGAATACAGAACAGGCTACTGCAGGAAAGCAATTTTTTGGCAATATTGTATGTGGGAAGACATCTGTGAGAAGCATCAGAAGATCTTTCATCTTCTGAACATCTCACAGATGTTCACAAATAGCGAAAATTGTTACTTAGGGGAAGGCAGCTCGTGTGCCAATAAACATAGGGAACTGGTTTAAAATAGGAGCTTGCAGGCTGTGAAATTAATAAAACAACAGATCTGACCTAAAATCCTAATGACAATCAGCCTGATTGTTTTTGTTAATTATAGTTATTGGCAATTGAAATCAATGAGAGGTGAATGAGGGCAAGCAAATTACAACTGCTAAATTGCTTCTGTTAGCACTTTTTTTTTCTTTTTTTCCAAAACCAAATGACAATACATTTTATTCATCTGCTTTGTTACTTACCACATGTAACTGCATTCTCCAAATCCTACTTCTTTGAACATAGTGGTATTCAGACCTGAACACAAAGTCTGAAGTTACGTATGTAATACAATGACAGGGGTTGAAATGCCCAATTAACATTAAATTCACTCCTTGAAATCTTTCCCACTTACAGTAAAATTATGAAATTTGCCAACATTCTTGCTTTCACTAACTAGACCAGAAAAACAAGACATTTCTGAAACTTACTGCAACATCTAGTGTGAAGAGCATTCATGTTTAAACCTTGAGATGATTATTCAAAAGAAAAAAATGTATTTTTCTTATAAATGAGTCTATGGTATTAAATTAGCCTTCTGAATGCTCTCAGAAGTGTAGTGTCTAGGTTCTATGCAAATTATAGGTCTTCTCTGAAAAGACTTGAGAGAAGTTTTCATTAGACAATATTCAATTAGCTAGTTTCCTTGTTCTTTCTGGCTAACATATGCCTTCCCACTTGATTTTTCCTTCACCACTCTTCAAGGTCAGGTTTACACAGCCAGCACAAAGATGAGTCAACTAGGTACAGTATTTTAATTAGGAACTAGGGTTTTAATCACTGTGATTGGGTTCCTTCCATTTTTAACGGTGTTTTGAGGTTCCAAAATGTGCAAAAGCAAAAGGTTCTCATCTCCATATGGAGTTAAAATCTGAATTATATATTTATTCCTAATAGCATGCAGTTTGTCTGTTTGTAATCATACTGAGATACAGTAACTGTTCCACAGAGAAACTGCCTTAGTGAATCTCCTTTGGAAATTAATAATTAAATAAGCAGTAGGTCTTTTCAATCCTTCCAAATGCAAACAGAAAACCACTATGACTGTTTTTACAAGTCTACACTGCCAGTCCCGCCTACTCAGAAAATTTTTTTCTGATAACAAATACTTACCACTGTAAAGTTTGCTTTCACTGTTTCTCAGTTTTTTATATTCAAGATTTATGTTTACAGAACATTATTTCTGTGCAGCAATGCAAGTTTATATATCACTTCTTGCTACTAAATCTCTGAGTAGCATTTACAGTTTTCACATACTGTCCCAAAGTTTGAATTTCTCAGGTCAAAATGAATGGAACCATTTCTCTTTCAGTAAGTGATACACAAATATAAAACCTTTATCCTTCCATTGTAAAGGATTTACTCTGCAGCAGCAGGGTGCATTCTCTACTCTTTTCCTCAACATTATAAATGAGCCATCAAAATCTTAATCTTCTGTTATCTCTGTCTCTATGGTTTTGACATTTACTTCAGCATATAAGCTGTGCTCGTCAGACCGGTTTTGTGGTGCACACAACAATCCTTAAACAATAACCCTCCAGCTGAATGATAAAATATCCAGCCCTAGCCAAAACATAAGGAAAAATGTTGTAAAATCCTATGAAAGCAGAGGCAACCTTTAAAATGGTTAATGTACCCTCTAACTTTATCTTTAATTAGCTAAAAAAATAACAACTTGTTTAGAAAATGGTCCTCATCATGGACATTCTATCATGCTTCCCTTAGCTTCTTTTAAATTGGTGGGGCAGACTTTCAATTGTCTTGTCTGGTGACAACTACCACAAAGCAGCAGAAAGCTGGAGGAGAACTTAAGGATCCTGTCTGCAGTCTAAATACAGTCCTACTTAAAAATATCTGTTTTCATCTGGGTACAATGGGGGGTGCTCTTGTTTCCTTGTGCAGAATAAACAAACATACAAAAACAAATGGGAGAGAGGACTAGGACAGCTTCAGATTATATAAATTCTCAGCACAACAGACTTCTTAGAATTCATATCAGATTACAGTATGCCCCAAACATCTACCCTGAAAATAGGCATTACACTAATTCAGTTTTGAGGTCATAAGCTGATTGTAGCCACAGCAGGGTGTCATCATATCAGAAAGAAGATGTCATTTCCCATCCAGAAACAAATTTTAAAAAATACAAAAAAAACTCCAGCAAAACCAAATCAAACAAAAAAAAAAACAAACCAAACAAAATGAAACAAAAAAACTTTAGAAACAAGAAGAGACAAAAACCATTAGGTATTAGTAGTAGGAAGTTGAGGTACTTTGCTAATCAGGGAAAGCAAACTTCTAATAATAGTTGAAGATACAAACCATGATGTCCTTTCAGCATGCTCCTGGCTGCAGGAGAACCACAATGTGCAGCATGGCTCTTTTTTTCAGAGATTCATAATGATGAGCTGACTGTAGCTCTAAATAAAAAAGATACTTCATTTTATAAGTAGTATTACTCCAAATAAACATTTAAACACATCTAAACATCAAAAGCAGATTGATTCTAAATTAGCAAGTTAATCAGGAAACCCCAATCCTGATTTTTGATGTAATGAAATTTATTTTAAAAGCCACTAAAAGAAACTTGGAGGAAAATCGGATCATTGAAGATAACATAATACTTTTTATATGAATTACATGGACTTCCAATACCAATATCACAATATTGGCAAAAAGTCCTGAATTGCTTTCTTCACTCGCATTTCCTCCATCCATTTTAATTGAACCAAAATGTTAAGAAAGCTTCCGGTAAGAAACTACAGATCTTTCTACTTATATAAGATGTCTGGTTCCAGTTGCATCAGGTTCAGATAAAAATATAGCATTAGCCCTACGCAAAAAGAATTATGTATATAAGCTTCCATTAGCATTAATAGGAGTTATATATGTAAATCCCACACATGCTGTGATAAGAATGTGCTAAGAAACTGCATTTACATTCCTGTCAGGGGGCTGCAATTAGTACCAGCACAGCAAAGGCAGCTTGTATTCCTCTCGACATTTGGAAGCCTTGTAAAACCTGTGTAGAACAGAAATCTTTGCTATTACACCCCGTTTTAATTACAAGCCACATCACAGCATAAGTGCAAAATATTTTGATAAACTCTTTAAAAGCCCACAGAAATCCTACTAAAAATGTCCACTGAGAGCACTCAAAGTTTTGCTTGTGAATCTGGTGGGAACTCACTCCTGAGCTGGGTTTTTTTTACCAAGTATTGTGGCTTTTGGACTTAGGGAGTCCTGAAGGTCAATGTGCAGAGGGGAGAGGGAGCAGCCTGACTCTAGCCCCAAAGTGGTAAGACAAGTGACAGTGAAGGGGATGTGAGTTTCCCAGGATGGAAACCTTTCCATGGGCAGTTGGATTAGCACTTGAGAGCACATCATCTCCGATCTGTGCAATTTATTGCTTGATAGTGGACAGCCAGCTCTCAGTAGCCCCTGTTTTGGCTGTGAGACTGAAGAGTAGATCCAGAGCTTGCCCTGTCTCCCCAGCCCCTCCCTTCAGGTGTGCCCTGTGATGGCTTAATAATACACCCTGACACCTTCCCAGTGCCAGCAGATGACACCAGGGAGACATTGCTGCATGGCTCAGGAAGCCTGCAAGCTGCAGCTCGGCAGGAGAGAGCGCCCTGTCTCCCTGCAGCCCAGCATGTGACCCCCGACTCCAGAGGGGCAAGTTCTCCTCAGAGGGAGTGGCATCACTGCATCTGCAGGATTATCCATGAGGCAGGAGTGCAGGCAGGTCTGTGCCTCTGTGTCTGCATGCCCGTGTGGGCTGGCAGGTCCAGGGACCATGAGGTCCCGGGTCCATGCTGGCAGCCAGAGTGAGAGCTGTTTGTGGCCCTTGGTCTGTGTCCCTCATGTTGGAGCACAAGTTCCGCTGAGTCCAGTGGGGGGCAAACTGAGAGGCACCAAAGAACACAGCTGGCTAGAGATAGTCCAAGATAACAACATTTTGATTACACTGAGGAATCTCAGTTCTTCTCCAAAGTCCAGAAAACGCAGATTTAGATTCAAGCTTGTGTAGCTGACTCCAGTTTCTTAAAATACAACCCTAGGATTTCCACAGTGCCTTTCAATCCCCCCTGTACCAAAGCCCTGTGCAGACCTAAGAAGTGCACCCACGCCCAGGAAACTGGCTCTTGCATATGATGGGCACATCACACAACAGGATGCAGGGTCAGCAGGAGAGAATATAAGAACCTGCTTTCAATAAGCTTCCCTGCTACCCAAAACCAGTTTTTCTAAGCGATATTCCCACATTTCACACAGAATCCATGTTGATGGGCTGTACTTTGGTGTTCAGAAAGCCTCTGCAGATGTCCCAGGCTATCTGGGCTAGAACTTCCTGCAGCAATTGCGTTTCCCCAGGATACAGAAACACAGCCACCAGCCAATGTGGGGTTACTTGTGAGTGCAGAGCTGGGCCTGGGCTCTGAAATTTGCTTTCATGTGAGTTTAAAATGAATAGAGCTTTGCCTGCCTTTGAGTCTACTCATGTATTTTATCTGTTTGATTTAGCCTTTTCTTAAAAATTTGTTACCAGTACACCTACTTTCACTTATGCAACAGAAAACATGTAAGGAAATTCCATGACCTGTTCAAGCTACTTACCTAAAAGCAAGAAGAAATGTTGCTACTTTTATAAAATACTTGGAAGGCTCTCAGATATTGAAGGCAGAGGAAGCTGGGAGAGGCAGAGGATAAGTGGGAAAATACTATTTGATGGATAATGAATCATCATTTATTCAGTAAAGTTCATTCATGAAGCTGTCAAAGATGATGCTGTCAAAATAATAATTGTATCCTTTATAATACCTCCTATTTCAGTATCTTCAGGATTCAAAGTCACCTAGAAATAGGGAAAAAAGTTAGTATTGAATAAACCCAGTGTGTCTGAGAATGGAAAAGAGTGATCAAATAGATTAAATCCAAGTATGTCTTATGGTTTTACCTTCACCAAGAGAGTGTCATCAAGACATTTTCTACATGCTTTCCTGCCTATGTGCAGGTATGTGTTAAATAAAACCATATTTCCACACAGATACACATATATCGTGCTGTTTGCAACAGCATGCAGGAGACAGTCACCATGAAGTAAAGATGAATAATTTCCAGGAACACCAGGGTTAAATACACCTTTGGAAGAAACAGGATTTTACCATTTATACAGAATAAGTAGAAACTCAGCTGTTTAGGCTAGGACCTAGCAAATGGCTTGTGGATGGCTTTCTGTACATTTTTTTCCAATATTACTGGTTAGTAGCAATGTCTTTCCTGTTCCCGTCTTGTACTTCACATGCTTCATCCTTGGTGTTAGTCTTGGTCTCTTTCTACAGTCTGCCTTCTGCCCAGGTTCTGCCTGCTTTCTTTCTGACACTTACTTTTCTGCTTTTATAACAAAGGGGACAAAAATACTAATGGCACTGGGCAGCACCCACTTGGCTTGTGCTGTTAAGTGGCCCCTTGGAACAGTACTGAGCTCCCAAGTGGGCAGAGCTGTTCCACCTACTCGTGCTGCTCTCGCAGCTGGTTGTTCCACAGGCTGCCCAGAGAGAAGACTGGCAAACAAACAGCTTGGAAAGAGCTTGCAGCTGCTTGTTCCTCTCCCCAGCCTCAGGACAGCCCTAAAGTGTTTCTGCAGTGGGAGTGCAGATTTGGAAGCTTTCTTCCAGGCTGCTCCTTTTCTCTCCTCGTTTGGCACCATCTCCCACACAATCATTTTTCGCAGCCATTTACAGGAAGAACAGTCTGCCTGGACTTGTAGCCAGTATCACTCTCCTTCCCAGAGTTAGGAGAGGTGGGCAGAGTCACATTCTTCTTAAAATTACCCATATGTGAAGCTGGGGATGAGGGATGCATCTAGGAGCAGCAGACGGAGCTTCTTCAGTGTTACAAACATCTGGAATATGATTAACTGTCAACTCTGCCTTCAGGCCATATGGGATGTGGACTTTCAATTTAGCCACATGATGCAAAATAGTTTCTTGCTGAATTTATTTGTCCAGATCCTAATTAATAGACCAAATAACACCATTACCATAACACCAACAGATTTGTACTTTAGCCTGAGCTCAACACCAGCAGATTTGTACTTGAGCCTGAACTCATTGTCAGTAAGAGCACGGGGATGTTAGATGCTCCGTAGTTTTCTGACTTAATAGCTGTAGTTGTGAAAGGCTGAGTGCAGCCAAATGACACAGACAACATTTGGGGTGAGCCAGAGCAGCCCTGTCTCTTTTATTTACACCAATAGCTGAGGTTGTAAAAGAGGTAAAAAAAAGATGTTTGATACTTTCAGAAAACAGTAGTTCCATGCACTGCTGTTTTCTGTGTCAGGACTCTGTTGGTCAATAGAATTTTTTTGTTCTCTGCGCATGGACCAATAAATAATTCTGTAAGTAATTTTTCATTGAAAGCTCCTGCAGTAGGAACTCCTGCCAGAAGGTCGGCACATCTGTAGTGGTCAAGGGAAAGTGGGCACTAGCTCTGAAAAATACCTCCTCTTGTTTTGTTCCTATGCAAAGATAATGGCATGCTCCTTCCACTGGGTAAGAATTGTTGCCATAGTAATGTTTCAAGCACTCCTTTGGATCAATAGAAGAACAGAAGGTTTTTCAGGTATTTCTGTTGCTTGTAAGCCTGCAGTCATACTCCACATATATTTGTATTCACTTCTACAAAACAAGTTTGTTCAAAGATCTTTCAGCAATGTAAAATTAAGAAAAAAACCAAAAAAAACCCAAAAAAACAAAACAAAAACAAAAACAACATAAACACGGTGTGTGAAGATCTTGGGTCAGAATCAGACCTCTGGCAAGCAAGTGCAGTTCTGTCTACAGAGCAGATCCATATTTGCTTGATCAGAGCCCTGAATTTGACCCTAGTAGTTTTATCAACATCTCACCAAATGCAGGAACAAATTGAAGCTGCAGAATCGGTTGCATTTTTTCCTCAGGGTCCAGATGTAATTCTGTTCACAAATCACTGGGATTTTCAGTTGATTTAAAGTTCACTTGCTGTTTTGTGGACACTAGGTACCTGACATATTACTCCAGTATAGGCTCAAGCTGATTAAATGCTATGAATTCTACAATGGAAATTATGTGTGAGCTTTACAGGAATTCCTTTAGATTGGATCTACAAAAGCATGGATTTAGTCCTTTATTGCTCCTTTCAGCAACTACCTTTGACACGCAGATATTAGAATCTGCCCATCTGCTCTACACATCAAAAGACTGTACTTGTTAAATACGGGCCCCCACACTTCTCCTATACAACTTAACAGTTAACCTAACACAGTTCAGCAGCTACTTTAGCTATTTCCTGGGAACAGTCCGATTCCCAGTGTATAATTTGCAACAGCCACGCTGTTTTAAGGCAATATGAGCTGCTCATGCTAGATGACCTCAGTACTGGGGAATAGCTACAAGCATGATCAGTGTAGGAAGACAGGTTGAAGATGAAGAATTGACATATATTGATGTTTTTGTGAGTTTAATATGAAAAGCTAAGGACAAAGTTTTCTGAGGTAGAAAGTTCTGCTTGCCATAGTGATATAGAAGCAATAAGGAGAAGAGGATTTGCCAGCTTCCTTTTAGGAAAAATATCTCAAACTCAGATTTCTCCATAGGATAGTGAATCTTTTACTGCAGTATTTTACATCAAAATCTTACTATTCACAAATATATTATGTGTTTTTCTATGCATAAATTCCTTTACAAGGAGTCATATTTACCTACAAATGATGCACAAGGCTCCTTCAGGTATTACAGTTATCCACTTCTAATTGGAACGGGAGCATGCCATCTTCTGCAATTATGTGGTACATTTCTTAAATAGCGACTAATATTTCATTGCCTGCTGAAAACATCTCCAAATCATAAATATTGGAGGCTTCTGGGGGAACAGTGGTAATCAGCGCCATAGACACAACTCAGAGAGATTCATTAGCGTTCCCCCTCAACTCCTAGGCTGGTGTCTGCATGTATATATCATCACCGAGAAGAAAAAAAATTGGCAGTACTTTTCTTATGGTGCTATCTGACATTTCTTATTTCATATCTGTTTATTGTCCCTATTCTTTGCTTCCACCAAAACTGAAGAACTCCTTCCTTGCTGACAGTGAGGCTTCCTGCCCTACATCTACACATTTGGCCTTCTAGAAAGGAAGACAAGAGGAGGAAAGAGTAGGAGAGGAGGACAGGATATGTGTCTGGGCTTTATTGTGAGATGGAGTCAGGATGCATCCAGGCTACTGGATGCTGAAAAACACTCTCCTATTGCTTATAAGCAATTCTTGACCTTTGTGGCCTTATGAAGAGAAGGATGGGACGAATTTAACTGAGATTTGTGTCCATGAAAAGCAGTATGCTGCAAATATATTATTTTCCCCATGATATTTAGGAGGTGCACATCCTCCTGACAACCAGCCTTTTCAACATCAGTACTTGTTAAATATTTCAGAACAGAAATATCAGGACTTTCTGATATAGTCACACCCATTTTCTTGTTGCTCTGAACAGACCTTAGTGAGAAAGGTTAAAAGTACAGTAGCTCCATGAGAGAAGAGAGAGGCTGAGAACTGTGACAATCCCTGCTAAAGCAGTGCAAACCAGAGGTCACATTTTGCTCCCACTGTCACAGTCCTTTTTGGTCAGAGTCGTTGTTCAGATGTAAATAAGGACTGAATACAAGTTGAATTAGTTAAAAGCTTACTCATGTGAAAGAAAATAGAAGTTTTCTTAATAATATCATAGGGACCAAGACCCAAGCCCTGAGCTTCAACAATGATGAGAAGGTGTGGTTTTATCAGTTGCTGGCTTGCACTCAGTGACAGTGAAAATGAAGTCTGCATCATGAAAGTGATCCCAGGTTCACCCATTTACCCAAGTAAATGGGTAAATTCATGGGTTGGCATTTCAGAACCAAAATTGTAGACTTAAAACTCAGCAACTGCCAGCACATGCATCAGGCCTTTTTCTTAAAAGTCTAGCTGATACCCTAGAGCAGTTCCAGAAGCTGGTTGCTGCAGTGAGGCCTTACTTTCTGTCTCAGTTGCTGTTTGTTCCCTAAGGGAATGCCCCTAGGCTACCCCTGGCACTTCAGCCTTTCTGTTTACCCACTTGCTCATCCAGAATCCACCCGCCTCCACATGGTGTTCCTTGGCATCCTCGCTAGCACAGAGCTTGCAGCAGCTCTAGCTTTGCTTGTCTCTGCACACAGTGAGAAAAACGCCTGCATGGTATGAGCCAACACACGAATGTCCTGCCACCTGGCCAGAGGCTGCCTGCAAGGCACTGCTAGAGAGATGCCAGAGCTTCCACACTGTCCTACTGGCTTTTCCCATCAGGCAGCTCATCGCACGGAGGAATCACGCTGGTTTGCCTGCTCTCGTCTGCTGTCCCCTGCAGTTTGGCAGAAGCATCCTCTGAAGAGACCTAGCGAGAGGTAATGCTTATTAACTCCTCCTCAGCTGTCCTTGGGTCTGGATGCACGGAAGTGCCATGGCAATGAGAGCAGTAAGAGTGTCTAGACAGTCCCCACAGCTAGGGGAGAAATTTTGCCACCAGATATTTCATCAAATTAACGGTTACATGTTCAGAACAAAAAATGTGGGAATATGCAACCCATGTTTATGGTGAATCTAATGAATGGTGAATCTAATGAATGATGAATCTAATAAATTATCATACCCATGATATGATAATTTTCATAGGATATCACAGAGCTTCTGGCAAATACACAATTAATAAAATTCTTTAAAAGTTAAAATTACCTCTAATGTTTAACAAGCTGTGTTATCAAAAGGGCTTCTTCAGAAGAATAGGATTTTCCTAGTAGTGATGGGTAGCCAAAACAATCTTCCAGATCACAGCTCTTAAAAAGATGGAATTAAATAATGTTATAAGGCTGCCTCTCATGCAGCCTATACTTAAAAGTCACCGCAACTGTTTCTGATAAGGACTTCAAAGTACAAGATCCATTTCTGTTATAGATGTTGATCAGCTGTGCACCATTGCCTTCTGTGCATTTGCCTTGATAAAAATAAGTCCTGAATTGACTCAGGTGCAGAAATTAGGAGTTGCCTTGAATATGTTTGTTTGCTTGTTCTCCGGCATAAATTATGTTTGAACAATAAGGGCATGGCTCTCTGAAGGGCTGAACACCTGCAGCTCACATTCCACTCAGCTGGAGCTGTAAATGCCAAGCAGCTCTGAAAAGCCAGGGTTGTAACTGTTCCTTTGGATGAGATTTATCCAAACAGTATTGATCCACAACTAAATCTCTGTGTAGGGCTGGCTTTCCCTTTCTGACTTACCATCTTTACTTAGAGGCCTAGATGCTGTGTAAGGCATTCAGAATAATTTTGTTTAATTAAGGCTGCAGTGAAAGGAAAGAAAGGCAAAGATGTGCCTTGTTCTGCAGTACAATAAAAAATAAGTAAATACAATTCCAGTTAATTATCCATCACTCAATGCAGAGACTTCTACTTAATCTAATCACTGGTTAATTAGATTGTTTGTTTTGTTTGATCAAATCTACTGTAACAAAATCATCTGCATTTGCATTGTCCTTTATTTTGATGATTTTCTATTATTGAAAAGGTCATTGTCAGGTCAACATAAGCCTGTATTTGTTTTTTAATGCACCAGAATTTCACATTACATAAATATCTCTTTGCAGAACCCAATCTGAGGTACAGACTTTTAGAGCTATGCAAGAATTGACGATCTAAAACCTAGGATTTTCAAATTAATTACATGCCTCTCTTGTTTACAAGCAACATCTCTGACAACCTGTGCTACGTTCAGCGGGATATTTCTCAGAATCAGCAAGGTAGTTCAATGAGGAGTGAGGAACCTAAATGGAAAATACATATAAGAAAGGGTTTAGGTTCAGTATTTTTAATTTAGAGTCAACTCCCTTTCCACATGGTGATCTCAAGGCAGGCCATGGCAGTGCAATGCCACTGCGCCTGCAGCTGAACTGCTAAGCTGGTGGATGGTCGTGTGTTAAGTGGTGGTGATTTGGTTTCTTGTCTGACTCTCTAGAGAGTAAAAGTCCTATTTTGGCCTTCATTGAGATTAGAGATGTTTTACCTTCCCATGAGTTAACAGGTATGCTTACCTGATGCAGCTCTCTGTCCCAGCTGCCAAAAGTGAAGTGGTGCGCTGGTTAAAGCCAGCCTAAAAAGCAAGCTATTCCTGGGTAGTTTGGAATGGAAAATATTATGGGCTACTGTTGAAGGGATTATGATGCCTGGGTCCCATATTGACATTATCTTAGTGTGCAGAGGACACCCTCAAGCTACTCAAGCTGGGATAACTGATAAGCAACCAGACCAGAACTGGGACATTAAAGGGTTCAGAGGACCTGAAAACAAAATAGCAATGACTCCCTAAATTTTCCCATGTAAATGTGAATACTGTGGCATTCACTGCTTCTCTCTAAAGTCCTGTTCAAGACCATGGTAAGTACATGAGAGAAATTTCCTTATCTTGAATTTGTCAGAGCTGGGGTTGGTGATAAGAGCAGGGATAGTATAATAAAGTGTGCTAATCTCATCACAGCAATCCTGCTGTGCATACTGCTCACGGCCAGCTCTAGGTATAGGCAAAATAGGCAGTTGCCTATGGCAACAGACTGCTGGTGAAACCAGAGTGAGTTCAGGCTCCTGCAGCGCTTTTGTCAGTGTGAGTGCCCTGGAGAGCCAGCCTGGTGGCTGCTGCTGGAGGGATCAGGACGTGCAGGGCCATGGCTTTCAATGGCAGAGCAAAGATCTGAGGTTTTCCCTGCAATTGTTGCCATCCACCCTTTGCTCCCCTGAAACCCCTGGCCCAGCAGAGTGGAAAGAGTGACTCTCCAGGACCCTTCTGTGGCTCTACTGATGCTCTTTTGCAACAAAATTCAGTCTTGCCAGCACTTCTGAGATGTCTGGAGCTGCCCTGGCTCTGGCTGGGATAAAGTTAATTTTCTTCCTAGTAGCTGGTACATTGCTGTGGTTTGGATTTAGTAGGAGAATCATGTTGATAAGACACTGATGGTTTTGCTCAGTTGTTCTTACCCTAAGAAAAGGTCTACTCAGTTTCCTGTGCTCTGACATGAAGCAGGTGTACAAAAAGCTGGGAGGGAGCATTGCCAGAAGAGCCAAACTGGTCAAAGGGATATTCCATAAAATGGAATATCGTGTTCAATACATAAACTGGAGGGAGTTGGCTGGATTCTACTGATACCTGCTCAGGGATGGGATGGACATCTGTCAGTGGGTGATGAGCAGTTGAATTGCGCATCATTTGGTTTTCTTAGGGTTTATTCCTCTAATTCTATTAGCTTGCACTTCTTCTTCATCTTCTTCTTCTTCTTCTTCTTATTTTTATTATTATTATTGTTATTGTTATTATTATTATTATTATTGTTATTATTAATTCAATTATTAAATTGCTCTATCTCAGCCCATGAGTTTTACCTTTTTTTTCCTACTCTCCTCTCCTTCCCATCAGAGGGGTGGGGAATGAGTGAGAGGTTGCACAGTCCTCAGTTGTTGGCTGTGGTTAAACCATGGCAGGGGCTGACTTGCATCACAGGAGTCCTGCAGGCTTACAGCTCCCTGGAGCATCTTGGGGTCATCCAGACTTATGTCTTTGAGGATTCCCCAGAGAAATGGCAACACCAACATGGGCAAAAGTCAGGAAAGTGTCATGCAGCAGCAGGAGAAACAAGCCAGACCTTGCAGAAATGTGCAGGTGAAGATCCAACAATTTTTAACTAAATCATGCCAGAGAACTAGGGATGTTTCTGTACCAAAATAATGCAAACATGCTAAATGAAGAAGAATTGTTGCTGGGTCATTCTGGGGGCTGAGTCAAAGCCAAAACACACCAGTTGCACATTTCTAGCCCTCCCTGTTGCATCTTTGATTCAAGCAGAGCCTGAACATAATTTATGCTGTAAAGTCAAAACTATACCTTCCAGTGTTTTTGCATTATAGAACAATTTCTTAAAAGTAATGATTCTCACTCCATCACTGGGAAGCATAGGAATAAGTGCTTTTTCAAAGAATTTTATTCCAAGTCTCATGTGCATGTGTGTCTGTATGCATTGCTGTTTACAGAGCACTGAACCCTATTTGCTTTGTTGTTTCATTACTAGAAATATTATCTTCTTGCTAAACAATACATGTTTAGGAAGGGATTTGGTCATGGGGTGAGGTTGCTCCAAGTTTATTTTTTGCTGTTGTTGCCAATTGCTGCTGATGCCTGCTGCTTAAGCAAGAAGGGTGGTTGAAAAAGGCAGCTCCTCTTTTCCATGTCCATAAGTAATTCACTGCTTTTGGCAGTGGACTGCAAAGATACAGCAAGGGCATAAAGTTAAAAGCCAGACATATACTGACTCACACCTCTCCACAGAGAATCTCCTTCTGGGCTTGAACAAGGTGAGGTTCAGCTCTGCCTCAAAGACCTACTGGTGGGTGTCTGGGGATATTGCATAGTCCCTGCCTTACTTAGCATGCTTTCCATGGCTCCGCAGTCTAGGATTCCTACTCCTTGTCTTGCCTGAACCACACCTGCATATAATGTCCTGATGGTTTGGGTTTTTTTTTTTGCTTTTAGCTGCAGATTATTTTGAGTCACAGTGTTAACCCAGAGCCAGTAGAAATGAGCAACTCAGTGGGAATTTAAAGGAGGGTCAACAGCTGGTCAGTCAATAATTCAGAATTCATCCATGCTGTTCAGTATTCCTGGTTGTTTGCTCCTAAAAACTGTGCTTGGGGAATTTGATTCATTTATTTGTGTCATCACTTGGAATCAGTAATAGAGTTGTCACACCTCCAGCTTAGCTCAGGCGATCTTTTTCTAGAGATATCTTTTCCACCGCCCCAGGTAGATATATTCTCCCTGAAGTTGTGCTTGTTCATTGAAAGCAAAGTTATACCAAACCCTGAAAAAGTCTTCCAGCAAAACTCCCACAGCATTCCTGAAGCAGTGGCTGTGGAGACCTTTTCACAGAGGTGCTTTTAAATTTGCTCTTATCAGTATTCATAGAGTCATGGATCGAAGGCTGGGAGGAACCATTGGATCATCTCTTTTGACCTCCTTAAACCCTTAAATGTCATCACTTACCCCTGCATTGAACTCGCATTCAGCTGTAGAATGCATTTCAGCAGGAAGGGAAAGCTGCCAAGGGACAGAGAATCCAGCACTTACTGTGGTGATCCCCCTGCTTGGCTGCAAGGAGCTCACCCTGCATTGTGGCAGTGCCTTGGGGACCCATCTGAGGCCTGAGGCCCAATTATGCCAGCCCCACTGAGCATAATTTCAAAAGACAGCTGTGGCCCCAGAGAACTGAGAGACTGTAAGGTATATGTGAGGCTTAATGTCAAATGGAATATTATGCAGTTGGTTCCAAGATGCTTGGCTAAGTGAATAAAAAAATAAACAATACAATGGCCTGATGTAGTTTAGAACTGAGAGCTGAAACACATCAGGCAGACATGAGGTTTGCACAAATGTCACAGGCACAAGAGGAATGATTCAGAGAGGGCAATTGCCCCTAGCATGGTGGTATCATTTATAAATCTAAATAAATAAATAGAATATGAAGAAAAAATATCAAATAATAATAAACAGAGAAAAATTCAATCAGGTCCCTGAGGATTAAGAAGAAAAAGTAATCTTGTGGACAGCTGGACTCTGATCTTTTTCTGAGCTCCATGTGCCTGCATTCCCTTTGCAAAATTATAAATAATTGAAATAAACAACAGACTTAAGGATTTTTAAAATGCTACATAAAATCATCTCCCACATATACAAAATATTAATACAAAAGATAATAATATTTCCTGGTATATGTATTTATAAATCTGAATAGAAAGAAATAGAAGGAGTTATCTTTTCTTATTTTAAATTATCTTTTCTACAAGAAAAAAAGAGAGAAAGAGAGAGATAGAAAGAAATAATGGACTGAGCAAAATAGCATAAACTTGTCTTTGCATACGTGCTTGAAGGTAACTTAGGGGTTCATATCACCTCACTTTTCTGAGCAATACTTTTTCCTTCTGCATTACTAGTTGGAATGTTTGCAGATTTTTCACTTTTCTCTAGCATATCTATTGGATTTTCAAGCAGTCTTTTTCCATCAAGCTAAGAGAAAAGTTAAAACCCTGAAACTGTACAGGTCTCATACTTCATTTTCATTGCATTGCAATGCATGTGAAGCAAGTTTGGTGGAGTGCCTTCTTCATGATTGTAGTTTGAGATGAGAATGAGGCCTCTTATTTTTCTTGGCTAGCTCACCCATACAAGCTGATAATTTCTGGCTCTTGGGAAGAGCCACAGGTTATTGCTTAGGGTGAGAAGCATTCAGCCTCTTGTGTTTTCCCCTTGAAATAGCACATTTTGCTGAATTTTAAGTTGGTGTTGGCCTAGCTAATCAGGGGGCTATAGCTATTGCAGTAAGGCTTGAGTCACTCTTAAAATACTCTCATATCTTCCCAGGGACTGGGTTGGTGCTACTTAAAGACAGTACTGATTGGGGCTGTCAAAGACATCATCTACCCCCACCACTTGTACCCTTCATCATTACAAGTCTCAACACAAAGATCCAAACTGAGGAAATGATGAATTAGTCCCTGAAAAGGATCAGTGGAAAACTAAATTTGGTGAAAGGATCTTCAAATTAGTTTGCATGTTGTTAACACGGGCATATAGAAAGGATTTCAGCTTCTTGGGCTGTTTCTGCTTGGATTCAGCTTTCAAGACAGATGTGCATTTCTCGGTACATCTCTGGTTGCTCAGATTGCTTCCTCTAAGTTCTCCATGGCTTGGCAAAGGGTCTTTGTGGCCCTGTAACAACCCCAGTCAGGCAGACACCCACCCTTACTGCTTTGGAGGCAGGCAACAGTAGTACTTGAGGAAGGGCAGGCAAATGCAGGTAAGTGGGGAATATCAAAACTAATCATAGTGTGAGTTAAGGCAGGAGCTTTAGTAGAAAATCTCTGGGCAGCTGCTATGCAGGAGGACAAGCTGTTCTGTAATAGTTCTTGCTCAGATATGATGGATGTTCAAATGCTTTTACATATCTTTGAAGTCAGAAACAATATTTAGGATAATCTATAAACTGGTGGACACAAAAGGCTCCGGGAACAACCGAAGGAAGCACCTGATAGATCTGCATTATCCAGCACCACACAGTTCAGGAGTCTCATTAGTGTGCAGGGCCTACACGAATGGTGTCTCTGATTAAGTGCCACCAGCTGTCTGTTAGCCTAAGATGAAGATTAGCAGGCAGGCAGAGACACCCCAGACAGGTCTGGAAGGAATCCATCTGGGCCTGTCAGTCCAGGCTCAGCTCTGCCCAGCCCTGTGCACCCTCCCTGGCCATATGCACCCTACCCAGCCCTTTGCAGCCTTTCCAAGGCTGCCAGTGTGGCAGAGCATGATAGACTGGCCTTGTAGAAAAGCAGCTTGGCTCTGGAAGTAAATAGCTGTTTGCAGTCATGGTCTCTTCAGCTCTTCATGCTTTTTCTTAGCCTGTCGCAGGCTCACTGCCATGTGCAGTGGAGGGGGAAGAGGTGTGTGCTGAGACATCCCTTCCTGGGCATAGGTCAGGGGAGCTGGAGCAAGGACTGGGGAACAGGAATGTGATCTCTGGAGGGGTGCTCTGACAGACTTCCTGGGCATGCTGAGGAGCTCCAGGGAGAATTCAGCTGACAGGAAACCAGTTTCCTCCCTCCGCTCGCCACTGCATGAAAAGGTGAGAGATTGCTTAGGAGGCAAGGCCAAGATCATTCTGGTGGCATTGCATGGCATACAAAAGACCTGGACATGTGGGGGCCTGAATATATGTTCTATTGTAAGACCTGTGTGGGTCTGAGTTGCTCCAAACGAGCTGCAGCTGCAGGGTCCTTAGTTGGGCAGCAGCTGTAGCTCGTGAAGGTAACTGAGATAAATAGGGGTGGGTTGAGAGCCCAGGAGGAGCCCCTGAGAAGAAAGGAAGGACTGTGCTGCAGAGAATGGAGAAGAGCCCCAGCAGAGAGGCAAGAACAACGCTGCAGCGAAGATTACAACATGGACAATACACTCAGAGCCCTCCTTCTACTTCCAGATGGCTTTACACTAGTGCAACTCTACAGCCCTTGGTGGAGCTACATCTTTAACAACAAGAACAGACAGTCTAGACCCCTTGAGCAACATAATGGGGGAGCATTGAAGAGGCAGAATTACTGGTGTCAGAGAAGAAGACAGACTAGTGGTCACCTCTGACAGTAATAAGAGAGTAAGAGGCTTCTGCTGGGACTTCCTGCCAGGCTTTCCTCCTCAGAAGGGCGAGGGCTGTATTAGGTAACATTTGAATATACAGAGAAATTAGAGTGAAATTACATGCTCTCGGTGACCTGCCAGATTTTAAGTGTAACTCTTGGGGGGAAAAAAGAAAGTAGGGAAAAACTCCTCTTCCCCATAAAATTGAAATGTAGTAAGCAATGGTATATGTCAGTCCCACCAAAAGACTGCACATTTCCCTTCACTCTCAGCCTTCAGTTTAATAGGCTCCAAACATAGACTGCTTTAACAGCCAGTATTCTGACATCTCTTGGTGTTATCTAGAAAATGTCAGCAGCTCAAATGCAGAATAGAAATGTGGCTTCAGTTTTTCTTTCAAGCAGTTTTTTTTGTCCTTTGACGTCCAGTAGCTGCAGGGGTGATGCCTCAATTTGAGAAGTAGCTGCATTAAACGAAATGTGATAAAAAGAGACATCCAAATTCCAAACAGGTTTCAAATTAAGTTTTTGAATATGTAAATTTAGAAACATAAATTTAAATTCAAACCACAGGGTGAAAAAAGAAAAAAAGAGCAGCAGCATTTTGGCTGCTTGGAAAATTTAATACAAGATGTTTTCTTCTTTTTAAGGGCTTGCAAGTTCCAGGCAAATGGAAACATCATGAATATAATATAGGTACATCTTGGTCAAATTTAATTTAAAATAAAGTAAAATAAAATTTAGTGAGGTACAGACTTTCTGTACATATGAAAGCTTGTTCATACATGAACAAATTTTGTGACTAGCTAGAGGCAGACTAACACAACACCTTAGCATATTATTACATCTTCTGCTCCTTTGTTTTCAGACTTCATCTCCACGTGTTCTTAAAGTCCTGTTCACTTTGAGGGTTTTGTGACACAATCCTTTACTGGTTTTCAGCTTTCCTTCATTTTGTTGTGGTCCCCTGGTACTTCTAGGGGTTTGCATGGGTCCAACAAGGACCTGACTTTCTGGCACATCTCCCACTGTGCCAAATCTTGCATACCTTTAGCTGCTTTGGGATGAGAAATTTCAGGAGTGGGTTGCAAATCCAGAGATCTGATGAAAATCACACCTTTAATATTCTTTCAGACCTCTTTACTGAATAGCTGCAATCTTAAACTCAGGAATGCTAAACTGATGCTTGTTTTTTCTCTACATGAATCTCTGCCTTTCTCCCAAAATTTTCCAGTATCACAAATCATAGAATCATATAGGTTGGAAAAGACCTTTTAGGTCCTTTAATCCAACCATTAGCTCCTCACTGCCAAGTCCACCAGTAAACCATGTCCCTAAAATGTCTACGTGTCTTTTAAATACCTCTGGGGACACTGACTCAGCCACGTCACTGGGCAGCCTGCTCCAGTGCTTGACAACCCTTTCTGTGAAGAATATTTTCTTAATATCCAGTCTAGAACTCCCCTAGGCAACTCGATGCCATTTCCTTTTGTTCCATGTGTTATCTTTGGTTCAATCTTCCCACACCACCTCTAGATTTTGGCTTTCCCATCATTATAATACTTTTCCAGAAGCTCGATTTCTTTTGCCATCAACACTTACTTTCTTGTTGCCTTTTGTTTTGGCAGTTCTAGCCCCCTGAAAGTAATTTAAAACATTTCCTGTTCAGGTCATTTTTCAGACTTATCTCTGACCACAACCCACTGCTCTTCATGATTTGGTCAAAATTTCTCACTTCTGCATTTAAGGCCTTTCATTTCTTCACCATCTCTATTTAGATGAATAAATTATGCCACTGACCATGCCATGTCTTGCAGAATGGTTCCAGCCTATTCTGCCCATCAGCCCACCATTGTACCTAAAAGATCTAACTTTTTCCTATGTTGCATTTTGGATTTTGGGAAAAGATCCATATGCTCAGAGGTACTAATATTCACCTCTGCATAATATCTTTAAAAAAACCAAAACACTGCCATTGCTAGTTGGCTCAGTGATAGTTTCTTTTCCTGTGTTTTGCATTCCAGCTTACTTTCACATTCATGCCATTACTCTTCATTACCTCTTTGACACAAGTCATTGACAGTAAGATCAGCAACAAAACCCGCCACCAAAGAAACCTCCAAATCCTGCACCAGATACAGCATCATCAACAGCAGGTTATCCTTTAAATCATATCACAGATGCCTTTGCATCTGTGTTTCTACCATACAGCCTCAAATCTGAAAGAAACTGCCATCACAGAGTGGTATCACCAGCTGCAACCAAAATATGGATTCATTGGTGGCAAATATCAGTATTCTGCTGAAATCTGACTTTTAAAAAAGAGGAACATGTTTGATTTTTTAAATTTCATTTAGATACATTAGAAAAAAAGAAATTAGTTCTGGTTTTTTACATCCATAAAATCTGAGTGTTAGTCATAATGTTAAAAAGCCTCCCTACCAAGAGATATGCAAGACTTCCCTAAAAATCCTTCCAATGAATGCTTAAGTCTGTTTTTCTTTCTCATTCTAACGAGGTTTAAGGTCATTCAGTTTTCCTCTCCCCAGTAAAATATTGTGCATATTACCAAAATATAACTGGCACTTAAATACTATGCTGCTATTGCCTTGAGTCAAACAGATATGCAAAAGGGGCACCAGGAATATGTGATAAAGCCCATTTTGGAATGGAAGCTAATGCTTTCTTTAGCTCTAGTCTAACTCAGAGGGCATTTTGGATTCAAATTAATGGACTGTCGGCAGCTGCTTATAAAATTAGGTTCCAAAAGCATTGTGCAAATCTAAAACTTTAATTGCTTGCAAGCTGCTGCAAGGAATCCTTTACAACTCCAGTGCTGAATGGAAGTGGAAGAAGGTCTGATTTTTGTTCTGTAAATATTTACCTTTTCTACCAGTTTCATCAGTATGGTTTTTGGATTAAAAGATTTTGAAAGCAGAAAGTAATTGCTGAAGAGTAATAACCTGGCACTCTTACGTACCTCTTGGAAATATGAATTGGCTCAGTAATACAGAAAACTGGCCAGAGGGCAGAGACTTAGATACTAGCACCCTCATTGGAGAAATCCAGAACAGGTTTTATTATTTATGATTGTCTTTGTGCGTGTGCATAGGAGACTTGGGAATGACATACTCTTGGAAGGCTTTTAATCAGCTCAAGGAGCCTAATTTAATACCCAAAAATGTATCAAGACAAATGTTAAAGAAGCTGGCCTGTCAGTCAGCAAGCAGCTGAAGGACAGCATCCGACATTAGGCAGTGAGTGCCAGGACTAACAAAGGCCAAGGCGAGGGCTGCAAAAAGCCCACAGGCTAATAACTCACAAAGGTAACGAGCAGCTGAGGGTCCCTCTGCATCCTGAATCCTGCCCACCACTGTTGCTGTGCTCAGAGACTAAGTTAGCTCACAAGCCAGGATCCAACAGCTAAGCTGCATTCACACATGACTAAAGAGAACCTTAGTGGTAAGGATGTGACATGTGTAGCTTAAATTTATGGTTCATCTGCTATGTGAGTGGTATCTTGAACTGAGTCCAACAACTCTTCCATCAGCTGCATCCATATGCTATGCATGTGTTCCCTGCTAAGCACATCTTTTAAATTTAGTCCTTGTGGGTGCATGTTCTACACTTTCTCCATGTTTGTGGCTTTCATGTGCATTCTTTAGAAAAATACTTCTGTTCATTCAAAGGCTGTCCTGAGCTCTTCAGTTGCTCTCCAGCAATCCAGCTCTGACCTCAGCAAGACAGTTTGGTGCATTCCCTTCACGTTCCTTCCCAGCTGTGCAACAGCCACCGCTGCTCCTTGGGCTGCACTGTGAGCTCTGAGCTCCTTGGGGAACTGCTAGTGCTTCTCTGCTCCTTTGTTCAGAGGTGGTGAACATCCTACTGCTGCTTGCAGTGATGTCTGCCCCTCTGTGAAATTTACAGACTCTTAGAGAGAAAGATCTGAATGTTGTGACAAGCATTTTTTTTTCTGGTGGATTTAAAGACTCATTCATCAATTTTGTAATCATGTTTATATTCAACAATTTTTGCACATTTTTGCCATGCAGGGCAAGGAGGAATTGTTTGTATCTGTGGAAGAAGTAGTTGCCCTCCATGGTTCTTGCCCAAGTTTCCAAAGCGAAAGAATCTTTCCTAGATGAAACTGCGAGCCAAGCAGAAATAGGTGTCAAACTAGCACAATGGCCCCCACACAATAGATTATAAAAGCCTTTTCTCTGGCAGGCATTTGTTCCCAAGTCTTCTTCTGGAACAGAACATACCGCCCTACACATCATCAAAGAGCTGAAGATTCAAGAAAAGTAAGAAAATTAGAAGGGAGAGAAAATATGAAATACTCCTCTCAGAGCCAGCAGATGTGAAGGAGTGATGGTCTGATGTTAAATACTAGTGCCATTCTTCAGGCTTGAGAGTTCATATTTATGAAAGAAATGCATAGCACTTCCTAGAGAAGGGCAGGAAAGGCAAAACACTGAAAATGTAATGAATCTGGACACAAAACTATATTTCACATAAAAATGTTATGAGGAAAACCGAGAACAATGAAGTGCTAAAAAGTATTGTCTGCACATTCAGGAATTAAATTGTATACTAACATTTGAAAATTGAATAATGGTAAAGCTTAAAAAGCAGAGGGATTAAGAAATCTGCTGCAGCTCATATGGTAATCTGTGCCAGAAAAAAAGTACAGAATTTGGATGTCTTCTGGTTTTAATGACACACGCTGTTTCCTCTTCCCACAGATAACCCTACTGATGTTGTCGTCTTGCAAGGAGAGGGTGAATTGAAAAATAGCATCTATTCAAATATTTAGCACTTGCCCACAGTAGAATTTTTGTTACCTAACTTCAGCAGACTGAAAGTTGGAAATGGTATTCATCTGCCCAAATTTAGATTCCTACAGTGCAAACGTCAACAGCTGAGCGAGTCATGCTGACTCCTTTATAGGCAATGGAGAGAAACAGGCACTTCTGATGCGTAAGCACATCTCATCCTAAAAAATATGTCTAAAAGAGATCCAGAGAATCACATGTAGAAATGGCTTTTTCTCCACCAAATATAAAGAGAATCCAGACTGTTATCATTATGGTACAGGTTTTTAAAGTTCAGCAAGATCAATCTCTCTCCTGGTGTGTAATCTAAACTGGTCATTTTTGTTGCCTCGTCAGTTGCAACAAAAGGTTGGTAGAGAGAAGGTGCCACTCCCAGAGCTCTTGGTCATCTTGGCCATCTCCCTGAGTTACAAACATCTAAGAGAGCTGGGATGAGCTGCCTTGAAGAGGTATTTGCTGCTGGGGAGTGGGAGACTCTGGGATTGCTGAGGAGTATGAGCTGAGAAGATTGACATTATTTCAGCCATTCCTCAGTTCCATGTCTATTTTTGTGGGTCTAAAATGTTGTCTCCAGAGATATGGAAGGCTTAGAAGGACAATGTCAGAGAGGACAAGGGGGCTTCAAAGACGTGTATACACTGAATCTGAATATTTTTGTATGTATCATTTGAGCCACTGCCTTCCCTGAAGTTTTCCCCTTCCTTGTCATAAAGAAGAACATTTATTTTATTTATTTTTTCAGACGTGCTGTGTTGTGCACAAAAGGATTGGACACCTGTGCCAAAGGCTGTTTGCTTTCCTCTCCAAAAGTCAGAATATTTCTTGACCAATCCTACACACTAAACTTGGGAGAAAAAAGAAAAAAAAAAAAGAAAAAAAATAGGAAGGCACAACAATGAATAGGATTTTAGGGATAATAAAACTGGAAATGGCTTTTTTCCCCCTCTGTTTTGTCCTGTATGTGAGATAATCCCTCAATTCACAGTTATTTCATCTCTCTCAGATTCACACAGGGATCCTTGGAGTATGTAAATGGTGGGTTGCAGGTTTTTCTGGTCACTGCACTGCCTTTTGCTGCTCCATGCCAAGTGAGGCGTGAGGTGTCCTGCTGATCTCTGGTGCAGTTCTCTGCTGTGTCTGCACACACACACGTGAGCACTCTCACACAGAATCACCGTCTCAGGGAGGTGCAGGGCCATGGGTTCTGAAGGGGCTCATTTTTCACCCTTCCAGGTTCTGGTGGAAACATCTGGCACAATGTACACCTTTGCCTTTGTTTCACACTGTCTCTCCAGAAAGACATGTTCAGAGGCTCATATCTCTTTTTTTCTGTTCAAGCATACTTTAATCACCTGCTACATGCAAAATGGATTCTCATTAGACAGACTTTTTCCTAAAACCACCCTGATTAAGCAGCAATTATTGCTCATGCCATTAGGCTTAGTCAGTCACCAGGGAAGCTTTGTGAGAGCAGGAAGAACATGGGGATCTCTGCTTTGTGGTGCAGGGACTATGCTTTTGGTCTGTGTGTGCACAGCCCTCAGCCTGGGGACCAGGGAGTGTTACACTTTGAGATTACAGATGTCAAGGGGCTATTTTTACTTTTCTCTGTGCTCCTACAGCTGCTCTTTGGGGTACCCCCTGACCCTAGCATGGGTAGGTGGCAAGGCCAGTATCCCTGAGGCTGGCACAGCCAGGCAGTCAGCAGCAGTGTCAGGGCTGCAGGTGAGCTCATAAATCACACAGCAGCCTCACACCTCTGCTCCCCAGTCCTGTTTTCACATGCAAGCCACAGCAGCCCTGCATGCTGGACTCCCTGCTCCTGAGCTATGTGAGCCATCCCCGGAGCCTCCACTCCTCACCCCAGTTCCTGCAGGCTTGCTGCCTGGATAGCAGCTGAGCAGCCGGCAGCTGCTTCGAGGCTTGCTGGGGGAAGGGATCCTTCCTTTAAATTTTCCAGGTCCTTTTGTGCTATCCCTGTTGGCAGCACACCTGCCACGCTGCCTCCAGGGCTGAATTGTACTTCTCCATTAACCCAGCTTACACAGGAGCTCTGGTGTCTGTCAGCTCAGTGGTCCCTAGACATACCTGGAGGATATCTAGGGACCACTCAGGACCAAACTTAAGTCCAAATTCAGGACCAGACTTAGAACTGAGCTTTCTACTGCACGAGAGGGAGACATTTCTAGAACCTTAACTTGGTCTGATTTTTACCAAGTAACTTTACTCAGTCTGACCCCAGATGGCTCAGCCAGAGGCCAGTTTCTCAACAGTTACAAGTGCAGGCTGAGGATGGACAGGCAGCATGGGAGGAGCTGGCTCTGGGTTAGGTTCAGCTCTGTCGACCTCTGAAATGAGTATAGGACATCAGAGGAACTGCTCCAAAGCACAGCATGAGCACCAGTCCCAAAGGCTCAGCAGAATTGCTTGCTCTGCCTCACCATCCTCATCTGTTCTCATGCTGACACACTTGGGACGAACACAAATACAAAACAGAGCAAACTCAGAGAGAACAAAGGCTGGAAACAGGCTCCAGGAAACTGCCTCATCTGCTTCCACCGCAGATTATACCTGGATCATCACATATTAAATATGATGGTCATTAAAATCTGTTCAAGGCATTAGCGATGCACTGGATGAAAAAAAACCATACATGCACAGTGAGAATTAGATCACTGCCTGCTTGTTTCAGGGGAAGTACCAGCCCTGTGTTACAAGAAACAGCAAATAAATACTCCCTGTTTGCTGCTGCCTGTGCATCTTTTCTGATTTCCTAGGTGTGACTCTCTCACCAAGTGGAAAAGACACAGCTCTGTGGCATCCCAAGGCATTTCTATTTCTGCAGTGCTGCTCTCTGCAGATCCACTTTAGATCACTTAAGCTAAAGCTCAAACCTTGCTGCTACCCTGTGTCTCTGCCAACTTTATGTGCTTGTCTTTGTCAGGGCAGCTTCTGCATTTGCAGAAAGAGCATTGCCTTTTCTCAGTCTCTCTCATTTCTGTCCTTCCCGTATCCGTAGGTTACAAAGCTGGCTGCTTGCTTGTTCTGCTCCTCTGCTTGCAGGACACCTAATAATAGCACTTACCTGGAACATTTAGTTCTCCAGGAACGGCACAAACCCTGATCACCACACTGGGTTTGTGAAGGAGTTGAATATTTGGTGCTGATTTATCAGAAGGACTGGGAAGGATGACAGCTCCCCCTTCTGCTCTGCCCCCCCAGTCCCTGTTGGACATTCCCACATGGACACTTTCACCTGTCCCCACTTCACTCACACCATGCTCTTGGGACTGTAGGTGTTACCCAGGAGCAGGGACTTCTCTGTCTGATGGTCCTATGCCTATGGCACATCCAGGAGTTTTTTACGCCATATGACCCCAGCACATATTCCCAATATTATTGAGCTTTGCCCCACAGCACAGCTGTGATAATCAAGATGATATTAAGAGTAATTTTATGGAAAAGTAAAAGGAAAACTAGTGACTATTGAATCTGTAATGGCCATGCAGAGGCCAGGGCAAAGGTAAAGCTATCCTCAGGACTTTCAGAGGATTTCCAAATGATGCATATCCTTCTAGAACGTGATGCAGATATACCAAATGGGGCAGCACGGGCTAGTCCCACCTGGGATGAGGACTCACACAAGGCATCCCAGTGAAGTACACAGAAAATCTGTGCACAGATTCCTCCCCTTCACTCCCTAGATCATCCTGCCTCTCATCTCAGCCTTAGCAAGTGAGATTCATGAAATTCGGAAACAGAATGAGTAGTGAAAAATAAATAAAATGGTACTGCATGTAAGCAATGTTTCCTGCTATTCCCAGAAGGAAGGTAACAGGCACTACATAGTCCTGCTGACATTAATAATTCTTGCATTCTCCTCCATTCCATCAGTGCCATGAAACTTGCTAGATCTATCATGAAAAAATCTGAATGTGATGGACTGTGCTGAGATTGCACAGAATTCTCAATATTCAGCTGAAAATAAACCAGAGCCTTGATGCCAAATCTTCAGTGCTTATGACTTTTCT
Source organism: Zonotrichia leucophrys gambelii (assembly GCF_028769735.1). NCBI lineage: Eukaryota > Metazoa > Chordata > Aves > Passeriformes > Passerellidae > Zonotrichia > Zonotrichia leucophrys. The sequence goes on along the minus strand of NC_088172.1, from coordinate 17,426,064 downwards.
TCCATCTCAAGCAGAAAAAAGACAGATTTCTCTTTGCCTGCTGAAAGTTAGTCATATAATCCTCTAATCAGTAGAGTGTTGATCTATCATTTGCAAATCAGAATAGATGTCAAGAAAGAAAATATAAAAACTGAACATTCATTGCTCATCCATCATAATCACCATGAATATATCATTGTATCTGGGAGCAGAAGTGTCAGGTTAGTTTTATTTGCAGGTCTCTTCACATAATTTCTTTTAAACCTGCCTAGTGTCTCCCAGCCATTTTCATCTGCTGTCAGATTGGTAGCCCCTGCGTAGATCTGACTCTTCTCTCTCCCATCACACATTCAACACATTTATTTTTCTGCAATTGGACATATTTTGAATCTTCATGCCCAAAGTCAGCTGAGAGACACTTCCAGCCACTTCTGGTTTCAGAGCATCACCGAGTTCCATCCCAAGCTCCACACCACTGCTCTTTTATTCTTCAGCCTCTCTCCCTTAGAACCTGCTATCCAAAATCCTTCTGAACAAAATGCGCTTCCTAAACTGTCATCTTCTTTAATTCTCTGTTTAAAAGTCTTTCTGCTACTGTCAAAGCACAAAATCTTTCCAAACATAAGAGTAATCATATTCCCTTTCCCAACTTTCCTCCAATTCCTGCAGATTGCTCAAAGTACTTCTTGCCCCTTTCATTTCCTTTCCTTGCACCTCTCTTGGGAAAGCCTGTGGTGCAGGAAGGACTTACACACACATGCTTGAAGTCTCATCAGTGAGATCTTCCCCCTGATTTCATCTCCTTCCTTACTACTTGCCACATGTGAAAGCTGAACAAATTAAAGAAATGGCAATATAAAACCCTTCTCTAGGCTCCCCTGTTTGCTCTGTCTTTAACTCTCCTTAGAGTACCTAAATGGGACCATGACCATCTCCAGATTTTAGTCTGCACCCAGCATATTTGTTCTGAGCAAGAGAGAATGGGGAGGGCCCTCAGTCTGAGCCCCCAGGTGCACTTGCAGATCATCTTCGGAACCCTGTCTGCAGGTTATTCTGTAAATATCAGTCTTTGTCCTAACCTTGGAGGTGCAACCATGTCCTGCTGGTGTCAGAGAAATGGGAAGCAGGAGCAAGGGGAGTAACAGGGCTCCCACTGAGTAATTTTTTGTTAGCCCTGGGTCCCCTCCAGTGACCAGGTATAACCATGCAGGAGACGCCCTCCACAGAGAGAGACCCAAGGGAGCCAGGAAAGAGAGGAGATGGCAATGTCCTTCAGACACCTTCCCCAGCCTCCCTCTTCCCTTTGCCCTCCCTTCCCTGCAAGGACTCCCTCTCTGCCAGAGGGCTCTGGTTCCTCTTCAGCTCACACTCCTCCTGATAACGTGAAACTGTAATGGTGGCAGGCTCAGGGTTATCACTGAGCATTCCTGATAGTGCTGCTGGTGCCTTGACAAGTGCAGTGGATTTTGTACAAGTCCAAGCCTTTGTTTCAGGCTGCCAGAGCGGCAGGAAGCCTGCACAGCATCAGTTACACTTGGCTCACATTTGGGGGTTAATTTGTAATCAAAAAGGCTGTAAATACTTTTCTCTTTTCATTTTTTTTTTTTTGGTGGTGTTGTTGTTCATTTAACAACTGCTCAGATTCTGCAGAAGCAGAGGGTTTCACAAAATCACTGAATATTGAGATTTTTAAGGGAAATAAATTTTCTTGCATTTTCTTGTATGCCGTTTTCTTGCAGCAGACATGATGACTAGTGCTGCTGAGGGCTTCATCCAAGTGAAGATAAGACAATCTGTACCTTTCTCACCTCTTTACATCTCAAAATTAACAGAATGGGGAAGGAGAAAATTATATCTTGCCCTAATGGTTTGTTTTAATCCTACAAGCTATCTTGATCACCTCATTCACAGCTGATACATAGCAGGAGTACAGTGTTTTCCCTTGATGAAGGTCAATTTATAAAGGTAAATAAACCGAATTACACAGTGAGTTGACAGGGCAGGTGTTTGTCACCTCTGTCCCAAAGAGGTGGAGGTTGTGGGGAACATGCCTCTCTCAGCTCTGTTTTCTCAGGGGTCCTTTGGCTGTCCTGTCTCCTGGCACACTGGACAGAGATTCTCAGAGGTCCTACCCAGGGGCCTCAGCTGAAACAGCTGCTCAACTTCCTTGGTTCCCACAGCCAAACCAAAAGTGGGGCCAGGAGAAAACAAGACACATCTGTCCCATGTAAAAAAGGCAATTTTCCACAGGGAGGCACAAGAGGAATATGGTTTGCATGAGTTTTACCAAGCCTATGGGAGCAGAGCATGGATGAAGATTGGCTTTAGTTTAAGACATTAGGAACAAAAGACAGCGCCAGTCAGAGAGGCCTTGCTGCATTCCCTCTGCTGTGGGCTCATCCCAGGGCAGCTGGAGGTTCATGTGCCTCCAACATCGCAGTCACTGGCACTGGACAGCAAAAACTGAGACCAGCAAATGATATCCGCTTCCATGCCAGACATCCAAAATGGATTTTGAAATAAGCTTTGCCTAAGGGTGAAGAGAGAAACAAGGTGACATTTTAAATTTGGGAATTAGCTCATCCTTGCAAGACTAAATAATGGACAAACAGCTTCTGGAAGGATCTAAGCAGGGACTGGGATGGAGAGTGTCTGGAGATATGACACTCTGATATTCTGTTAAACTGGACATAATGGTGAATGTAGCCACCTACTTCTGTTGCAAAAAAACTGAACAGTCAAAGTAATTCAGGCACCAGATAATTCACAGAAGAGGAAGGGAAAGATCCCCACTGGTGTAGAAGGCAGACCTCAATTCATCCATGCCAACCTGGTATCCCACATCCACAAAAGACAAAATCAATTGAAACAGGCACAGGAATATGCTACATGAAACAAGCAGCTTAGCAGGAGGAGGAGGATCTTGCCTTGTTAAATTTGGCAAAACAAAGGATCTGATTGCTGCCTATAAACATATTGGGGTAGCACCAGGGAAGGAAAACAGCTGTTATGCTGAAGGACAGCACTTGCACAAGAACAAAAGGGTATGAACAGGTCATGAATACATTTGTGAATATGATTATGGGATATGGTGCCTACAATACCAAAGGATTTGGTTCGGTGACCAGGACACCCCATTGATTTTAAGTTGTGCAGCAAATCTCCCATCTGCTGGTCCTGATTAAATTTTCTGATATTAACTTTATGTTTCTTGTCAGCTAGTCATTTTCAACTCCTCAGGTTGTAACATCCTGGTGTGTTTGTCATAGGAAAGACATATTTGGAGCAAGAGTACCTACCCCAACCTCAGAGTCATGTGGAAAGCAGCAAAAGGTCTTCCTGATGTTCATGAGAGAAAGACAGGGAAATAAAAGGGACTGCCTAAATCACACTTCACAGAAAAGGCTACACTAAAACTAAAAACTGGGGCTGTTGTTGAATCTGTCTTATCTGCAGGGGAAGATTTACAGATGAATGAGGTCCCTAAAGTTGAAACTCAGAAACTCCCATATGAGAACACATGTGGAAAGTTTTTGCACTTGGTATAGCTGTTACCAAGGTTTCTTGGTTTTAATGCTGTGCTAGGCAGGCTGGGGACTGTTTCTGTCCCCACTGGACCAGAAGGCATCTTCCTGACTTGCTGCATCTTGGATGCCAGGGCAGTGGAGGCAGAGAGGAATCTGTTGGCTGCTTCATTGGAGATGATCCTGTGAGTCCTCCCCTCTCTAATTTTTATGCTCAGGGCTCTGGGGAGGCAATGTGCTGCTTACTGTGATTCTGGACTCATTTTTTGGGCAAAGAATCCTCCATCAGTGACACATCATTTTTAGTTATTTTGAGAAGAATGTGCTTTTTAATGTGGGTTTCTTTGGGCTCCAGAAACTATAAACGTCTTCATTTTTAAGTGTCAGCCTTGACACGCACAGCTGATTTAGACCTCAGTGATAAATATATCTGCTCTGCTATGTATCATTTTTTGGGAGTTATAATTGAATTAAAATTGTATACTCTGTGGGCAGGCTGTGATAGGTAATTAAGTTTATTGATTATGCCATGGCTCAGTTTGTCAGATGTACGGCGCACCCCGCACTCTAATTGCTATTATATGTACTGGACAGAGCTTGTCTCAGATGGTATAAGCTGGCATCAGGCCATTCCTTCAGCGACAGCTTTCATGAGTTTGGGACTTTATGTTACTGCTGAAGCTGTACAAGAGGCAAAACAGACAAACCTCATCTTGTTTGAAAGTGCTATAAAATTATACATTTATCTAGATCAGCAGCCTAGTGGATTTAATGGTCCATAAGGCTCTCTCTAAACCTGGGCTGATTTATAGATTCACATGGAGGCTGTACTGAATTTTTGCTTTCCTGTCTGAAGCAAAAATTGCCTTTGACTGAGGACCACGCTGAGCACTGAGTCCTAGACTCAGTGCAGAACCATCTGGGTTGAAAATCACGAAGAGCTACTTATTTGCAGAGTGTTTCTTCTCAGGCAGTGCAAATAACTGATTTTACCTAGCCAGACACAGCCCTTCACAGAGTAATAAAATGCAGTTTGATGCCAGTGCTAAAATGAAACAGACCTAGGAATAATGGTAAGGGTAGTAAAAGACCTAAAGGAGAGTCAGAGGACTCTCTGTGGTGAAGCTTGGGCAAAAAGGTGTCAGAGAGATTGTGGAAACGCAAAAGGCACATGTGTGCAAGGTGTTTCAGGGGAACCATTGCAGTGACGAGGTGCTGAAAGGAATTTCAGGTGCTCAGGGAGCAAAAGGGCACTGTTTTTCCCATCTCCCACACCTTTGATCAACACCATCTCCTCCTGGGGCCTAGTAGGCTGCACCTCTTAGGAGAAGAAGGAGAAAAGGTCAAGTTGGGACAGGGCTTCCAGGGAAACCAGCATGGAAGGGCTCCCTGCTCCAAGAGATGTGGGCTGGCAGTGGGTATGGCTGCAGGGTTACTGCCTCCTCCACTCAACCTGCCCAGCTCTGCCTGTAGCAGGGGAAGTCCATAGGGCAGGCAGCAAGGCAGGAGCTCAGCCCAGGGCAACCCCTTCATGCATTTCCATGCAGATACAGATTAGATTGCCATAATTTCCATGCTGCTTTCACCCTCCAGCACAAAGCCAGCTCTCATCACACCACCCAGGGAACATCAGCAAAGCCACACAGTGTGATCACCAGACTCTTGCACTCCAAAAATACTACAGGCTTTGATAAACTTCCAGAAATCCTGAGATTTTGTTTCTTTTCTTTTTCTTCTTTTTTTGTAAGAACATTGCATTTTTTAGAGCTAAGAACCAATTCATTGTTGTGCATGTGCAGAACAACCCACAACTGGAAAATTCTGAGGAGTCTGTGCAGCACTACTGACTTGGAGACCACCGTGTTCTTCCATGAGAGGTCTGGCCAGGTGCTTGTTCCTCAGGTCTCTGCTTGAAAATGGTGCAACTGATAACTTTCAGCAGCCTGTAGTGGCACTGCAGTATGTAACACAGAAAGCACATCAAGGCCTTAATCCCACAACTGGCAGAAGTTGCAGCTGAAGCCTGTGGGACTTCTGCTGAACTCACTAGGACCACCCACATATTTAAAGCTAGACTTTGTTGGAGGAGATCTTTTGAGCTGAGCTTTTGAGGGACAAGCTTATGAAATCAGATACTGGGCATCCAGATTAGGTTGAGGATACTGTTTTTCCTCTCCTTTCACAAACCTGAATTGCAGTAACCAGAGAACAAAATAGATTACATTGCATTGCATGAGATATATATTGCGTCCAAGACTTTACCTTGAAGCTGAGGCATATTTTCTGGCCAGAAGACTGAAAAACACCATGAGAAATGGGTCTGAAAATGCATCTGAAATGTGATAATCCAGTTTCAAGGAGAAGAAAGCAGTAAACCTATTTTCAACTGTACTAAAAGATTTTTTTTCTTTTGGCCTCTTTCTCTCCATTCAAATCCTTGAGCCTGTTTATTGCTTTCTCCTTATGATTGAGGCTGTTTCTAGTGGTCTCTGCGGCTAAGCACTTCAGCTCTAAAATGTGAACAAAGAGAATATGCCATTAGGGAAGGATGTGCTGCTGGAAGGAAAGTCAAGGCTGAGGCTATCTCTTCTGAATACATTACAGGATGCTAAAGAGATATCTTTATTATCACACATAATAAAATGCTTTTAAACTTCTGCCTAACTGTAAAGCTGTTCTGATGGTCTGTATTCAAAATATTTGGAAAAATAAATGGCAATTCACAATTTCATGCTACCCCACATATTTCTGGACAAAGTTGTTAAATATATCGCTTTTCTGAAACAGTAACTACATCCCTAACTTCTTTCCCCATTGTTTAGATCTGCTATTAATACACAATAAACAGAGTTATCCAGGGCTTTACATGTTCCAAAGGCCTGAAGTGTCCCGAGCTGATCCATTGCACCATCGGGTTATCAGAGCCAATGAGATATTTCCTGCCAGCTGTGCCCCTAACGGGACCCAAGTGATGCTCCTTGTAGTCCTCTATTCCTGAGCAGCTGAGACAAGAAGATTGCGAGCTGAATTTACTGGATGCTTGATTAGCAGGGTTTGGGCTGCTTTCCCCCTATAGGGAGCTCTCAATGATTTACTCAGTCCCAGCAGAAGAGTCCACTGGTGGTGACCATGGAGGTTAGCTTGAGGCTCCTCTGAGGCACCTCAATGAGGGACCAGAGGATCCTTTTATGTGCTAAGCACTGGGAAATCTGCAGTTTCCATTTCCCTGACAAGTGCTGATGCTAAGAAGGAACTGCTAAGCTGACACGGCTGAGCTTACAGACTGGATCTGCCTGTACGGATAAGAGGATAGGAAAGTGATCTTAGGTGAGAAGGACTGAATTTCTCATCAGTCTGGTTTAGCAGTAACAGAGAGGATATTCCTGGAGTGCACTCTGCTTCTGCTTAGGGTGATGAGACTTTTAAAGTGAATAAACAGAGATATGCCAGGCAGTAAGCGCCATGGCACAGACCAGAAGCAGCCCACTATCAGGGATCTGGATCCCAGGATGGTGGGATCTTTGTCCTTTTCGCTGTATAAGGGGGTTACTAGATCTCTTGTGAATTGAGAAAACTCTTCTATATGCTTTTCCTCAACCACACAATTCTTCTGCTTTTTCTTTTTTGTCAGGTTGGATGTCAGGTTAAATTATAGGAGCAATGGTGGAAAGCAAAAAAAAAAAAAATCAGCCTATACCTTCATTGTTTTGACTTGCTGCCCTTGCTCCACTCTTATATGACCCACAGACCATGTTGTTCTTTTCTTGGTTTCTTGCTGCACTGGAGGTGCAGTTGTATTTGAGATTCTTGGCAGCCATGGGATGGGAGAAGGAAGAGCTGACAGTACAAAGAGCTGCCACTCTTCTAGGTTGCACGCAACCTTGTGAAAACACATTTCAGACATTAAAAAAAAGCAATCGTTGCAGTTTGATACCAGACGAGCTTAGGAAAATTGGAGCCTGATGAATATTCACCTGAGCAGATGTGACATCTCGACAAAGCCACCACAGGTTGTATCTGTGCAGATGCCATTGAAAGATATATTAGTTGTTCAGTGAGAAAAGTTCTGCTAAGGAAATGCAGTCTTCAGCCTGCTGATAAAGCTATGGCTGAGTGCTTGGGGCAATCATATTTTTTCCCTTGCAATGTCAAAGATAGATTTAAAAGTTTTTGAAAGTCATCTGACAGCAAATGGCCTCTGAGATTCAAGCAGGACTCTCTGCAGGTTGGGAAAATGACTTAATTTTCAATTGTTCTTCAGTCTGTTGGATACATCACCAGGAAATCTATTCTTATTAAAAATGGACCCTTTACTACAGAAAATGGAGTTTTCAATTATTTTATAATAGACCATGTTTCCAGAACACAAGTGCCACAAATATTTTTCTACAAGAAGCATAGGTTAAGTTCCCCAATTCTTTCTTCAGGTTTCTCTACAATTTATTTAAATTAATCTCTTTGAGAAAAATAACATCTTCTACCATTTAATACAATTGAATCTGTTACTCTCTCCCTCTTAAAGGGAGAGTTTATGTCCTTACAGATAACAGTCTTAATATGAAAATTAAACTAGGCTTGCATATAAAGCACACAGAAAGGTAAATGGGTTAATAAATATATTTTAAAGGTTCATTGAGTTAGCAATCCCATTGAGCACATTTACAATAAAGGGATCCAAGTTCTTTTATACAACTTCCTATTTTCTAATAGCACTTTAACAAATTATTGAAAGAGAGATATGTAAACAGAGAACTGAAAGCTGATGGCTTTTTAAAAATTTTTCACAAATTTTTAAAAAATTTTCATGCAGCAAACTTCATGGTGAACTATAGAAAATATAAGCCTTAATCTAAAACAAACATCACAACTTGTTAACATAACAAACATAAAAGCTTCAGTATTTGGTTATTGGATTGCCAAAATAAATTGCCATTAAACCTCCAGGTATACCAGCTGCAAACCAAAAGAAAATAATCTTCCCACATATCAACAAGCTAGCTCTGCAGAAAATGCAAATAAAAGCGTGCATTGGAGGTAAATAATAACTCCCAGAGCCAAGTGCTTTGCAACACGTTGGAAGCAGTTAGTGGCCATTTAGTCTTGCTCCTGGCAAGGAGCAGTGATGCCCCTCTGTCCCAGCCTGCCACTTAAAAGTGGCTCCAGTGCTGTGCCTCTGTGGGCCAGAATGCACGACCCAGGGTCCCCAGGGAGAGGCCAGGACCTGCCCAATCCCCTCTATCAACACTTACCCTGTGCCCTCTCACCGTGTTGGCTGACCAGCCTTTTGACGCTGATGGCATGGGCCATCCTTCTGAGCACCTTCATCTCCTTTTAATTCTCCATCCCACACTTCTGGTAAGCCAAAATTGGTTTTTCTCAGTGTACAGCCAGGGATGTCCCCCAGATCGCATGATCTTCTCCTGAAACCTGGTGAATCCCTGGCTGTTGCTAAAAACCTGCATCAGCCTGTATATGTCCCACTCCTAACCTCTGCAGGCAGTTTGTACTAGGCTGCTTTTTAAAGTATTTTCTGATTGGAGTCTCCTGAAGGATTAACAAACAAAAAAATCATCATTTCCATTTGCAAGCTACCATTTTCCCGAAATGAAAAGGAATCCTTGGGGCACCTTCCTCCTTTCCTTCCTCCAGGCAGGAGGACAAGGAGGTAACAAGTGATTGACTATTCACGAGCCAGCATCAGTTTTCTAGGGAATGCAATGCTCTGAAGGAGAGTACACAGAGAATAGTGGTGATTAGGAAAGTACTATCTCCAATACTCAGCTCCTGGAATGAGCACTTGCATAATAAAACTCCATTTTTACAATGTACAGGTGAACTGCATCCCATTTTCTCTCGTGAATTTTCTCTCACCGTGCTTGTATCTGACTTACAGACAAGTCAAATCAGCTGAAATATATCTTGAAAATAGGACCCCCCCAGCCTTCATCCATTGGGAAGGCATGTTTTCCTCATGACATGCAGTAGACACTCCTAGGGCCCTACAATCGAGCAGGACTAAAAGGGCTTTCTGCAGTGTGGCTGTTAAAGAATCCCATAAATGAATCTAACCGTGATGTCTCATTAAAATGGACACAGTTTTCCCTGAGTACTCCTGAACTGCATTAGGCCCTTGGTTTGCAGGCCAGGCTCAGCTCTGTATTTTAAATGCTGCAGCTGTGCTGTCAGCCCTCATGGGACAGAGGGGACAGAAAGTAATTACACTTTGCAGAAAAGGCAGCAGCTCAGAACATCAGGGCTGCTTTGAGCTGCTATGAAGAAATGGACAGTGCTCAGCACCTGAGGATGCAGGCTCTGGGAAAGGCAGAATTTTGGTTTCACTTGAGCTTCTGTGTTGCAGGTACAGAATCTTCCTGCTGCCATTATTAATCATGGCATGCTTTGTGCAAGCCTTGCATGTACTGCAATAGTACTGCAGCTGTGGATGCCCAGAGGGAGATGGAGCCAATCTGACCCCCAGCCCCACTCTCTGCCTCACAGAATTGCCCCCATGAGGGCTGGAGTCAGAAGCTTGCACCTTTCCCAGTGGGCATGAAGAGTCCCAGCATAGTGGCTAACAGTGCTCATTGATGAAGCTTTGAACTAGCTTGGACAAAAAGGGACAAAACCAGGCTTGCCAGTGATAGCAGTGGGATGGTGTGCCATCCACAGAACTTAAGGAAAAGAGCACTAATAGCATGCCTCAATCTGCCCCACAGAGTGTTGGCTGCAATGTACCACACCTGAGGTGTTTTTCTGCTAATGCACCCGGCATGAGGAGCAAAGAGGGGGAGGTTGAGGCTTTGGCCCAGTTCCTGACATTTGGCATCGCTGGTGTGACACCTGGTGGGATGAGTACTGTGTCTGGAGTGCCCTGTTGGATGGTCCAGGCTCTTCAGGAGGGATGGGCAAGAAAGGGAGGGCTGGCATTGTGTGTAATAGAAGGGTTAGAATGTATGGAGCTCACAGTTGTCAATGGCACAGCTGAGAACCTCTGGGAAGAACCACGGGACAAACAAGTAATGTGGATGTCATCGTGGGAACTGACTACAGACCTCCTAGCCAGGATGATGACACCAATGAATTATTCTTTGAGGAACTAAGGGACACTGCCAAGTCAACTGCCCTTGTCCTTGTAGGAGATTTCAACTTGCAGCTGGAAGCACCTACACAGCTGCTACAACCCAAGTCAGAAGATTCCTAAAAAACTGGATGACAACTCTATGGAACAAGTTCATATTAATAAATATATTTTTCAAATATATTAATGGCAATAGGCAGTGCAACAATAACATCAAATTGAGGACGGTCACCTCACAAACAGGGACACAGCAGATGTGTTTAATGCATTTTTTGCTTCTGTTCTCAACTTAGATGACAGACCAAGGGGGTCTCAGTGCCCTGAGCTGGAGGACCATGACTGCAAGAATGAACAGCTCCCAGCTGACTCTGAAAACGTGAAGGATCTGCTCTTCCAGCTGGACACCTACAGGTCTATGGGGCCTGATGGGTTCATCCAAGAATCCTTAAAGCACTAGCTGATGTCATCCCAAAGCCTCTCTTGATGATTTTTGAACAGTCTCAGGAATCTGCAGAGGTCCCAGCTGACTGAAAGCTAGCAAATGTTATCCCAGTTGTCAAGAAGGGCAAGAAGGAGGACCCTGGAAACTACACACCCATCAGTCTCACTTCAGTACCTGTTAAAATCTTGGAAAAGACTTTTCTGGGAGATAGAAAAACACCTGGAGGGCAGTGCAGTCATTAGCCACAGCCAGCACAATGTCATGAAGGGAAATCCTGCTTGTCAAACCTAATTTCCTTCTATGACAAGAAAGCTCACCTAGCTGATCTAGGAAAGCCAGTTGAAGTAATCTTTTTGGATTTCAGCAAAGAGCTTTATACTGTCTCTCACAAGACTTCTGGAAAAATGTCCAGCACAAACTGGATAACCAAGTTACATGGTGTGGGAGCAACAGGCTCACCGGTCAGGCACAGAGGGCTATGGTGAATGGAGTGACATCAGATGGGCAGACAGACACTGGTGGGTTTCTGCAGGGCTCCATCCTTGGCCCAGCTCTCTTCAACACCTTCATTAACAACTTGGACACAGGACTTGAAGAAATAACTAGGTAAGTTTGCCTCCAACACTAAATTGGGAGGAGCTGCCGACCTCTTCAAGAGCTGAGAGGCCCTGCAAGAGAGACCCTGAGAAATCAGAGAAACACACAGTGGTCACTGCACCAAGCCTGACAGAGTTCAAGAAGGATTTGTGTTGCGGTGTGTTTTAAACTTCTGGGTCCCTTCCCCAGGTGTGCCAATACCCCTCTTCCCCTTTCCCCCTTGCTCCTTGCTGGGCTGTCAATCAGTTTTAACATTCCAGCAAGGCGTGGTGTGGTCTGTCACTTTCAAAGGATGCCCCTCAGGCCCAGAGGTCGTTGGCCTGTCTAGGCGTCATCCTCCCCTGAGACCCCACCCCTCCCACCTGGTTGGTGGCTCACCTGCCCCTTCCCTCCCCCTGCCCCGGGAGCTTAAAAGGTGAATCAGACCATGCGGTCGCGTTTCTGTTGGAGCTGTTGCCAAGATTCAGACCTGTGTGACCATGGAATAAAGCTCTGGATATGTAACCCTCCAGCAGAATCCATCTCCTTTTCCTCCTCACCATTCACCTGAAGCCTTCTTCCTGAGGTAAACGGAGTTCCTAACAAGCCTGGACTTGTTTAGTGCCCAGCTGCAACCACCAGCAAGCTAAAGGTGTCTCTGGGGTGATACACCACAGCTGCCGCCTTTGGCCCAGCAGCCAGGGTCAGACTGGCCCAGGCACAATCTAACTGGTAATATTGGGATTCATATTCCAATAGATTTGAACAATGGTCTCGGGAACTTGGTGTGATTCTTGGGGTGCTGCGTGCAAGGCCAGGAAATGGATTTAAAATCCTGATGGGTCCCTTCTGACTCACCATGTGATCCTTTGAGTCTGTGCTTGGAGGCTTTTTCTGATCTTCATGCCTCTCATGTGATACCTTTGGAGCAGAAAATGTCAGAGCACTCCCTTCTCTCTTCATGGAGATTTCCTTTCCCTGTTGCCACCCTGGAGGACAGATAACAGTTCTTCCAAGCATGGATGTAATCCTTAGTCATTACTTTGGTAATCTTTGCCCAGAATACGTTTGTCTTGGGGCAGAAACATGTGAGATGTTCTAGGCACCCTTCCCAGTTATATTTTTCCAGCAATATGCATAGAATTTAATGTGTTCTTGCCAGTTTACAATGCCTGAAAATGAACCGTTTGTGGGTGGTCTTAAATTCTGCCTGTGCATTGCTGTTTATATTTGTTTATGTTATGTTTTATGGCATATATTAGGCCATGGGAATGGTTTTAAAAACCAACAATAAAGGCTATGGAACAGGTAATAAAGTAGTTTATTTCTTTCTCATTCCTTTTCCACTCAGTGTCAGCTCCAGTGTATCCACCAAAAGGAAATGGAGCTCCCTTGGAGACTTGATTTGGCCATGGCACTGCTAGCCACTACTGACTTTTAGAAGTCAATGCAAGGGGCTACAAAAGCTAGCAATTGTGCCTTCTAGCACTTTTATTCTTTTATTTATTTGTTTTGTGGACCTAAAATATTTATTTTGGTTGTTAAATTATTGTTCATTTTTAATGTAGAAATACCAGGAATTCTGAACCTCCCTTTCTTTATTGTGTTGGAGGCTTTTCTTCCACAGGGCAAGACTTCTTTTAACAGCAGAAGCTGCCTGGCAGCTGCATCTTCAGGCATTAACAAAACCAGAAATTACTGTTGCACACACACAGGCTTCAAACACAAAAATTTAGTCAAAACTACTTCCCACTGAATGTAGTGCCTCCTGTTTTGGCAGGTGTAACACCAGGAGCCTTACACATTGCTGGGAGGCAGGGCACTGGAGGCACTACCCTCATGTATGGGGCTGCTGCACCCATTTTTTCCTGGAGCATCATTTTGTGTGTGCAGCCCACATCTAGCCCAGTGGAAGTCCCCATGAGGAATCTGGTGCTCCTGAAGATCAGTGTCATGTAGTAGAGGGTGCAGCTGGACAGCAGACCTCTGGATTCACATCAGCACAAGTGGACCTCACACATGCAGGGAACACAATCCTGGCTAGGTTTGGATTCTGTCCCTCAGTAGCACTGTGGAAAAATAAAGCATCTGAAGCACTTGCCAGCTTTCACATTCCCAGGGAAGAAGAACATTGGCCTCTTGTACCTGTATCCATTTGGCTGGGAATGTGGCGAAATAAGTTCTAATAAGTAGCAAGGGCCAAACCAAAACTTTTTCTCTGCTGGCAACTGTAACATGAAACTAGGAAGAAATATTACTAAAATATAGCAATGTGTCCTTATCTCCCAGGCAATCTCTGATGAAAAACTTAAACTAGAAATTAGGTCATAAAATAAGTTCTACTGCACTTCTACGCCTCCAGTTTGGTGGAGAAGACTGGTGCTAATAATCTGCTATGTTGTTCCCACCCATTTCATTTTATGGGTCTCTCAGAAACACACTTGCAGAAAAGATCTCAGACACCAAAACAAACCCTTTCTTACCTCCTCATCTTAAATCCCACAGCAAGGATAACCTGCTTGGCAGCCTCTGACACCAGGGTCAACACTTGCAAATGTAGCAGAGCAGCTCTTCCAGAATGACAACGGTGTTATCCAACACTGTGTGGGCATTTCAATTCCAGAAGAAGAGCCGCTACCCCAAGATTTCTTCCAGAATAACTATTTTGATAAATTTCCAACTGTAGGCAAGTCCTAAGCTTTTCAGTCACGACTGGAATGAATCATTCATTGCTTTAGGAAAATGCAACAATCTTGCATATAAAGCACCTAAACTTTTTGGCTCAAAAAGCTGCACAGTCCAGAACTGAAATGAGAGAAATTGCTGCAAATTATAGGTAAACTCTTCTTTACTTGAATAGTTCTCACTTTTGGAAATGTTTTCACTGATATTAAGGCAACTGCTCTAAGGCTTTAATGCTTCTGAAGCCTGTGAAATGGAGACCAGCAGGTTAATTGCATCAGGGAGTGGAATATGTGTGACGGAAAAAGCAGTCAGGGAGGTGACTTATCAAGAGGGAGGCAGATAGCAAAACTGGTTAGAAAACTGCAAGGTGGCAGATCTGCTGAGCAGCAGGTGGGCACCTCCCCCTTCCTTCCACAGCACTGCCTGAGCACTGTATGGTGCATGCCTTGGGACGTGTCTGGGGGGGCACCTGGCCCCTGCACGCTGCCCATCAGCGTGGTGCCTCTCCCTAGCCTTGATCCTCAGCCAGGAGCTGGGTGGCACCATCCAATGTCTCACTGCATTTCTCTCTATAGTGCCCTGTGCACTGTCGCAGCTCTGAGAGCTCCAGCAGCAGCTCTGTGCTGAGGGGGTGCCCAGGAGCAGAGGTGGTGCCCTCGGGGGCAGTGGCTGCCGTGGTGGTGCCCACACTGCCCTGCCCACCCTGGGCAGTGCTCTGTGTGCTGGCTGGCTGGCTCACACTGTGAGGGCTTGGCTGCTTGCAGGAGTCTGAGTGCAACAGCAGCAGGCAGCATCCAGCTCGTGCCATGTTCAAGTGCCATCCCATCCCAAACTTCATCAGAACAGACCGTGCTCCAGGTCTGCTGGGGCATCCCTGGGGTACAAGAGTGGCTCCCATCTCTTTTGAACTTGAAAAGGGAGAGTGGAACCCAGCAGAGGTTATCCTGCCTCCCTTGCTGTGAAAACTGGGAGACTGGAGGCCAATGCAAAGAAAAATATCCAGCTTGGTGTCATGGGCATACTCATGTCAAAGAGGATCAAGACCATACCCTAAAATGTGGTCTTCACGAAATTCCTGGTAGGAACTGGCATGTGTCTTAGATATTGCTGGAAGTTTGGGAAAACAACCTGCTTCTCCTAAGCCCTGTGGTGACACTGAAGCATCCTCTTGGTCTGTTTCTATTTTTTAGGGTGGAGACTAGGACATAAGCTTTTTCCCTCTCCTCTCCTCTCCTCTCCTCTCCTCTCCTCTCCTCTCTCCTCTCCTCTCCTCCCTCTCCTCTCTCCTCTCCTCTCCTCTCCCTCTCCTCTCCTCTCCTCTCTCTCTCCTCTCCTCTCCTCTCCTCTCCTCTCCTCTCCTCTCCTCTCTCTCTCCTCTCCTCTCCTCTCCTCTCCTCTCCTCTCCTCTCCTCTCCTCTCCTCTCTCTCTCCTCTCCTCTCCTCTCCTCTCCTCTCCTCTCCTTCTCCTTCTTCTCCTTCCTTCCTCCTTCTTCCTTCCTCTCCTTCCCTTCCTTCCTTTCTTTCCTTTCCTTTCCTCCCTTCCTTCTCCTTTCTTTCCTTTCCTTCTTCCCTTTCCCTTTCCTTCCTTCCTCTTCCCTTCCCTTCCTTCCCTTCCCTTCCTTCCCTTCCCTTCCCTTCCCTTCCCTTCCCTTCCCTTCCCTTCCCCCCTCCCTTCCCTTCCCTTCCCTTCCCTTCCTCCTTCCCTTCCCTTCCCTTCCCTTCCCTTCCCTTCCTTCCCTTCCCTTCCCTTCCCTTCCCTTCCCTTCCCTTCCCTTCCCTTCCCTTCCCTTCCCTTCCCTTCCCTTCCCTTCCCTTCCCTTCCCTTCCCTTCCCTATTTTCTAATGTCGCTCCACATCTTGAAATGCAGGCTGAGAAAAAGAGGCTGATTTCAGTGCTAAGAAGAAGTAACCAGTGCCAGAGCTTCCCCAGCCACCAGAGAATGGAGTGTCTCCACCCTGCTGCACTCCTGCAACCCCTCTGAGCTGAGGAGGTCACAGCCTGCCTTGTCCCTGCTGTGGGGTTGTGCCATGGGTTTAGTTTGCTCAACAAAAAAAATGAGCAACAAATTTACTTCCCATGTGACACTGCTGGCAGTTGTTGGAGAAGTAATCAGTTCTGCTGCATTCATCCAGCTCCAAGACTTGCTGGCTGCCTCGCAGTGTGGCTTCAGTGGTGTCACCTGCACCCAAGCCACCTCAGAGGCACTGGCGCATCCAGGTCCCAGAGCAGGGGCTGCCCCCCAGTGAAAGAGAACTCAGCACTCACAGGCTGACTGTCCTTCAGGCTCTGTTGTCACAAACCTGCAGCGTGCTGAGGTCTGCCTGCAGGCTGAGGCTGCCCTGGCTCCTCCAGGAGAGCCCAGCACTGCCCCGGACTGCAGCAGGACAAATACAGTGCCCTGGCCCGCGGGATGCACGGCTGGGGTGGCGGCTGTCACACAGGTGAGGGGGGACCTCTGAACCCCTGCACAGCAGCTGCTTCACTGATGTTAGCATGTGGACCACACAGCCCTCAGCAAGAAAACTCTGGGTTACCCACAAGGCAGATGGTTGCTCAAGATGAGCTGCATGATGACTTAGGGATTTTCTCAACTTAGTTTTAACTTTCAGAGTGCTCCCTTTTAGTGTATTTAGGCTTGAGGGCAAATAAATTTGAGCTCTCCTAGGCCTCTTCTCTCTCTTCTCTCACTGTTATATTCACTCTAGGACCAGTGATTTTGATGTTTTCAGTCTCTTTGCAAGCCTGTCCATGCCTCTGCATTTTCTCCAGCCTTCTTGAACTTTCTTGTGTTTCCTGCTACATTATTTGCAAAGTCCGCATGTATGTACGCATCTAAAGGTCAATCATATCGTTCATTTACATCATTGTGTCAGCCTTATCCAGTAACACTTTCCATTCACCATTTAGCAACTCTCCAACTACTTTTGGATCAGCACTCACCAGCCACTTTCGTTTCATTTCCCTTGATGATTCCAATATATTCTTTCCTCAGAGTGACTACAGTCAATTATTTCTTCCATTCTGCGCTGCCTCCTGGAGATTTTACACTCCATTTCGTTTGCCATAATGTTGCCCAGTTATCTTGCTGTGTCAAGACCCTTCTGATATTCCTTGCCATTCTTTCTAGTCCTGACATGCTGCAGTAATTGTATTTTAAAATATGGCATTTTTCACTATTCTTGTACACTTCATCTACGCAATAGCAGAACATGATCAGGTCTGGATTCAAGGAGGACATAAAAAGGGAAAGAAACACCTGCCATACAGACCCATGAGCCCTTTTGATATGAGCTTCTGGGCTTTTTATTTTTGAAAAAAAAGGAGAAAGGAAATGATATTCTGAGGTCTGTCTGGTAGTACCTCATGTTATCAGTGCCAAGTTCCTTTTTCCTCAGTGGGTGTCCTTTCACATCACTTCTGATCTAATAGTCAGAGGTTTTGTCTGAGAGCCATTTCTGCTTTTATCTTGTTGCTATAATTACATTGCTTATCTTTTACAGGGGCTGCTGGTTTAGAGCATCCTGTTTTAGGAAAAAAAAATGTATGGCACTAAAGAATCCTAAACAGAAGCTTACTCAGAGTAGCTTGTGGGCTTCTTTTCATCTGTACAGCTTTGGTCTGTCCCAGTAATGCAGGGCAAACACAGAGGAAACTGTGAGTAAGACTTGGGCGACTCATTTTCACACTCCTCTCAGTCATCCTGCAGAAAGAAGCAGCCTGGTCTGGGAGAATTAAAAAAAAAAAAAATGGGAGAAGGATGATGAAAGAAATTTTGAGAGACTGGGTAAAGGCAAAAGCAGATTACAGACAAAACAGCAGAGAGGATGAGGAAATGGTGTTCAGAAATAAATTGCTGAAAAATTACAACCCCAGCTCAATGTTGTTAAGATGTGGCATATCTTTTGACACAGCTTTCACTGAAAACACACAAAATGCGTTTCGATGTATACCTAAATAAATAAAATCTTTGCATTCTCCCTTAATCTCAGAATGTCTTATTGAGAAATCAGATTCACAGAAGATGCTTATTAAGAGCTCATATTCTTTTCGAAGGAGAAAATCCTATTAAGCTACATGTACATCCTAGCAGTAATGTTTGCTTTTAAAGATCTCTCTTTCTCCTACGCAGTCCCAAATCACTTAAGAGGCTTTTATTAAATTTCAGAGTTTGATAGCTTTCCTTTGCAGACAGCCCAGGAGCAGCAAATGCTAGCTAGATAGAGCAAGGGAAGACAGACAGTATTGAATCAGGAAATAAAATGAAAAGAAAAAAACATACATAAGGGAAAAAAATGCAGAGTTCTCCCTCCTGAACCAGCTGACAATATGTTTTGAAATTATACAAGGTCTCTGTTTCATATGACCTTGCTACAAGATAGCAGTGCATGAAAGAGCAGAAGACAGGACCTTAAAGCCAAACAGCACTGTAAGAAATGAGCTGACTTTAATCACCCAGCAATTTATGGTGACACAGCCAAGAGAGTGAGCTGAGAGAATGGTCATGCCACCCCAAAAATACGCATTTTCTGAGTGCAGATGGGCAATTTTTGCTACTCTTTCACTGAAGTTATAAGGACTAATACATGTTCATCAGATTTTTTTTTTTTTGTGGGGGACAAATAAATAAAGATTCTGCTTTGTTACCTTGGGGCAAATCCTCAGTAGCATCATCAACCTTTTTAATTCATGGGTGGACTCAATTAATTTGTTACACTGTTTTCCTCATTAGTGGCTTATTAAGGCAGGCTACAAGAACAAATGGCAGCATATGGATTTCTCACAGGCAGGCAGTGAGGTTGAAGCAGCAGCCACTGCGCTGCCCGAGCTCTGCTCCTATCATACCTCAGGGCTTTGCACAGCATCCTCCTTTCCTTACTGATTCAGATGGAGCAGGGCTGGAAAACAAGTCCCAGAGGAACCTGCTCCAATGTGTCTTGTGGCGTATGAGGCACTGCAGCAAGGCAGATGATGTAATATCGATTGTTTCTTAGCGAGAGAGGAGGGGAATGTCAGCTGAAGAAATTATGCCTGTGAATAGCAGATGAGGAGGAAATAATGAGAGAATTGGTGGAGTAAATGAAGACATAAAAGCCTGTAATACAAAGAAAGGAGCATATGCTCTTAGCCCCATGACCTCCTGTGGTATTAGTGTACAGTTTTAGTAATGTAATGATCATTAAGGCTCTGATCCCCATTACTAGGAGCATGGAGATTTCTCTTCCTTGTACAAGACCGCGTTTCAGTCTGGTATTAATAAAAATTGGTTTCACATATCATTACACTTTCCTGGCTTAATCATCTTTGAGCGTATTGTGTGTTCAAATGTTGCCATTTTGGGCAGAGCAGTGAGCCAGTCATCTTAACAGGTTGTTTTTTCCAGCATCTCAGTACAATGCCTTTCAGCATTCATGAGTGCCATCACCACGGCCCTTTCCGAAGGATGAGGATTGAGGCTCAGAGCTCTGACACAAGCATGGGACAGTTTGCATTGATGGGGTTTATTTCCTCCCTTTAGATAAATAATACTGGGGGGTTTTAGGTAGCAGCCATAGGAGTGACTGTGTGACATGTAACATGTCAAGAAAGTCCAGTAAGGACTTTTCTTGCCAACAAACATTGGTCCCAAACCCGAGAGGGAAAGAGATAAATCTGAAATCAGGTGGCAGAAGCAGGTCAGCTGCAGCACAGTTGGTTCCCTGTCAGCTCGAGGTGATGCTTCTGTGAGGACAGTCTCTCCCAGACCCAGCTGGCTGAGCTCTGCCATGGGAAGCCCAAAGCCACAGGAGCTCTGGCACAGGCAGAAGCTCACTGGGATTTGAATCTGCTCAGCTCATGGCTGGAGGGATACTCAGGAGACAGAGGCAGCTGTTCCTCTATTCTGCATCGGGGGAAAAATAAAAAACCATAGGAATGGTTTGATTTTTCCAAGCAATTATTTTTCCCTTTTTTTCCCTCCCCACAGATTTTCCTTTTCAGGGGGAAAATGACTCATTTTTTCTGTTGAACCAAACTTTTGCAAATGTCAGGATTTCTTGCAGAATGCAAGTCCTGTGTTTCAACCAGCTCTCGGCAGAGACATTTCAAACCAAGGCATCTGCAGTGTGTTTAGTTTCCTTAGTTACATGCCACATGCATCCAGGTAGAAAGGACAAGGGTCTGACACAGCTAACACAGTTCTTTAAACTGAGTCCTTCCTTGGCTTTTAGAGAAGTGAGGAATGGATGTCTACATCCAGGAAGACAGTAATAGGAGTACCTCTGACCTTGCCTGTCCTCATCCCCCTGCTTATCATATCAGCATGCTTCCAGTTTCTCATTTCCATTGTTTGGAGGAAAACAGAGCTGCAAGGAAGGGATGATTTACAGAAAACTTACTTCACTAATTCAGGCTGAATACACAAGGCTGAGAGCACATATCCTTTTCCCCAGATATGAATAGCGGCTGCCTTACTCAGTTTCCTCTCTCTCAAAAGACAGCCTGACCTTCTGCTTAAGCTAGAAACTCCTGACCCCACCTTCCAGGTCAGTAAAGCCCTCAGAAATAGTCCAGATGCAATGGGGAGTCTCCTTTCTGGGGTATTGCCCTTTCTCTAGGTGGTTCTTCTCTGCTGTGCAATATTTGGGACCAGGTCACTGAAGGCTGAGTTGCCTTCTCAGGATAGAGGCTGCCCATTCCCGTAAAAAACAGAAATAGCAAACTCTGG